>NC_140413.1:30882500-31507500 GCF_965140295.1 Lepidochelys olivacea
CCATAGAACTTCCCCAATATCCTTCCTTTTGAACTAGACAAAAATGTAAGCCTTCAAGAAGCTGAAGGGCTAAATTGATCGTACTGTATTTGAGACTAAAGGTACGTCTACACAGCCAAAAACAAAAAGCAGCATGCCAGTGAGTCTCAGAGCTTGGGTCAAGTAGCTCAGGCTTCTGTGGTTCATGCTATAGGGCTAAAAATAGCAGTCTTGACGTTCCCACTCAGGCTGGAGCCCAGGCTCTGAGACCTTCTCCCTTCACTGGGTTTCAGAGACCGGGCTCCAGTCCAAGTGGGAACGGTCACACTGCTATTTTTAGCCCTGAAGCACAAGCCCAAATCAGTTAACCTGGATTCTGAGACTCTCTGTTGCGAGGGTTTTCTGTAGTATAGATGTAACTTATGATTCTTGGGACTTCATGTATTTCAAACCTGAGGCTTAAAATCAGTAACTCACTATTTTTATCTTCTCTGGTAAAAACCCCAAGACACTTTTTTTTAAAAGTATATTTGAGAAGACAATTCACATGGACAAAGAACACCTTGGTAGTGATGAAGAAGCTGACTGACTGGCATATCTAAGATTACAAATAGCTCTGGCCTCTCCCGTTACGTGAACCACACTCCCAGAGTGCTGATGTGTGGATGAATAAGCAGAAAACCTGCCTACCTTTTGTGCAGAGTCAGCTAAAAGACATTTGGGAATAATATGCTAATACACATTTATAAATGCCCTCTTCAATTCATTTATATTTGTACCCTGGGCTGACCCTTTGTTTCACTATGAAGCCGTGTACTCAATACTTTCATCTAATGCCATAATTCTCTTCACTGTACAACCAGATGTAGCCTCTTGTATAGAAAACAGTTTAATCAACAATGGGATGCTACCAAAGCAGTGCCCGGGGCCAACCGTCTCTCCTTCAGAGATGCGACATCAGACAAGGGACTCAGCTTTTCCCCAGTTAGAAATAAAGGTCCATGTACAGTATGTGTAATTAGAATATCCAGCAAAGAGTGATGCCAAAAGGTAGGTGTTTTGAAAAGTCTCCAGTACCAGCTAAATGAACAACATGAAAAGAATTACTGGTAAATAACATTTTTGTGCAATACTGACATCAGCAATTTATTTGAACAGCTGGGTCTCCTGTATCACACAGTACATACAAGTAATGTCATATTTACACTTTAAACCATTTTCTCACAAATTTACCCTCCTCCCTCCAGCCGAAGATTCTAAAAATGAAAACGCTTTGCATGGTCCTATTGTATATGTAGGAAACATTGAATCATCTCCTTTACCCCTAAAGCCAGCATTTTCCAGACTTCTGAAAACTGAACCTTCCCTTTAATTCTACCAATGGTGTTAAAGGCCTATTCCGCACTCCTCCCACCCAGTTTGTGTTAAATCAAGAATAGGCATTTTATTTCTACTTGGAGGAATCTGGTAAATTAACAGCAGCATAAATGTAAATGATTTCATTGGGTTTTTATATTAAAACACACAGCCACCTCTCCAGAGAAGTCTGAATACACACCAACCCAATGATGTCAGCTAAAAATATCTTATCAGCATTATCCAATTTATTAGTCTAGCCAGTAAGCCGCTGCAAACCCAGTTAGAGATTAAATGTCAGAACAAAGTTCATCCTGATTGTTTCCCACTCAAATGAGGAAAGTGAACAATCACAGGCTTATAAATTTGTCGCTACCCACATTTAGACAAGGGCAGAAGTGTCAGTTTGTCATGCAACACTGCCTGCCTAAGTACCCAATGGATGAACAGAGGGATTGTTTATGTTGTGGAGCTCTAGAGAAAATGACCTTTCCTTAGCTAAACTACGCCAGGGAGGCACAAGACTAGACAAATATCACCATTTCAGACAGCCTGCTTTCCTGCCCCTGGATACCCAGCAGCAGCTATGTACAATTATTATTACTACTTGTATTAACATAGTGCCTAGGTGTCCTCATCATTGTGCTTGGCGTCATCCCCAGCACTGACTCCTCCATCTTTGGATCAACTCAATAATATTTCTGAGGTAACGACTGTTTTTACCTTAGTTCCCAATTCTTCACACATGGTTTATGGGGCTCCTGGCACCCTCACCTCTTACACCTCTGTTGTAAGTTCCACTAGAGACCATGGTCACTGACATGTCTTCTGCTCTTGCATGTCCAGACATGATCTCACCTTGGATTTAGGGATTAAGAAGAAAACTAATGGAGTCATCAATCCAGGCCAGGGCTTTGACAGACCCTGTGCAATAACACTGTGCAGCACAAGCTGCATACCTTAGTCTGCAAGCTAGAGTGTGTGTCTGGGGGTGCCCAGTACCTCAATAAAGAATCCCGTTTGTGTTGACTTCATGAGTCCCATCCTTTCCATAGCAATGGACACACCAGAAATATTGCTTTGCTAAAACATTATAAAAATGTTCCACTCACCCGGCTCAACTAGCAGGGCGAATTGATGAGGTCGGCGGTGAAAGCAGGACAGTCCCAGTACAAGAGAGGGAAACGTTTGCCAAGGGACAATAGGTAGGTCCACCCCCTGGGAGTCTCTGGCACCCAGTGGCCAGCTAGAGGTGAGGGGTGCTGATTGGCCAACATTCCCTTTCTTGCAGCCCCTTCAAGCCACAGTGGGGTAAATAGAAACCTAACTGAGGTACTGGGGTAATCGTGTTTATTCGTCACAACTCATGGCTGGCTTCCAGTGTGGTTAAGAGAATAAAATGAACAGTTCCCAGAGATAAAAGACCTGAGATTTGGTGATGGGCTTTGAGCTCATGTGATAGAGTGAGATGTTGTGATCTTTGCAGGCTGAGGTCAGATCCTGTGGCCTCTCAGGCCAAGATCCCCACCCTGCTACACCTCTCAGTTGCTAGCACTCAGAGAGCACTGAGTTGTGCGGGATAGGCTGAGAAGAGCTGCCCACTATTATGGGTTATATGGTAAGGAGCCCTGTAACCCCCACACTGGAACCAATTAAATGCCTGGTAGAGGAGAGTCTGAATGATGGGCAGAAGCACCTCTGCCTTGTGTTAAAGATTAAAAAAAGTTGCGACCTTAATTCCCTTCATGCGTCTGTCCTCATTTTGCCGCTGTTTTTACATCAATGTCAACACAACATTTCAGTTCCCTTTAAGAGTCTTTAAAAACATAAAAAGAAAAGGAGTACTTGTGGCACCTTAGAGACTAACCAATTTATTTGAGCATGAGCTTTCGTGAGCTACAGCTCTCTTCATCGGATGCATACTGTGGAAACTGCAGAAGACATTATATACAGAGAGACCATGAAACAATACCTCCTCCCACCCCACTCTCCTGCTGGTAATAGCTTATCTAAAGTGATCATCAAGTTGGGCCATTTCCAGCACAAATCCAGGTTTTCTCACCCTCCGCCCCCCCACACAGAAACTCACTCTCCTGCTGGTAATAGCTCATCCAAACTGACCACTCTCCTTACAATGTGCATGATAATCAAGGTGGGTCATTTCCAGCATAAATCCAAGTTTAACCAGAACGTCGGGGGGGGGGGAGTGAGGGGGGTAGAAAAAACAAAGGGAAATAGGCTACCTTGCATAATGACTTAGCCACTCCCAGTCTCTATTTAAGCCTAAATTAATAGTATCCAATTTGCAAATGAATTCCAATTCAGCAGTTTCTCGCTGGAGTCTGGATTTGAAGTTTTTTTGTTGTAAGATAGCGACCTTCATGTCTGTGATTGCGTGACCAGAGAGATTGAAGTGTTCTCCGACTGGTTTATGAATGTTATAATTCTTGACATCTCATTTGTGTCCATTTATTCTTTTACGAAGAGATTGTCCAGTTTGACCAATGTACATGGCAGAGGGGCATTGCTGGCACATGATGGCATATATCACATTGGTGGATGTGCAGGTGAACGAGCCTCTGATAGTGTGGCTGATGTTATTAGCCCCCCCCCCCCCCCCCGACGTTCTGGTTAAACTTGGATTTATGCTGGAAATGACCCACCTTGATTATCATGCACATTGTAAGGAGAGTGGTCAGTTTGGATGAGCTATTACCAGCAGGAGAGTGAGTTTGTGTGTGGGGTTTTTGGAGGGGGGTGGGGGGGGTGAGAAAACCTGTATTTGTGCTCGAAATGGCCCACCTTGATTATCATACACATTTTAAAGAGAGTGGTCACTTTGGATGGGCTATTACCAGCAGGAGAGTGAGTTTGGGGGGGGGGGCGCGGAGGGTGAGAAAACCTGGATTTGTGCTGGAAATGGCCCAACTTGATGATCACTTTAGATAAGCTATTACCAGCAGGAGAGTGGGGTGGGAGGAGGTATTGTTTCATGGTCTCTCTGTATATAATGTCTTCTGCAGTTTCCACAGTATGCATCCGATGAAGAGAGCTGTAGCTCACGAAAGCTCATGCTCAAATAAATTGGTTAGTCTCTAAGGTGCCACAGGTACTCCTTTTCTTTTTGCGAATACAGACTAACACGGCTGTTACTCTGAAACCTTTAAAAACATAAAATCTATTTTCCATACATTCCTCTTAACAAAGTCAAAACTACACACTGAAGTTAAAAGGGAAAGAGAATAAATACCAGCTTATACCTTCCTTTGGCTTTATCAGCCCATCATGGCAGGGACTGTATTTACTTTGGGTCTGTATGTTGCTCTGAGAATGCGATCAGCACTTACAACACCAAGCATCCTTTTGTAGTCATTGTGACACTAAGCCATTCCTGACGAACACATCGCTTACAGCTATCACAGTTTGTTTATTACTAGAGTTAGTTGAAAATTTTCCATCCACATTTATTGTGTTAAAAAAAAAACTTTTTGATTAAAAAGAAATTTTTCTGGAAAAATATATCCCTGTGTGTCAAAAAATTTCACAGAGAAAATAATAATTGCCCAACCAGCTAACCCTAATATTTACTACACCACAGTCAGAGCAGTAGTTTGATTATCTTTCTCCCTGACGCATTATAAAGAATGTCATCATACACCAATTGCTTAGCTGTTGAAAATGCAAAACAAAACTGGCAGTGGAATGCTCTTTATGAATGCTAAACATTGCTTTCCCATAAAATACAAAGAGCTCAGGATAATTGTGGTATGCCTGCCATAATGGTACTGTGAGATTAAATTATTATGCGATGAAAGTAGAACTGTTTAAATTAAGAGCATATGGAAAATATGACAGCAAATCAGTTAAATTAAAGATGCACTTAATTAAAACATTGAGGCACAATATTGCTTGATCCTTTAAAATTACCCCCTTTTCCTAAATACTCTAATGCACGCATTTTCTGACAGATAATGTGTGAACCAGGCAATACCTTCCATGAAACTATGGTAGAATTTTATCATGCACCAAAGTCCTGAAATATGACAAGATGGACTGGTCAAACCACTGGAGTTTAAAAGGAAACGATCAGCAGTTAAATTACAGGAGGTACTCTAAGCATTGCAGGTTTCATGTACCAAATAATAATCTTAGATTTCGATAATGTCTTTCACACCAAAGTGCTTTACAAGATTAGAGCCAAGTAGTCCTTTAGCTCTTACTCAAACAAAATGAATTCACTGTGGTGCAGAGTGTATGGTGTCCTGTACCACTAAAGCCCCTTGGTGGGCTTCGTATAGGGGATGAGAGAAAACACGGATAGCCACACGTTGGATGGACCTGTATATACTCTGACCCCTAGGGCGGTGCTGCATTGGTTAAAAGATAGGCTATGGCAAGACTCACAGAATACATGATTTTGCAAATCCAGTGACTCAAAGCCTCCCAAAAGGGAATGGAGAGGGGCCGCAGATAGAATCCAGCCCAGAGACTGGAATAGCAGTCACAGAGGGGCTGGCCTGGTGTCTGGCTGTGGGATCATGTGTGTTCGAATTCCATTTCTCCCACTGTCTGCCTGATTCTCTGCTGGCTGATTTAGACTTTGTGCAAGAAGGGCTGGATTTCATCCCATAGAGTGACCTGGGGCTGAGCAATTCAGAATAATGATGGGCCTGAACAGAGGAAAATCAATACAGATTTGTCTGGTTTGGACTGCAGCCCAGAAGCGCTTTATGCCATGGAAAAAGAAAGATAAGCATCTGAAAAACAAAGTTCCACTTCTATCTAGTGATACCTCATGTAGTAATATATTAAGGAAGGACAGGTTAATTACCAAATATGATTTTTCACAACCATCTCTTTGGCACTAAATTTTCTTGTAAAAGTGTCTCACTCGCATCAACCAGGTCATTATTTCCCCAACCTTTCTGGGCAACTGTACAAGTTTACTAGACCAAGACTGTGGCCATATCAACCAGTGCTTGCCAACTCCCACTTAAATGTGTCTGCATTAGCCAGTCACTGAGCTTTCACTGCTCCAGACAACCCCAATTTGTTGGAAAAGACAAGCTTCATTGTTGGTTAACATTGAAGAGGGCACCAGTAACTGGTTCAGGCCCAGCTCAGCGAGTCATTATTAAGGTAGCAAGGGGGAGCACGGAATATCAATCACAGAAGGCTGACGTACAATTACTGTGGGTGTACAGGAATTTGGTAACATCCCTTGAAATAATATGGGATGCCTCTAGTGGGCCTCCTTGTCTTGTGTCGCAGAAGCCAGCAGAACCTAACAGAGCAGCAGAGTATATAATATGTACCTAGGCATTGTATGTTTGTGTAGTTTGTAATGTGCATGTGATTCTCTCCTATTCTTAAAGTTGTGCACAGAGCAAAGACAAACAGGTAGGTAAATCAGCGGTTGGGGAAGCCCTGAAATAGGTCACTAAGGGCTTTTCTTCACTACCGTGGTAAGTCAACCTAAGTTGCACTACTCCAGCTACGCGAATAACATAGTTTGAGTTGACGTAGCTTAGGTCGACTTACCCCGGTGTCTTCACTGCTCTGCATCTAGGGGAGATGCTCTCTGGTCAACTTCTCTTACTTTTCTTGGGGAGCTGGAGTACCAGAGTCGACCAGAGAGTGCTCTACTGTTGATTTAGTGAGTCTTCACTAGTCCCGCTAAATCGATCCCTGCTGGTCGTGAAGACAAGCCCCATGATGCAGATTTTCCAGAGTAACAATCTACAAAATTTTCTATTCCCAATAGCTTTGAGGAGGTGAATGTGGTTAGCTCATTGGGATTGAAGTCAAGGAGAACTGTCCCTATCTCTGAGCTGCCGTGTGGCCTCACACAAGTCACTTGGACTTGTGGTGTTTTCTCCACTTGAACTATAAAGATAATAATAGTAATGCCCCACTTTACCAAGCAATTTGAAATCTTTGGATTGGAGGCACTAATAGCAAAAAGAGTGAGGATATGTCAGTTTTTATGGAAATACAAATGCAAAAATAACATCAAACAGATGTAGGTGTATAGAAATGCTCTTACCAAACAATACTGTTCATGAAGTGTCCCAGCTGGTTCTGCCATTACACAGCATGCATGGCTGTCTACAAGTCATTTTAAAGGATGTTTATAAAACAGCTTGAAAACAAAAATGTGATGTTTAAACCTGAAAACAGGCATTAAGTAGTGATGTGTGATTTGAGCTGTCATCTGGCTATGTCTCCTTAGGCATGAAACAGAAGGGTTAATTGGTTAAAAAGATACTTTAATTGAATGAAAATATTGAGCAAAATTTCATATTATTTATCCCTATAGCATAAAAGGCCAAACTTTCTTTTAAAAATAGACAACCAAGTTTTCCCTTCAAAACATCCTCCTGGAGGCAGGTAGGCAGCCTCATCTGCACATGTACAGTGTGCATTCGGTTATTAATTTTTGCATTCCAAAATAGATGCTTTCCATGTGCATTGGCTTATTTGGCTTGTATGTGTTGTAGGCAAATATAGGGTCTGATTTAAAAGTATTTAGGTAAAATTTTCAGAAGTGCCGAAGTCCCATTTTCTGAAGTGACAAACACTTAAGAGCCTAAATCCCAACAGGTTCCTAATTGCCTAAGTCATTTTGAAAATGGGTTTTAGACATGTTTGAAAATTCTTCTGTTAGGGATTATTTGTAATGCCGTAGCACCCATGGTACTACACATTTTCTAGACATATATGAATACACACACCCTGACCTAAAGAGTTTACATTGTAAGACCTTTCTTCTGTAATCACATCAGTGCAGGTGATCTCTTACGCCAGCACAGAACATCACTGCCTTCAGTGAGGCTCTGTATGGTCACGTCAGCCCAACTGTAGTCAGGGCTCAGGAAATGGTGCCTTTGTAGTGACTCTTGCCACAGTATAGCTACTTTCCCAGAGTTTTCTTAGCTGAGATTTTACCCCACAGAGCATGAGAAGCAGTTTGAGAATCAGACAATTCCCAAACACAGTTGGAACTTCCTACCATGTAGGAAGAACAACTTCCTGGCCTTGACGAAAAGACTGACGCTTCCTGCTCCCACAATAAGACTGCGTTTTGAACAGCTGCTATATATGGAGCATAACACCAGACCCATTTTTAGCAGCAAAACCAATGTAAATTACTCAGGAAAAAAATAGCTTCTCACCATCTTCCTTGATAGTAGTTGCTGATGCTGAGAGAAAAATTATTGTCATGTGGCCGGGAATCCAAGGCAGATTTTAAAATGTAGATTTTATGTACGGAATGTACAGAAACAAAGAGAGGGAAAAAAACTAGTAAAGATAGGACCTATCTGCCCCTTCCATAAGATAATTATATGTTTCCAATATACATCCCACACATAAACAAGCACAAGTGACAACTACGTGACATCCAACATTCAGCTCATTGTTGCAGTACAAAGTGAAACTTTTGTCAGGGAGGAATTCAAGTGCCACTCACTGGCAGTGAATAGGGAACCTTTAACAACTCTGAAATTTAACAAGAGGAGTCAGGACTACGAAGCTGACAGTGATAAGTTTCCAGGAACTTCTAGCAATTAATTTCAATTGTTTGGCAGGTCGGCACATTTGTGAGGTGTTAGGAACAAGATGGTACATGAGATGTAAGCACAGAAATCCCATTATCTGTTAAACTTTGCATATACAGGGTTGTTGTAGCCATGTCAGTCCCAGGATATTAGAGAGACAACGTGGGTGAGGTAATATATTTTATTGGACCAACTTCTTTCTGTGAGAAAGTCAAGCTTTCAAGCTACACAGAGCTCTTCTTCAGGTCTGGGAAAGGTACTCAGAGTGTCACAAACAAACGCAAGATCAAATAGATAGTTCGACATAAGTAGTTCACAACATCGTGGTCCAAGTTCTACCCTCTAAATAACCCATTAGACAACTTGATTCTCCTCCATTACCTCTACCATCATAATCTTTTGTGCACTGGTGGTCAGATTCCTCGTATCTATAGCGGAGCCAATAGCGGAGCCAATGGAGGGCCATGATTTTCTGCTCTTGGGATGAAGAGCAGCTGCCAGTTGAAATTATTTTTGTGATTGCACTTTGAACTTACAGCAAAGGCATCCAAAGCCTAGAAAAAGCACTTTTAACATATGCATTATAAATGGGAAAAAAGGAAAACAATAATAGTACGTTCTGCTACACTGTTCAGTCTGCAAGTGACTGGAGGAAGGATATCAGCAGAGCACTGGATATCAGTAGAGGTAATAGAGATTATCTAAATTAATTCACAAATCCAAGCTCCCTTCTGCCTATAACATATAAAAAACCCAAGCTAACTTAGAAACAAACCTCCATTTACACACACCCCTCTCCAATAACACACATTTTTAAATATGCAAGCTTACTTAAAAACCATGTTCACAGTCAGGTACTTTTCCTATTGAAATCCAGTGTTGGAATGCTTATTCTTACTTCCAGCTTACCTAACCCTCATGACTATGCAAAGCCAGATTTGCAACATCAGAAGAACAGCCTCACTCCTGTATTTTAGTGTTTACAGATTAGGGTGAGACTGGCAAGGCGCACAGGATAGTAAGAGGCAGTCTAAAGGTTAAAGGGACTTTTCTGGATCTCAAGACCAGTTCAGTTCACAGGGACAGAAAATTTGGGGATAGTTCTCATTCTACCCTAATGGACTCACCCATCCCAACATAGAAGCTGCAACTGCATTAGGACCTTTACTTTAAAAATGTTCTTCACAGAGTAACAGACGTTCAATACTATGTACAAAAATGGTAAATAAATAATACTTAGCACTCATATAGCAGTGTCCAAATGTTAACTAAACCTCCCAACAGGTTTTATGCACAGGGAAACTGGCACAGAGCGGTTCAATGATTTGCCCAAGGGCATAAGGTGAGTCAGTAGCAAAGCTAGGATTAGCATCGAAGAGCTGCTGCTTCAGAGTCTGAGGCTGACGTTACCAGATCCTGTGGCCCCTCTCAAAACTTACTTTTTCTGCTGATGTTACATTGGTGAGGTATTCCTTTTGTTTTCTTCCAACTGCCTCTTATGTTATATGTGGAAAACCATGTAGCATACACAGGACTCGGTTCATCAGGGTGCAATTTACACCTCCCTGAATCAGATAGTAGTGCTCACATTTCCACCACCTGTTCTCTTTTAGGGTTTCCTCCAGGGGAGAGCAGCTTTAATTTATGGTTGACACTCACAGGAGTCTCAGTGGCAGAGGCGCTATGGAGATGCATGGAATCAACACATCCCCTGGCTAGCCCTGGCCTGTTTCCAGCCAGTGCCATTCATTTGGGGCTGTTAGCCCAGTGAGGGCCCTCACAAGGGAGGGGAGCTTGCTTTCCATTGACACAGCCTCCTCACAAGTCAAACTTTCTGTTGCTAGGATCCTTCAGTCTTATCCAGTATAGGCCTGACAATGACCTGGGGCCTTTGTGGAGTCAATGGCCAAATTCCCACCAGTAGTGCAGGATGGAGCCCAAAGTCTGTAAAATTTCAGCTTGCAAATACCATTCAGTTCCCTGTTTACAGCTGTCTTTTCTGTTTATAATTTAGTCGGAATGACATATCTGAATCAAGCCTCTCTCTGCCGTTTTAATGACTAGTTTTATTCTAATGAAACAGTGGGTTTGGAGTGGTGAACGTGACAGCAAGCCATTGCCACAAGGAAGAACCATAAATTACCTCATTACTGTTTCCCTGCAACTCTGAATACCACCACTAGCAACGCAGTTCCAGTTGCCTCCTAATTGCATCATTCCCTAGCATCCTGGGGTTTAACTCAAAGAACAGCTAGTATTCACCTCTCAACCTTCATTTACAAGTACCCGAACCACCAGCTGTGTGTTGCTCTTCTCTTAGGCTCCACAGGGTGATTAGCTAGCAAGTATTTTGATTTAAAGTTGTAGGTCAAAATGTACCAGGACTTCATAAACTGCTTGCAAGTGCTGAATTTTGTATAGTGGAATTTTCAAGAGAATGGTCATTAAGTTGCAAAGTGTTTGTTCGGGCAGATGCAGTGGTTTCCATGGCATGCTCACCAGAGGAGAAGCTCACCAGAACGTTTTAAAAAAACAACAAAAAAAGTAGCAATGCAGATAAGCCCATTGTAATGCAAGTCTCCTGCTTCTCCCACAAATGTACTGTGGATTTATTTTTGATTCTTGGAAGGGATGGTTTTGTTGAGCAATCTTTATTTTTTTTTATTAATGCATTATCCAAAGCTCTAGGCACATACACAACTCTTTAACATACTTGAAAATGCAAATGGAGGAAAAATTCCAGGAGTTAACAGTGATACCAAATTCTACGCTGATAAGAATGCACTTAACCTTTAACGACCGCAATGGGAGAGACCCATGAGCATCTAATGGCAGAATCTGATCCTCCAGGAGTTCATTGTTGGGTGAATAGGGAAAATATTTTGCCAACACACATGCCTTTTAGAGAAAGGAAGAGGATACATCAAACAGGAACACCCTGCAGTCTAGCTTGAGCTTCTGTCAGGATGCATGTGATGTGACGATGCGCTTGGTTTTGTTTGTTTTTAATTTTCATTCAAGCAGTCAGTCTCAATTAACAACTGTTCAGGCTTAAATCTGTTTTGCAAATTTTTTTGAAGTGAACAGCCACGGCAGATTTTCCTCATCTGTTTGTTAAGCATGTATGAATGCAAAACAGGATTTCCAACAGCAGAAAATAAAAATGGGAAAGGGCTGATTTTAAGCCCTGGGTGCCTCAATGGGACAGCCCAATTCTGTATTTGTTTGCTCAAATAGCCACAGCCATGTAAGTGACCATTCTGTGGCCATACACACCCAGGAAAGTTGGCTAACTTACTGTAAAGGGCTCAAGTGCATTTCGTATTGGGACAACCATTGAAATTCAAGGAAACTTCCAGCTAAGATGATATTAATATCCAGACCACCTTTTAACTCACATCCTTATCACACACACACATACACAGAGGGCCAAACCCTCAGTTCATGTAATTGATACCTATGGTGCTGCACCAGCTTTCACCAGCCAAAGTATCCAGCACACCTAATGCACAACCACACAAGCTCTGACTCAGGTCTAACAAAGAACCACCTGGGATTGCACACATCATAGAATCATAGAATCATAGAATATCAGGGTTGGAAGGGACCCCAGAAGGTCATCTAGTCCAACCCCCTGCTCGAAGCAGGACCAATTCCCAGTTAAATCATCCCAGCCAGGGCTTTGTCAAGCCTGACCTTAAAAACCTCTAAGGAAGGAGATTCTACCACCTCCCTAGGTAACGCATTCCAGTGTTTCACCACCCTCTTAGTGAAAAAGTTTTTCCTAATATCCAATCTAAACCTCCCCCACTGCAACTTGAGACCATTACTCCTCGTTCTGTCATCTGCTACCATTGAGAACAGTCTAGAGCCATCCTCTTTGGAACCCCCTTTCAGGTAGTTGAAAGCAGCTATCAAATCCCCCCTCATTCTTCTCTTCTGCAGGCTAAACAATCCCAGCTCCCTCAGCCTCTCCTCATAACTCATGTGTTCCAGTCCCCTAATCATTTTTGTTGCCCTTCGCTGGACTCTCTCCAATTTATCCACATCCTTCTTGAAGTGTGGGGCCCAAAACTGGACACAGTACTCCAGATGAGGCCTCACCAATGTCGAATAGAGGGGAACGATCACGTCCCTCGATCTGCTCGCTATGCCCCTACTTATACATCCCAAAATGCCATTGGCCTTCTTGGCAACAAGGGCACACTGCTGACTCATATCCAGCTTCTCGTCCACTGTCACCCCTAGGTCCTTTTCCGCAGAACTGCTGCCTAGCCATTCGGTCCCTAGTCTGTAGCTGTGCATTGGGTTCTTCCGTCCTAAGTGCAGGACCCTGCACTTATCCTTATTGAACCTCATCAGATTTCTTTTGGCCCAATCCTCCAATTTGTCTAGGTCTTTCTGTATCCTATCCCTCCCCTCCAGCATATCTACCACTCCTCCCAGTTTAGTATCATCCGCAAATTTGCTGAGAGTGCAATCCACACCATCCTCCAGATCATTTATGAAGATATTGAACAAAACCGGCCCCAGGACCGACCCTTGGGGTTCTCCACTTGATACCGGCTGCCAACTAGATATGGAGCCATTGATCACTACCCGTTGAGCCCGACAATCTAGCCAGCTTTCTACCCACCTTGTAGTGCATTCATCCAGCCCATACTTCCTTAACTTGCTGACAAGAATACTGTGGGAGACCGTGTCAAAAGCTTTGCTAAAGTCAAGAAACAGTACATCCACTGCTTTCCCTTCATCCACAGAACCAGTAATCTCATCATAAAAGGCGATTAGATTAGTCAGGCATGACCTTCCCTTGGTCATGACATCCCAATTCCACACACCCATGCTCAAATGTAAACCCTTGTTTCCCCTCTCCTTCAGATTAACTGCTTCCCCAAGGCTCCCTGCCAGTAATCAATGAGTCTTTAAGGCACTGTGCCCCGCTGAATAGTGGTAAAAGTTACCTTTTTAGGACAATAGCACATTACAATGATGTAACCCAATAGGTTTTACTATTTGCCTGAGAGTTCTGCCAGGCTTTCCTTGCAGTGCTAACGTGGGAACGGGGGACTCAGGAAAATACAGCCTCTTTTGCAATAGTGAATCCAATACAAATAAATAATTAAATAAATCTGTTCTCCGAAGTCTTCTGTTTGACACTCTGGTTTTGGCTCCAATTGCCATAGCAACAAGAATCCATCTCTTCAGAAAGCAGCCAACAGACCGAGAAAGGTCACCCAAGACCTTTAGAAGGAATCAGAAGCCGCCTGACAAATAAGGTATCTCAGAGGGAGAGACAGAGAGAAAGAGTTGTGCTGACCTGGATCCAGGACAGGGGAAGAGAACAGCTACCCCACATTAGTTTGTATTTTTTGTTTTGGTATTTTTGAGTTTACTGCTTATTTAGACTGTAAATTCTTCCAGGCAGAAACTGTCTCTTAATATGCGTTTGCACAGTGTCCAGCACAATGAGGCCTCAATTCTGGTGGGAGGCTTCTTCCATTCCTTTCCATCAGCTTAGCAGCACTGATGGGACCAAATGAAGACTTCCCACCTCTGTGTCTTGTGCCAGCTTCATTAATCTATGAACCCTTTTGTTTTATGTCATTCTTCACTGTTTCTATCCAACGCATCCTCAGTCTTCCTCAACTGCTAGCTCTATGCACTCTGGGGTGTATCACCATGTGTGGTATCCTTTCTGGGTCTATTTTTGACATGTGTCCAAACCCTCAGAGTTATCTTTCTTGAATCTTCTGTAACATCTTTATTTCTTGTCCTAACCATTTTCGTTTCACTTCCTTTTTTAATTTTCTGCAGTCTTGAAACTCTCAGTATTCCCTTGAGTGAGCTCATTTCTGTTTTTATCAAAATGGCTTTAGCCTTCCAGAGCTTACAGAGTGTTTTTAATGCAGTGGTGCCTCACTCAGTTCTTTTTACATCATCTTCACAATTCCCGTTCTTCAATACTAGTCCTCCAAAGTTTACAAATATTTCCACTTGTTCTAGTTTTTTGTCTCTGACTTTGATCTTTACCCTTCATCTGGTCTTCCAATTGCCATAATTTTTGTCTGCTCCATGCCGATCTTCAGCCTGAATTTTCTGCTGTCTGGTCTACCCTGTCAGTTATTCTCTGTAAATCCTCATTAGACAATACTATGAGATCAATATCTTCAGTGAAGCTAAGGCAGTCCTCCCACTTCACATGACTCCTCCCATTTCATCTCTCAGTGCTACAGTCATTGCTGCTTCTAGTACCAAACTGAGCAAATCTGGTGATGGTGATAGCACACATCCTTGTCTGAACCATTCTGTCAGCTCCTTGCTACTCTCTCCACATTCATCGGCTAGTTGCAGATATTTTCGACTAGCTTCATCAGTTTCTCTGGGATGCCATAGATTCTCAAAACTTAACCCTTTTGGCCAAAGGCTGTGGCATCAAAAGCCTGTTTGAAGTCTATAAAGTTGTTAGAACACAACACAAACCTGTTATATGTGCTTCTCTGATTTCTGCCTTATCTCAAATAGCTGATCTATATTATACTTCATCCTGGTCTAAATCTGGTCTGTTTCTGGGCATGCACCGCTTCCACATACCTCTTCATTCTCCTCTGGAACACCTTAGTGAATGCTTTTCATGGAGCAGTCAATAAACTGATTCCTCTGTAAGTCTTGCACTCACTCTTATCTCCTTTTTCATAGATCAGCACTATTATCGCGTTCCCCCCATTCGCTCGGCACTTGGATCTTGTTTGTAAAGCTTGATGGATGTTGTGGGCATCGCCTTTACTGTATCTCTCTGACCTGCTTGCAAGAGCTCTGCAGTTATCACTTCCTAGCACTTTTTTCTTTTTCAAATTTTCTATGGAGATCTTTACTTATTCCGGCATCTGACCTCCCTTTTTTATACTGGGACCGGAAGCTTCTCCACGACCATTTCATCTGCTATGTTGAACAACTCTTCAAAATATTCTTTCCAATGCTCACTCTTTGCTTGTTCATTCTTAATTATTTGACTGCACTTGTCTTTCACTGCTTACATCTTCAACTCATGTATTTCAGTCAGTTCTCTTATCTTGCAGTGCAGCCCATGTCCCATTTCTTAGGTATTCTTCTGCTTCTTTACAGTGTTTGCTTCTACTGTTGGTTCTGTCTCTCTCTGCTGTTTTATCTCTCAGTTCAGTCTATGGTACTGAGCTTTCAGACTTGTGTCTTCCTTTTTATTCTCTTTCACTTGCTATGCTGGTGACTCAACAGTAGCACTTCATTCGTTCTCCACCTTGGTTTTGGTCTTGTAGCCCAAAGTTTGTTCAGCTGCTCTCATTATCCCATTATTTACACTGTTCCATGCCTCTTCAATGTTCATCTCTTCTTTCACCAGAAACGCAATATTTTTCTGCATAGCTTCTTTGTATTCTTTCCTGATATCTGGCTCTTCCAATTTGTCCAAGTCATAGATCTTATTTCTTGGCACTTTTTTGGTTGCTTTCAGCCTCATCGATGCTAGCACTAATTTTTGATCCAATCTGATATTGGCCTCAAATGGTCTGCATAACAGCACACTTGCTTTCTATCTGCAGTTCACCAATACAAAGTCTATCATGTTCTTCAAGTACCCATCAGGCGTTATGTAAGGCTTTGTCTATACTGGCAAGTGAAAGACAAAACTTTTGTTGTTCAGCGGTGTTAACCCCCCCACCCCCCGCCAAAAGACAAAAGTTTTGTAGACGACAAGTGCCGATGTGAACAGCGCTTTGTGGTAGGAGCGCTCTCCTGCCAACAACACTAACTCAGGTCGTTAGGGGTGGAAACAAACAGTAGCTACACTGCACGCCTTTGAGCAGCACGGCTGTAGCAGCACAGTCATGTTGCTAAAAGCTGCGTAGTGTAGACATAGCCCAAGTTCACTTTCTGTGAGGCTTTCTTTGTTGAAATAGCAGCTTTGTCATCACCAGTTTTTTGCTTAGAAATTCAGTACCCTGTCTCCGCTTTCATTTTCTTCACTGAGTCCAAAACTGCCTGTTGCTCCAGTCCAGGAATTCCAGTCCCGTTCCATTTTTACATTAAAATCTCTCATCACCAATAACATATCTTGTCTTGCAACTTCTTGTATTACTTGTAGGTCGTTACAAAATGTGTCCATTTTTTTCCTCTGAGTGCATCTAGCACCTAGTGTAATGCAAATACCTAAATAGCACTAAAGTGGTGAATGAGATGTGTGGGGGTAAACATATGTTAAAGAAAGGTACCATAACTGGGCATTTCCTTAGTTTTAAAGTGGGGGATAGCTCAGCGGTTTGAGCATTGGCCTGCTAAACCCGGGTTTGTGAGTTCAATCCTTGAGGGGGCCATTTTGGGATCTGGGGCAAAAATTGGGGATTGGTCCTGCTTTGAGCAGGGGGTTGGACTAGATGACCTCCTGAGGTCCCTTTCAACCCTGATATTCTATGAAAGGTGTTAGTGGGCAGGTATTGCCTTTGAGCAACCTTGACTGATTTTTAACAATTTATTTTTCTTGGTGGAATTTAGAGCAGAATTATTGTTTTCATAGTCCCCCCCTTCCCTTCTATAAATCACATCAGCACATCCACACATAGAATTCCCTCCAACTGTTGTAATACTAGGGCATTGTGTATCCTCCAAGACACCCTGTACACAGTTCCTGGAGATTTTTAAGTTGTACATACAGATTACATGGAAGAGATGCACAAAGACTCTTTGCCCCTCCATTAAGATTGTTATTTACACTTGCATGTAGGATATCATACACCTAATTTTTTAACATTATTTTCCAGAAAGAGTTGAAAAACCATCTGTGGTAGAAAAATCAACCACGGTTTTAACTCCAGAGAGGTATAAAGGTCCTGTCCAAGGCAAAATCCTGCTACAAACTTAATTATGGAGCCACTATCTCAGTCTCCATGATAATCCATGGAAAGGTTTAACCTTGAAACAGTGCAGCCCAGCCCTGTAACATAAATGAATGATAACAGTGACCAGCTTGAAACTTCAATGTATTTTCCATAGGAGCGAATTCCAGAGGTGAGAGCCAGCTATTGAGAAGCTCCTGTTCCCCAGTTAGCTCCTTGATGATCCATACAGTGGTCCTATAGCTGTTTTAAAATGCCTACGTGGGCACTAAAATGTAGGATCTGCATATCCTATTGGTGCCTCAACTAACATTTGAAGAGTAGGCCTACAATAGAAGAGCCAGGACATGAATCACCTTTCCAAAGATGCCAGTCTTAGAGTTCCATTATACCCATGTCAATAACAGAGCATTAGCAATAATTTTCACTTGAATTTTATTCATTCCTGGCAAATGCTGTCATGGTTGAAAATGGAGACTTGGCATCAGTGAAAGAGGTAGGACAAGATGAGACACATACTGCCCAAACTTCAGTGGTTGGCACAAATGCTTTCAAATTCCACCTTATATGGGCACATTTAACCACTTTAGAAATGAAAGACAACCAAGGTATTACCCTGCCTTTTCATCAAGCTGTTTCATCTCCATAGGGGGAATGCATATTTACATGATAAATGAGGCTTCTACTAAAGCATAATATATTTATGCTATATCTCAAGCCATCAGCACAGTATCATTCAGGCAAGCTCTGCAGCAGAAAATAAATGCCAAATCTTGGCAGTAAAGAAGTGTAAAAACTAATTGATAAACTGCATATGGACCCCTGAAAATTCAAATGTGAGGAGATTTCATACAGCTGAAATTACACGCTGTATCTCTGTAATTTATAGAGGGATTTAAAATGCGGATTGATTTTTGTTAATAATGGTTCCTGGAGCCAAGAAACCAAAAGGAAAACCATCTCCATTATATTATAAAATTATATTATATATATATATATATATACACACACACACACACATATACATATTATCTTTCCATTATGGCAAGAATGTAAGAGAGAGAAATGTTATATTGATATTATTCCTCTTTGTCTCAACCAGGCCAGGCAGGGAATTAATGTATTACTAATGCAGACTGACCTATTGACTCGTTACTCCAGAATTCAAACCTCAAAGGCAAGGGCTATAATGAGTGTTGTGTTCTCAGGCTAGTTCCTTCCAGACAATATTCAGCCCTGTGAATGTTTCACAAGCCCATCCGTGTATAAAGCAAGTGCTTCTCCTGGCACAGGTGTTGGTCCACATGTGTCCGAGGTGAGTCATATACAACAGCTCTGCTGCATGGAGGTGTAAGCATTGTCCTGGCTTAAGATAGCTGAAATAGTTGTTGAAATTACACCCATCTGTCTGCCTGCCAACACAGCGTCTGCTTAGCGGATTAATAAAGTGAATGAAGTAGAGAGTGAGCAAGTTCGCTGCACTTTGACAAGAACAGAAAGTTTTCAAATCATCTTTATGTGGAGCCCAGGGTCTGACTGCACAGCAGCTCTGAAGGCCAATCAGCACGGTCAGTGCCAGATAACACCGCTAGTTATCACTTGTGAATTCAAGATTAAAGCATGACCTTCTGAGAGTAAAATGATTCCCCTGCTGCCTAGCGGCAGCTTCAGTCCAGAGAACATCCCAGTCTTTCTCTAATTGGATCGCCTCCTATTTTTAAAGTTTTGTATTTGCAACCAATACTGTACAGCTAGTATCTCAGACACCTACAGTGGCTGGAAGTCCTAATGAGAAATTCAGGGCCAGCACCTGGCCTGTCAGGTAGATTGCTAACCAACCTACTGATTAAAGAAGAAAAGATAAAAAAAGTCTGTTGGTAAAAATAAAGGTATCAGTCAGGAGGGCAGGATAATTTAGAAAAACAACTTCCTTACTGGGGACATTTCTAGACTCCATCAACACATTTAACAGATACTGGAAATAGTGACTTTTCATTTTTGATAGTTGCAGCAGTGGAGTTAAAAAAATGGCATCCGATCATGCATAAAAGATGTAAGAATTCACATCCACTGCGAAGTTACTATTTTCAAGACTCTTAGAAAGGTCATCTGGATTGACTGGTTCAGACAGTGCTGCCAAGCTGACAGCCACAGCCCCCCTCCACTTTGCAGACAGCCGTGAGGGCCCGACCTGCTTTTCATTATTGCCTCACGGTGGACAGGCTGAAAGGACAGTGTGATGTTTAGTGCTGCGTGATATGGCATGCAAGCTCCTCCATGCTGATTGCAAGTTCTGCAATCATACCTTGAGTTACCTGGCGATGCTGCATCTCACTCCTGGATTGGACACATGTTCACCTACTACAGTGCCAGAGGCCAAGTAAGTACATCTATAGATAAACACCCACTATTCCCTTAACTCTCCCCAGAAACGCACCATTTCTAGAATAATTCCATTGCCTTTCCTACTTCCAACTGTTACGTCAGTGTTAGTTTGAGACAAGAGGTCGGGAGACGGTTGAATGGTTGAACAATGAATTGAGGGCCTTGTGCATGTTGACAGGTGCAGTCAAATGAACTAACCATTCTTACTGGACTGCTGTTTGAGGTTTCATCAGTAAAGTGGTGTCATCAAATGCGAGTAAGGACTGGACAGTTTATAACAATTCCATGACCACAGAGACTTCAGTTGTCTACTATTCCCAGATGTCATGGCCAAAGGGTCACACCTGGTGAGAAAACTCTGGATCTTCAGCTTTAAAAAAATTGAGGTCTCTATTCCTTGACCTAAAAGAGAATCCCTGATAGCTCTGTAATTAGGGCTTCTGGTGTCTATAGGCCAGCCACTAGAGGGCAGCAGTTTGCCATTTTCCCATAGAAGGCTGTGGGTACAACTAGTTGGTACATTGTAATTTTGGGTGACAATCGTGCAATTCATTGCATGCAGGAGAATGGCTGCACCCACGCAGAGTCCCACTTACGTCAGCAGGGCTCCACACAGGCTCAGTGAGCTGTTTACATGCCTCAAATTGCAGGATTTGGCATTGCAGAGATTGGCGCATTTCATGGTCAAAAACTGAGCACCTGGAACTCACGGAATAAGATTATAATTATTTCAGTTTAAATAACAACTAAACAAACACCTATCAAGGCTCTAAGTGCCCTAATGTATCATTAACAATACAATTGCATTGTAGCAGCACGAAAATGATCCATTCAACAGGGAATCAGCCAGTCAGCCGTCTATAAAAACTCAGACCTCTCCAAAAATCCTACCAAACAGATTTCACAACGGAATGTTCTTCAGATGGGCTATAGCCTTAATTTCCGGTGTCTTTGCCTCCATTTATCTATCTTTTAGACTGGAAACTCTTCACTGCACAGATGGGTGCTGTATAGCCCCAAACACATTGTCAGTGCTTAATAAATGATTACCTAAATATGTAGAAAGATACAACAATTAAAATTGGGTATTTTCTACCACTGAAGAATGATTAACGTCTTTGACAGGTGTGAACGTTGTGGTACGCTAGTAATACATTTCATGGCAGACACACACACATAAAGAGTACCCGGTCGGACTACTAATTAGTTTTTTGAATGAAATTCATTAAAAAGACAACATTCCAACTTCCAGATGGTTAATGCTATCATTCAAAATACTAGAGTAGCTCTCTGTTGAGAAACTGCCTGTAGGCATTTTAAATTCCATAGACAAATGTTATTGTCTAAATGCACAGTAGGACCAAAAGAAAAAGAAAAAATGAGCTGGATGCATTTCAGTTCTTCTAGCATGAAAAAAATAAAGTAGAAGCCCCACCTCAATCTTTACACATACTGCAGAGGAACTTGTATCTGAGTGGGAAACCACATCTATTATAAGCACTAAGTAAATGAGTGATCTCTGAATGCTACCTGTACGTTAGAACTAGATCATGGTTTTGTTTTTTCCATTTAGAAAGAGTCCAGAGTGAAGTTTTTCATATTTTCATCATCCAGTAGCATCTAGAGGCCTCATCATGCTCATGGTAGGAGACCCTCCCTTTCCTGAAAAGCTTCCACCCTAAACAGGCAAGAGAGAGAAAGAAAAACAAAGGATGGGAGGGCGGGGGAAGAGTTGAAGCAACAGCAAATCAGTGACAGAGACAGGAACAGAACCTTATCCTCCCCAGTCCCAGGCCAGTATACTGTCCATTGGAACTCATGGCCTCACATGGTAAGACTTTAAGCACATAGACTAAGGTGTGAATAGCAGTGCACACCAGAGTGCTGCACTGTAACTCCCCCACGTGGATGCTGTGGGAGTGAACTTAAAGGTCTCAAGTTCACACATGAGTGCGAACTAGGAATCTTGAAGTTCGTGCCCACAACATCCGTGCAGAGGAGTTACAGCGAAGCATTTTGGAGCACGCTGCTCTTCACACACCCCATGCTCCCAACTGCAGGGCTGTGTACAGAAGCCTCAGGCTGCATGTAAACAAGATACATTAGCCAGGTGTTAACACCGTTTCTCGGGTTTTACTTAGATTTCAAGCTCTTTAGGGCAAGAAACCTCTTTTTATTAGATGTTGCCTAGCACAATGAGGCCCTGATCCCTACTTGAGGCTTCTAGATACTGTTACAATAAGAAGAAGATATAATAATTATAATACTGCCCGTGGCAGTGAGTCTAGAGGTCTTAATCTCTGGTTGTGGCGAGGGAACTAAGGGACCACAGCTATAAAAAGGAGTAATTGTTGTAGGAAAGGAAGAAGGTGAAATTAGGCAGAAGAGTGGTAACGTGCTGCCACTAAGGGTAGACTTGGAAGGTGTGTAATTTGCTCTGTAACTGTTAACATTTTAAGATATTTGTTATACTTCATGGCTGGTAGCACTTTAAAAAATGGTTGAAAATATATGGTTAGCTATACGGATATTCAGAATCAAACTAATCTTTGGTCTGACTCCCCTGGAATTAAACCAAGGATGAATTTGTAGCATAATTTACACAGAAATATTACAACCAATCATAATAAAGAGCTGACTGTCAACAGTATTACTGATTTCTTCTAATGTATGTCACCAGAAAGTTTACAACTGGTTATGCTCACCGGACTCCTAATTTATTTGTCTGGCCATTGACAGGCATCATCAGAGCCTAAGAAATCATTTTAAATACTTTGTAGACTATTTGTGAACATTTGTCAAACAGATCACAGTTTTCTCATTTATTCATTATTTGAATTTCTTCAGCAAACAGTTCTTTTTTTGAAGATCATTTGTGAATGGTTTGTTGTAGATGTTCACAATTGGCTGATCCCTGCTGATTAGTTACAAAAGTCACATGATATTGTGTATTCACTGACTAGATGATTTTTGTAACAGAATTTAATATTTTACGACTTTGTCAGGTTTGAGCTTGGAATTTAGTTTTAAAAGCTTCAAGCTTTTTTTGTAACACTTTTGCAGAAATCAAAAATACGTTTAAAGTGAAATTTAAAATTTTGAAAAAACTATTTATGGAAATGGTTCTGCAGTATTCATCCAGCTGTAGTCATAATAGACCTTTTCCAAGCCGATCAGTTGCTTGCCTCTCTCAAATGTATTTAAAGTTAGTCCATGTCAATGTTAGTTGTACATAAAATGGATATTAGTGGTTCTACTCTGCTTTTCAAATTCACTCAAGAGTGTCGTTGACTTGGCAGGTCACTTGAAATGTGCTGTTAAATCTATTTACATTTGCAACACCTTTAAATCATACACTGTACCTGTCAGCGGAGGTTTTCAATTTGGTGCTAGCAAAAAAGAATTGCTATTGACATGCCATCTGAAACACTGTATTGCTTCAGGATAAAGAATGTCAAAGGTTATCAGCTAAACTCCTTAGCTGGGATACCTGAGAGTGAGAAAACATATATAACAAAAAAAAAATTGGTTGCCATGGAACCTGCAGATGCTTCCAAGGGAGAAAACAATTCACACACACACACACAAAACTACTGAACTTTGTTGATGCTCACACCAAATAATTCCAGAATCATGCCTTCATTAGTCAAGCACTTTAATTAAATGTCAGTTGACACCCTTCTTACATCTCCAGCAAACAGACTGAGCAGATGTAAAATTTAATGTGCTTTTAAGTCGCACAAAATTAAGGTCCAGAATTAAATCTACAAAGACTAATGGAAAACATGTTGAGAACAAACAAGACCTCCTTGTTAATCAGGATTTTTTTTAAAGTCAAGTCTTAAGAACCAGAATAAATATTTAACCATTAAACCAATCAGTAAAAACACAGTTTACTGTGATTACGCTATACTTTAAAAAAAAATCCTCCTGCTGAGCCACGAGAAAGGAGATGTTTGAGAGTAGCAGCCGTGTTAGTCTGTATTCGCAAAAAGAACAAGGAGTACTTGTGGCACCTTAGAGACTAACACATTTATTTGAGCATAAACTTTCGTGAGCTATGAATGCATCCGATGAAGTGAGCTGTAGCTCATGAAAGCTTATGCTCAAATAAATGTGTTAGTCTCTTAGGTGCCACAAGTCCTCCTGTTCTTTTTGAGAAAGGAGATGAAATTGATGCACAAATGTTTTTTCAGCAGTCTATAAAAGAATGCTTATATCACAAGACATCTACATGCTTTTATGTTTAGCTGTGTATTCATTTTGTGAACAGATTCATCTGTTAAACACTGAGCTGGCTTTTTGATACACAGATGGTCTAATAGAAACTGTGCAAAACAGCTTCAGAGTCTACAAAAAACTACTTTAAATTCATATGGAGTCACAGTTAGGCATCCTTAAAAACAATGGCCTATAGGCAGGATGATAACCATCCTGGACAGGATACTGCATTTTTGAGCCTGTCAAGCACAAGACATCTTTATGATTTTCTCAGTCTCTCTCTCTGTTGCAAGTCAAGAGCCCTTGAAGACTGACAACAGAGCTCATGGATATCATGGGGAAAGCGCTGAGATGACACAACACTGACATGGACTCAATAACCAGTGACAGTCTCCCAGTGATCAAATGGAAACCTAGAAGAGCTAACCCATGGTCATGCTGAAGTCAGGATTTTCAGGATCATCAGTTATTTTCATTATTGTCATGTTGGTTTAAGGTCTTGTCCAAGATAGTCTACCAATAGCTTACCAGCATTTTTTAAAGGAGCTCTCTGCTTTGGTAAATATTTAGGTAGCTCCAGATATGCCCCCTGTGACGCTGGCAGACCCGCTGCCAGCTCTTGCCAAGAGTGGGGGCATCAGCTGAGCACTGACAAATTCATAGCTGGAAACCAGACCAGCTTGCCTGTATGTTAGTATCTCTATTTTACAGATGGGCAACTGAGGCAAAGAGATTAAGGGGTAGATTTCCAAAGGCGCAGATAGCATTTAGGCATCTAATTCCTACTGTAATTCAATGGACATTAGGTGCCTAAATACTATTGGTGCCTTTGAAAATCTACCTCAAAGTGACTTGCCCAACGTCGCAAAAGAAATGTGGTTCAGAGCCAGGAAATGCACCCCTCTTTAATCACAAGGCCATTGTTTCTGTCTGGTGCCAGGCAGTGGGGAAGAGGCACACTGTGTCTAAGGAGAGCACGCTTTCAAAAATGAAAAAGAAAAGTGGTGCGTTCTAAACACAAAAGGTGAAATTCAGCTTTGATGGAAACAGACTAACCTGAATTTTCCCTGAATATCAATAAAAATTTCCTGGACAACAAGGCTGTGAAATAATTTCCCCAAGGAAAGTGGGAAAGTCCCATTATTTTCCAGAATGTAATAACTATAATAGACACAGCACTAGAAAATATACTGTAGGGAACAAACCTGCACTGTCAAGGAGATGGACTGGATGTTCTAATAAATCTTCTTCATCTCTAACCTCCATGATTATTAGATTCCCTCCACCCTCCCAATGGAGGTTCTCTCTTAAACAGCTCCATATTTTTGCACATACCCATTGTTCCCAGTCAGCTGCTATAAATCTGTTCTGTTATAAACAGAATATATTTCTCTTTTACCTGTATGCCTCATACTCTAATTCACTCTCCACGGACTTTAAATGAAACATTATGACAATGCTACAAAATAGAAAAGATTCATCTCAGGAAATTAGCAAAACTTTACTTTGGATTAAAATAAAATCTACATTAGCTATTTTATTTTTTGTAAAGATTTGTTTCCCCCCCCCCACAGTAAAGCCTTTTATTTAGTACAATTGCCATTAGCATCCAAAGGAGTTCGGGGAAGGGGGAATACAAGAATCAGCTCAGAAGGAGTTTAAACAAATGTGGATAACAGATTGTCTTCTTTGGTTTATTTATTTAGAGGAAGCATCCAATGGATTTCGTTTAGCATCTCTTGATGACTAAATTACAAACAAACATCTATTTTAAAACCTCAAAAAATGAAAATGTTAAAGGGTAGAAAGAAATCAGAACTCCCTCTGTGTGTGTGGCCTATTACAGAGAGAGAGAGAGAGAGAGAGAGAGAGCCCTGATTAATATTTGTATATGTGGCAGATAATCACTAATGATAAATTATAGTGCTGGGCATTCATTGGTCTCAATGGGAAAAGTGTCAAGACAGAGACTGTATGCCCCATTTTTGGATGGTAGCTATGTTAAAGAGCATGGATTCACTTGGGCAGATTTTCAAAAGAGCTCAGAATCCTACAATGCTGAGCTCTGTTAAAAATCTGATCAACATTTTGGTGCCTATATGGCAGCTGAGCTCTTTTGGGAATATGGCCCCTAGTGTCAAATTCATCCCTGCACAGCACATGGCTACCACAACACATCCCATCTCGGCCCTTATGGGATTTAAATAGGGTACAGGCTTTATATTGATTGACTGCACAGGGCTGAATTTCACCCTTAAATTTTGTGTGAATTATATTGCTCATAAAAAGTGAGTGACAAATAGCTGTACACAGCCTTCCCCAAGCAGCTCTGCCAACACTCCTCAGTCTTAATCTGCAATAGCCCAGTTAGCCTCTGAGCCAACAACTCCGTGAAATTGTAACGTGATGTAATGTTACAAATACCAATCTGAGACCACCATCCTCACTTAACTTGCTTTAGAGATCCCGTGAAACAAAACCTGTTTCAAGTCTCACTCACTCTTTCTTGCGACACCCCAGCTTTGCTGAAATCCGTGTCCAAACTTCTTTGATTAATAGATTTTGAGGTCAGTCAGACACAAGATATTGAGCTCAATACGGGGGGTAACTGTGAAAGTTTATGGACTCTGTTATGCAGGAGTAGGGTGACCAGATGTCCCGATTTTATTGGGACAGTCCTGATATTTGGGAATTTTTCTTATATAGGCACCTATTACCCCCCACCCACGTCATGATTTTTCACACTTTTTAATTGGTCACTGTCATAAATATAAAGGGAAGGGTAAACCCCTTTAAAATCCCTCCTGGCCAGAGGAAAAAATCCTCTCACCTGTAAAGGGTTAAGAAGCTAAAGGTAAACTCGCTGGCACCTGACCAAAATGACCAGTGAGGAGACAAGATACTTTCAAAAGCTGGGAGGAGGGAGAGAAACAAAGGGTCTGTGTGTCTGTTGGTATGCTGCTTTTGCCGGGGATAGAACAGGAATGGAGTCTTAGAACTTTTAGTAAGTAATCTAGCTAGGTATGCGTTAGATTATGATTTCTTTAAAGGGCTGACAAAAGAATTGTGCTGAATAGAATGACTATTTCTGTCTGTGTGTCTTTTTTGTAACTTAAGGTTTTGCCTAGAGGGATTCTCTATGTTTTGAATCTAATTACCCTGTAAGGTACCTACCATCCTGATTTTACAGGGGTGATTCCTTTACTTCTATCTACTTCTATTTCTATTAAAAGTCTTCTTGTAAGAAAACTGAATGCTTTTTCATTGTTCTCAGATCCAAGGGTTTGGGTCTGTGGTCACCTATGCAAATTGGTGAGGATTTTTACCAAACCTTTCCCAGGAAGTGGGGTGCAAGGGTTGGGAGGATTTTGGGGGGAAAGACGTGTCCAAACTACGTTTCCCAGTAAACTCAGTTAGAGTTTGGTGGTGGCAGTGGTTATTCCAAGGACAAAAGATAAAATTAATTTGTACCTTGGGGAAGTTTTAACCTAAGCTGGTAAAAGTAAGCTTAGGAGGTTTTCATGCAGGTCCCCACATCTGTACCCTAGAGTTCAGAGTTGGGGAGGAACCTTGACAGTCACCCTATGCAGGAGGCCCAACTATATGACCTAATGGTCCCTTCTGGCCTTAAACTCTATGCAGAGACCATTATGACCATCTAATCTGACCTCGTTGGTCCCCTTTCTAAGTTTGTATTCCATCATTCACATAGCTAAGGAAAGGTGTTATACCGCCCCCTATGTGTGTAAGAACACACTTCTGAAAGCAGTAAGTACACGGTGAGGCAAGCCAGTTTAGCACCAAAAACAGAAGTAGGATTATCCAGTAATAAAGAAGTCAGTATAATGAAAAGTTAATTGTGGTGGTTTAAGTATTTACAAGATCGTTTCATTATTTTCTGTGGAGAAAAAAAAAAGCAACAAGGAGAGAAACTGTATGTGATTGATTTCAATGACCCACTCTGTTTCCTTCTGTACCAAATGACGTAGAAATGCTACACACCTATGTTGCTGCTGCAGATAGGAGAATAACAGATCTGTATCGAGTCTCCCAACAGCAGACAGTGTAAGTAAACAAACACATAGGAAACAATGACAAGTTGGAAAAGTAAATGAGGGGGAAAACATCCATAGTTATGTAACATTTCGTTTAGAGGATTAATTGGGATAGACTGAGAAGGATAAAGTGAATGTGTGAGAGCTACAGTTTTAATTGAAGAGACTTTCTCCAGGGCAGAGAACTAAGCTAAAACCATCTGTCCAGTTTCAGTGTTGGTTTGCTAAGGAAATGATTAAAACATTTGGGGATTAAAATCAAAACTGGGAATCAAGAAGGAAGCCTGGACAAAAATGATATTTTGGTTTTGATTTCAACCTAGTAATTTAAAGTTGGGGTGGGAGGGGAGAAGTTTAGAAACATGTTTCCCCACACACACATTCTCATCTACAATAAAAAGAAAAGGAGTACTTGTGGCACCTTAGAGACTAAAAAATTTATTTGAGCATAAGCTTTCGTGAGCTACAGCTCACTTCATCAGCTGTAGCTCACGAAAGCTTATGCTCAAATAAATTTGTTAGTCTCTAGCGTGCCACAAGTACTCCTTTTCTTTTTGCAGATACAGACTAACACAGCTGCTACTCTGTCACCTCCAATAGAGACCATGGCCAGCCACTGCGAGAAAACATCCAAGCATGTTTTGTGTCAGCTGACTCAGGCTCACAGGACTTGGGCTGCGGGGATCTAAAATCACAGTGTAGATATTCAGGCTTAGGCTAGAGCACAGGTTCTGGGACCCCAAAAGGGCGGAGTGTCCCAGAGCCTCCAGCCTGAGCCCTGCATGTCTACACTGTAATGTTATAGCCCCGCAGCCTGAGCCCTGCACACCAGAGTCAGCTGACAGGGGCAGGCTGCAGTATTGCTGTGTAGACATATCCTGAGAAACTGAGTGAGAACATTAAACACAAGAGGGGCATTGTTGAGCAAAACATCTGGGTCAGCCAGAGGTCAAAGTGAAACAAGGAAGGAGATGAAACAGTATTGAGAACAGCTGGTGAGGTCAACAACAACTTCATATGGATGGGCCTTTGAAGGGCTAGATGCCAGGTACTGCAGTGAGGGGGATGCTTTAGCCACTGTCATGGTGAAGGAGAGAAAACGATCACATTAGCCTTCTCAGGTCATTTGACAAGATACCAAGTGAATTTTCAATGCTTCACAAACCTGTATAGTACCCAACTACTACTAATAGCTCTGTGTTAATCATAGAATCCAAGAGCAGTAGGGCCGCCAGGGACCTTAGGCAACCATCTAGTCCAGCCGCCTGCACTGAGGAAGGGTGAAATACACCTCATGAATTATACCTAGTGGACATATTAATTAAATGCCCTAATGCACTGAGGAAATAATGAACTTCAGGGGGAAAAAAAGAGGGGTTACCCATACTCCCCATGCTTAATTCACTCCCTACGTAGTTTTTATTCTACGATATATCTATGAAGAAGTTTGCCTCACCTATCAGTGGCATAAAAGGAGAGAAGGGACATGGCAGAGGGATATGGCAGGGCAGCGCTCCACAATGCCTCAGTCATACAGTGCTTAAAGTTAGAGCGGCTCCTGTGTGGCCCTAGCTTGTCCCAGCACTGGGCAGCTGAGGATTAGGTTGCTGCAACTGGTTCCCAACACCCCGCCTGTGCCTGAGGCAGGCTTTCTGGGGTAGGGAGTCAGGCTCCCTCAGGTGGGGTAGAGAATCTTATGCCTTTTGGGGGGGCGGGGAGGGGGTGGAAACACACCTTAGAGCTAAAAACCAATGGCTACTTATTGTGCAGGCACCAGGCTGTTTGCCTAGGCTAACCACTCACAACAGTATTAATGTAGATTTGTATAAAAGGTAGCTACAGGGACAATTATAAGATACTTCAGAACATCTTCATTATAACCACTGCAATCATACTGCACAGCGTTCACGTTGCATTCTCCATCAGTACCCGGCCAAAGTCGAGGAAGCTAGTGATCCAACCAGTGGACCAAATTCAGTGACCAAATGCACGTTGCACATAAGTGGCGGGTATCCTCAGCCTCCTCTGGCACAGCAGCTGCAGCTGGATGCCTCGTTTCAAGTTTGGTGGGGGAAGTTTTTGCTTTATTATGCCCCATGCAGATTCGGGGGCAGCTGAGGAGACAGTATCTGCTACTCAGCTTCCTGGGTTCATCATTAATCTCCCTGGACTCCAGAGAGATTACTGATGAACCCAGGAAGCTGAGTAGCAGATACTGCCTGCTCAGCCCCTCCCCCAATCCCCGAACCTGCATGGGGTATATTAAAAGCTCAGATTCTTCTTTGGCCTGGGGCTCCTCTGGCCGAGGGGGTGGGGGACACTCGGGGCTCCAGCCAGCCCGAAGCTCCTCCAGGCAGGGGCATCTTGGTGTTCCAGCTGCGGGGGTGGAGGGGATATCTCAGGTTCCCAGCTGGGGGGCATGGGTGGAAGGGGCAGAGCTGGGGGCTAGCATCCCCGAAGGAGGGCTCCACCCGCCGTCCATGCATTGCGGATATGCTAAGACAACTCATTGCTGGGTAAAAACAACGACGAGCTGATAATTCGCAGGCTCTAGAGGGTTCTGTTCTTTGCAGTCAGGGAAAATGTTCTCTTATTTATTCTGCATGGTTTGCAAAGAATTCTGATTCCCCTTGGCCTAGAGGTACCTGTTTACCCAGGGCTATGATGGAAAATGTCCTGCCTGCCTAGATTTCTATATTGAAATTCTGGCCTGTTTTACATGGGATGAGAGTGCAGAAAACCTCCTCCCTCACCAAAGCCTCTTATGCAAAGTAAGCTGCCACAGGATAAGAGGGAAGGTGCTCTCATGGACTGGTAACTGGTTAAAAGATAGGAAACAAAGGGTAAGTATACATGGTCAGTTTTGAGAATAGAGAGAGATAAATAGTGGTGTCCCCCAGAGGTCTGTTCTGTGACCAGTCCTATTCAACATATTCATAAATGATCTGGAAAAAGGGGTAAACAGTGGGGTGGCAAAATTTGCAGATGATACAAAATTACTAAAGATAGTAAGATTCAGGCATACTGGGAAGAGCTACAAAAGGATCTCTCAAAACTGGGTAACTGGGCAACAAAATGGCAGATGAAATTTAATGTTGATAAATGCAAATTAATGCACACTGGAAAGCAAAATCCCAACTATACATTTAAAATGATGGGGTCTAAATTAGCTGTTACCACTCAAGAAAGAGATCTTGGAGTCATTATGTATAGTTCTCTGAAAACATCCACTCAATGTGCAGCGGCAGTCAAAAAAGCGAACAGAATGCTGGGAATAATTAAGAAAGGGATAGATAATAGGAAAGAAAATACCATGTTGCCTCTATATAAATCCATGATACGCCCACATCTTGAATACTGTGTGCAGATGTGGTCGCGCCATCTCAAAAAAGATATATTGGAATTGGAAAAGGTTCAGAAAAGGGAAACAAAAATGATTAGAGGTATGGAACGGCTTCCGTATGAGGAGAGATTAATAAGACTGGGACTTTTCAGCTTGGAAAAGAGACGGCTAAGAGGAGATATGATTGAGGTCTATAAAATCATGACTGGTATAGAGAAAGTAGATAAGGAAGTGTTGTTTAATACTTCTCATAATGCAAGAACTAGGGGTCACCAAATGAAATTAATAGGCAGCAGGTTTAAAACAAATAAAAGGAAGTATTTCTTCACATAATGCACAGTCAACCTGTGGAACTCCTTGCCAGAGGATGTTGTGAAGGCCAAGAGCATAGCAGGGTTCAAAAAAGAACTAGATAAATTCATGGAGGATAGGTCCATCAGTGACTGTTAGCCAGGATGGGCAGGAGTGGAGTCCCTAGCCTACCCTCTGTTTGCCAGAAGCTGGGAATGAGCGACAGGGGATGGATAACTTGATGATAACCTGTCTGTTCATTCCCTCTGGGGCACCTGGCACTGGCCACTGTCAGAAGACAGGATACTGGGTTAGATGGACCTTTGGGCTGACCCAGTAGGGCCATTCTATGTTCTTATGTTATGTTCTAATACACCAATATAGGAGACGGGCAGGATACAGACCTATCTGCCACACCCTTGAGCACTAGACGGGGCGCCTGGCTGATCTTCCACAGCCTCAAGCAGGCATGTATATTGATGGTGCAGCCAGGGCTCCAGCTTCCCAGCACAGGCCATTCCTTTGTGAAATGGTAAAAAAGCAGCTCTACGAAGTGCTTTGTCCATCCCTGAGCTGTTCTCTCTTGAACAGGCAGGATAGTTCCTGTATCCCATGTCTGGCCACTATCATTTCCCCTGCACAACAAACCTCGCACTAGTAGAGACAAAACCTTACCCTAACTCTACCCCATGGAGAAGCAGCCCATCTTTTGTATCAATCAGGAGAAGCATAAAGGCAATGTTGCAAGATGATGTGATTTTTATCATGAGCCTCACAATATTTGGTGTTTTTATTAGAGACCAGCTGCTGGAGTCAGGTGATCATATGAGCATCTCAGCTTTCATTTTAAAAGTTACTAGCCCCTGTGATTGCAAAGAAAAAGCTTGAAAATGTGAACACTCAAAGCAAAAAAGCCAATAGGCAAATAAAAAGAACCCCACTTTTTTTTTTCTAAAATTTCATGATTTTTAAGCCAGTCTCATGATCTGAGATCTCTTGACGCGGGCAATACTGTAAGTGTCCAGTGGGAACTGCAAAGTTTGATTGTAACATTTTTGCAGAGAGATCAATAAAGCAATATTAAAGATGGGCCCAAACTGACACCTTCAGATCTGAATTCCCAATCCCCTCCTCCAGCCAGGTGTTCAGATCTGAGTGGTGGGATTGGTCCAGGCCTACTTCTAATTAATAGAACCCCTTATTGCAGCCCTTTCAGGTAAATGCATGCGACATACTATGTAGCTTCCTCTAATTTGCTAGGAGTCTACAACCCACACGTTGCAGTTTTAAAGTTGTGAACTGGTTTGACATGAATTAAAGGATTATTGTAACTGGGATAAGAATGCAGTATTTACAGGTTCCCCCTGAAGGAGCAAGGGAATATAGGAATGGGAAATAGTCAAATACAGCAGTATCCAGCCAAGCATGTATCTATTTTTAAATAGCGAGTATGATGTTATTCTTGTATGATTATAACAGTGAACCTTACCTTGAAAAGTTTAATAAAAAGGAGAAATCAAAGATCATTGATACAAAATGGTTCCATTGCATGGGACAACTTTGGGTCAGATTCTGGGAGGTACAGAGCTCCTTTGACTCCCCTAAAGTTCATTACATCTCTCATAATGGGGCCTTCAATTTCTATCTGATTGAAGCAGTCATTGTAAATGGGTAGAGTGAAATCACTGCATTGCCATGGCCCAAATCATTGCAGTATCTGAGGTACCTCACAATCACAAATGTATTTCATCCTCAGAACATGCCTGAGGCTGTGGGGCAGAGGAATATTATATCTATTTTGCAAGTGGGAAATGGAGGCACAGGGAAAATTGAATGACTCACACCGTAAATCTGGCTGAACCAGGAATTGAACCCAGACTTCAAATCCCAGTCCAATGAGATACCCATTAGGCAATCCTGCAAAGGCCATTGCCTGCATTTCTCCTAATAGAGCTAGTGACGAATGGCAGCTTAAACCTGGAAAAAATCAATCATCCAACCCATGCTCCAAAGGGAGCCCCAAATTCTGCATGTTATTTGGCCTCTCCATTCTCCCCAAAATTTACACATATGAATTTGAAGCTATGCTTTACCTCAGTCCATACCATTAAAGTGATCTGAAAAGGGGACGGGGGAAGAGAGAAAGAGATGTTTGTGCCTTTTTTGTTTGGAATAAAAAATATTGGACCATCTGACCTAGTATCCTGTCTCTCACAGTGCTCAGGACCAGAAACCTCAGGGAAAGGGGCAAGAAACCCTGCAAGTGGGGTGTGACGTTCCCCTGGTGTTGTCTGGACTGGTGATCTGCTAGGTCACTCCAATCCTCAACTCTGGGAGCCAGCCTTACCCTGCTCTGCTCTGCTGTGAGAACACCCACTCCTGGGTTGTTCCCTACACAGCCTCTAGCATGTAAGCTGATCCCAGCTACATGAGTGAGTACTGTTGGCCAGCCGCTGCTTGGATTGTGCAACCGAATGACACTAGCCAATATCTCCAGTCCCAGACACAACCCTAGGAACCTCCATCTTGCAGTGTCCAGTTATGCCAGCTGGATGCTGCAAGCTTATATGAGTTCATCGATTTAACAAAGAAATTAATATGTACCAGGCTTATCCCAAGGGGAGTCTCTGACACGCTTCAAACCAAATGCACTGCTTCAGGTAGAATAAACAAACAAATTAACTACTTGTTGCGGTCCAAATACAAGACAGAACAAGGCTTTAAGCAAGCAAGCAGGCTGGTCTGCCAACGGGCTGGTCTGCCTGTCAGCTTTCCACCCTCTCTTTTATTTCTCTCCCTCCTCCTGCGCATTACATACTCCAACAGATAAAAGGAATACACTGACTTTGTTTAATATTCTTATTTACCAATATCTATCTACCGCATTCCTTGCTCTCGGGCCTTGAGCCCAGTCCTGGGAGGCTTCCCTAGGTTCATGTCCTCTGGGCGAGTTTCCAAGGTTCATGCCCTTGAGAGGAGCCATGTGTGCACTGCTCCTACACAACACTCCAGGTGTGCCCTGAATGTTGCCAAGTGCATGAACCCTGCATGAATCCTACAACTACTAAAGATAGATTTTAAGTGATTATAAGTCAAAGCACAATAAGTCAGATTTGCTCAAATAAAATAAAAGCAAAACGCATTCTAAGCTGATCTTAACACTTTCAGTGCCCTTAGATGCTTCTCACCACAGGCTGGCTGGTTGCCCTTCAGCCAGGCTCTCCCCTTTGATCAGCACTTCAGTCACTTGGTGTGGTGTCCGTAGATAGAGGTGGAAGAGAGAGGAAGAACATGGCAAACATCTCTCCCCTTTATCATGTTCTTTCTTCCTTCTTGGCTTTGCCTCCCCTCCCTTCAGGGTCAGGTAAGCATTACCTCAACGTAGTCCCAAACTGATCAAGGGAAGGGGGGTGACTCACTCGAGAGTCCAACATGTCCTTTGTTGCTGCCGAGGCCAGTGTCCTTTGTTCCTGTGAGGTTGGGCTGGGTTTGTCCCATACCTGCCCTGATGAGGTGTGAACTGCCCCTCTGTTCCTGGAGAGTTTTGCCTGGGCTTGTTTTAAGCCATGAGGACACATTTTCAGCCTCAAAATTATATACATAAAATTACGACCTATAACATTACTATAACAACAATGCTAAGTTCATCATGAGCCTTCCGAAGACACCCGACATGATAAACTTTGCATTGGATACCACACAATCATATTGTAAGGATGAACATGGGGATGCAGGGTGTTCTTCCAAGATACAGAGTGTCACAGAGGGGTTATAGAATAATCTGCCCAAATTTAGAGATTGCTTTATGGCCAGAAGAATGAGAGGTTATAATCTCCTCCCTTCCAAAAAACCCCACCAAGTGAGCCTTTATTTAATGAAGCATTCAGAAGGCCTGAACAGTGGGATTTGTTGGTGGTGTTTTAATTCTGCCCGTTTTGCTACTAGAAGTCTCAGGTCCCACTTAACCACTTTTTGCTGGAGGACTCTAGGGAGAACATAGGCATGCTTACATAAAATGTTTAGTGCACAGCGAGTTGGGGTGTGAATCTACCCCTCCCAAGCCTGCCAAGGCCTAACTGTCCAAGTGGACCTTGCTGATCTGCATTAACCATTCGTTGGTGCCCTTTAACATTTGCCTGTTTCAAAGTGGGATAGATCAAAGCGCTTAGTTTGCACCAGCAGGGTCCACATGAACAGTTAGCATGCAGCAGTGTCTAGACTCACTGAGTTGATCTCAGTAGGTCAACCAAAGCTCAACACCATTCAGGGAGGCAGTTTTACTGCCCCACTGTAATGGGGTGTTTGTGTGTGCCAGAGATAATTAGCATATAGACATGTGCACAAATAGGTTGACGCAAGGCCATTTATGTTGACCTAACTTTATAGTTTAAGCCAGGCCTAAATATTCATGTAGACAAGCCCAGGGTGTTTATAACTTCACAAAAGGAATCATGAGAGGGAGGGAACTTTTTGTTGGAGTAGTAGATTTGCCACTGCAGCCCAGCTCCACTCAGTACAGGTGATGAGCGCCATCAGAGAGTAGATATTGCCCCTCTGCTTCTGCAAGACCCAGCCCCAGCATCTGTTAGGCAGCTGCTCTAACTTCCCTGCTTGTGTAAGAGTTCTTAATTACCTAGTTACAGAAATATGGTTTACTGTCTTTGGTTCCAGATGTACGACCTTGCATTTACCTGTATTAAAATACATATTGCCCAACTGCACCAACCTTACCAATTGATACAGATTGTTCTGCATAGTGACCTGTCTTCATTTACCACTCCACTGATCTCTGAGACATCTACAAAATTTATCAGCAAAGATTCTTTTAAAAAATTTCTTCTGGATCATTAAATAAAAATATTAACTGGTACTGGGCTGAGAACCAGTCCCTGTGGGACCCTAGTGGATACACTTGCTGATTTCCCATTGACAATGTGTTTTGAAGTCTGTCTGTGTTGGTAGCTCAGATAACTCAGTTCATTCTCTCTCTTGCTCTCTCTGTGTGAAAGGCACATTAATTTATAACCAACTCCTTCTTGCCTTCTTTAAAACATTATGTAGTACATTAAATATATCAGGTGGATTGTTTGATGCAATAGCTTTCTTATGCATTGCCCAAAACATATTATTTGAAGTCATTTCAATAAGATGACAAAAGAAACCACCTCTGGGCTTTGGATGCAAAGCCTGATCTGAAACTTCTCAGCAATGATACTGGAAACCTGTGGTTAGAATTTCACCTTAAACCAAGTCTAGTTTGTTAAGTTTAGAAAGCATTTTATCTTTATTTTTCTTGTAACCATTTCTGACTTTAATGCCTTATTGCTTGTACTCATTTAAAATCTCTCTCTTTGTAGTTAAATAAACTTGTGTGTTCTTTTAATCAAAATTAATTCACTGTTGTGAACTGTGTGGGTAACTCCATTTAAGTTGCCCTAAAAAAGTTGCACACCCATCCCCCAGAAACATCTTTCTTTTTTAACAGAGAAGGTTGGGGGCCCTGTTGGAGAGGAGGACAGCTGGATAAACCTTTCTTGCAGATAGAAACAAAGTGTCTGGAGCTCTTGTTCAAAAAGCGTATATATGCAGCCAAAGGAAATTTTGGTGCCTGGCTGGAGGTTGACTGGGAGTCTCATTTACGGTGCAAGGGCAGGAGATCTGCATTTCCTCTGTCAAATACATCTGCAAGGTCATGGTACTTGTGAGATATTTTGGTGGTGGAAGGCAGGACAGTCGGGAGCATGCCCAACTTCTGTGGGCCCACTTCTTCACAGCAGGGATTCCCCAGACAATGACATAAGCTACAGAGGATACCGGTTCTCTGTTTGGCCTCAGGAAGACATAGTCACTGGCAGTACTGGGAGCAAAAGCATACTGTCTCTTTTCACCAACAGATATAGGTATCCTGGGTAGTGAGCCAGGGTATTCCCAGGATGACTGGTGAGTCAGGGGATGGGGGCAAATCAGCCCAAACTGAAGAGGCACCTGGTGCCTTGGAGGGTAACAACCCCTAGGGGGATGGTAAGGACCCCTAGAGGCCTGGAGCAACGCATCAATGGTTTCCAACAAATTATGAGAATTCCTATGCACAGCAGGTATCCCATGGGCCTTAACCACATCCTGGTCCATAAAATTACCTGAGGCCCCTGGGCTGACCAGAGCCTCCAGGGGGACTGGCGGGTTCATTGGGAGTAGGGGAGACAATGGCATTCAGAGATGCATCAAGGGTGGATTCACAGTTGCTGCCATCCCGACAGAGGCGTGTGATGGTCAAGTCTCTCTCGCAGGGAAAGCTTCCCTCATCGATTGTATACATTTCTTAACTTCTAATTAAGGATTGTCACTAACCTCCCTTTCCCAACCTCCCCTCCACTTATCAGATGATAGATAGATGTATTGCTGCTATCTATCACCATCCCCCCTTAATCAGGATGGTTTTGTTATCAGTGTAGTTTTTATTCATGGGTGAAGAATTGTTGCTTTTTTGGGCATCTAGTAAAGTGTTCTTAAATAGTTCCCAGATTTCATTCGCATTCATCTCTGAATTTTTCTTCCCAATCAATTTTTTCTAATGAGCATTTTTAATTTGGGGTAATTGGCCCCCTTTAAAGTGCCCAGGATATAAATTACTAGCAGGACTATTTTCTGTTTGCACAAAATTAATGTATTGGAACAAGGTCTAATATAGATTTTCCCCATGTTAGGTACAATATTTTTTGTGTGTTATAAAATCATCATAACTAATTTGTAGGGACTCCAAGAATTTTTTTTTAACTTCTGGAAGCATGAGACCTTTAACGTACTCTTCCACTTGAATAGGGTATTGAGTCAGGAGACTCACATATTGTTGGGGACCACATCTAAGCTAATCAAAACTCATAGCTTGGCTTGTCTGGAACAGAAAACTCATTTCCAAATAGGAGAATTTTCTATGAGACAATTTCTAATTTTCTCTTTTTTTAAATCTGTTTTATTCTTAATTGCAGTCTGGAAAACATTCATCTCTTTCCTCATCAACAGCCACTCACCCACTTCGTCTTTCCCTCCCTTAATTTCTAACAATATTTTTTATTTCTTTCCCCATTCCTTGATTTAATGTTATTGAATGGAAAGTAAGTCTGTGCTTCTCACCCAAGTACAGCATTCAACGAGGAAAGTTCAGATAAAAAACTCTTCATAAAAATATAGATTGCAGAAGGGGACCATTGAACGAGGATCTCCATGTCACCTAAGTAAGACCAGGGATATTGCTTCTGTTTGCTATGTTATAAATTCTACTCAAGACTAGAGCTAGTGTAGCCTAAGATTACCTTTTGCCAGAGTTATTTGATGTGGGGGTGGAATTAGTAGAAAAGAGAACAAAGATAAAATAGCTCTAACTTTAATATGTTTTTACCAGTTTCTGTTACTTTCGTCAGAGCACTTTGTTTTCTGAAGATAACAAAAGAATCTCAGCCTTGAACAACCCCCTAGCCAGATTGTTAGGTCTGATTGCAGGGAGCACATAAGCAAAACCAAAACTCTGGTGTACTGCAATTGAGAAGTGAACAGATGTCTATAAAGGCTTTATGTCAGAACACAGAATAAGACTGTTTCTTTGGTCTTGAGGCACAAGGACTAAGAGAAACACTCCTTCCATCTCACTGACACTTCTCTAGAAGCCAGATGCTTCACTTTTGTACCTATTATGTTTGCTTTAAAAGAACCTATTTGAGCTTAGAGGACAGTTTAATTTGAACTGGACTAAAAACAGAGGGATTTGGTATACCCCAAAACAAAAGGAACCCAATGTCTTCACCAAAAGAAAATGAAACTTAACAGTAAGAGAACGGGGTCAGATTCTGACACCACCATCCCAACAACAGAAGTCGATGGTATACATAGTTATCTTGTTTCAGAGTAACAGCTGTGTTAGTCTGTATTCGCAAAAAGAAAAGGAGTACTTGTGGCACCTTAGAGACTAACCAATTTATTTGAGCATGAGCTTTCGTGAGCTACAGCTCACTTCATCGGATGCATACTGTGGAAAGTGTAGAAGATCTTTTTATATACACACAAAGCATGAAAAAATACCTTCTCCCACCCCACTCTCCTGCTGGTAATAGCTTATCTAAAGTGATCACTCTCCTTACAATGTGTATGATAATCAAGTTGGGCCATTTCCAGCACAAATCCAGGTTTTCTCACACACACACACCCCGCCCCACACACACACAAACCCAGGAGAGTGGGTTTGTGTGTGTGTGGGGCGGGGGGTGGGGGGGAGAAAACCTGGATTTGTGCTGGAAATGGCCCAACTTGATTATCATACACATTGTAAGGAGAGTGATCACTTTAGATAAGCTATTACCAGCAGGAGAGTGGGGTGGGAGAAGGTATTTTTTCATGCTTTGTGTGTATATAAAAAGATCTTCTACACTTTCCACAGTATGCATCCGATGAAGTGAGCTGTAGCTCACGAAAGCTTATTGTTATCTTGATTGATTATTTTAATTCACTAACTCCAGTTTCTGAATATAGCTTCAGGCTATAGCTTCTGAAAAACCTGTACATTCAGCCAGGCCCCAATGGGAGTGTACTGTCAGATAGGAAAAGGACGCTTCCTTTGGGGTAGCAGCCTGGACTGTGGCATCACATCACCCGTGAGTTACTGATTTGAACCAGGCAAGAAAATCCACCCCCCAAAAAATCAAAGGCAGTTCTCATTTGTCCAAGACTAAAGGAATCTACCAGCCAATGGAAACAAGACTTGGAGGCATCAATTTGTGTGCAGTACTGGACCATTATGGCTGTGCTTGATTTGCTGCAGCAGCGGGGTTAGAACTCTCCATTATGATGCACTGGTTCCACTGTAGGCGCAACAGCACAGACAATTTCATTGAAGCAGCCCTCTTGGATAAGTAAAAACAACTGAGCTAGGGAAAGCCTAACATAGGCTCCTAGTCAGACACTTCACTTTCTCTTGCTTGCTACAGCTGTAGTCCCCCTACCTTGAGGGGCCTATTTTGAGTCTTTGTTGAAAACAATGATGTGTACATGGTGCCCATAGTGTATGGGAGCTGCTGAATGCAGGTACAAGGGAAGGATCCAAAAAAGTACATCCATTGCCTAGCGAGAGTACTAATAAATGATTGCACGGGTTTGTTGCTAGTCAGGTTGGATCAGAAAAAGCTGAAGGCTTGAATCAGCCATGGCACAGAAGTTAATACAAACAATCCAGTCTGATGTCAGACCATCTAAATATGAGTTGACATACTGCCCACTTTCAAACGCTATACTAGACAAATTAGATCTTCTCTTCAGGCTAGAGGGACTTCATGACTCTGAAATATTTTACATTGTTATCCTCACTTGTTGCATGTATTTGATCCAGAGACACAAAATAATTCACATCTTATTTCTATACAATGCGCATTTGAGGGTTTTAGAATTTTTGCAGACATTTTTTGCAGTACGGATTAAACAATTGGTGAGAACTGAAATAGAAGAATCATAGAATCATAGAATATCAGGGTTGGAAGGGACCCCAGAAGGTCATCTAGTCCAACCCCCTGCTCGAAGCAGGACCAATTCCCAGTTAAATCATCCCAGCCAAGGCTTTGTCAAGCCTGACCTTAAAAACCTCTAAGGAAGGAGATTCTACCACCTCCCTAGGTAATGCATTCCAGTGTTTCACCACCCTCTTAGTGAAAAAGTTTTTCCTAATATCCAGTCTAAACCTCCCCCACTGCAACTTGAGACCATTACTCCTCGTTCTGTCATCTGCTACCATTGAGAACAGTCTAGAGCCATCCTCTTTGGAACCCCCTTTCAGGTAGTTGAAAGCAGCTATCAAATCCCCCCTCATTCTTCTCTTCTGCAGGCTAAACAATCCCAGCTCCCTCAGCCTCTCCTCATAACTCATGTGTTCCAGACCCCTAATCATTTTTGTTGCCCTTCGCTGGACTCTCTCCAATTTATCCACATCCTTCTTGAAGTGTGGGGCCCAAAACTGGACACAGTACTCCAGATGAGGCCTCACCAATGTCGAATAGAGGGGAACGATCACATCCCTCGATCTGCTCGCTATGCCCCTACTTATACATCCCAAAATGCCATTGGCCTTCTTGGTAACAAGGGCACACTGCTGACTCATATCCAGCTTCTCGTCCACTGTCACCCCTAAGTCCTTTTCCGCAGAACTGCTGCCTAGCCATTCGGTCCCTAGTCTGAAGCTGTGCATTGGATTCTTCCGTCCTAAGTGCAGGACCCTGCACTTATCCTTATTGAACCTCATCAGATTTCTTTTGGCCCAATCTTCCAATTTGTCTAGGTCCTTCTGTATCCTATCCCTCCCCTCCAGCGTATCTACCACTCCTCCCAGTTTAGTATCATCCGCAAATTTGCTGAGAGTGCAATCCACACCATCCTCCAGATCATTTATGAAGATATTGAACAAAACCGGCCCCAGGACTGACCCTTGGGGCACTCCACTTGATACCGGCTGCCAACTAGACATGGAGCCATTGATCACTACCCGTTGAGCCCGACAATCTAGCCAGCTTTCTACCCACCTTGTAGTGCATTCATCCAGCCCATACTTCCTTAACTTGCTGACAAGAATACTGTGGGAGACCGTGTCAAAAGCTTTACTAAAGTCAAGAAACAATACATCCACTGCTTTCCCTTCATCCACAGAACCAGTAATCTCATCATAAAAGGCGATTAGATTAGTCAGGCATGACCTTCCCTTGGTGAATCCATGCTGGCTGTTCCTGATCACTTTCCTCTCATGCAAGTGCTTCAGGATTGATTCTTTGAGGACCTGCTCCATGATTTTTCCAGGGACTGAGGTGAGGCTGACTGGCCTATAGTTCCCAGGATCCTCCTTCTTCCCTTTTTTAAAGATTGGCACTACATTAGCCTTTTTCCAGTCATCCGGGACTTCCCCGGTTCGCCACGAGTTTTCAAAGATAATGGCCAATGGCTCTGCAATCACAGCCGCCAATTCCTTCAGCACTCTCGGATGCAACTCGTCCGGCCCCATGGACTTGTGCACGTCCAGCTTTTCTAAATAGTCCCTAACCACCTCTATCTCCACAGAGGGCTGGCCATCTCTTCCCCATTTTGTGATGCCCAGCGCAGCAGTCTGGGAGCTGACCTTGTTAGTGAAAACAGAGGCAAAAAAAGCATTGAGTACATTAGCTTTTTCCACATCCTCTGTCACTAGGTTGCCTCCCTCATTCAGTAAGGGGCCCACACTTTCCTTGGCTTTCTTCTTGTTGCCAACATACCTGAAGAAACCCTTCTTGTTACTCTTGACATCTCTAGCTAGCTGCAGCTCCAGGTGCGATTTGGCCCTCCTGATATCATTCCTACATGCCCGAGCAATATTTTTATACTCTTCCCTGGTCATATGTCCAACCTTCCACTTCTTGTAAGCTTCTTTTTTATGTTTAAGATCTGCTAGGATTTCACCATTAAGCCAAGCTGGTCGCCTGCCATATTTACTATTCTTTCGACTCATCGGGATGGTTTGTCCCTGTAACCTCAACAGGGATTCCTAGACTCTGAATTTGTTCATAGAAAACAATGGTATTATGATTGTTGTATGATTATTATTATTGTATTATGATTGAGAGAGTCCAGCGAAGGGCAACAAAAATGATTAGGGGACTGGAACACATGAGTTATGAGGAGAGGCTGAGGGAGCTGGGATTGTTTAGCCTGCAGAAGAGAAGAATGAGGGGCGATTTGATAACTGCTTTCAACTACCTGAAAGGGGGTTCCAAAGAGGATGGCTCTAGACTGTTCTCAATGGTAGCAGATGACAGAACGAGGAGTAATGGTCTCAAGTTGCAGTGGGGGAGGTTTAGATTGGATATTAGGAAAAACTTTTTCACTAAGAGGGTGGTGAAACACTGGAATGCGTTACCTAGGGAGGTGGTAGAATCTCCTTCCTTAGAGGTTTTTAAGGTCAGGCTTGACAAAGCCCTGGCTGGGATGATTTAACTGGGAATTGGTCCTGCTTTGAGCAGGGGGTTGGACTAGATGACCTTCTGGGGTCCCTTCCAACCCTGATATTCTATGATTCTATGATTCTATGATTCTATGAGATGCACATTTTAATGTTCTCAAGCAGATAATACCTCCTTTAAGAGAGGCACTTAGAAGAAAGCTACATTATAGATTACCAAAATAGCTAGATAGGCAGGCTACACAGTTTCCCTCCATCTAAAAATGTTTGTGCATTGCCAAGGATTATGACTACTTTAGCTTTGGGGTTGAGAATGTCAAATGCTCTGCCATGGGCTTTTTTCCCCACACTCTTTTGTTCACCAGCCTTCAGACAGGACATAAAAATTCCCTTCTCACAACTGCTGGTAGCAAATCAAGAGGTTACTAACCTGAGAAGCAGAGGGGAAAGACACTATCATCAGGGCTGGAATTAGAGAGAAGATAAATGAACTTCAGCATATTGGAGATCCACATTAGCCATCTCAAGACAGAAAGCGTCGGAGAAACACAAAAGTAAAGATTAAGAACAAAGACAATGCAACATCGAGGAATGAAACAGAAAAAACTGTGGTCAAAAGCCTATCATGGGGTGATACCCCTGGCTGCCTGAGTATTGGCAACTATAAGTGGACCCTAGCCCAAACATCTGGCTCAGCTCTTCTTGCTGTGATGGCCCAAGAATCACTTCCTACCCCACTAGCCTCTCCCTTCACCCCTACACTTATTTAATAACAAATAATAATACCACTTAGCTCTTCTACAGTGTTTCCCCATCAGTAGATCTCATAGCACTTAAAGGAGGCAATTATTATCACCCTCATGAGAAAAATGAGGCAGAGAGAAAGAAGTGACTTGCCCAGGGTCACCTGGCAGGCCAGTGGCAGAGTCAGGAATAGACCCAGGTCTGCTGAGTTCCAGGCCAGTGCTATTTAAAGTGTCTGTGTTAAGTTTAAGAGGAAGGTCCTAAAGCATCATCCCAAAACACCACGGGTGAAATCTTATACCCTTGAAGTCAATGGAAGTTTTGCCATTGACTTCAGTGGAGCCTGAATTTCACCCCTAATTCCAGTCCTGATGATAGGGAAGAGGGAGTTGATCTCTGGATGTCTGGCGCACAGCCACAGACATGGCACCCATGTCCCCCAGGAGCCCATGTTTTACAAACTTGCTTTCTCTCAACATTTAATGTCTCATAATAACCACTGTCCAAACCACATGGGGTGTGGTTTGCACCTGGTGTTCCCGGAAGTGCTTAAAATGTTAGTCATATCTGAACATTTCAATGAATTACAGCTCTGTGGTAAAGTGTCTGGGAGGTGCCTATTGTTCAAGAGTCTCTAGAGGCCCACTTATAAAATAGTTCATTACAACTTTTTGATTTAGGTCTAGGTAATATTTTCAAGAGTGTTTATGTGACATAGGCATTTAAGTACCTTTGATCTTCAATGGGAATTAGGCACCTAAGTCATTTAGGGACTTTTGAAAATTTTACCCCTAGTCTTTGAATTCACACAGCTGATTTTCAAGTGTTCAGCTCTCTTCTTTGTGAGTTATACTCCCCCTAGAATCTTCATCCAACTGCACAGAACTGTTTAAGAACTCTCCAAGTATAGCCTAGAACTCTCCTTCAGTTCTTCTAAAGACCTGAGCAGGAAACTGCAAGTTATTTCCCCCAACCATCACAGTCCCCTGCTGGAAAAATCCTTTACCAAACAGTGTTTTGAAAGAAAGAGGGAGGGGAAGAGGAATACATTAAAAATTCAGCACTTAGTGTTCCATTTTATACAAATGTCCATTTATTATTAAGCTTATGTGACTGTTTTAAAACTGAAGCTGAGTGCCTCTCACATCTTGCTGTCAAGCTAACTATAAGATACCAGGACACTTGAAAGTCAAAAATGTAGGTGATTCTGAGTACCAGAGATGCAGTGTCATCATACAGTGCAATAATAGCATTCAGTCAATCAAGGTCTTTTATTTTTGGAGCTGCCCCACATGAATATGACATTCATTAGCTCAAACCTGCATCATGCTATGGCAATTCAAAAACAAACAAACAAAGTCTCCAGAGAGAGTATTAAAAATTGCATGAAAGAGCTTTTCCCCTCTGGCAGCTCTTTTCAAGGTCAGAAAGCCTTGCTCTTATTTTTTCTGCTGACATGGAAATATTCAGTGAGATGTCACAAGGTGACCCACACAGAATCCAGGTTCTTCGATTCTTAAAAACTTTCATCTTCTCTCAGCATTTCAAATGTGTTTTTCTTTAACTTAACAGTGATCAAATGAAGTTATCAACAGCATGTGCTCTGACATGCCTGCTCTAGAACACATCTAAAGAAAACCACTCAGTTATGGGCAAACCAGTTCAGAGACTGCAAAATACAAACTGCCCCAAACCTTCAGACAAATCAGAAAATAAACCTTTCTGAAATTTGAAACATTTGGTTAAATTTCCCTGCCGCTCATCTTTTTTTTTACTTGCCTCTTTGCTTTTGTTAATTATTTCCATTTATTTACAGAGCCTCCTATTGCACCTTACCCTAATTAAAAACAAATATTTACCAAAAATAGGTCTCTTTAAAAGACCTCAAGTCAAATCCACCCTTCACGCAATTCCATTCACTTCAGTGGAGTCACACCTGAGATGATCTGGCCCTGAATAATTAAAGGAAAACACCAATGTTTGCCACACAAATACTGTCTGGGTAGATAAATATCCCAGTACACACTGTGTGATATACACATACACTCACTGTCTGCAAACTCTCCAAATCGCATCTCTGCCTTGCTCTGTTGGCATTTCCCTGCATGTGGTTCTGACCACAGCCCCCTGCCTGACATAGCTTCTGGAAAAGGACCCCTCGAGTCCACATTCTTTAACCATGTACCTTGTCCCAAGGCCTTTTTATTAAATCTCTGGTCAGTGATTCAGTTCATCTCAAAGGTGTTGGTATTCATTATCACGTCATAAGGAGAGTATGTCAGCATTGACACAAAGTACTCCTTGATCAGGTGCGCTGTCTGTGGGAAAATGAAACAACCTCTGTTCTCCCATGCAGTGATTACTGTCCCTCTCCCTGTGAATATCCCTCGCATCTAGCTCTGGAAGTATTCCTCACTTAAGTGGCCCCAAATCCAGTACTTAACATTTTGAACTACAAAACTTTTAAAGACATTTTTTAAAATAAAATCTCACCATGTGACTAAGCTCATCAGCCAAAAGTTACACAAAAGTACTGAAGTGACTTGGATACTTAGGAACCTAAATCTCATTGAAAGTCAATGGGACATGGGTAGCTTGCAACATCTAAATACCTTTAAAAATCTGGGCCTTGGGAACCTAAATTCCACTGATTTTCAATGAGACTTGGGTTCCTAAGTGACTTAGGGTATGTCTAAACTATGAAATTAGGTTGAATTTATAGAAGTCGGTTTTTTAGAAATCGTTTTTATATAGTAGATTTTGTGTGTCCCCACACAAAATGCTCCAAGTGCATTAAGTGCATTAACTCGGCGGAGTGCTTCCACAGTACCGAGGCTAGCATTGACTTCCAGAGTGTTGCACTGTGGGTAGCTATCCCACAGTTCCCGCAGTCTCTGCTGCCCATTGGAATTCTGAGTTGAGATCCCAATGCCTGATGGGGCAAAAACATTGTTGCGGGTGGTTCTGGGTACATTATCAGGCCCTCCCTCCCTCTGTGAAAGAAACGGCAGACAATCATTTCATGCCTTTTTTCCTGAGTTACCTGTGCAGACGCCATACCATGGCAAGCATGGAGCCCACTCAGCTCACTGTCACCGTACGTCTCCTGGGTGCTGGCAGACGCGGTACTGCATTGCTACACAGCAGCAGCAACCCATTGACTTGTGGCAGCAGACGGCGCAATAGACCTGAAAAGCATCGTCATTGTATCTGAGGTGCTCCTGGCTGCCTCGGTAAGGTCGGTCAGGAGCGCCTGGGCAGACATGGGGACAGGGACTAAAATAGGAGTGACTCGACCATGTCATTCTCTTTAGTCCTGCCGGCAGTCCTATTGTACCATCTTATGGTGAGCAGCCAGGAGATGTGGATGGCTAGCAGTCCTACTGCACTGTCTGCTGCAAGCCAAAGATGTAAAAGATAGATGGAGTGGATCAAAACAAGAAATAGACCAGATTTGATTTGTATTAATTTGCTCCCCCCTCCCTCCCTCCATGAAATCAATGGCTAACAATCGTTTTGGTGAGGTCTGTCAGGGGCACCTTTAAAACTTTAATGGAGATTCAGTCCTACCTGAAATACCAGAGGGAGGAATAGCTTAGTGGGTTGAGCATTGGCCTGCTAAACCCAGGGTTTTGAGTTCAATCCATGAGAGGGCCATTCTGTGTGACAGTTGTTTTTGTTTCTCCTTGATGTAAAGCCACCCCCTTTGTTGATTTTAATTCCCTGTAAGCCAATCCTGTAAGCCATGTCGTCAGTCGCACCTCCTTCCATCAGATCAAAGGCAGACAATCGTTCCGCGCCTTTTTTCTGTGCAGTCGCCATACCACGGCAAGCATGGAGCCCGCTCAGATCACTTTGGCAATTAGGAGCACATTAAACACCACACGCATTATCCAGCAGTATATGCAGCAACAGAACCTGGCAAAGCGTAACTGGGCGAGTAGGTGACATCAGCGCAGCGACGACAGTGATGAGGACATGGACACAGACTTCTCTCAAAGCACGGGCCCTGGCAATGCGGGCATCATGGTGCTAATGGGGCAGGTTCATGTGGTGGAATGCCGATTCTGGGCACGGGAAACAAGCACAGACTGGTGGGACCACATAGTGTTGCAGGTCTGGGATGATTCCCAGTGGTTGCGAAACTTTCGCATGCTTAAGGGCACTTTCATGGAACTTTGTGACTTGCTTTCCCCTGCCCTGAGGCGCAAGAATACCAAGATGAGAGCAGCCCTAACAGTTGAGAAAAGAGTGGCAATAGCCCTGTGGAAGCTTGCAATGCCAGACAGCGACCAGTCAGTCGGGAATCAATTTGGAGTGGGCAAATCCACTGTAGGGGCTGCTGTGATGCAAGTAGCCAACACAATCAAAGGTCTGCTGATATCAAGGGTAGTGACCCTGGGAAATGTGCACGTCATAGTGGATGGCTTTGCTGCAATGGGATTCCCTAACTGTGGTAGGGCCATAGATGGAGGCCATATCCCTATCTTGGCACCAGAGCACCAAACCGGCGAGTACATAAACCACAAGGGGTACTTTTCAATAGTGCTGCAAGCTCTGGTGGATCACAAGGAACGTTTCACCAACATCAACGTGGGATGGCCGGGAAAGGTGCATGACGCTCGCATCTTCAGGAACTCTGGTCTGTTTCAAAAGCTGCAGGAAGGGACTTTATTCCCAGACCAGAAAATAACTGTTGGGGATGTTGAAATGCCTATAGTTATCCTTGGGGACCCAGCCTACCCCTGAATGCCATGGCTCATGAAGCCATACACAGGCAGCCTGGACAGTAGTCAGGAGCTGTTCAACTACAGGCTGAGGAAGTGCAGAATGATGGTAGAATGTGCATTTGGACATCTAAAAGTGCGCTGGTGCAGTTTACTGACTCGGTTAGACCTCAGCAAAACCAATATTCCCACTGTTATTACTGCTTGCTGTGCTCTCCACAATATCTGTGAGAGTAAGGGGGAGACGTTTATGGAGGGGTGGGAGGTTAAGGCAAATCGCTCGGCCGCTGGTTACGCGCAGCCAGACACCAGGGCAGTTAGAAGAGCACAGGAGGGTGCGGTGCGCATCACAGAAGCTTTGAAAACCAGTTTCATGACTGGCCAGGCTACGGTGTGAAAGTTCTGTTTGTTTCTCCTTCATGAAACCCCCTGCCCCTTGGTTCACTCTACTTCCCTGTAAGATAACCACCCTCCCCGCCTCCCTTCGATCACCACTTGCACAGGCAATAAAGTCATTGTTGCTTCACATTCATGCATTCTCTATTATTTCATCACACAAATAGGGGGATAACTGCCAAGGTAGCCCGTGAGGGGTGGTGGAGGAGGGAAGCACCAGGAGGGAAGGACAAGGCCAGACAGCACTTTTAAAGTTTAAAACTTATTGAATGCCAGGCTTCTGTTGCTTGGGCAATCCTCTGGGGTGGAGTGGCTGGGTGGCCGGAGGCCCCCCCACCGCGTTCTTGGGCATCTGGGTGAGGAGGCTATGGAACTTGGGGAGGAGAGCGGTTGGTTACACAGGGGCTGTAGCAGAGGTCTGTGCTCCAGCTGCCTTTCCTGCAGCTCAACCATATGCTGGAGCATATTAGTTTGATCCTCCAGCAGCCTCAGCATTGAATCCTGCCTTCTCTCATCACGCTGCTGCCATCTTTCAGCTTCAGCCCTCTCTTCAGCCCGCCAGTTACTCTCCCCAGCCCGCCACCTCTCCTCCCGGTCATTTTATGCTTTCCTGCACTCTGACATGGTCTGCCTCCACGCATTCCTCTGTGCTCTGTCAGTGTGGGAGGACAGCATGAGCTCAGAGAACATTGCATCGCGAGTGCGTTTTTTTCACCTTCTAATCTTTGCCAGCCTCTGGGAAGGAGAAGATCCTGTGATCCTGGAAACACATACATCTGGTGGAGAAAAAAAAAGGGAGAGTGGTATTTAAAAAGACATTTTATAGAACAATGGGTACACTCTTTCACGGTAAACCTTGCTGTTAACATTACATACATAGCATAGGGCAACAAAAATGATTAGGGGTCTGGAACACATGAGTTATGAAGAGAGGCTGAGGGAGCTGGGATTGTTTAGCCTGCAGAAGAGAAGAATGAGGGGCGATTTGATAGCTGCTTTCAACTACCTGAAAGGGGGTTCCAAAGAAGATGGCTCTAGACTTTTCTCAATGGTAGCAGATGACAGAACGAGGAGTAATGGTCTCAAGTTGCAGTGGGGGAGGTTTAGATTGGATATTAGGAAAAACTTTTTCACTAAGAGGGTGGTGAAACACAGGAATGCGTTACCTAGGGAGGTGGTAGAATCTCCTTCCTTAGAGGTTTTTAAGGTCAGGCTTGACAAAGCCCTGGCTGGGATGATTTAACTGGGAATTGGTCCTGCTTCGAGCAGGGGGTTGGACTAGATGACCTTCAGGGGTCCCTTCCAACCCTGATATTCTCTATGATTCTATGTGCTTTCGTTCCAAGGTCGCATTTTGCCTCCCCCCACCATGTGGCTATCCCCTCCCCCCTCCCTGTGGCTAACAGCGGGGAACATTTCTGTTCAGCCACAGGCAAACAGCTCAGCAGGAATGGGCACCTCTGAATGTCCCCTTAAGAAAAGCACCCTATTTAAACCAGGTGACCATGATTGATATCACTCTCCTGAGGATAACACAGAGAGATAAAGAATGGATGTTGTTTGAATGCCAGCAAACATACACTGCAATGCTTTGTTCTACAGTGATTCCCGAGTATGTGCTACTTGCCTGGAGTGGTAAAGTGTCCTACCATGGTGGACGGAATAAGGCTGCCCTCCCCATAAGTCTTTTGCAAAGGCTTTGGGAGTACATCCAGGAGAGCCGAAAATGCCAGGGCAAGTTAATCATCACACATTCTTGCTTTTAAACCATGTATACTATTTTAAAAGGTACACTCACCAGAGGTCCCTTCTCCGCCTGGTGGGTCTGGGAGGCAGCGTTGGGTGGGTTCGGGGGGCACTGGCTCCAGGTCCAGGGTGAGAAACAGTTCCTGGCTGTTGGGAAAACCAGTTTCTCCACTTGCTTGCTGTGAGCTATCTACAACCTCATCATCAATCATCTTCATCATCTCCAAAACCTGCTTCCGTGTTGTCCCCATCTCCACTGAAGGAGTCAAACAACACGGCTAGGGTAGTGATGGCTGAACCCCCTAAAATGGCATGCAGCTCATCATAGAAGTGGCATGTTTGGGGCTCTGACCCGGAGCAGCCATTTGCCTCTCTGGTTTTCTGGTAGGCTTGCCTCAGCTCCTTAAGTTTCAAGCAGCGCTGCTTTGGGTCCCTGTTATGGCCTCTGTCCTTCATGCCCTGGGAGATTTTGACAAACGTTTTGGCATTTCGAACACTGGAACGGAGTTCTGATAGCACGGATTCCTCTCCCCATACAGTGATCAGATCCCGTACCTCCTGTTCGGTTCATGCTGGAGCTCTTTTGCGATTCTGGGACTCCATCATGGTCACCTCTGCTGATGAGCTCTGCATGGTCACCTCCGCTGATGAGCTCTGCATGGTCACCTGCAGTTTCTCATGCTGGCCAAACAGGAAACTGAAATTCAAAAGTTCGCAGGCCTTTTCCTGTCCACCTGGCCAGTGCATCTGAGTTGAGAGTGCTCTCCAGAGCGGTCACAATGGAGCACTCTGGCATAGCTCCCAGAGGCCAATACCATCTAATTGCGTCCACATTACCCCAAATTCAACCTGGCAAGGCTGATTTCAGCGCTAATCCCCTTGTTGGGGGTGGAGTAAGGAAATCGATTTTAAGAGCCCTTTAAGTCAAAAAAAAGGGCTTCGTCGTGTGGACGGGTGCAGGGTTAAATTGATTTAACGCTGCTAAATTCAACCTCAACTCCTAGTGTAGACCAGGGCTCAGTCTCTTTTGAAAATAGCACTTAGAATCTTAAATCCCTTAGGTCCTTTTGAAAATGTTTCTCAAAAATGAAAAAAGGGGAAGGAAGGGGGGCAAGGGGCAGGGAAGGTGCTGCTATATGAAAGTCTCATAACTCATCTTGTCTGTCTGTCATTTCCCTAATCTTATTCCCAAAAGAAGAGAACAACAAACAGATTGTCTCTTGTTGTTTTCCTTTGGTCTGTGTCATATTCAGCAGTGCAATCCAGAAGGGGCTGTGTCACTGCCTACCCCACAACCTTGGGTGCCTCATAACGCTTTGTTGTTGTAGCTCTCAACTTGGGCAGCTCACAAACAGCCTAACAGCATGCAGGTCATGCCCTGAGTGTCTGTGTAGAGCTGCAACCCTAGTACAGCAGCTCTGACCCAGCACCCTGTCTGCAAGGCACCAGTCACACTCTGGCTTCCACCAGCCTGGGTTATTACCTGCAGGGTGACCCCCAACACACTCCGAGTCTGCACCCTGTCCTTGCCAAAGAATGGCCATTTGACAGCTGATTGCTAATCAACTTTGATGGCACTTGGCTAGAAGTGTCAGCTTATCCTTTGTCTTTGAGAAACAGGTTTACCCCATCCCCAGACTTGTCTGGTAAACAGATTTTATTAATAATTTCATCTTATGTTCATAACTTTTAATATGCATTTCATACACACATTGCACACAAATATTAATGATCAGTGTGATTAGTTTTTAAATGATACCTCACACAGCGTATTTTACACACAGATTATTGCAATAATGTGTAGCGTGTGAATACGGGGTGCTTAAGATCACAGTCTTCAAAAGTTAAGGTGTCTTGGAGAGAGGAATTGGGGGTGACCGTGTTAGTTCTAGATGGGGAGACATTACCAGAAAATGAATGTCTGTAAACTCCTTGAACATGAAATGTGCCAAATATTGTTGTTACCCGTTTTAATCAGAGCCACAGAAATTTCATGAGAAAGGCTGCTCCTGTGAAACTTTCAACTCAATTTCAGGACTAACAGGAGGGTTGGATTAATTCAGATAATCTTTGGGTAAGCATCTGAACTTTGCGGGGCTTATCAAAAGTGAACTTGTGAATCTTCTGTATTTCACTCCTCTGAAAATCATGCCCTTTGCTACAAGACCTTTCCCAAAAATTAAGGTGTGGATAACTGGAAAATATCTGCATTTTTATAAATATCCTATACCCCTGAGGTTATCTGTTTTATGTTAACTTGCCTGACTGCTAGGACTTAAATCACAGGAGGCTGTTAAGAGAGACATGCACAGGAAATGAAAATGTCACAGACAAGAATCCTGGAGGAAACAGAAAAGCTGTTTATTGGGTGTAGTGGTTCCGAGTGGTTCCTCCCTGTCAGCGTCCAAGGGAAACCACTTCACCTCGCTACGCCACCTAACAGCGGAGAGCCAATCAACAGGGGATTAGCATGGTAAGTCAGTAAAGAGTCTAGGTCCCTGGCCCCTTAGGACAGGGCAATTGGCAGACTTTAGCCCAGCCACCAGGCTGCAGCCGACAACCACCAGTAGGGTTCAAGCCCTCTGGGCAGGGCAGAACAATAACGATTTGTAGCCAGCTTTTTGGCTGAAGCAAGCAGGAAGCATGGTCAGGCTCAGTTCTCCAGGCAGGGCAGAGCAATAGCAGGCTATGGCCCAGCTCCCTGGCTGAGGCAGACAGCAAACACACACAGGCCATCCAGCCAAAAGTGGGTTGGCAGCAGGGGGGCCAGGCCTACCCTACTGCACCAGGTCCCAGCCCAGGGCCTTAACAGTGAAAGGGAATCCTGCCACTGGCTCAGCAGGGATCCTGTGGAAACATGCTGACCATGGTTTCAGCAACACAGCTAAACTAATGTCTGATTTCCCTGGGCTATTTCCTACCCCTATCTGTTCACAGGGCTACATCTCTTACAGGCCCTCAGGGTACTTGGCCACCAGCAGTTCCAGCAGCTCCTCCAGAGGCAGGGATTGATACAGCTCAGTCCCTGGTTCAGGGGCCAGCAGCAAGGCAACAGCATCCGACTTCTTCCCTGGCTCTCCCTCTACTGAGCTGGAGGCCCCAACTCTTATACTTCCTGTTCCGTCCCGCCGCTTCTGGTGCAGCGGACATGGCTGGCTCCTCTCTGCTCACCAGGGGGCAGGGAGTGGTTCCTCCCTGTCAGTGTCAGAGGGAGGCCACTGTGCCTCAGTACATTAGGCAATAGTTCTCAACCAGGGGTCCAGGGCCCCTTGAGGGAGCCATGAGCAGGTTTCAGGGGGTCCGCCAAGCAGGACCAGTGTTAGACTTGCTGGGGCCCAGGGCAGAAAGCCAAAGTCCCACTGCATGGGGCTGAAGTCTGGGGCCCTGAGAAACTTAGCTTGTGGCATGGGGCCCTGGGCAACTGCCCTGCTTGCGACCCCTTAACGCCGACTCTGGCTTTTATATGCAGAAAACCAGTTGTTGTGGCACAGGTGGGCTCTGGAGTTTTTATAGCATGTTGAGGGGGCCTCAGAAAGGAAAAAGGTTGAGAACCCCTGCATTAGGGAATACCCCCCCAACTGGCACCATCCAGGTTAGAAAGGTTTATTTGGTCACTAGGCTGAACCTGAGGTCAAAGGGAATCCTAGCCCTCCTCGGCCGTAGAAACGGGAGATTTGGGTGAGCTGGGAGGGGCTCTCATGGAGGCATCAGAAAAGCCGACAGGCTGGTAAACGCACACAGAGGGAGAGCGGTAGCACTGCAGCAGGGCAGTCTGTTTCTCCCTGCCACAGATGAAGGCAACTAGTGGGAGGGACACAAAGGGGGGAGCGTGTGACTTCTCCACGTGACCACCCCACGTGACATGTACCTGCCCCCTACGTGATCCCCTCATGTGACTCCTCCCCGTCCCGCTCCCCATGTGAACCACTCATGTGACTCATCCCCACCCAGCCCCCAACCCGGGGCCTGTGTGCTCTGCCCATCCCACGTTACCTGGCATGGGGGGCTCTGCTCCAGTCCCCCTGGCATGTGTGGAGCCACTAATGCACTTTTCCAGGCAGCCTCTGGCCAGACAAGCAACGTGGCTGGAGAGTGCAACTGCTGTGTGCGGCACCAGGCAGCATGGCCAGAAGAGGAGAGGCTCTGGCCCCGCCTCGTCCCTTCTGGCTCTGGCCCTGCCCCTTCATCTCTCCGGCTGCCGGCCTTGCGTGTCCCTTCCGCTCCCCCTCCCCAGGGGGGTTTGGGAGGGTCATATGACCCTTCAGGGCCCCCCCCCACAAGTTGCCATTGGCTGGGCTTAATACCCAAGTGTGTGTAAACCTTTTATTATTTTTACCTTTTGCTGTCCAAAGGACTTGTACCCTTCAGGGATGAATAATGCTTTGTTCTGAAGATACTGTTTCTGTGTCAATACAAATGTATACTGCCACAGGATCCTAAAGGGAATCTCTTACAAATGTCAAAAGCAAGTTGGACTTGTACCATGAACACAGTGAGGAAACACAGAGGCTGCCACCCAGAGATCCAGACAGAGCAGCTGGACCACATGGTTCCACCTAGAGTGAGATGCAGGAAGCCAGGCTGCCACCTGAGGGGTACGCTCAAGAGGGACTTAAGGGATCTAAGGCACCGCTGGCCCTGCAGCCATAACATACAGCTTCCTCTGTGACAATGCAATAGTTAGGGGTCTACGAAATTCACAGCCATGAAAATCGAGTCACGGACCATGAAATATGGTTTCCCACATGAAAGCTGGACTCCAGCCACCCAGCTCTGAGGGCAGAGCAGCGGCTGCTGGCGGGGTGCCCAGCTCTGAAGGCAGTGCTGCCACCAAGCAGCAGCGGAGAAGTAAGAGCGGCATGGTATTGCCACCCTTACTTCTGTGCTGCTGCTGGAAGCCGTGTTGCCTTCAGAAGTGGGCACCTGGCCAGCAGCCGCTGCTTTCAAGCCACCCAGCTTCAGGCAGTGCTGCCACCACCAGCAGCAGTGCAGAAATAAGGGTGGCAATGCCACGACCACCTGACAATAGGCTTGTGATGCCCTTTTGGGTTGGAGTCCCCAGTCTGAGAAACCACGCATTTTTCATGGGTTGGTCAGGGCATAAACAGCAAATTTCAGGGACATGTTACACATCCATGAAATTTGGTATTTATGCCATGACCAACCCACAAAAAATGTGTGATTTCTCTGCAATTTAAGTAAACGCCTAGTAATAGTTAAGGTAGAGTGGATGTGATGCTGTTACAGCCCTTCTCATGTTACCTGGAGTAGGCTGCAGAATCAAAAAGAAAAAAAATATAACATGAAACAATGCACAGTGGTCATGTTCAGTAGGGGCAAATACCACGTCATTGGGGCAGAACTGAACTGGTGACCACCAAAACCACATGAGCCAAAGGAGAATCCACTTAATGGGGAACCAGAATCTAGCTGTTGAGCCAGCCACTAGTATGAGACATTATCAGCTGCACTAAACCAGTGCACTACAAACAACTTAGTTATCTGATGACCTACATACCCCCCAAAAGCCTCATTCAAGTATTTATAAGTTCTGCCTATAGGGGATGGAGATAAGAAAATATTGAGCAAACCGGTGAAGAGTCTGATCTGCACCCTTGCTGGATTTCAAAACAGCATGGCTCCATGCTACAAAATTACTTGGCAGTGATCAAGGAGGGATCGTAGATTTATAGTTTTACTGAATCCAGTCCAGCAAACCCATCTGCAACTGTGTCGATGCTTATGTTTTCCTCTTCCTTTTACAAGAAGTTTTCTAACTATGGAACCTGTGTTTTGCTGAGGTTTGCCAGAGGTTTCAGTTTTGACCTTTAAAACTAAAATCCCCATCTACATTAGAGAAACATGCACTGGTATTAGTACCCGGATGTAAACACAACTGTACGCTGCTGGGAGTCAGCGTCACAATTTATGGATTAAATCACACGGCTTTAAACCTCACTTTACATTAGTGCCGCGCATCTACATTAAGGATTTGGAATCAGTGTAACTCGAGCAATGTACCTACACAGTGCTAATTTTCACTATTGTCCCTAATGTCTTAAGGGCATGGGTTCTGAAAACTTCAAGTAAAACATTAACCCAGTGCAGCTAATAAATGCCATGGACCAAACTGCTACACCATTTGGCGCACTATCCAAAACCAGATGTAAGGGGACTGTTGCCCCCTTACTAACATTCAGTGAGGGTGTTTTAGTTGCTAGGTCCCAGTACAAAAAGGGGGGAAGGGCCGATGGGAAATCAGGACCCTGAGACTGACAGTCCCCAGGAACAATGGGGAGAGGCCAATGCTCCAGGTCAGCCTGAATGACAGGGCGGGCAGGCTAATCAGGGAGTCAGGAGGCCAGGGAGGTCCCGTCCTCCATGTGAGCTGGATTTGCCTGGGTCAGACAGAGTGGGGCTGAGCTAAGGAGAAAGCAGGGGCCCAAGCTGAGCTGGGGAGCAGAGCTGGGCCAGATCCAGAGGGACCAGAAAAGCAGCCCACAAAGCAGATCACTGCTGGGAGCAGAGTCACAGAAGCAGCCTGCGGAGCAGACCTGTGCTGGGAGCAGAGCTGCAGCAACCAGAGCCAGAGAGGCCAGAGAAGCAGCCCAGGCAGCTGGAGGCAGAGCAGCAGCAGCAGTGCAGAGACAGAGTGGTGGAGCTGGGGCTGGAGCAGTCCGGAGCCGGGTGTCGTGAGCAGCTGGGGAGAGCGAGGGGGGACCCTGGGCAGTGGGCCCAGCACAGGGAGACACCTCAGCCAGGAGGCTCTGCAAGCCAGACTCGAAGGGGCATTGGTAACCCTGACAGGGCGGGGGCGACACTGGGAAGAAGGCCCCTGCCACCTAGAGCCTGAGAGCGTGTGGCCACCACCAGAGCAAGTGTCCAACCCACAGCATCCCTGCAGCACAGCCAGGGCCGGAGAAGGAGGCCTGGGCCTTACAAGGAACAGACTGTGAACTGCCCGGACTTTCCAGAGACACTCTTTGTGATGTTCCCTGCCACAGAGCGGGTTGATGTGTTTCCTTTAACCTTTCCCATTTTTCCTTATTCTTTTTAAAATTAATTGTTGATTAAATAACTTGCATTTGCTTTAAATTGTATATAATGGTCAGTGGGTCAGAGAAGTGCCCAGTGCAGAGAGAGTACCCTGGAGTGGGGACACCCTAGCCCCTGTCCAGCAGGGTTGGGGGTTGAGTCCCCCAGGAATCATGGACACAGCCTTGTTGGGGTTTATGAGGACTCTGCCAGACAGGAGAGTGGAAGGGGAGTCCTCAAGGGCAAGGAGGCCACTGGGTAAAGGAAGTGGGAGCGAGGACTCAGATCCTTTCGCTAGTCCACTTCACCGAGGTAGTGCAGAAGCCAGGAAAGTTCCCCACAATAGCAGAACTATTCCCCTGCTTACACAGAGAATGTTAAATGCAGCAAATCACAGAGCTGGCTTGTGTGGAGACAGACTGAAGAAAGTTGGACTATTTTTAATAGAAAGAGAGAGGAGGCCAGAGGAAGGTGCTGCAGCGAGTGAAAGCTTTAGGTAACATGGAATGGTTGATTCTAGCTCATCCAGTCTCCCACTATCATTGAAATAGATTGATTTCATTGAAATTGATATCATTGAAATTGATTGATCTAGAACTGAGAAAAAGGGGGTGTTTCTTTACACAACCTCTCCTTAATCTGTGGCATCCCAGAAGTAATCTTGGCAATTTGTTTAGTGACATTTAAAAGGCTTCTGGAACACTACATGCGTAAACAACGTAGATGGTGATGACACAAGGAAGACACCAACGCTAAATCAACTGTTTGCACTTCTAAGTATACTCTGACCACCTGTGGAGATAAGGAGGGCAAATCCACTTGTGTAACTGGTATGGTGCTCACACAGCTTTATACCTTTTCCTGAAGTATCAGGGCAGGATACAGAACTAGGTGTGCTTAGATACTCCACTGATGGACCCATATCAAGGACCTAAATAGATGGATGTGTTAGTCATTTATAGGTGTGTTCTCACAATGTGCTGCAGGGCACTGTCCAAACACATACACAGGAACACAGTGCCCCAAAGAGTTTTCAATCTAGAAAGAGCTCTTGGCACCTGGGGACAGAACTGAACCACTGGTCTGGCATATGCTACTCTCCAATGGTGCTAAACCTCTATACTGCACCAACAGCGAGTAAACTAGTTTGGAAGGTTCTGCAAGGAACAGAATCCCTGACCCCTTTCCCTGCTGTGGACACAAAACTGAACAGCTGTTCTAGAGACTTCAACCTGCAGCAGTGTCTGTGTATTGTACCTTTTGACCAGTCAACCTGGCTGCTAAGAGCATTACTCAACATCACAAGACATTAAACAGCCTCTCCTGATTTCCAGTCTCCTGTAGAGTTGCATGGTGTACTACTGATGTAGCCAGCATGTTAGCCTTCATGCTGTAATGAACTGGCTAGTAGTATGTATGAGTTCTACTGCCCTCTACTGGATTAAAAAGAACCACTCAATGGTGTGTCATAGGGTCTACACCACTGACAGGTAGTGGAGATTCTTCACCTGCTGAAGTGATAGGGGGACTAAGCTTCTGAAGCAGGCAAATTTGAGTTCTGTCTCTGAAGTTCTGCAAGTCGAACTGAGGCCATAGATTTGTTAAATCATTTTCCCTTGGACCTTGCCACAGCTGTTAGATGTAATACTACTTATATGCGAGCTAGAGCTAGACAGGAGAGAAGAAAGTGCTGAGCACCTGGATAACAAGGATCAAGAAACAGCAAATACTGCATAAGAGACACCCACTACTGCAGAATCGTAGCATTATTCCCTCTAGTATGTTCCCATCCACAGCAACTAAGATCAATATAGCTATTCCCAAATAGTTACTCAGCAGCTTTTGTTGGCTGCAATAAAGTATTCACAGTAAGTGCAGCATTTGACTCTAAAAATGTGTCCTAGTCTGTGTTCTTGTAATATAAGCACACATAATTAGTTATTAATGAGTATGTGCTAGCTGGGATGCCTAAATTTTAATACAGTTACATAGCTACTGGAAGCGTAAGGGTGCTTGAAAGAAACAGACCAGGGCTGGATAAAGGGCAGAATGAGGTCCAGCTGAGACTCATGGAGTTCTACAGTATGGCTCACAGGTACAGAATCTTTAATACCAAATTATAGTTTCTTGAGACTCCATCCTGCCTGGCTGTATACCAAGATGCAGCAGTCACCCAAGATGGATGCTCTCCAGTCACCCAAGCTTATAACACCTTAATAGCTGGGGACTTTCCACAAGATAAAACAAACACCTCACTGAAATGACTCCTGGTGTAATCAAGGTGTGACATATTTAAGAGACTGATCTTGGCATTTCCTGACCTCAAGCCAAACGACAGAGTTGCAAGAAGTTACACTCCTGTTCCATGGCAGGGGTAAGTATCCAACAATTCCAGTGCCCATGAGCAAACCCATAGGGACGGTGTAAGGGTGACAGAATGTGGCCTTAGTGTCAAATAATGATAAATACCACTTTTGCTCTTCCGAGTGCTTTACAAATATTAACTAGTCTCCAGCACCCCAGCACCTTACTGGGCATGGCACGGCCCTTACAAAGGGTCCAAAAGAATTCTTCTTTGTGCAAATGCAGGCTAAATCTGTTAGTGCAATATTGCAAATTTTCACACTGCAGGCAAGCAATTTTTCTTCTTGTTTAATTGTATTTATTGACTGACACGCACAGGCCCTGTGCTGTTCAAAATGTGACATATCTCTTTTTACTCCGCATAGCAGCATCTATAATTTTACAAATTGATACATCCAATCTATTATCATTTTGGAAGCATTAGTATTTGCACAAACATGCCCAAAGCCTCTTATTTTCCTTTTTACGTGTCTGCTACATTCAGATTGCAATTTTCCTATATCTTGTCATTGAGATTTCCTCCTCCCTCTTCCTGCCACCTCTGACAGAAATTAGAAGACACTCTGCCAGCTCTAAAAGCTTTATAAATAAAACACAGTGCACACACAAAGGCTACACTTTTAAAGAGTATTTTTGTATCCTGGATAGGTTTATAGAGGTCATTGCAACCACACAGATGTTGCCATTTATGGGACCTGCATCACGCTACCAAATAGCCCATTGCTTGGATAGATGACTATACACATGCTAAATAAAGATGGGACCTTAACAAGCATTGTATGACCAGTTCTACATCCCAACAGGTTGGGTCTCATTGTATTGGCAGAGGCTTCTCAGAGCAGAAAGTGACCTGCCAGTTGTTCCTATGTAGGAGGGACAATATTTGGAACCATACTAACCATTATGGATCACGACTTTGTTTTCTGGGATGAAACTAAAACCATGTTCCACGTTCCTCCTAACCCCGCTCAGCTAAGATAAAAGTAGTGCTGGTTGGAAAACACTATATTTTCTGCAAAAAATAATTTTATCATTCGCAATATGTTATGGGCATTTTAGTTTCTCAATGAAACAAAAGAAACATTTTTCTATTTTAAAAAAAGAAACCATTTGGGGGTATTTATTTCTTCCCCTTTTTCTATCTTGCCTCCCCCCCTTGTTTCCCCACCAGGAAAAAAAAAGGGGGCAGAGGAAAAAGGGGGAGAACAAAATTGAAAGGGTTGGTGGGGGGGACTCATCAACAAAAATCACAAATTTTGATCACAAAATTTTCAAAGAAAGGCTTTTTTCCCCCTCAAATCAAAAACTTTTTCTTTGTTGTTGTTAAAAAAGATCAGCTCTAATAAAATACTTTGCCTAATTCAGAACCAGTACCCCAGGTAAACATGTGAAATGTCAAGTGTAGGAGAATGAATTGGAAAGTCCAAGAGATCAAGGACAACCCAGTGGTCCATAGTGAAATTCAATACTAGGTTACTTTCCTTTAAAATCACGTATCCCTTTTAAGAGCTGGATGTTGCCACTCAATAGCTGTCAAGTTGACCCAGGCCTTGAGTAAATGCAATACTGCATGTTAGGTAAGGGCACAAAGTATGTTACAATGATCAGGGCTGGATTACCCAATAGGCAGATTAAGCACATGCTTACGGCACCAGCAAAGCAGGGGGCACCAAAAAAAAATGAGATTTCTTTTTGAAAATGAGATGTGTGTCTCCCACAAATGGAAAACCAGTTGAACGATTTATAACATTCCTCAATTTGAAAAGCCACACTGGTGAAGAAATGGCAAATCAAGTCCTGCATTATCTGTGCCAAGTTTGCAAAATAGATTTCTCAAAGTGCAGAGGTCAATCTTATGACAATGCTGCCAACATGTCAGGGTGTTATCAAGGAATACAGAAGCAGCTTTTAGAACAGAACAAATATGCCATATTCATGCCATGTGCTGCACACTCTCTCAATCTTGTTGGCCACAGTGCTGTTGATTGTTGTCCAGTGGCAGTAAGTTTTTTCTCACCAGTCCAGTTACTTTATCCATTTTTCTCTGCCTCAACACGCCGATGGGCAGTTCTTAAAACATATTTGGGCAATGATCATGTGTTGATATCTCTTTCTAATACTCGCTGGGAGGCACATGCAGTGGCAACAAGTGCAATTTTGGAGTCCTACTCAAAGATTGTGGATGTATTAGAAAGTATAGCTGAAGACCAATCACAAAAGGGAGACACTATACAAGAGGCAGAAAACATTGCAAACAAGATGCAATAACTAGAGTTTGTATTCATGCTGACCATGTGGAATGAAATTTTACAACACTTTTACCCACAAGTCAAGCTCTCCAAGAAAAATAATTCGATTTGAAAACATGTGCAGACCTCTGTCAATCATTAGCAGACCACATACACACTTTGAGGAATGATTTCGAAAGATTTGAAGACATATCAAAAGATGCCTTGCCTGACACTAACTACAAAGAAGCCAAGTCCCACAAGCGAATCAGCAAAAACAAGCATATGGTAGCAGTGCAACAGAAACAGCATTGAATCCTAGAGACAAATTTCGCATATCTATGTACTACACTATAATTGATACACTTGAAGCTCATATGAAGAGGAGAGGTGAAGTGAACAAAGAAGCATCAAGTAGATTTTCTTTTCTAAATGATATGGACTTATCTGATGAACAATATTCACAAGGTTCCCAAAAGCTAGTTGACTCATACCCTGTTGTCTTGAACATAAATCTCTGTGGAGAAGTACATCAGTTCCACTCTTATATGTGCGCAAAGTTAATGAAACAGGAAAAATGAAATTCAGTCACATCGATCTTCATGACACAATACTGAAAGACGGAATACAATGTATATTTCTAAATGTAGAGATCGCACTACATATTTTTCTAACATTGATGATTACTAACTGCTCCGCAGAACGCTTTTTTTCTCAACTGAAAAGAATAAAAAACCCTCAGAGAACAACGTGTCAGGACAGACTTGATTCACTTTCCCTATTGTGTATGGAAGTGGATATGCTTCATTGAGTCAGCTTCAATGAACTTATCCAGAATTTTGCAATCAGAAAATCTAGAAAGAAGTTATTTTAATTTCAGTGTACATGTAAGTTTTGTGTCATGTCAAAAAATAAAATTTTATTTTACGGTATAGTATTGTTTTTATTTTGAATTACATGTGGGGGGGCATCATAATCTTTTCAGAGCTTAGGGCCTTTAAAGGTCTTAATCCGGCCCTGGCAATGATGCTAGGCAGTAAACAAGTTTAGTTTCAAGCCATAGCAGGGACATCACCTATGTAAAATTTAGGCTGAACCTCCTAAAGAAGCCTATAGACCGACAAAACTCAGCAGAATTTTTTAAACACTGTTGGAACTTTCCAAGACTCATTGCAAGAAAACTAATGTGCTTTTGAATCCATATAGAATTCTTCAGTGAAGCACCGTGGAACATAATAATACAGTATAGGGATATTTTAATAAACTATTACAAGCAGTGAAGGCAAAACTGAAAAATATTTGTCTGATGTCTGTGTAGCACCATGCATATGCAAAGGCATATGGGAATTGCCTCACTCAATCAGACAAGTGGTCCAGTTAGTCCAGTACCTTGTCATTGAGAATGGCCAGAACCAAAATCTTCAGAAAAAAAACCTCAAGATGCCCTGTAGAAGACCAGTTTGGAATAGGGAAGACCAGTCCGGAATACTCCTGAGGGAAGTTTCTATGTCTCTCCCATTAGTGATCAATTTATGCCATGAAGCATGAGGGGGTACGTAGATACACACATATCTACCTTACATAAAGTTTGCTATCCTGTCTAAAGTAACAGTGGATTTTCTCATCCACATAAATGTTTAATTTTTCTAAGCTCCTGGCCTCAGCAGTATTTTGTGGCAATGGGTTCCATGGGCAAATTTGTATATGGTGCTAAAATGTATCTCCCTTTATCATTTTTAAATTTGTTGTCTTCCATTTTCATTGAACACCCCTGTGGTCCAATTTTATGAGAAGGATAAAAAGCAGCACTGAATTTACCTTGTACGTATATTACTCATTGTATAGACCTTTCTCTTGGTCCCTCTTGTTCACCTCCTCTCTGAACTGATTAGTTGGCAAGAGCAAATGGAACAAATCCCCAGTTTTGCCAAAAAAGTTGGGACGTCCATGACAGGACTTAAAAAGAGGGCTGTCCTGGTCAAAATGGGAGGTATGATCACCCTAATCTAGGTACCTAATACAGCAAATATTGCCCTGGGAATTTAAGTTGAATACAAGACAGGATGCAGGGGAGGATAGAATAATCAAGAGAGGAGTAAGGTAGGAAATAAATCAAATCATTATTCTACACATCATTTCATTGATTACAATTACTTTTTTGAACTAGGTAATTCTAACAAATTAGCTGGAGAGGGTACAAAGACAAACCTCGTATGTATGAGATCTGCAAAATGAGTCCGGTTCTGTTTATTGGGTGAAGAAACACTTGAGACACAGCATTTAGTAGAGGCAGATCAGCTTTCCAGCATTTAACAACAAAAGGACTTGTCAGAAACCTGAGCATTCTCATTCCCTCATCCCTCATTGTTTCCTTCTGTTACTCCCCCAGCTCCCTACATAGCCACAGCTGACAATCTGTTAGCAATGAGAAGTGTTTCTAATAGGCATAGGAACTCTATAGGAACATTGGAAAGTAACTTGAGACCAATTAAATATTTTATCTCTAGGCAGCAACAGATTGGCTATCACTGCCTTTCCCACTTTTCAATCATAGATAAATGCAGTGCACCAACTTCCATTAAAATTGACCTCTGAAAATAAATCTTGCTGAAATACAGTTGGTACCTCATCATACTTATAGGGCTGTCCCTGTGCCCCAGCTGATACAGATAAGGGCAAGAGCAAGTGCATTGCATTAGCGTCTTATTTTGGGCTTGAGAACCTATTAGAGAATGGCCAAAATCCCAGCTCTTAATACCCTCAAATTTTGTGGCTGCAGTCCATCCCTCCCTTTAATCTACTGTGATGGGTGCCCTCCAACACATTTTGGTACAAGCCTAGAATCAGGTGACAAGATTCCTTCCTGTGATCGTTGCACAGTATCCTAAAAGAAAGCAGTTGCTACCCCGTAATATCCTTTTGTCCCTCAGTTAGAGGAATAGTTTTTCAGCCATTTGCTTTGTAGCTGGCACAATGTGACTCACTAGAAGACAGAGTAGAGAATCTGAAATGGATGTTTCAGAGTAACAGCCGTGTTAGTCTGTATTCGCAAAAAGAAAAGGAGTACTTGTGGCACCTTAGCGACTAACCAATTTATTTGAGCATAAGCTTTCGTGAGCTACAGCTCACTTCATCGGATGCATACCGTGGAAACTGCAGCAGACATTATATACACACAGAGATCATGAAACAATACCTCCTCCCACCCCACTGTCCTGCTGGTAATAGCTTATCTAAAGTGATCATCAAGTTGAGCCATTTCCAGCACAAATCCAGGTTTTCTCACCCTCCACCCCCCCACACACAAACTCACTCTCCTGCTGGTAATAGCCCATCCAAAGTGACAACTATCTTCACAATGTGCATGATAATCAAGGTGGGCCATTTCCTCCACAAATGTGCAGGAAATGGCCCACCTTGATTATCATACACATTGTGAAGATAGTTGTCACTTTGGATGGGCTATTACCAGCAGGAGAGTGAGTTTGTGTGTGGGGGGGTGGAGGGTGAGAAAACCTGGATTTGTGCTGGAAATGGCTCAACTTGATGATCACTTTAGATAAGCTATTACCAGCAGGACAGTGGGGTGGGAGGAGGTATTGTTTCATGATCTCTGTGTGTATATAATGTCTGCTGCAGTTTCCACGGTATGCATCCGATGAAGTGAGCTGTAGCTCACGAAAGCTTATGCTCAAATAAATTGGTTAGTCGCTAAGGTGCCACAAGTACTCCTTTTCTTTTTGTGAAATGGATGTGTGTCTGAAAGAGAAGCCCAGGATCAGCCAAGATGTTATTTACAATTTTGATAATGCCAGGATTTAGGGAAATCTCCAGCTCTGAAATGGAGTAAGTGTCAGGGGAAAAGTAGAAGACTGGTAGCAGCAGCAGTTAAAAAACTTCTCCCTTCTATTCCTTGCCCCCTCATCTGTAAAGATGAAGGTCAAGACAGCTCCCAACCCCAAAATATCCTGTGCAACACTGCACATGCCCTCTTGGCTGATTTGTTTTCATCAGAAGCCCTGAATGCACTGCTGAGATCGGGGGCTACTTGGTCATCTTGTGTATTTCATTACCATGGGGGGGGAGGCTCCGGTGCCCATTCCGGAGGTTTGTATGATTGGGAGTTGATGCTGAGCGAGGCTTACCAAGTGTCTCTCTTCTAGAGATGGGCTAAGGAGGTTGGATCCAGTGATAAAAACTCTGGCCTCGTACCTAATGAGCTGAAACATTTGAACCTTTCCTGACCCCTGGGGAAACTCCAGTCTGAGGCTAAGTTTCACAGCTCAAACCCATCTCTGCTTTCAAAAGACAGAATTTTTTCCAGTTCCCAGAGAATTTGGTGACCTTCCATGCAGCCTTTTCTTCTAATGTTTAGTAGGTAACAGTTCTGAACTACTGGGACACATCATAACAAGAAAATTAAGACTTGTTTCTAACTGATGTTTATCACAGGTTCTGCTTTATCGTGTTAAACCCAAACTACTGCCCTTCTTAGATCTGTCACATGTGGAAAAAATAATTACATGTGCATTGAGGGAAGCTATTGGTTTAAGGACATGCTTAAGGAAAAGATCCACGTGCTGTGCTGAATTTGGAATTTGATCTCTGCATTAGCTGAAAGAGGTGTAAAATCAACTGAGTGGTGACAGCTCACGCTGCTACATATCTGAGTAGGTTCTTGTGCCATGTGTTTCTCATTTCAGATGCTACATGAAATACATAGTGCTCATGAAATGTGTCTCATATACGCTAAGTGTATTCCACCTGCACCCACTTGCTGTCTCGTCTCATACGCCACTTGAAGCTTTTTGGGGGGAGGAACCGTATTGTTCCGTGTTAGTACAGCGCCTAGCACAATGGGGTCCTGGACCATGACCGGGGCCCCTGGGGTTAACTGCAATGGAAATAATCATTCTAGTTTAAATTTTAATAAATAATACTATATTTTAGCACTTTATCTATTTCCAGGTTTGTACTAATACAAACTAATTAATCCTATAACACTCCTGTGAGGAAGGTAAGGAAGTATTAAAATCCTAATTTTATAGACATGAAAACAGAGAGATAGGGGGAGACTTACGCAGGATCTGTAATGAGCCAATGGCAGAGTCTGGATTTGGACTCAGGACTTTCTAATTGTCAATCCTCTTGCTCCCTCTTCCAGATCTCACTGCTCCTTTCTGTTTCATCCAGGCACACACAAACAGTTGATAAGCGGCACTGAAACCTTGCACATTTTGATCTCTCCTGGGGATGTTCAAACACATGTGCCGTAGACATGCATGGATGTCCTATGGTGCCTGTTGGAGGACTGGAGTGTTATTTAAGCCCAGATGTAACTTTGAGCCAGCGTTCCTGCTAACCACTCAACAGCATGTGGAGTTCCGCTCTTTGCTGCTATGCAAAGCCAGATCTGGAATCAGAACTGAGCCCCAAGCATGTGTAGATTTAGAAGCAAGCATGGTGACATTTGGCTGAGCCACATCCTCTTGGGACCTCCTAATGGATCATAACTCATAATTGTGGACATCTCATGTACAGTACTAACCCTTCACTTGCTATTCCTGGATCCATGGCAATATGGACAGACACGCAGACCAATCCACCTCTTCAAAAGAAGAAAAAGGGCCAGCTGTCATTCATTCCAATTGTGGAACTGAATTCTCTATTTTAACTTGGGCTGGCCAGGATACAAGAATTTTTTATTGCGACAAATGTTGAGGTTTGGGAATTTGTTTTCATTCTGCAGCGGGATAAAGCTAAGACTCTGTGACATTTTCTGCAAAAAATGGAGAGAGAAACATCCTCCTTCTAGAACCAGCAATAGCTCTGTAGTTAGGGCACTCAGGTGGGATGTGAGAGACCCACGTTCCACCTCCTGCTCTGGTTCAGACCTGAGGCTCCCATTTCCCAGGTGAAGGCCTTAACCACTGAGCTAGAGAGTCCATCTTTCTCGCCCAGACTAAAGAATTTTGGGGCCCTGTGCACTATGGAAATTTCCTCACCACCACCTTCCCCATACATAGACCACTCCACACACAGACCTCCAACTATACCTTCCACACACAGAACTTCCCAAACCCTTCATCAGCCCACACTTAACCTAATGGCCCCCACACATCCTAGCAGCCATGACATACATCCTGCTCACCTCAGCCCCACCAGCTCCGGCCCCCAACATCCCCCACTGGCTCCAGCTCCTCATCCTATAGCCCTCCAACATTCCTCATTCACCCATAGCTCACTCACAACTCATCCCCAGACCCCAGCACCTGACCCACTGCCCCAGGACCTTCCTGTCCACTCACCAGCACCCGCCTCACCCTCTTCTCAGCATTCTGCCACTGTCCTAGGCTAGGGCACCTCCTCCTGATTCCAGCCTCCCAGCTCTGCTTGCTCCCATCACCAATCCCACATTTTGTTCAATATCTTTGTTAATAATCTGGAGGATGGCGTGGGTTGCAGCTTCAGCAAGTTTGCAGATGACACTAAACTGGAAGGAGTGGTAGATATGCTGGAGGGTAGGGATAGGCTACAGAGGGCCCTAGACAAATTAGAGGATTGGGCCAAAAGAAATCTGATGAGGTTCAACAAGGACAAGTGCAAAGCCCTGCACTTAGGACTGAAGAATCCCATGTACTGCTACAGACTAGGAACCCAGTGGCTTGGCAGCAGTTCTGCAGAAAAGGACTGAGGGGTTACAGTGGCCGAGTCAACAATGTGCCCTTATTGCCAAGAAGACTAACAGCATTTTGGGCTGTATAAATAGGGGTTGCCAGCAGATCGAGGGACGTGATCATTCCCTTCTATTTGGCATTGGTGAGGCCTCATCTGGAGTACTGTGTCCAGTTTTGGACCCCAGACTACAAGAAGGATGTGGAAAAATTGGAAAACGTCCAGCGGAGGGCAACAAAAATGATTAGGGGGCTGGAACACATGACTTAGGAGGAGAGGCTGAGGGAACTGGGATTGTTTAGTCTGCGGAAGAAAAGAATGAGGGGGGATTTGATAGCTGCTTTCAACTACCTGAAAGGGGGTTCCAAAGAGGATGGATCTAGACTGTTTTCAGTGGTAGCAGATGACAGAATGAGGAGTAATGGTCTCAAGTTGCAGTGGGAGAGGTTTAGGTTGGATATTAGGAAAAACTTTTTCACTAGGAGGGTGGTGAAGCACTGGAATGCGTTACCTAGGGAGGTGGTGGAATCTCCTTCCTTAGAGGTTTTCAAGGTCAGGCTTGACAAAGTCCTGGCTGCCTCGATTTAGTTGGTGATTGGTCCTGCTTTGAGCAGGGGGTTGGACTAGATGACCTCCTGAGGTCCCTTCCAACCCTGTTATTCTACGATTCACACAGCCCCGCACTGCTCAGGTTTGATCATGAGGGAGAAGCAGCCAGGCCATATCTGAAAGAGTGGTGTTGCGATCTGGCTCACAGGTTTGAAGCTCCACTTGGTTTGGTGGTTTTTCTGGTGGTCAAGGGCACCCCTGGGAAGAGGACAGAGCGCAAGTGTACAAAATGCACATTGGTTAATCCATGCCTGCTCTGGCCCAATTAATATTATTTATACAAAGGGAAACAGCTCAAACAGAGGAAATTGAGTGCAAGACTGACTCTATACCAGTGGTGGGCAACCTGCTGCCTGACGGGATCTGCTGGCAGGCCACCACACAGTTTGTTTACATTTGCAAAGCCGCCCGCAGCTCCCAGTGGCCGCGGTTCACAGTTCCCAGCCAATAGGAGCTGCGGGAAGCGGCGCAGGCCACAGGGATGTTCTGGCCACCGCTTCCCGCAGTGCCCATTGACTGGGAATGGCGAACTGCAGCCACTGGTAGCTGCGAGCGGCTGTGCAAATATAAACAAACTGTCTGGTAGCCTGCCAGCGGATTACCCTGATGAGCTGGAGGTTGCCCACCACTGCTCTATAGCCTGGTAGTTAGGGCATTCACCTGGTAGGTGGGCACCCAGTGCATGCAACTGTTCCCCTTGCCCCCCACAGGCTGTGTTTTTGCCATAGATGAAGTCACATACATTATGTAGTAGGTTCTTCCACAAGCAAGATCCTCCCATGAACCCCTTCCATCCAGCCTCTTATGGCTTAATTTTCAGAAGTACAAGCAACCACAAATCCTACTGAAACTAATGTAGCCTGAACATCCAGTTCACTACTCTTTCCTGTATCTTGCTAGCCACAAGCACTGATTAGTTATACCAGATTACAGCACCTATCTGAGCTGTGAGAGTTGTATAGTCTGGACAAATAGCAAAAAAGATCTCCAATCCAGAGCATACAAAATCCTCCACCATACCCTACTCATACCCCTATGTTTACAGACCGCTGCTACATACCTCCCCTTAACCTTCACTGCATCCCAGCTTTCATTAAATATAGATAGCAGAAACAGGCCAAGATGTTTTGAATCATAACTTTCCCAAAATGGGGGTGTTCAGATGCCTGATTCAGCAAAGCATCCCTATCCCCATGTGCTGAAATACTTTGCTGAATGAGAGCCTTAATTAGCATTTATAAAAACATATACCAACATTATGTTGAAGAGTTTTCCCCATGACAGTACTCCCAGTTTTAGGCCAAATTCATGTCCAGGGTCCATAAATAAACAAACAAACAAACAAACAGGACTGTTTTTTGCTTCCTCTGTTACTATTACCAAACCCAGAACTCACATTTTTTGAGAATTAATTTAATAAGCTGTCACTTTTTTTTTCATGCTGCAGATGGGTACTCAAAACTGTAAAACGTAAAACTTTCTATAGGGCAGACATTGTTTGGGACTGACAGCGGGTACATTGTGTGCATTAATGACAGGAGATATTAATGAGAAGATCTTTTAGGCTACATTTGCAATTTTCTTGTTTTAAGTGAAGTCCTTGATTTCTTGGTACAGTCTCCAGCTTTCACCTCATTTCCTCTAATTGTATTATTATTTCCCTTTTATCACTGTGAAGAAGGATTCTTATCTGGTTGGTTTTTTAATTTCTTTCGGTTTATCTGCCTGCATGGCAAAAGTAAATGTTCTGGATCTATCAGAACAGTGTTTAAAGAAGTCTGAAAAAAGTGAGTGCTGGTGCGCAGGGTCTATCAAAATCTGGGAGCAGCAGCTTTAATAAGACCATGCGTAAAATGAGCCTGTCAGCTGCCTGGCTTGATTTTTATTTATTTTTTGGCTGGGTCTGTGACCGCTTAAATATAACTCTTGATTACTGCACTTAGGACGGAAGAATCCCATGCACTGCTACAGACTAGGGACCGAATGGATCGGCAGCAGTTCTGCAGAAAAGGACCTAGGGGTTACAGTGGACAAGAAGCTGGATATGAGTCAACAGTGTGCCCTTGTTGCCAAGAAGGTCAATGGCATTTTGGGATGTATAAGTAGGGGCATTGCCAGCAGATCAAGGGACGTGATCGTTCCCCTCTATTCGGCATTGGTGTGGCCTCATCCGGAGTACTGTGTCCAGTTTTGGGCCCCACACTACAAGAAGGATGTGGAAAAATTGGAGAAAGTCCAGCGGAGGGCAACAAAAATGATTAGGGGGCTGGAACACATGACTTATGAGGAGAGGCTGAAGGAACTGGGATTGTTTAGTCTGCAAAAGAGAAGAATAATTTGATAGCTGCTTTCAGCTACCTGAAAGGGGGTTCCAAAGAGGATGGATCTAGACTATTCTCAGTGGTAACAGATGGCAGAATGAGGAGTAATGGTCTCAAGTTGCAGTGGGGGAGGTTTAGGTTGGATAATAGGAAAACCTTTTTCACTAGGAGGGTGGTGAAACACTGGAATGCGTTACCAAGGGAGGTAGTGGAATCTCCTTCCTTAGAAGTTTTTAAGGTCAGGCTTGACAAAGCCCTGGCTGGGATGATTTAGTTGGGGATTGGACCTGCTTTGAGCAGGGGGTTGGACTAGATGACCTCCTGAGGTCCCTTCCAAACCTGATATTCTATGATTCTAACCTACTCCTCTCTGGCCTGAACAAATGCCATCTTGCATTAAATCCACCCAAAACGCTACTGCATCGTCATCTTCCTAGCTCATCTTTTTGACCATGTCACCCCACTCTGCATCCCTCTGCTGCATCACCCCTTTTCTACTACATCAAACACCAACTCTTTGTCTTCACTTTTAAGGCTCTTCATGGCCAACACTTGCCCTACTGATTGTCTCTTTCACACTATAAAGATAGAGAAGCCCACCTTCTCTCCACCAGCAAAGCTGCCCTTGAGTGCTCATTGGTCCCTTGATGCTTTCTATAATGCTGCCCTTTATACAGGACTGGAGCTCCCACAAGACTCCACAAGGCCACCACCACACTGTCCATCTTTAAATCTCTCCTTGAAACCCACCTATGCCGTAACTCCTACGGGACGAGCCTGGACAGAGGTTAGACAGCTGGTGTGCTGTGACAGATGTGGCGGCTGTTTATTAAATTGTTCATAACTGTATTGCTGTTATCTTGTGCTCCCCCATCTGTTTATCATGTGCACCTGTCATTTCTTATCTTAAACTTAGATTGCAAGCTCTTTAGGGCAGGGATCATCTTTGTTACTTATTTGTACAGCATCTGCTCACTTGGCACTATCACAGTATAACTAGTGATACTCTTTGGTTGGGGGGAAAGCTTTTTATTTTTTATGGAAAGACTTTGCTCCCCTCAGATGTTGCCTTGATATTCACGAATGAATGCATTTGTCTCAACTTGGTAATTTGGGGTTTTCTTAGCAACTAGTATGAAACCTACATATATAACACAAGTTTCTTTTTAATTCCATCCACCAATATAGCAGATAATTATGTGGCTGCTGTGCTCAGATAACCTTGCAGTCTCTCCTTTTATGAGAAAAAAATCTTAGCTATCCCCCATGGATCTGCTGTCATTCTGTTGTCTCATTATGTTGGAAGAAACATTCAACTCTCTGTTGTCTTGAATTTAAATCCTGGCTGAGAAATCAAATCCACACAAAGATTGCAGTGAGTTTCCAAAGCAAGTGCATATTAATTTGGGGGGTGCTTATTTTTACGAGGAAAGAGAGAAGAGAATTTTAGTCTTTTGGAGAAGCAGGAGTTTGGATGGAGAAAAAGTTATACTAATGTAGGAGACAATCAAATACGTACACACCGAAACACTGGTAAATGGCAGCTGGACTCTTCAACTTGAAATACCCTCAAAGATGACAGAAAGGGATCTCACAATTGTTACTTGTGCTGTGCAACCCTCAGAAGGAGGTTCTGGGTTCATATAGACATCCCAGCTTTCATTTGCTCATTCAGACACAGATTTCTTTAGCTGAGTGAAGGGTCTGGAAATCGCCCTAGGTTAGGGTCTCTCAAGATTTCTTGTGGCTGGGAGACAACATCCAAGTTTGAACATTCTCACAGTGATTCCACTTCTGGTTCTACCAAAGTTTGGTAGAGAGTGTGTCAAATACAATAATGTAGAGAGAAAGGGGACATGCTTGTAGAAAGAAAGAGGAAAAAAGATAAAGCCATAGGGAGGAGGAGGACTTGAAAAATGCTGAAAGCAGAGCTGTGAAGAGTGAGACAAAAAGTTGGGTTTTTAAGGCTTGTCAACATGCAGAGTTGCATGAGTTTTGCTTAAGGTGGGATTTTAAAGTGAAGGAATTAAACTGGCACAAAAGGCTGTGTTGGACCAGGCTTGTTCTGGTTTAGCTTAAATCAGTGAGGCAGAAGCATAAAGGCAAATGGAAATAAAAGTGTCCCCACAAGGTACCAGTTTAACTAAACAAGTACAAATTTGCATATAGATAAGGCCTCAGGATATGTCTGGAGAGACTACACCAGCATAGCCATGCCAGCATAGTCCCAGGTTTGGGCATAGACTATGCCAACAGAAGGGTTTTTTCCAGAGGGGTAGGAACACCATCTCCCTGAATGACATTAACTACATCAATGGAGACACTCTTCTGTTGACATAGCTGTGTCTACACTGGGGGTTATGCTGGCATAGCTAGGTCGGTCAGGAGTGTGTTTTTTTTCACACCCTGACCAATGTATTTGTGCTGATATAACTTAGTGTAGACCTAGCCTTAGAAAGAGAGAAAGAGAATTGGTGCCAATGGAAACAGAGACAAAAAAAAGTAGCACAGAAACTTTGTGAACAGACAGAAAGATATCTGACAGATCCAGAATATGAAGAGCCAAGACAGAGCATCTATAAGACACACCATCTTTGGAAGAACTGTGCTACCAAGGCAGGAGGGAAACATTGCTATTTATTTTTAATAGCACATGATCAACTAACTTCTTTACTTAGAAAATCTTTTCCCCGTCAATTTCTCATTAGTTCCCTTTTCAAAACATCTGATGAAAAATGTTACATTTCAAAAAATGCTTCATGAAAACATCTAGGAGTTTTCAAAATGATCTAAAGATTTTTACATAACCTCAGAGTTGTTTTGGATGCTTCTGGGAACCCAGTTTTCTAGAAATGGTGTGGATTGCGTCCTCGTTGTAGCATAAATGAGGGTTTTGAAAGGAAATTTACATTGCATAAGGCACGCAAGCGGGCTCCTGGGCTGCAGATGAACTTTATGAGGCAGAGGAAATAACATTGTTGGGTATTTTCTTTTGGTTTTTTAGAAGTCACAAGAGTATCAACTTTCAGGAGAACATTCAGATGTTTCAAACTAATCTGTGCTATATTAGAAAAGTTAAACAATTTTTGCGTAGGTGGCTCTGACAGAAGTTGGCACAAGTTTAATTTTCTAAGTAAATAAAGTATTTAGTGGAATAAGCAATAAAAGCATTTTTTAAAAAGTCAAACCGCTGGGATTTGTACATTTCAAACATCACAGAAATTGGGTCATTCTCTCTGTAGACAGAAACTTACTGTCTGTACTGCTATGTTAACTGTTGTTAGTTATGTGCCAAAAACACACTCAGTGCTGCATGAGACAATGTGTAGGCAGTCCCTTCCCCATAGAGCCTAAAATCTAATCGATGGGATGCACTGGAGGCTATCTGGGTTTCTTAGATGTTCAGTTTGGTTAATTTCTTATGGACTGGCATAATCTGAGCTGCATGAAGGAGTCTTGGACAAGGAGGGGGATTCAAATCCTTAGACCTCCCAGGAAATTTTGCTGTAGCCCAGTCCAGAACTTGCCCTCTACCATGCTAACAGTGGAACTCCTGTGGAGTAGCATCACTGCATGATTTGTGGGACATCACGTTTGGGGCATCCAACATCTGCTCCATGCTCCTGTGCCTGGTGCCGCTGCCTGTGTAGAGGAACTGCCAGAATCTAGCTCCAGCTGTGTGCCATTATGTAAAATGACTTAATGTAATATTGAGACTGAATCACGCAGATCATTAAGTTCAGTTACAATATCCATTCATCCCTGATGAAAATGTCCTATAGAATTTAATAGAAGGTTATGACCACACTCTAGGGTTTTTACCTTCCTTTAGAATTGAAGAAAGAACTATGCACTTTCTATAGATAACCTACAGAAAGGACAAAACTCTGTTAAATTCTATAGTTTTATTTAAATTTCCAAGGAACTCCATTGTTTTCATCTCTATTAAATCCTCTAGGACTTCTTCATAAAAAAATGGAAAGCTTGGAATTTACATACACTGGCAGGAGGGGGCTATATATGAGTATCATGCCATAGTAGTATAGAACCATTAAAGAGATGGATCATTTCATAATATAGCCTTAGTAATCTGTATTATTCCATAGACAGTTTTAAAAGAGAGAGACAGACATCAGAGTCATTCTGTGGGCCTAATCCTGCAAAATGGCTGATTGCTGTGCTACAAGTGAAATTCAATTAGGAGAGCTTGCAAGATCAGACCCTATTCTTGTTAGTACTCAATATGGATCAAGTATGTGGTTACTACACATTGACTGAGCAACTGAAAACAATTGCTGTATCCGAGTTTTAGTGACTTGGATGTTTAACATACTGAAAGGACATGAGCCACATTATAAATAAATAGGATTCAAGTTCTTAAGCAAAACTTTGCCATAGGAAAATTTTCAACCATGACCAGCATAACATTTTGTTTGCCTGCCTCTAATAATAAAAATCAGCTCTACTATCAAGTGTTTTAATAATATATTTTCACACAGGGATATAAACTGTATGCCAACTTCAGTGCCAATGGTTACGGCTGACTAAAGAATTCCTGACATGAAAAGTTTTCAGTGAATGAGTGATGACTGGCTAAGACCTGATCCTGCCCCAGTCAGGTCAATGACAAAACTCCCACTGACCTATGGCCATGCCCTAAGTGTGTATGTGTACCTCTGCCTTGTACTTTATGGAACGTTAGACCTGCTCAAGTGACTGTCACTGGCTAGTGGCGGGACTAGAGTGAATAATGCCTTAAGCAAAGGAGAATCTATACTATCTACATGCATATTTTGGCTTATATATGTCACCGCAACTTGTGTGCTGAAGTTTCAGAGTATAGGGTTAGCCTTTGGCCTTATTTACACTGAACGTTTTGGGCAAATTTCCTCAAGATTCACTACCACCGACACAGCTCCCCCAGTGGTAGCCACGGTGGGAGCGCTAACACGGGAAAGGCTTTGACCTGATCTGTTTGGACCATGATGTTGTCTAGACCTGATCTGAGCAGTGTTACAGGACACAATGGAAAAATGCCAACGTCCTAGCCGCACTAGCTCTCCAGAAAGGGCTTTTACTGGTGGAGCTGCATCAGTGGAGCACTTCTCAAAAGAAACCTAGCACTGACTCAGCTCAGAGCACTGAATGCCAAGGTTTCCAATAAACTGCAGCGTTCTAATGCTGTAGAATTTCAGAATAAGACTCGGAAACAATACAGTCCTGAACTGGTAAGTGATTTATTGTATACCCTTGTCTACGCACTCTCTGGGTCAAAGGGAAGATGGATATGGATACCTGATATCTGAGGGAAAAGGACTTTAAACTGAAGAATTATAGTGACAAGATTTCCAGGGTTTCTGTGTTTTCTGGGCGATGTGACGCCATTGTGTCCACTGTTCCAGCAGTTCATTTGCGTGCAGGAGCTGAGAAATTAAGATGTAAGTCATTAGAAAAATTTGCCTTGTTGTGTCAAAAGCATTTAGCACTCAGAGGAATTATGTACTCATCTCATTTTTGACAGCCAGAGCTAAATGACAGCAGCTATGTCCAATGAGACCAGAGCCTGGAGAAAATGTAAGGCACAAAGGAGTAATCAACCAAAGATTATCAATATGAGCTACTTGGGCAATACTGACAATGGACAGCAAATGGAAATTATCTTATGGAAACATTAAAGTGGTGCTGTTCGTGTGTCTGCAAGAGGAATAATCAGACTAAGGCACTAACAAGCAAGTGCTACTAACACTTTATAACAACACACCTTCCAGTTGAGAATCAGAGAGCTTTTCAAATGCTCATTACTTCTCACAGCTTCCCAACAAGGAAGGCAAAAGTTGTCATCTCCATTTTGCTAGAAGGAGAAATTGAGGCAGATCACACAGCTGGTCAGTGGCTGAGCAGCAAATTGGATGTAGAAGTCCCAATCCAGTGAGAGGTCCCTTGTGCTTCTCACACTTCTGACAGAGCTGGTCACATACAAACCATCTAAAGTACCTCTCTGACTAATAAAGTTATTCATTGAATAAATTGTTCTGTGAAAAATTGTATCATATATTCAACCAGATCTACCTCCGAATCTCAAATATCAACAAAACTCTAAGGCCCATTTCATCTCCACCAACTCCAACATAATAAAATTATTAGTTTATTCTTTTAGTAGGGCAGCATAGTGAACTTGAAGCTCATCAAATATGAGGCAACATTTAAAGCATCTTTCCCCCCCTAGGTGGAATAGAACAGTCAGAGAAGGCAAAGTACTTCTGGATTCTGCAAATACCCATCAATATCCACTAAAGCAATCTGCAGAGAATTCCTGACCTCAACTGAACAGCTACAGAAATGATGCATGATCCTGAGTTTTGTAATTTGAACAATTCTATAGTCAACACTGAGCCCAAACAAAAAAATACATCACTAGCAAGTGCATCCAGAATTGGATTTGAACTCAGAGGCAAGAGATTAGGCTTTATTGATCATCTGCTCATCTTGAATTCAGTGACTCACTGGGGAGTCTAGAAATCTGAAATTATGAGGTAGATATAAAATTCTCCTCTTCTATTACAGTATTTCCAGACAGTGTCCCCTGAAAAGCCAAGTCAACTTAACATTTTAAATTGTGGTGTCTGGCTAGCTGGTTTCTTTAGAAACTTTAGATGAATGACTGATAAATATACAATTAAATTTAAAATGTCACTTTCCACTGTTACCACTGTGGGTTATATCTGTACCGCATTAAAAGGTACCTAAATGTCAAGACAGATTATTTTCCTGTGTTTGTTCATTTTACTGTTCCAATTTATTCACAGAGTGGCAGTAAGGAATTTGCAAAATTACAAATGCAATTGTTTAGAGCAGGAAAAAATAAACAGCATAGCTTAGTGAAAGTTGCAATCAATTTGTTCAGCACAGCATCCTGGAAAAAAATAGCACCTTTGTATCAACCGCAAATTGCTTTACAAATTAATGTATAATTAAAACTTGCATTTTTGAGCCTCCTGCTGGTAGTTCCCATTCTGCCGAAGACTCACGTCATCCTAATACTTATCATTTATATAGCGCTTTAATTTTCATTTGGCTTCACAACAGTAATTAAGGCTCTCTATCCTGGGGATGCAATTAGTATGCATTATATATGAGGAAACTGAGGCAGAGGTTAAGTGACTTTCCCAAGGCTGTGGAGAAATCAGATCAGTGCACAGGAGTTCCTAGCTCTCCACCGTATGCTTGGAGCCACTAGATTGCATCTAGACATATTACATTTTTGACTTACATGAGGTCCTAATATCAGAAACACAAGCTGTTTTCGATGCTGGTCTAACAGTCTGAAGAATGTTACTGTTTAACACACAGTGTTAAAACATTAAGAGACAATTTCTTTCAAAATAAGGAGAGCTTCTTGCATGTACAATTGTATGTCTACATTTCTTTGTGCAGTTACTGTGATTTCACAAACAAATCTGCTTTGCAAATAAACCATATTCCATAAGATTTCAAAACCCCTCTCTCTATATTAGGACATTACTTTTTCAAAGCTTCTGGATGGAGTTGTCATGTCAACAGGCCTCTCCCACCTGGAAAGATGATATGTACAAGCAAAGCCTAGAGAAAGGCTTTGAGTGGTGACGTCCCCGAGAGAAAAAGCAAACCATTAAAAGTGTTGCAACAAGACCCAAGTTCATGAGGTCACAGCTCTAAAAGCATCTCTTCAGCTCATTTGTTCTTCCCTCACCTTGTTTGTGTGTGCAGATATAGGTAAAAATTATGTCTCTTATTGCTTTGTAAATGTTCAGACTATGGCCCCAATTCTATCATATTTACATTGCAAAGGATTTATTATTGGATGTTGTGTTTGGCGAGGCCAAATCACTGCACCAGTAAATGGCTGAACCAAATGTCCAAAAAGCGTAAAGAGAATCTGTTAGAGCTAGGTGGTCAGTAGGACGGGATGTTTTGGCTCATGCTAATAAATAACTGCTGTGTCACTGAAAGAACAGTTTTTGGTGCATAACCCAGATCCCCATTAGACACGTGTTTATCACTACAGACCATGGCCTGGGAGTCAGTAAAATCCAGGGCTCCACCACCATCATGCTGTATGACCTAAGGCAAATTCACTTAATCTCTGAACCTTAATTTACAAATTTAAGATACGGGTAAATTAACAGTGACTACCTCTCACAGGGTGGGGCTAGAATTAGTGTCTGACTGGTTAGCGTCATTACTTATGTAACCCTTCTGCCCGTCCGAGTTGGCAGCAACAAGGGCCGGGTTCAGTATCTAAGGGTTCCATTCCAATAACACAATGCAAAACCGGCTCGAGCCCCCACCCAGTGACCTGAGACAAATATATACCACCCCCGCTGAGCGCCACTAAGAGGCAATACTTCCCCTCTCACAAGCACAGAGTCTGAGTGTAGCAAAAGCCTTTTAATAACAGAGAGAAACAATGTGGCATTATGTTGGGGAAACACCACCAACAGGATTCATAACACAACCCACGAGCAAAAACCCACCCCAAGCAAATTGGGCCGTGTCCTTTCCCTTTGGTTCTTGAGTCCAGCAACCCAAAAGTCACCCAAAGTCCCAAAAGTCCAACAACCCAAAAGTATCTGTCCCCGGTCAGTGCAGCCCCAGAGTTCAAAAGTTTATCTGCAGAGTTTACCTCCCAACCTTGGTGGAAATGGGGGGGAGGAGGGGTTAAGGGGCACCTTACGTGGTCTGAAGCCGACTGCCCCACCTCTCCATGGGGTTCCGCTCTGCTCTGCTCCATCAGCCATCCCACGAACTGCTCCGCTCTGCCAGCCATTCCATGAGCCACTCCAGCCCTCCTGTGAACTGCTTCGCAATATATCTTCAGGCCCCCCCACTACTTAACACAACACTCAGTGATTTCAGCTCTTAGTAATTTCAGCTTGTGGTGGGGGAGCTTCAGTGCTGGTGCACCATTGGTCCAAAGTGAATTCAGCTCAGCAGCCTGTAACTAGACTCCTAGTAGAATCAAAACTAGCTCTGATATTCCACAGTGGAGAGAGGAGAAGGTGCAATTAGCACGCAGGACCCTCACCAGGGGCCCATACCACCAAGCATTAATACCTATCCCCAACCTCTCACTCACTCTCTCAATTCACTAGGTTTTGGAACCCATGACTCTTGCCTAGCGAGTGCTGTTTAGTTGATGGTGAGTCCCTCCATCATAACAAAAGGCCAAGTACAGTTCCACTGTCCTTGTTTCATATAATCAGGATAATAACAGTTTATTCTTCCTGCCCCAATAACAGAGAAACTGGGACTCCTACAGCAGCCAAAGTGACCATCTAGGCAGGGTGGGTGTGCCTATGGAAATAAGATCAGCCCCTGAAGTTCTTTTCCACAACCCACCACGACTCACCACCAGATGTCAGGGTAGAGCTCATCTTGATTCTGCTTACACTTATATCTATTGCAGTAGCACCACGGGAGGTGGGTACAATTGGCCAGGGAAGGCGCTGCCAGGGGTGAAAGTAACTGAGGCCACTTACCAGTACGGGGCGGGGCGGCTCCGGGTCCGGCCCCCAGAAGGGGCGGGGCCTCAGGTGGAAGGGGTGGAGCTGGGGGGGGTAGCATCCCCCAGCCAGTCCTTCCAGTCCGGCTGACCCACGCTGCACCCCATACAGGCAGCAGCGTCCGGAGCCCCGGGCCCTTTTAAATCGCTGGCCCCAGGGTAGCTGCTCCCTTAACCCCCGTCTGTCCGTCGGCAGCCGGGGGGCCCAAAAGGGGCAGGAACGTTAAAGTACTGCAGGGTCCTTTGCCGCCGCAGCACTTTAACGTTGCTGCGCCTTCCCCCCGCCGACGGGGGCCCCACCGACGGGGGGGCGCAGCAACATTAAAGCGCCGCGGCGGCAAAGGACCATCCTTAAAGCGCTGCTACGGCAGCACTTTAATGCCCCTGCCCCTTTTGCCTCCCCTGTCGGCGGCCGTGCCGGTACGGACCCTGCTAGCAGAGCCGCCGACACGGGACGCAAAAGGGGCAGGGACAGTAAAGCGCTGCTGCAATGTGGGCTGGGTATGGGCCGGTGCGGGTTCTTACCGGTACACAGTACCAGCTCCTACCGGCTCCCTTTAAACCCTGGGCGCTGCCTCCCACAGCACAGCCGCGGCCGCCAGACCACCGGTTGTGGGGTTTGGCAGCGAAGTTTTTGCTTTTATTACGCCCCATTCAGGCTCCAGGGCAGCTGAGGAGGCACATACCATCTCCTCAGCTGCCCCAGAACTGCATGGGGCTTATCAAAAGCGTCTTCTACAGATGCTTTCCCCCGGCTGATGGGTGGGCTGGGTATGGGGAGGGGAGGCACAGCGTGGCAGTGGCAAGCCCCAGGCTCCTCCAGGCAGGGGAGCGTTTGGGGCTTTGGCCAGCCTGGCTGGGCTCCTCCGGACAGGGGTGGGGAGGCTCAGGGCTCCTGCAGCCAGCGGGGGCTCTCTGGGCAGGGGGAAGGCATGGGCAGAAGGGATGGAGCTGGGGGCTAGCCTCCCCAGAGGGGGGCTCCACCCGCCGCCCATGGTAGCACCTACATTAAGGCCCCACTATGCATATATATATATATATATAAAAAGAGGCAGTCCCCTCCCTAATGAATTTACAATCTAAAGTAACTTTAGCCTTGGCTGAAAGGACTCATAGAAGTGCAAGTTGATTACCCAGTTGTATTATTTAACTTTCTGAGTACCTGTCAAGGGGCAGTTATGGTATATGTGGTACACAAGGTATATTCGATAGAGAGAACTATTTCATGCAACCCTGGAGAAGACTAAGGCCATGTCTACACCAGGAAGTTTATAGCAGCACAGCTGTACTGATGTGACTGCGCCACTGTAAGATCACTCGTGTAGCCACTCTAAGCTGACGTGAGAGAGCTCTCCCATCGACGTAATAAAACCACCTCCACAAATGGCAGTAGCTGTGTCAGCAGGAGAAGCTCCACCACCAACATAGTGTGTTCACACCGGCACTTCTGTAACTTATGCCGCTCAGAGGGGTGGGGTTTTTTATACCCCTGACTGACATAAGTAATATCAACAAAAGTGGCAATATACGCAAGGCCTACATTTCTGAAAGGCATGCAGATGACATACAAAGGGATAAGCCCTTATTCTTTCCATGTATAAAACCATAGCTGTACACTTGCAGTCTATATCCTCCTATCGTGATTGCACCTTTACTGTAAGAAAAAAATAAATTGACTGAAACAGAATCAGCAGAAAGCATAACATCATTTTCGGATAGGATTGAGTTTGGTGTGGTGGCCACTGAAGTTCAATGGGGAAGAAGGTGGAGAGGGTGTGTGTGTCAAGAAGGCTCTGGATAATTGTCTAGTTCTTGGTCCACAAAGCTTTTTGGGTGGATTTTGCTGTTGGTTAGCTCGGAGGACTCTGAGACTCTGCATTTGATATCAACATGAATTGTTCTCCAAGTGACTTACCATTTACAGCAAGGTTATTAAAGCAAACCACGTTGCTCTAATTAGAAATGGAGACCGAAAAGTTACTATCAGAACTTGTAGAATACACATTGTATTTCAGTTTAACTGCCTCTCTTGTCTGTGTCCTGAAGGCCTTGTCTCCACTGGAAACATTTGTAAGAATTTTTCTGCTTCAGTGCACATCCTGTCTACACTATAAGTTTCTACTGTCAGTAGGGGAAGTTTCATGAGAGAAAAAACATTTCCAAAATTTCCCAGTATAGATGCACGCACAGAGGTACTTCCCATCTACTACCATGTGCAGCTGCTACCTCAGGCCTTTACTGACAGGCACTCTAGGCCATTAGTACTGGACCCAATTCTTTGTCACTATCCTTCTCCAAAAGTGGGGTTAGAACATGATCAGCTGAGTGGAAAGTGACAGGCACAGGTAAGGTAAAGTGCTCAAAAAGTTTGGGAACCACACACCTGTAGGTTTCCTCAAATCTTTATCTTATAGCATCAGGTAGGCTTATGCTCAGGCTTTAATTCAAAGCTGTGCTTTACACAAAGAAACTATAACTCTGCAGTTATATGCAATCTTTCATTCAATTCCACCTCCCTCGCTATACACAGCAGTATTGGTCAGATTCTGAATAAATGAGTAAAAGCGTTAAGTTAGACCTGGATGATTATGTCTAGACGCTTGTGAAATCCTGGGAGCAGCAATATCTGTGCAATGATTTCAGGCACTGGTAAATCACCCAATTATGCTCATTATATTTTAATTAGGTATTGACGTACAATTTACAAGGCTTAGTGTAATGTTATAGTTTAACCGTCAGATTTGACATTTCAGAATCACATTATAGTAACTTTTTTTCCCTTAAGTCTGTCAAGTGTGTTCTTGAAATTAAGTGCAAAAGTCCTTTAGCTGGGCTTTCATCATGAGTAGTGGGGTTACGTGTGCATTTTTTTTTAAAGGAATCTATTCAACAGTGGCAGATGTGGGTAAGCAAGATGTAGCTGTCTTGCCCCTAACAGTTTAAATCAGAGTCTTGGCTCTCCTTTAAAAAAAGGTTTCCAAGCCCTTAAAGTTTCAAGGAGAACCTTCTGAATGTGCTTCAGCTAGAACTGCCATGTCACAGAACTTTCCAACACACACACACACAAAATGGAGTCATTTACATCTGAACCAGGTGTTCTGTACTAGCTGAAGCACAAAAGGTTTGATGTATCCACAAGAAGGATCAGCCTAGCCAAACTAACCAGGAAGAATGATGGGGTAACATAGCAATGACATTTTGCATTTCTGTGGCACTTCATTCAAAGATCTCAAGGCATTTAAGAAAAACTAAGTCTACTCCTGGAGTGGAAGCAAAGAGAGAGCATTTTACAGACTGTCACTGCAACCAGAACTGAACACAAAATGGCAGCTGCCTCCAGCTAAGCTATGTACTATACAAAATGGCAGCTATCTTAAGTTGCGTCCTAGAAACATAAAGGTGCAGTGTATGAAAACAAAGCCTTAGTGTAATGAAGCCACTTACAGCATCTATTTAACAGTGCACAGCAAAACATATACACCACAATTTTAGGGCAGGGAGTGAGGAAGAATGACATGTCCATTAGAAACTCCAGTGGAACATAAGTAGAATTGTGATGGATCTGCTCCCTCCCCCTTGTACATCCCTTTCCCCTTCCACTGGCTGGGGAAGGGGAAAGGCCCTGAACCAGGAAGTGGCGGGCTCTGTTTGGGGAGTGGGAGACACGTGGCAGCAGGGAGCGATGGACCGAACTATGTGTCGAACAGGCTGTGACTGCTGGACATCACAACTGGGTACCGTCTGTGTGAGACTTATGGGGGAACAGGGGCAGCTAAGCAGGGACCCAGTGCAAAAGGGCTTAATGAGAGACACTAACTGAGCCTGGCTTGGAAACCCAAAAATGCTTATTTGCTTGATTAGAGACTGGACAAGAGAGGATGTCCCAGGCCTGAAGAGCCCTGACTCTCAAGTGGTTGGCTCCATGGACCCAAACAGGAACAGCTGTTGCTCACTTTGAACTGTCACTGTTTAAGCCGCTGTACCTAGGGTATTTGCAACCCTCCCCTTTTCTGCCAGCTATAGTCAAAACCCACTCCCTAGCCAGGTCTCTGAGTGTATACTGGGACCCACGCATGGCTAGCGCCTACAAGGGCCTAGCTGCTGAAGCACCTGCAGTGCCTACTTCCAAGATGCAGTACACCAGGCATGCTCTTTAAGCATTTGGACTACAGGGTAACCCCGATCATTACAGACTGTAATAACCTAATAGAATGGGCCTGTGAGACAGAGATTATTACCCCTACCTTTACAAGAAGGGTTATGGGTTTCTTTATGATTACAAGTGGTCAGGAGTTTGGCTTTATATTTCATGTAAAAGACGTCACTTCCACCAGCGCATTGCCTCCTTTAGCAAGGAGTGAGACCCGGTTCAGGATGGACTCAAAGGGAGGACTGCTGCGTACCAGAGAGCCAGCACTCTAACTGACACCTTTATCCTGCAAGGTGCTCAGCAAAAGGTGGACCCCTGCACCTGCAGGGGCCCCACTAACATCAATAAAGTTGTGTGTATGTGGAAGACTTTGCAGGATGGGGCTTAAGAGAGCACTTTTTCCTTCAGGTGTTCAGCAGCTTCTTTCAATGGGCAGATTTAAAAGAAAAAATTCTCTACAAAAGGCACTGCTACTAAAACGAAAGCCTTATTGCTACAAACCGTTTTTTAAAATTCTGAGTACATTTGCATATTTATACAAATATTTTCTGCCAGACATGACTTCATCTTACCCATTGTGTCTGAAAACAATTTTTAGTGCTACACTTTAGAATCTCTCTGTGTTCAAAGGTATATTTTGCAAACATTTTTCACAAGGTAATGGTTAAATTTTCTCAGCTTGGCTTTGACCTCATCTACAGAAAGACGACTGGGATAAACTGAATCAAATTAGTCCTGGAATGCAATTTTAAAAAGCATTGGGTGTGGACTGTGAGTGATGGACTACCACTATGCAGTATAGGATATTAAATCATACTTTACTTAGGATTTGGAGCATCCAGAATTTTAGATTCAGAATTCAAGCCTCTGTATTTCAAAGCTTGCCTATCCTTATACTGAATAAAACATGTTTTGTGTTTGCTTACATTCTGCATTTTACACTGACTGGAGCTGTATTCCAAGGCAAGTCTCTTTATAAAATGTAGAGAGCGAGCATAGAACATTTGACTTATAGGCTTATTTTACTTTCAACTACACTAGTTAATTGTCCTGTTAAAGCAACTGGGATAGCTGGGAGTTTTTTGTTGTTGTTTGGTTTTATTAATCCGGGTATTACTTTGAATTATTTTATTGCAACACTAAAATTTGTGAACAGTCTCTGATTAGTTTTCTTTAGTTGCTTTATTAGTGTATTACAGAACCATTATCAAATGGATTTATCTAAGAGTTCAATGCTTGGCCAAAAATCTTCACAGTCACCAGACAGATTAATATAACCTTGGCTCACAAAAGCACTTTTATAAGCTCCAAAAGGAAGGCAGTTCATTCACCATACACTGAAATGCTGCCACTGCTAGGGTGGAATGTGTCTGCTGTTTAATATATCACTCAGTACTGCGCAGCTCTAAGCCAAGAAGTGAGCACAAATACTATATCCAATGAAACAGTAGAGGAGTTTTAGAAACACAAAACGGAGTTGCCGAAGCTGGAATTTGGCCAGAATGCTGGAACTAATACACTACTCTTGCTTTAATATAATCCCAAATTTTATGTCTTATCTGAAAGATGGCACTCCCCAAAACAGAGTGCTCCTAAACAGGTTCTGCATGGGTGCAGAGGTTTGCCAGTGTGGATCTGATTGTAGGATTAATGCCTTGGAGACCTTTAAACTCTTCTGGGTGGGGACATAGACATCTCACAGTAGACAAACAGATTTCAGATTTTATACAATAATATATAGTTTTGTTGCATATAGAGCTGAATATAACCAGTTACTACAGTGTCAGCCGTGAATGTGCTCTCAAACACGGCACCTCCAAACAAACACTAATAAACAGGGAAATAACAAAACAGTTCCTGATCACAATCAAAGAATGACAAACACCAGAATTAAACTACGAGCAGAAGGATTAGAGTAAACCTCCTATAACAAAACTAGAAGTGTTTCCTCCAAAGTCCTTAGTGGTCTTTATCCCCCACAATAATCAAACAGATAATTTTTCATGTGCTCCCTGTTAGACAGTATGTAGGGATTTGACACAAAACACTAGGTTGTTTTCTTAGTCTTATTTCTTGCAGGTCTGTACAATTATTTTTGATAACAACCAGAACATCAGCCAATTTAAGATGGAGTAAGAATCCTAAATGCTTATCTGTAGCTCTTACCTCTCTATATGGAGAAACTTTGAACTTTTTGTGACAGATGAAAACAGGATGAGAAAAAAATCTGTCTTCCTCTGATCTGTCTTCCAATATTCCCTTTACCTATGTGTGAATGTAGATCCTTCAGGTGCTTCAGTTAGTGGTAGCTTGACCTGAATACTTCTCTTACAGCACATACATGGAGTAATACATGTAATACATGGAGTAGACTGGGCCAGTAGGTTATTTTTCCCCACAGCAGGGCATTCTGGGATAGCTGAAGTAACTATAAAAGAACACAGTCTTCTCACAAATGGGAATTTGCTCAGAGAGGAGTTAAGACACCAGTCAGAGTAGTATGCTAATTCTGTAAGAGAAAAGGAATTGGTTTTTTTGCTTTATTATGAATGTGTTAATTGTGTTAAGTTTTTTTCCCCCTAACTACACTCAGAGTGAAACTTGCCTGCTCCTTCTATCAGCATTCCATTCTTAGTTGATTTTCCACTGCTTAAAATAATCAGGATAAATCTCTTTAGCCTGGAAAAAGTTGTTGCAAAACTAATTTGATAATAAGTTTGCTAAGGAAGCAGTGCTAAGCTTTCAATTTCAAAGCCACAATATTGCCTTCAATTCTATACTCACTTCCCTCAACTCACATCTCCCAGTTAAATTACTCAGGATAATCAATTTCTTTCTCAGAACATGCCTATCATGTTAAGTGGCAGAAGTCCTCCTACATCTCTCAGCACAAGTCTATGTAGTTACACAACACTGAATTTGCTAATGAATGGCCCCTAATCGTCTTGGATTTAAATCCTATGTGGAAAATACCATAAAGGTAATCCCCAAAGGACAGAAGGCAGTACATTTTCTGAGCAGTCGATACAATTAGAAGAGACAGTCTTGACCACATAATTAGCCCTTTCTACTGAATTTAAAGTCACAAATGCATGCGATGAAGTGAGCTGTAGCTCACAAAAGCTTATGCTCAAATAAGTTTGTTAGTCTGTAAGGTACCACAAGTACTCCTTTTCTTTTTGCGAATACAGACTAACACGGCTGCTACTCTGAAACCTGTCATATTTTTTTAAGTTTCTTGCCTCCAACGATCTCAGAAATACACTAACGGCTGATTTTTTTCATTCTTTCACACAGACATGAGAGAGGAATCAGATGTAAACACCAAAATGGGAGACTGATACAATAATGATACACTACATTGTTGTAGGAGAGCACAAAGGAAGCCATTTCAGTATATAATGTTGGGTCACACTTCATAAACTACAAACGAATCCTTAATAAAGGGTTAATAAATGAGTGAGTGATGAATTCTTAAGATCAACAATAACCATTATATGTCTGACATAAGCCTTGTCGACAATAGGGAAATTTGGCACCATGGTGCTTCTAACACACCTGTAACACTACATCCCTTGTCTAGCACTAAAATGATGGGGAATAGCTCACCCCTGAGGTACAGATAGATTTCCTTCATTGTGGAATTAAGAGACCCATCCCAGGTCTCAAAACAACTCAATTCCACAGTCCGTAAGCATGGTCCAGACCTGAAAGCAGCACACCATTCATTGAACATAATCCTCAACTATCATGTATATCCTCACATTACAAGAAGTGGAAGGTTGGACATATGACCAGGGAAGAGTATAAAAATATTGCTCGGGCATGTAGGAATGTTATCAGGAGGGCCAAATCGCACCTGGAGCTGCAGCTAGCCAGAGATGTCAAGAGTAACAAGAAGGGTTTCTTCAGGTATATTGGCAACAAGAAGAAAGCCAAGGAATGTGTGGGCCCCTTACTGAATGAGGGAGGCAACCTAGTGACAGAGGATGTGGAAAAAGCTAACGTACTCAATGCTTTTTTTGCCTCTGTTTTCACTAACAAGGTCAGCTCCCAGACTGCTGCGCTGGGCATCACAAAATGGGGAAGAGATGGCCAGCCCTCTGTGGAGATAGAGGTGGTTAGGGACTATTTAGAAAAGCTGGACGTGCACAAGTCCATGGGGCCGGACGAGTTGCATCCGAGAGTGCTGAAGGAATTGGCGGCTGTGATTGCAGAGCCATTGGCCATTATCTTTGAAAACTCGTGGCGAACCGGGGAAGTCCCGGATGACTGGAAAAAGGCTAATGTAGTGCCAATCTTTAAAAAAGGGAAGAAGGAGGATCCTGGGAACTACAGGCCAGTCAGCCTCACCTCAGTCCCTGGAAAAATCATGGAGCAGGTCCTCAAAGAATCAATCCTGAAGCACTTGCATGAGAGGAAAGTGATCAGGAACAGCCAGCATGGATTCACCAAGGGAAGGTCATGCCTGACTAATCTAATCGCCTTTTATGATGAGATTACTGGTTCTATGGATGAAGGGAAAGCAGTGGATGTATTGTTTCTTGACTTTAGCAAAGCTTTTGACACGGTCTCCCACAGTATTCTTGTCAGCAAGTTAAGGAAGTATGGGCTGGATGAATGCACTACAAGGTGGGTAGAAAGCTGGCTAGATTGTCGGGCTCAACGGGTAGTGATCAATGGCTCCATGTCTAGTTGGCAGCCGGTATCAAGTGGAGTACCCCAAGGGTCGGTCCTGGGGCCGGTTTTGTTCAATATCTTCATAAATGATCTGGAGGATGGTGTGGATTGCACTCTCAGCAAATTTGCGGATGATACTAAACTGGGAGGAGTGGTAGATACGCTGGAGGGGAGGGATAGGATACAGAAAGACCTAGACAAATTGGAGGATTGGGCCAAAAGAAATCTGATGAGGTTCAATAAGGATAAGTGCAGGGTCCTGCACTTAGGACGGAAGAACCCAATGCACAGCTACAGACTAGGGACCGAATGGCTAGGCAGCAGTTCTGCGGAAAAGGACCTAGGGGTGACAGTGGACGAGAAGCTGGATATGAGTCAGCAGTGTGCCCTTGTTGCCAAGAAGGCCAATGGCATTTTGGGATGTATAAGTAGGGGCATAGCGAGCAGATCGAGGGACGTGATCGTTCCCCTCTATTCGACATTGGTGAGGCCTCATCTGGAGTACTGTGTCCAGTTTTGGGCCCCACACTTCAAGAAGGATGTGGATAAATTGGAGAGAGTCCAGCGAAGGGCAACATAAATGATTAGGGGACTGGAACACATGAGTTATGAGGAGAGGCTGAGGGAGCTGGGATTGTTTAGCCTGCAGAAAAGAAGAATGAGGGGGGATTTGATAGCTGCTTTCAACTACCTGAAAGGGAGTTCCAAAGAGGATGGCTCTAGACTGTTCTCAATGGTAGCAGATGACAGAACGAGGAGTAATGGTCTCAAGTTGCAGTGGGGGAGGTTTAGATTGTATATTAGGAAAAACTTTTTCACTAAGAGGGTGGTGAAACACTGGAATGCGTTACCTAGGGAGGTGGTAGAATCTCCTTCCTTAGAGGTTTTTAAGGTCAGGCTTGACAAAGCCCTGGCTGGGATGATTTAACTGGGAATTGGTCCTGCTTTGAGCAGGGGGTTGGACTAGATGACCTTCTGGGGTCCCTTCCAACCCTGATATTCTATGATTCTATGTGGAGTGGACTTCTCTATGGACTGTAAGGCCACAACTGCTGCTACAGAAACTCCATCATCTAGCTGCCTGCAAGGACTGTAAAATATTTTCAACTGCCTCACATCAAATGCCTCATAGCTACTCTTTAAAAGCAATAGCAGAAACCTCTCTTGCTCTACCCAGCTCAAATTTTGAAAAAAGGCGTATCAAATAGTATCGGCTCCTGGAAACGTAGAGGAGTTTGAGCTCTTCTTCCACTATTCCCATTGGGTCCCAATAAGCCTTTTGAAATTTCCCAGAAGCTATTGCTTCAGGAAGCAGTGCCAAGAACTGTAGGATAGTTACCCAGAAAGCAGCGTAACTGCAAAAGAAGAACGTGGTGTGCACAGGAGGGAAAACCACATGTACAACAACACGGTTAGCACAGACACATTGCAACATTGGTACTTACATCAGAACTAGGCTACAGGTGCAGTTATTGGCAGTTCAGTTCTCTAATGCAGGCACAGCCATAGGAGCCACCAGCAAGACTGAACACTATAGCAACATTTGTTTGTGAAGGCAGCCACACCCCCACAAAGTACGACAAGCTTAATAATATTTCTCTGGGTGTCACTGTTGTAGGTAATACAAGTGATAGAAGGGTAATTCAATTTTATAATTAAACTTCCTCTTGGAGATATCAAGGTACTTCTGATGAGACCAGCAATTGGTTTTCTGACTCATCTTAACTCTAACTACAATTCACACACTCACACACAACCTATTTCCTAGTCCTTATGAGCCAAGTTATAAATAATTAAAGAAACAATGTATTTTAAAGTGCTTGGCATTTCAAAGCTACTTTGACAAATACAAAATAGAAACTCTTGATTAAACATGAGCCCTTGATTACTGGCCTTTCAGGGAATATGTTTGGTAACAAAAGCCCGTATAGTCAAGAAAAATGTGATATTTTTGTCTGCACATTTCTTTGTTTAATTTTTATTTTGTCATCTTGATAAAGGCAGCTTAAGGGAACTGAGCTTGCTCCTGATGAAGTTAATGGAAGATTTGCCATTGACTTCTATTAGAGTAAGATCACACATCCCAATCACTTTTTTTTTTAAAAAGCCACATACACTAGTGATAACATGGATGGACAATAATATAGATCCCACTGTTTTAGCTTGCTGTGGAGCTTTCATGACAAGATGCTGTACTATAATGTTGCAGGAGCACATACCTCATTGACTCAGCTAAGTCACAAGGAAATCTGGTCAATCCATGAGATTCTCAGTGCTTCAGAGATGACAAAAAGAACTATATGATGGAAGCATTTTTCACTATGTCATTGTATTCATTTCAACTATCAATAGCTGTAGGGAGGGATTTTCAAAGCACTCGCTATTGACCTAATGCTGGTCCCATTAAATTCAATAGGAGATTCAATAGGGGAGTGAAGTAAGGCCAAAACTGAGCCCTTTTGACAATCTCACCTTACATAACTAGGTGTCTGATCTTGCCTTCATTGCAGGCAACAGGAGTTGGGCCATTGACTTCAATAGGAGCAGGAGCAGACCATTGCTGTTTCACAGCAGACCAGTTGTCCAGCTTGTCTCTATATGCTGCAGAAATATCCTCCATAGTGAACCTAGATCTTGAGTAATATACAATGGTGAGAAATACTCCTGTCTCCACTTGGGGAGCTGCTTATAAGCTGAAGCAAGAGGCTCTATAGTCCTTGTAAATTTTTCCTTGGTGATGTAATTACAGATTCTGTTCTTCATATCAATGACTTATTTTATTTTAAAACTTTATTAAAAAAGAATTAAGAGCCTGATTTAAAAGATACTAAGAACACATAGCTACCATTGACTTTGAGAAGAAATGTGAACATTCAGCACTTCTGAAGTCAAGCTCAAACCCTTAAAGCAAAGGGTGAAAAGAAATGACCAGTCTGAATTTCATAACTATTTGCACACACATTTTCCACAATTACGTGCAAATGTGTCCTGGGTCCATTTCATTCGTTAAGAAAACACTACAACAGCAACAGGCCCAACAACTGCATTAGTACTATTGCAAGTTGAATGGCTTTGGATTGGTCCAGTAGTACTTTTATTAGGGTTCCACCTGTCAAACACATGTTTTTAGGCCTTGTCAACACCAAAAAGTGTTCCAGGGGTTTTTAACATGAAGGGCTCCTGACCAAGGAGAAAAAGAATCAGTTTAAATTCTAGTTTAAACCAGACTAAACTGATTCCAAGCTGTTACAGCCAGATTTACTTCCAGCAGGTCTGAATCATGTGTGTCTGAACTGATTTTGCAAAACAGTTTTGCCTGCTTTACACTATCACCTAAAACTGTTTTAACACCAGGGGACCCAATGTTACAGACCGTGTTCAACATGGATTATAACACTGCTAGAACAATTTTCAGAAGAAAAATATCAGGGAAATAGGAGCAGAACTCTGCTTGCAACAAACGTGTTTAAAATATGCATATAACTAATGTAGCTCTGATCCCACCATGTACAGGGTCAAAGACTGAAGAATAGTATCATAAAGACAAGAAGGGCCTAGGAATAAATCAACACACCAGGTTGAGAGCTAAAAGAGGAGGAATATTATTTTCAGCTTCATCTGCCCTCTAGTGGGCACTGCTGCTGACACTTCTTGAACGTTAAAGCCAGCTGTCATCTGATTCAAACTAGATCTTCAAAGCTACTCTTCATCTCAGCTAAAAGTTCTGTTGTAAACAAATTCAAGTTCCTCTTGAGATAGGACAGCTTTAGAGTTTACATTACAGCCTTTCTTGCTTCAAATGGCCTACCAGTCACTCTAGGAAACCTGTTTATATCTGTAAAAATCAAAGGCACCTTTCAGATAAAGGTAGTGCACCATGCCTGTGATAAATGTGTGAGATTTTATATATATAAGCATGTGTGCTCATGAAGTGGGTCTGGCCAATGGGACCAACTTAATTCCAAATTCACTTTTTAAGTGAATGGATCTAGTATAATTTCACTGAAGCCACTGTATTACTCTTGGATTTACACTAGTGTACCTGAGAGCAGAATAAGCCCCTCCAAACCTGCACCCTTTCTACAAGCCCTTATAATATAGAATGAAGAACCATTCTTCCCCAAAGCTCTCTTCAGTCAGGGTGCCCTAAATTCTGTCACTAAGCCTTTCTTCTGAAAATCTGCAAAGTGCAAAAGAGTGAAAGATGGGGAGACGTGATCTTGAGCTACAGGGCAAATCTGAGATCAACAGCAGAGATTATGACCTCTCTTTGCTGCAAAGTAGAAACGTGGCTTTTCCAGATGCATCTATAGGTACACAAGCTACATATGCTCTGACCCTCACCTCCATCTACAGAAGGAATGTAGCATGGCCCAAACGGGCATACCACACTACTGTACAGGCAGGGATTCTGCTGTGTCAGCATTTGTTAAAATATACAGCATCTTAGGTAGAAAAAATATCTCAACCTTTAGTTGGAATCAGTGGTGATGTCGAGAACTCTACCTCTGATGTGGAGAAATTAAGCAGCTCTGATAGACACATGTATCTCTCACTCTCCTGTACCTGCTAATAAGGTCACAAAGCAAATGCTCACAACACAAAATATGCAGTTGTTCATGAACACTTGTTTCCCAGGAACTCATAGTCAATGGGCATTGTTCAAAAGATAAAATTCTGCTTCCACATCTTGTATAGAACCATAAGAAACCGTTCTCCAAACCCCCGGTCAATCAGCAACTAAACATGGAAAGCACTGTAATAAACTACTGCTGAATATCATCTGTGAAGGAAATTCACATTTCAGAATGAGACAATTGCATGATACTCTTTCATAAATAATCATACTGTTACTCCTTTTGACCTGAGTATCCAGTGAAAAAATTGGAGTATAATAGGTTGTTCCAGCTGGGAGTAGAAATTAATGATGAAGTCTGGTATTTTCTTTGATGCAATCTTGATTATTTACATGGAATGTATAAAGTCCTCCCTCTCTAAATCCAGAAGGGACCAAAAGCAGGGGATAACTTCTTTGCTTATAGCCTCCAGGCTCTTCAGCCAACACCAGACCTAGAAGCTCCCTATACTTCTTCCAAGACCACACCAAGCTTACAGGCTGCTGCATGGCTTTCTTGCTTGCTCTCTCTCTCTCTCTCTCGCACACACACACACACACACACACACACACACACACACATACACAAAACACCCAGTGGAACTGTCTGCTTATATGGTGCTAGTTTCTGGACAGACTCTATTAGGCCTTGTTTTAGGTGTGGCCCTTTAGCTGTCTCTTGCAACTATCTTAAGTGAAGGGTGCATTCACACATCACATCAATTTCAACAAGACTTAACTTAACCCATAATAGGGTTTCCTTAAAAGCCAAACCACAGAACAAATCCCAGCTTGTCAAAGGGTATATCTACACTACGAAATTAGGTCGAATTTATAGAAGTCGGTTTTGTAGAAAGCGTTTTTATACAGTCAATTGTGTGTGTCCCCACACAAATGCTCTAAGTGCATGTAGTCGGCGGAGTGTGTCCAGAGTACCGAGGCAACCATCGACTTCCGGAGCATTGCACTATGGGTAGCTATCCCACAGTTTCCGCAGTCTCCGCCTCCAATTTGAATTCTGGGTAGAAATCCCAGTGCCTGATGGGGCTAAAATATTGTCGCGGGTGGTTCTGGGTACATATCATCAGGCCCCCCCTTCCCTCCTTCCCTCCATGAAAGCAAGGGCAGACAATCGTTTTGCGCCTTTTTTCTTGAGTTACCTGTGCAGACGCCGTACCACGGCAAGCATGGAGCCCGCTCAGCTAACCGTCACTGTATGTCTCCTGGGTGCTGGCAGACGCGGTACTGCATTGCTACACAGCAACAGTTTATTGCCTTTTGGCAGCAGACAGAGCAGTATGACTGGTAGCCGTCATCGACATAGTCCAAGGGGCTCTTTTAAACGACCTCAATGAGGTCAGGGGCGCCTGGGCAAACATGGGAGTGATTCAGCCAAGTCATTTCCCTTTTAAGTTTCGTTTCATGGCGATTCAGTCCTACCGTCAGAAGACGATAGCCAGCAGTCATACTGCACCGTCTTCTGCCGAGCACCCAGGAGATGACGATGGCTAGCAGTCGTACTGCACAGTCTGCTGCCGGCAAGATGTATAAAGATAGATGAAGTGGATCAAAACAAGAAATAGACCAGATTTGTTTTGTATTCATTTTCTCCTCCCTCCCTCCATGAAATCAACGACTTGCTAAACCCAGTTTTGAATTCTATCCTTGAGGTTTTGAGTTCTATCCTTGAGGGGGCCATTCTGTTTCTCGCAAAGCCACCCCCTTTGTTGATTTTAATTTCCTGTAAGCCAACCCTGTAAGCCATGCCATCAATCGCCCCTCCCTCCGTCAGAACAATGGCAGACAATCATTCTGCGCCTTTTTTCTGTGCAGATGCCATACCACGGAAAGCACGGAGCCCACTCAGATCACTTTGGCGATTAGGAGCACATTAAACACCACACGCATTATCCAGCAATAAATGCAGCAACAGAACCTGGCAAAGCGAAACCAGGAGAGTAGGCGACATCAGCGCGGTGACGAGAGTGAGTAGGACATGGACACAGACTTCTCTCAAAGCATGGGCCTTTGCAATGTGGGCATCATGGTGCTAATGGGGCAGGTTCATGCGGTGGAACGCCGATTCTGGGCTCGGGAAACAAGCACAGACTGGTGGGACCACATAGTGTTGCAGGTCTGGGACGATTCCCAGTGGCTGTGAAACTTTCGCATGCTTAAGGGCACTTTCATGGAACTTTGTGACTTGCTTTCCCCTGCCCTGAGGTGCAAGAATACCAAGATGAGAGCAGCCCTCACAGTTGAGAAGCGAGTGGCAATAGCCCTGTGGAAGCTTGCAAAGCCAGACAGCTACTGGTCAGTCGGGAATCAATTTGTAGTGGGCAAATCTACTGTAGGGGCTGCTGTGATGCAAGTAGCCAATGCAATCAAAGAGCTGCTGATATCAAGGGTAGTGACCCTGGGAAATGTACAGGTCATAGGGGATGGCTTTGCTGCAATGGGATTCCCTAACTGTGGTGGGGCCATAGACGGAACCCATATCCCTATCTTGGCACCGGAGCACCAAGCCGCCGAGTACATAAACCACAAGGGGTACTTTTCAATAGTGCTGCAAACACTGGTGTATCACAAGGGACGTTTCACCGACATCAACGTGGGATGGCCGGGAAAGGTGCATGACGCTCGCATCTTCAGGAACTCTTGTCTGTTTCAAAAGCTGCAGGAAGGGACTTTATTCCCAGACCAGAAAATAACTGTTGGGGATGTTGAAATGCCTGTAGTTATCCTTGGGGACCCAGCCTACCCCTGAATGCCATGGCTCATGAAGCCATACACAGGCAGCCTGGACAGTAGTCAAGAGCTGTTCAACTACAGGCTGAGCAAGTGCAGAATGGTGGTAGAATGTGCATTTGGATGTTTAAAAGCGCGCTGGCGCAATTTACGGACTCGGTTAGACCTCAGCGAAACCAATATTCCCACTGTTATTACTGCTTGCTGTGCGCTCCACAATATCTGTGAGAGTAAGGGGGAGACGTTTATGGAGGGGTGGGAGGTTGAGGCAAATTGCCTGGCCACTCGTTACGCGCAGCCAGACACCAGGGTGGTTAGAAGAGCACAGGAGGGTGCGGTGCGCATCAGAGAAGTTTTGAAAACCAGTTTCCTGACTGGCCGGGCTACGGTGTCAAAGTTCTGTTTGTTTCTCCTTCATGAAACCCCGCACCCCTTCGTTCACTCTACTTCCCTGTAAGATAACCACCCTCTCCTCCTCCCTTCGATCATCACTTGCACAGGCAATAAAGTCATTGTTGCTTCACATTCATGCATTCTTTATTATTTCATCACACAAATAGGGGGATAACTACCAAGGTAGCCCAGGAGGGGTAGTGGAGGAGAGAAGCACCAGGAGGGGTGGTGGAGGAGGGAAGGACAAGGCCACACAGCACTTTAAAAGTTTAAAACTTTAAAACTTACTGAATGCCAGCCTTCTGTTGCTTGGGCAATCCTCTGGGGTGGAGTGGTTGGGTGGCCAGAGGCCCCCCCACCGCATTCTTGGGCGTCTGGGTGAGGAGGCTATGGAACTTGGGGAGGAGGGCGGTTGGTTACACAGAGGCTGTAGTGGCAGTCTGTGCTCCAACTGCCTTTCCTGCAGCTCAACCATATGCTGGAGCATATTAGTTTGATCCTCCAGCAGCCTCAGCATTGAATCCTGCCTCCTCTCATCACGCTGCCACCACATTTCTCTTCAGCGCACCACTCACTCTCTTCAGCCCGCCACCTCTCCTCCCGGTCATTTTGTGCTTTCCTGCACTCTGACATTGTCTGCCTCCACGCATTCCTCTGTGCTCTGTCAGTATGGGAGGACAGCATGAGCTCAGAGAACATTTCATCACGAGTGCGTTTTTTTTCGCCTTCTAATCTTCGCTAGCCTCTGGGAAGGAGAAGATCCTGTGATCCTTGAAACATATGCAGCTGGTGGAGAAAAAAAAAGGGACAGTGGTATTTAAAGAGACACATTTTATAGAACAATGGGTACACTCTTTCACGGTAAACCTTGCTGTTAACATTACATACATAGCACATGTGCTTTCGTTCCAAGGTCGCATTTTGCCTCCGCTCACCGCATGGCTAGCCCCTCATCCCTCCCGTCTCCCCTTGACTAGCAGCGGGGAACATTTCTGTTCAGCTACAGGCAAACAGCCCAGCAGGAACAGGCACCTCTGAATGTCCCCTTAAGAAAAGCACCCTATTTCAATCAGGTGACCATGAATGATATCACTCTCCTGAGGATAATACAGAGAGATAAAGAACAGATGTAGTTTGAACGCCAGCAAACATATACTGCAATGCTTTGTTCTACAATGATTCCTGAGTACGTGCTACTGGCCTGGAGTGGTAAAGTGTCCTACCATGGTGGATGGAATAAGGCTGCCCACCCCAGAAACCTTTTGCAAAGGCTTTGGGAGTACATCCAGGAGAGCTGTGAATGCCAGGGCAAATTAATCATTAAACATGCTTCCTTTTAAACCATGTATACTATTTTAAAAGGTACACTCACCAGAGGTCCCTTCTCTGCCTGGTGGGTCCGGGAGGCAGCCTTGGGTGGGTTCGGAGGGCACTGGCTCCAGGTCCAGGGTGAGAAACAGTTCCTGGCTGTCGGGAAAACCGGTTTCTCTGCTTGCTTGCTCTGAGCTATCTACAACCTCATCATCATCATTTTACTTGTCCCCAAAACTTGCTTCCATGTTGCCTTCATCTCCATTGAAGGAGTCAAACAACACGGCTGGGGTAGTGGTGGCTGAACCCCCTAAAATGGCATGCAGCTCATCAAAGAAGTGGCATGTTTGGGGCTCTGACCCGGAGCGGCCATTTGCCTCTCTGGTTTTCTGGTAGGCTTGCTTCAGCTCCTTAAGTTTCACACGGCACTGCTTCGGGTCCCTGTTATGGCCTCTGTCCTTCATGCCCTGGGAGATTTTGGCATTTCGAAAACTGGAACGGAGTTCTGATAGCAAGGATTCCTCTCCCCATACAGCAATCAGATCCCGTACCTCCCGTACAGTCCATGCTGGAGCTCTTTTGCAATTCTGGGACTCCATCATGGTCATCTCTGCTGATGAGCTCTGCATGGTCACCTGCAGCTTGCCACACTGGCCAAACAGGAAATTAAATTCAAAAGTTTGCGGGCCTTTTCCTGTCTACCTGGCCAGTTCATCTGAGTTGAGAGTGCTGTCCAGAGCGGTGACAATGGAGCACTCTGGGATAGCTCCCAGAGGCCAATACCGTCTAATTGCATCCACATTACTCCAAATTCGACCCAGCAAGGGGTGGAGTAAGGAAATCAATTTTAAGAGCCCTTTAGGTCGAAAAAAGGGCTTCGTTGTGTGGACGGGTGCAGGGTTAAATCGATTTAACGCTGCTAAATTTGACCTAAAGTCCTAGTGTAGACCAGGGCCTAATGTAGACCAAGGGAAAGACAGACAAGGTAACATACTGAACACTGAGGCAGAATGTCTGAATAGATAGAAAGAACATTTTCAGGAACTTCTTACCATCCCATCAGAGCTGCAGCTCCAGGAGGATGCGAAGAGTCCAGTGACCACCGCTCTGTGTGATGTAAAGAATGTGACTATCAAGCAGCCTATGAGCTCAAGAATGACCATGCTGCCAGTATTTGCAGTATAGCTGTGAGCTGATCAAGCCCGGCAGGGATTCCATCTTGGAGTGGCTGACTCAAAAGTATGGATTTGTTGGAATTACTGGACAACTGGCCCTGTGGAATGATTTTGGAAAGGGAAAGGCAAATGCTGTGGGATGTTACAATCACCGCAGCATCACTTTGCTTTCTATTCCAAGCAAGACATTCATACTGATTCTTCTTGAGCATGAAAAGCCCACCATAAGGAATCTTACCATCTACAGCTAGCCAGGTTTATGACCAACTGATCAACCACAGAGCAGATTTTTCCCATTAGACAAGTTATTGAAAATGCTTGAGAGTTTTGGCACAGGAAGGATGAGGTGCTTATAGCCTTTATTGGTTTAAAAGTTCCCTTTGGCTCTGCCTGCAAGCTGCTTATGTGTGTCTGACAAGCTCCTCAACCTTCTCAGAGAAATGCACCGCCAAAGCGGAAGCTGCTTAGATACTATGATGTCCAGCTGGTTTGAGTATAGCAGTGGCATCTGTAAAGTGTGCATGGCTGCCCCATGACTATTCAACACCATTATTGACTGAAAGATGGAAGCTATCATTAGCCTACTGGTGTACTTTATGACTTTGGCATCACAGACCTGGAATATGCCGATGACATTGCAACATTCACTTCCTCACAAACTAATCTTATGAATGCCCTGAAAATATTTATGGAAGAGGCAAGTAAGCTTGGTCTGCAAGTCAATCGGAAGATGAACAGACTGATGGACCTCTATGCCTAACCATCATAATCAATGGACAAGAAGTTGCATTCATCAACTCATTTGAGTACTTTGTCTCTGTTGTCACCAATGAGTGAGGTTGCCTTACAGACATGAAACAGCAAGGCTACATTTGTTATGCACACTTTTTAGAAGACTCTGTGGTGTCAACACCACATGTCAACTCAGACTAAGATGCCTACCTATCAAGCAGCACTGGTGTCTACCCTTTTGTATGGCAGTGAAACTTGGGCCACCAGAGACTTCAGCTGGACACTTTCAACATGAAACAGCAACAAATATTGAAAGTATATGGTGGCTTCCTCATATTATGAATGAGGATGTCAGGTGTCTGGCCAACCAGCCTTCAATGGCTTTCTTAGTGACTCAGTGTCAGCTCAGTTGGCTTGGCCATCTGTTCCATATGCCATAGTTTATACTAGCCCACCAGCTTTATCTGTTTGATCCAGCAACACATGGAGGGATGTTGCATGGATGGAGAAGACCTAACAGATGGCCTCAAACATGCTGGAGGGATGTTGTGGTTTCCATCCGCACCTGCCCCAGCCTGAAAATAGAGCAGGTCACAACACTAGCAGGTGGAAACAGGTGATCCATGAGCAGAAGAATTAATGACTGAATAATAACAAATTTTAACCAGCTCATAACAGTGCTTAGCTCATGCCATGCACTTCACTGCAGAGAAAGGAATGTGACCCACCAGGTGTGTGCCTGTCCATGCAACCTTGGTATTCCCTTCACAAAGGCACAGGTAATTTGTAGTATGGTTCCGTCTGGATGGCAATTTGTAGTATGGTTTAGCAGGTATATCACTGTCACAGGGTGGCTTGCCCTTTAAGGCCTAGCCCTGAGGCTAGCCAACCCTGACTAGTGAATGAACCACACCTGAGAGAGATCAGGTGGTTTCACTATAAAGGTGGTTGACTCAAAGCAGGGGAGACAGACCCCTTAGGAAGGAGGAGATGTGCCTGGTTTAAAACTGGTGTAAAGACTGTTTTGGACTCTGAACGATAAACGTTTTGTCATTCGCTTCCCAGTGTAGACAAAGCCTAAGAGACTGACCTGCAGAGGTCACAGCAAAGAGGCAGGTGGCAGCAGAAAGTGACTGACAGTCGGCCGGTGGGAGTGGCGAGCAGTCATCTGGCAGGAGTGGAACGAGTAGCTGGCAGGGTGGCCAATGGCTGGTGGTGTGGGCAGCCAGAACAAGCGCTCAGATGGCAGAGGAAGCAAGATGCCTTCTTCCCTGGGTGGGAGGTGAACTCACACAGATGCACTTCTGAACCCTGCGTCCTCACTGACCAAGGACAACCACTGTGAGTGGGGTATCCTGAGAGAGCAGCGAGGGGCACAGAAAAGGAACTTTTGGTTGTAGAACTCACGAACATGAAGCAAAAGATTCTGCCCCTCGCACTCTGGGGTGGGTATCCTGCTTACAGTTTTATTATTATGAATCCTACTTACTGCATTTTCCCAAATTAATGTCAGGTGACTTCCCTCTTTTCATTAAAAGTTTCTTTTCTACACTCAGACTCTGTGCCTGCAAGTGGGGAAGTATATTACACACCAGGGATGGTGTGTAATTTTCCCAGGTTACTGGGTGGAGGCTCAAGCCAGTTCTGTTATATTGTTGAAAAGGAACCCCTAGATATTGAACCCAGTCCTGGTTGCTGCTGGCTCCACCTGGCAGAAGGGTTACATATGTATTTATTTTCATAGAATCATAGAATATCAGGGTTGGAAGGGACCCCAGAAGGTCATCTAGTCCAACCCCCTGCTCGAAGCAGGACCAATTCCCAGTTAAACCATCCCAGCCAGGGCTTTGTCAAGCCTGACCTTAAAAACCTCTAAGGAAGGAGATTCTACCACCTCCCTAGGTAACGCATTCCAGTGTTTCACCACCCTCTTACTGAAAAAGTTTTTCCTAATATCCAATCTAAACCTCCCCCACTGCAACTTGAGACCATTACTCCTCGTTCTGTCATCTGCTACCATTGAGAACAGTTTAGAGCCATCCTCTTTGGAACCCACTTTCAGGTAGTTGAAAGCAGCTATCAAATCCCCCCTCATTCTTCTCTTCTGCAGGCTAAACAATCCCAGCTCCCTCAGCCTCTCCTCATAACTCATGTGTTCCAGACCCCTAATCATTTTTGTTGCCCTTCGCTGGACTCTCTCCAATTTATCCACATCCTTCTTGAAGTGTGGGGCCCAAAACTGGACACAGTACTCCAGATGAGGCCTCACCAATGTCGAATAGAGGGGAACGATCACGTCCCTCGATCTGCTCGCTATGCCCCTACTTATACATCCCAAAATGCCATTGGCCTTCTTGGCAACAAGGGCACACTGCTGACTCATATCCAGCTTCTCGTCCACTGTCACCCCTAGGTCCTTTTCCGCAGAACTGCTGCCGATCCATTCGGTCCCTAGTCTGTAGCTGTGCATTGGGTTCTTCCGTCCTAAGTGCAGGACCCTGCACTTATCCTTATTGAACCTCATCAGATTTCTTTTGGCCCAATCCTCCAATTTGTCTAGGTCCTTCTGTATCCTATCCCTCCCCTCCAGCGTATCTACCACTCCTCCCAGTTTAGTATCATCCGCAAATTTGCTGAGAGTGCAATCCACACCATCCTCCAGATCATTTATGAAGATATTGAACAAAACCGGCCCCAGGACCGACCCTTGGGGCACTCCACTTGATACCGGCTGCCAACTAGACATGGAGCCATTGATCACTACCCGTTGAGCCCGACAATCTAGCCAGCTTTCTACCCACCTTATAGTGCATTCATCCAGCCCATACTTCCTTAACTTGCTGACAAGAATACTGTGGGAGACCGTGTCAAAAGCTTTGCTAAAGTCAAGAAACAATACATCCACTGCTTTCCCTTCATCCACAGAACCAGTAATCTCATCATAAAAGGCGATTAGATTAGTCAGGCATGACCTTCCCTTGGTGAATCCATGCTGGCTGTTCCTGATCACTTTCCTCTCATGCAAGTGCTTCAGAATTGATTCTTTGAGGACCTGCTCCATGATTTTTCCAGGGACTGAGGTGAGGCTGACTGGCCTGTAGTTCCCAGGATCCTCCTTCTTCCCTTTTTTAAAGATTGGCACTACATTAGCCTTTTTCCAGTCATCCGGGACTTCCCCGGTTCGCCACGAGTTTTCAAAGATAATGGCCAATGGCTCTGCAATCACAGCCGCCAATTCCTTCAGCACTCTCGGATGCAACTCGTCCGACCCCATGGACTTGTGCACGTCCAGCTTTTCTAAATAGTCCCTAACCACCTCTATCTCCACAGAGGGCTGGCCATCTCTTCCCCATTTTGTGATGCCCAGCGCAGCAGTCTGGGAGCTGACCTTGTTAGTGAAAACAGAGGCAAAAAAAGCATTGAGTACATTAGCTTTTTCCACATCCTCTGTCACTAGGTTGCCTCCCTCATTCAGTAAGGGGCCCACACTTTCCTTGGCTTTCTTCTTGTTGCCAACATACCTGAAGAAACCCTTCTTGTTACTCTTGACATCTCTGGCTAGCTGCAGCTCCAGGTGCGATTTGGCCCTCCTGATATCATTCCTACATGCCCGAGCAATATTTTTATACTCTTCCCTGGTCATATTTCCAACCTTCCACTTCTTGTAAGCTTCTTTTTTATGTTTAAGATCCGCTAGGATTTCACCATTAAGCCAAGCTGGTCACCTGCCATATTTACTATTCTTTCGACTCATCGGTATGGTTTGTCCCTGTAACCTCAACAGGGATTCCTTGAAATACAGCCAGCTCTCCTGGACTCCTTTCCCCTTCAAGTTAGTCCCCCTGGGGATCCTGGCCATCCATTCCCTGAGGGAGTCGAAGTCTGCTTTCCTGAAGTCCAGGGTCCGTATCCTGCTGCTTACCTTTCTTCCCTGCATCAGGATCCTGAACTCAACCAACTCATGGTCACTGCCTCCCAGATTCCCATCCACTTTTGCTTCCCCCACTAATTCTACCCGGTTTGTGAGCAGCAGGTCAAGAAAAGCGCCCCCCTAGTTGGCTCCTCTAGCACTTGCGCCAGGAAATTGTCCCCTACGCTTTCCAAAAACTTCCTGGATTGTCTATGCACCGCTGTATTGCTCTCCCAGCAGATATCAGGAAAATTAAAGTCACCCATGAGAATCAGGGCATGCGATCTAGTAGCTTCCATGAGCTGCCGGAAGAAAGCCTCATCTACCTCATCCCCCTGGTCCGGTGGTCTATAGCAGACTCCCACCACTACATCACTCTTGTTGCACACACTTCTAAACTTAATCCAGAGACACTCAGGTTTTTCTGCAGTTTCATACCGGAGCTCTGAGCAGTCATACTGCTCCCTTACATACAGTGCTACTCCCCCACCTTTTCTGCCCTGCCTGTCCTTCCTGAACAGTTTATAACCATCCATGACAGTACTCCAGTCATGCGAGTTATCCCACCAAGTCTCTGTTATTCCGATTCTCTGTTTTCAACCCACTCAGTCTATTATTTTGCACATAATCCTTGAATAGTGTATCTTCCATCAAAAAATATGACCAAAGGTGGAAAGATTTAAAAACTTATCAGAAAGTTAGCCTACTTAGAATGCAAAAAATAGCTTTTAAATTTGATGAGGGATAACCCTTTTATGCAATCTATATCAAAGTGTAATTCTGTTAGGCAGATTCTTGGCTGTTTGCCAGTCTGAGCTCGTATGTGGAAATAAAACTGTTCTAAGCATTGTAGATTACCATTTCTAAAAATCAACCCATGCTTTCACAAGTTACATGACTACTTACAGTGCTATAAAGAATGAATGTGATAGCTATAACATCAACGGAACTGGAGATACAATTTCCAAAAGCAGTAATTGAAAAACAGGAAAGTAATTAAGCCTTGGATAAATCTGCAGAGTATTTTGCTTAAAGCAACTAGCAAATCCAATAGACAATATTTCTGCTCCCTTCAGAAGTGAATTACATCTAGCAGAGCGTGCATTTCAATAGCATAATAGGAACTCATGACTGGAAAAGACATATAGAACAAGGACACTTAGCACTGCTAACATTTGTCCATTGTGAAATGTTCATTTTTAATAAGCTTTTTACTTAAAACACTGCTTACAAAAGCTCATCTGATGATCTACTCCACAGGATCACTATTAATCACCATTTCTTGCTGTTCCTTCTGAATATCATCTTTGCAAACACATACAAATTAGATTTTTTACCCACCTCAGTTTTTTCCCAAAAGATCTTTCTTGCTACACATAGGTCCATTGTACAATCCAACACTGTACCATCTGCAGAACTGGGTTATTATTGGAGCTGGCTGGAAAACATTTCAAAGTTTGTTTTTCGCCAGAATCGGGATAAAAGCCAAAAGTTTAAAATTTTTCAGGAACCAGATATTCTGAAAAATTTGTATACAGAAACATCACATGACCTTATCAAAAAGTCATGTTTTGATAATGTCAAACCTAATATAAAATATTAATTACATATGTTGACTATGTATAATATTAAATATCTTATAATAGACCAAATGAATGAGTTTAAACAATAAACTCCATCTCATTTTCAAATAGTTTTTTAAATGTTTTCATCAAAATAGACATGTTCCCACAAAACATTTCAATTTCAAGAAGATGGTATTTTCCAGCAGAACACGGTGCCATTGAAAATTTGTCGTCCAGCTCTAGTTATAATCTAGTTGACTCCAAACAGTTAAATTCCGGAAACAATATGGGCAGTGGATGGCTGATGGTCATAGCAGGGCTGTAAGTAGATCATAGTCTAAATTCATGCTTAAAGTGTGGCTCTTCCCCCATATCCCTGGGGCTGGGGCACAAAGGCTTGAGTCTACTACTGCCTTTGAGTTAACGGATTGGGGTAAAATTTTCAAAAGTGCCTAAGGGCCATATTGTTAAATATGTATGGGCACCGAAAGATGCAAACGGTGGGGTTTTGAAAATAATGGGAGTTAGGCACCTGAGTGCTTTTGAAAATCTAGCCCCAAGTGACTTTGATGCCTAAGTCCCATTGAAAGTTTAAGGCACAGTTTAAAGTTTCCAGCTTGGTCCTTTAGCTCAAATTGTAGCAGATCATGCTTTTACAGCCAGCGGTCCCAGGGTTCAATCCTTACAGAGGACACATTTACAGTAAGAGAACTGTTCTGGCAGTGAATATGGGACATTTAATGGACTGTGTTTCTTACTCAGCCTATCAGCCTTTCCCGGTGCCAGCTCTGTCCCTCCAGGACTAGCCATACCAGGGGCCAGTGCTGCTTATGTAACTAGGATTTGGCAAATGGTTTCAGTCACCTGATATTTCCTTTTGCTCACACTTCCATGCCCCCTCCTCTGGATAGCTGAATTCATATGCTAGCTACAACTACTTTAGACTGCTTCCCCAAGGTGAAGGATCCACAAATATGAGCATGCTCCAACAAGGAATTCAGGCACCTAACTGGGAAGTATATACAAATAAATCTGGCTTTGGCCAAGTGAGATCATCCAAGTGTACCAGCAATTTATGAGACTGACACTGCCAACCAATGCATGGGGGCATAGGAAGCAGACAGCTCAGTATCACCAGGCAAAAGACCATTTCTAGGAGGTTTGGCAAGCCCAACCTCACCCACCTTTCTGCAAAGAACTAACCAGGTTCCCAGCACTAGACTTATCTCTGTTCTCTGCTATGTGCCCACAACTCCAAAAGGGTGAATGCTTTACACACAAGTTACTGCGAGAATTTGTCTCCAGGTGCTCAGTCCCAGTCTGCTGCTAACAAACACCAGTATGTCTTCTACAATAAAAAACAGAGCATGAGCCTTCCCCCTTAGGCATGCAGTGATTTCATATCATTAGTGAAGCAGCTTTGTATTAAGCTGACAGCAATACCTTATTTCACCAAAGACCTCCAAAGTATAAGCATCCCTAAATCAGTAATTCTCAAAGGGAGTCTCTCCCTCTGTTGAAATCTGTTAAAAACCATTTAATGAACAAAGCACTCTTGCTTATGGCATAAGTTACATACTGTAGTATAACCAGAGAAAAAGCAGGATGAAAGATTATTATAAAGAGAATTACAAGACTATTTAACCCAAGGCATTTTTTAGAAGAAATATTTTCTCTTTTAATATTTGAAGAAGCTTCATAAAGGAATGGATAACAATTGCACACACAAAATCAGCATCGCTGGGTAGTGCATTTACTCATCTTTGATGCGTCTCAGAGGATTTCCATTAGCAGAAAGTGGATCAAAACATTCCCTGCTATGGTTGTTTAGCATATTATAGTACGTTTATCCGTGATCATATTTTTCTCCCCCATTGAGTACAGAATACTCCCATTAAAATCAGATACTAGTCCATCAGATTTAAAGGCACACTATGAAAGTCAATCACCTTATCATCAGGAGCTATCAAAACCACAACTCCATCAGTCTGCCAATACATTAGAACTAGAATTTCACATATAGTTCCAAATTGCAACCCAGTTTAATATCAACAATGATCAGATTAAAAGAGGGAGTGGGCAAAGGAGAGGGAGAATCGATGCTCTGCCTAAAAACCTCATTTCAGTGTTGCCACATGTTTCTGCTAAAGAGTGAAATAGTTAATATCGACAAGTTTTCCTCATCAGGATTCTGGATATTACCCCCACTGAGATGAATGAAGGCAGTTAATACCTCTTAGAGTTATTGTTTCTGTCCCGCTCCAGACTTGGGAAAAGAATCCATGTCCATTTAATCTTCAGGTGGAGACATTCTGGAATGGGAATGGGAATGGCATCAGTGAGATTATAGGCCTCTTTCTCATCAATACTGGGAATCTGTTTTCTACAGTATGACACACCAATGTGACATATGTAAATTACTATAAAAAGATCAGTTTCCTCTAAGCAGAGTCAGGACATACTGGATATTCACCAACTCTAAAACCACTTCTAACTGAAGCATTTTCCGCTCTAACCCACTAGGGGGAAAGAAAGAAAAAAAAGCAAGATAATTAAATTAATTAAAATGTAAAAAGCCATTGATGATAGTGAAAAGCAGTTTTTGAATGTGAACCTCATTCATTCAGCTCTTTCAGACAGGCAAAAGATTCAGAACATTTATTGGTGAAAGGAAGTGGTTACCATTAGGGAGTGCATCAGTTTCCTAATATGCCCATAGATTTTCAGGGCTTGTGTGCCCTGCAGCAAATATGAAACAGCAGCTGCTGTTCTTTGACCTCTACAGTGCACAAATTGCCACAATCGCTCCAGGAAATTTGAGGAATCTGGGGATTTTCCCCCGCCATCATTAAATGTTAATGTTACAATTGTTTCCTGAGGACAAAGCTGATGGATATCTGGAGTTACTCGTCCATATCCCCTAAAGTTCAGTGTCTCACTTGAGAAAGATGTGCTCATTAAAAAATTTAGAAATTTTCTTACATGCACCCTTAAAGCATAATTTATAAATTAAAAATAGGAAATATTACCAAAAAAAGAATGCTTTCTATTATACAAGAAAGTGGGCTTAAAAGTCATTGCTCTTCAATTTTGTGCTACTAGTAAGTTATTAATTTTTGAACTAAGATCAAAGAAATGGAGGATTTGCATATTTTCACTTAAGGATCAATTCTTCAGGATAAATGAATGACTGCTTCAAATGTTAGCACCCTGACTAGTGGTTCATATTTTTGAATCTATAAGTATTTCTCCTCCACCATGCTCATCACCTGTCTACTGAAGTGATTACTCTGCCAGAACCCCTACCAGATAGATGTTTCAATTCTCACACCCAAAAAAGAAACTACAGCTTTCATCGCACTCCTTCACATCTCTGCTGTTTCTTTAAACGCACTTCCAAACACATACTATGCAGATGCATCAAGAAAAGTGTTAGTCAAGCTAAATTTTTCTAGATATCATCTGTTGTTTTTTTTTTAAAAAAGGCATTCAGTTGTCAGACTCATAGACTTCAAGGCCACAGTGGACCATTGTGATTCTAGACATTTATTACGAAGTAATCTCCTTACAGTGGATCGGTGTTTTAAGGAAGCAGGGGGAAGATCAGAACTTGGGCATGGCTCTCTTTGAGCTAAGCAGCAGAAGGAAAATATGTCAGCACTTGTGGAAAGTTAGAAGAATGTAAGGGCTTATCCTCCAGAGGGTAAACATTTAGTATGTACCACCCCAAGATGTACTGATTTGCATTACAGCAAGAAAAAAAAAAACTGAATCCAGTGCTGCCCCAGTAGCAGCAAAACTAACCATATGGATTCTTGCTCACGTTTAGGCAGACAAGAGAAGTGATCAAATTTCTATCTAATCTCTGTAGGCATACCTATACCATCTAAGCACTGGATTAGTAATGAAGAGTAACATTGATCCTTTTCCCGTCAATCATTTTAGATCCATTAAGTGACATTGCTCTTTTTGGTGGTCTTGATGGAAAAAAGAAAAATAGTACTAACCCATTCTGTAGCCATCATTACAGCCATTGAAATGGAGGACTCCTATTTTGGTTCCCTACAGAGATTTGGATTTATCCTATCCTTGGCGGTAGGGAATCCCAAAGCTGAGAGACTTCCACTCAGAATACATTATTCTCAGGCTTCAATGTTTTCAGCTTGGGGATTTCAAGACACAAATGTCCTAATAAATTCCCACTGCCACAATAACATGGTGGAGGGTTCTCTGAAATCGCAGACCTACCAGAAGGCAAGAAAAGAGAGCTTTGCTTGTCTTTATTCTCATGCAGTCTCCAATTGTGGAGCTGGCAACGTAGCATTTCTAGGGGAAGCCTTATTAGAACTAGGTTTGGCATTTAGACCACAACATGGTCACGGTTAGACTCCCATTAGTTCCTGTAGGAGCCTTATCCTGAACAAGCCTACACCAAAGTATTATTGGCTACTGAGTTTAAGTCCACCCTGAATTCCAAAGGAAACTTGCGGTCAGTATTCAGCAAGGACATCTGCACTTTCTGCCTAAAAGAACCATAGCTACACAAATGAGCACAGGGTGGAATAACTACTGCAAGTAATAACTCAAGATGCTGCAACTGATTACTCACCCAACATCTCCTTATTCCTATCTCCAACCATTCTCAGACGACTTCAACTACTGACCTGTTATCAATATTGCTGTGGCAGAGGCTCAGGCTGAAGCCACCTATTAAGAGCCTTGCTGCCTTGAGGTTTTGAATCCCAAACCCTGCTCTATTTATTTATGATTTTTCTCACCAGGATAGCCTCAAAGTGCCCATCTTGCTGGTTTCAGGGTCCCAAAGGGAGAACAGTCACACACTCACTTCAATGTAATCAACAGTGAAGGAGCAAAGATCATTGTGATCATTCACTCAGTTAATTTGCAAGTCTGCAGACCCAATAGGGCGCCCTGAGCTAGATGCCCCTGCCAGTTGTTCTTGGGCTCTAAAGTTTCAACATGGGAAGTTCTCTTCCAAGAATGTACTACACAGATTCTTTAGCTGCAGAGGTGCTATCAGCAAGATTTCCTATTAAAAAGCAGGATACGAGAAGCTTCTTTCAAAACAATCCTCCTTAACGAAGTGCTCACATCTCACTTTCCCATGTAGACTTTAGGTGTACAATAGGGGAAACAAAGTTGCTGTTAACTGACCAAACCACCAGTAAACTTCACTTTGCCCACTTCCTCAGTATCATACTGAGAAACTACTCATTTGAAGCCCCAGATATGTAGGTAGATTAGGAAATGTCTAGGAAGATGTGATTAGGTTTCTCTTTATGGTTTTGACTCCTCTGTGCTAACCCCAGGTGCTTTTGTTTTGCTTGTAACCTTTAAACTGGACCTTAGGAAAACTATTCTTGATTTTTATCCTTGAAGTTACTCTTAAAATCTAGCGATAGTGAGTTTCCAGTTTTTATTTAACATTTACCTTTAAGAACAGGATTGGATTTCTGTGTCTTAAGAGGTTTGTGCACATGTTTAATTAGCTGGTTGCAACAGCAGATTTCCTTTTTTCCCCCCTCCTTTCTCAGCTCTTCCCTGGAGCAGGGGGGTTTGAAAGGGCTTGAGGGTACCCCACAGGAAGGAATTCTCAAGTGCACCTTCCTGGGCTCTCAAGGGGGTTCTATATTTGGGTGGTGACAGCCTCTACCAATTCAAGGTCAGAGAAAAGTTGTAACCTTGGAAATACAAGCCTAGAGCAGCAAGTATTAATTTTTATAGTCTTTGAGGGCCCCCACCTTCTGCACTTGAAGTGCCAGAGTGGGGAATCAGCCTTAATGGGCACTCATCTCCACGTAAGTCATTTTAAATGACTTACATCAGAGCACTACACCATGCTCTAAGCCAGAGAATAGCTGGAACAGTTTTCTTTAAAGTAAAGACTGTTGTGGGCAAGTCCCATTTCATCTGGACAGTTGACCAAACTCTGCCATTGAGTAAATAACTATATGGACAAAAGCCATATTCCCTCTAGAAACCATTTTTATTCAAGTGCATGTGTCCAATTTCAGCTTTGGCTACTCAGTGAGCTCCAATTTGAATAAGTGGTAACAAATAGATGATTAAACTACTCTGAGATGAATTTAAAGCATCACTGCATCCATTAGGTACCAGATGCCAAAGCTAATACAAACAGTGGGTTTGGCATTCTAGCCCCTGCATGGCCACTTATGACCATGCTCCTTTTGTTTTGCAGGCTACATTGAACAAAGATGTTTTTATGGATTAATGCCATATCGCAAGGAAGCGGTTCACAGCTTTGCCCTTCAGATCAGTGTATCTAGTGAAGTGTTGCCTGTGACTGAACTCTAGAATTTGTTTTTTTTGGCTGTTCAGTAACTCACTTATGAAATAGTATTTCCTAAAAGAAAGAAAGCTTCAATTTCAAGCAGAGTCCAGCATATAAGTTTTTTTCCTCTAGTACCTAGAACACTAGACTTTTAATAAGCTTCTCAACTTCCATATAGTTTGTATTTATACACTGCCAGAAGTTTAACAGATCTGTCAGGATAGCCAGCAGGTCTGATTCAAAGCTTTATCATTTTAAGTTACATACAAGTAAATAAGCATAAAAACAAAAAAGGTTATCATGCAATGCGATGTCTAAAAGTTTAGTATAAACTCAAGCTTCAATATTAATGTTGCCAAAAACACTACGTCAGAGTTCTTTATTTAATATTAAAGTGCCAGGTTTATGTACAAACTATTACAAATAGTAAAAAGTAAACTTAAAACCTGCTAAGAAGCAGTGAGGTCATGTAGCTTCCCCTACAGTATCTGAGAGCCAAATCTCTCAAATCTAATTTAAGACTGTCATTTCTCAAGCACTTCCAGCACTGAGATAGAAATTCCAGAAACTAGTGATATCTGTGTATAACCTCCCTGTTGCAAGGGATGGCATTTGAGATCACTTCAAGAATTGAGGATTTTTCAGGAAATGATTTTATAACACAAGTTACTCCATCTAAGCATTCTATGAATTAACACCATTGGCAATATCTAATTAAAGAATTTTACTGCTGTAGCTATACTAGCCTCCTCAAAACAGTACCATACCCCCTACACTGTTCAAGAGTGGGATTTCAGTATAATATCCAGTCACAATGTGAATTCATATTGAAAGCAATGTTTCATTCAAAACAGCACACCCATTGTATCTTAAGTGGTCTCAGTTCATTTAAAAGTCTGCATCCAGAGTGAAAGAGTTATCTGTGGGTTTTGACATTACTCCCATCTTCTGGTATTCTCCTACTCGCTTCTCAAAGAAGTTAGTCTTGCCTTCCAGTGAGATATTCTCCATGAAGTCAAATGGATTCTCTGCTTTGAATATCTGAAAAACAAGACTTCTAATCACAAATGGGTTTTCACATCTGGGAGTAGAATGAAAACAAAGAATCAACTGGGAAGTGAGGACTAGGAGTGGGAAAGGCAGTTTAAGTTTACTTAATGCAAAGTAATTCAGTTTATTATCTGGCATGTGAAACCCCTCCCACTCACAGAAGTACAGCATCCAAGGCATGGATGCCTTTTCATCTGCTGCTCTCCTAAAGAAAGGCAGAAGCACAGTGGTTCTTGCAATTGTCCTCTTTCCATCACGGTTTATTTGTCAATATGTATCACATGGGTCTCCATCCAGGACAGTGGGCATTAAGATCAGTGGAAACAACCAACTGGCTTGAAGGATCTTGGCTTTTAGTCAGGAGCTGAAGACTGTCACATTAAATAAATGGTGGAAGCCATTTTACATATTCAAGATTCATAGGAAATATCAAATGAATGCAGCCCTTTTCCAATGAAAGGCACTGCTTATAAATCTTACCTTGCTAAATCCCAGCTCCAACATAAGTCGGTCTGCTACAAATTCAATGTACTGTTTCATTAAAGTGCAATTCATGCCAATCAGCTTTACAGGTAGCGCCTCTGTCAAGAATTCCTGCAGGTATGAAGAGGGGAGGTTAGTACAGAAGGCCTCAGCATACAAACATTTTATTATCTAGAACAGTGGTTCTCAAACTGGTCCACAGACCACTATTCAGGTGGTCCAAAGATAGTTCTCATGTGCAACCACGCAGGCACACACCTTAGAGGGAACTAAGGACCACCCACCTAATTAGTGGTGCTGCGCAGAGAGGGCACATCCATCACAGTAGTCTTAACTTTCTAATGATATTAAAATCACAGTTGTGTGATTTTATTTGTAGAACAAAAAATTTTTAAATATAGTGCTTTTATCCAAAGTGCATTACAATAATTAGCTAACAGTACAAACATTTGGAAAGATTAGGTGATCCACCCTCAGCAATTTTCAAGTGGTCTGCAGGAAAAAAAGTTTGAGAACCACTGATCTAGAGCAGTTTCATGGCCTGATAGTTTTCTGTCTTTTAAGCTAAAATGTGAGCATTTACTACCCAAAACAAGGAAGACCTGCTCACCTGCTCTATCCTGACAGCATTGGTAATGACTTCTCTTACTCTTTCCTCAGATGGTTTGTGAATCAAGTGCTTGAACATTAGGCAGGCAAAGTCGCAGTGCAAACCCTGAAAAGGTGAATGTGTAGATATTATTTCAGGAACATTGATTAGAAGTGCCACCTCTTCAAATTTGCCTCTGATTTTAAAAGCCCATAAATCAGACACCATCTTAGTACTCAAACCCCAGGATGATTTTCCCCTAGAGAAAATGGGTCACTTTGTAGTTTCCGCCTTGGCTTTTGAATGGAGAGGCAAAGTGCACAATTAAGTAGGCAGCCTTCTTACTAGACTTTCCCTCCAATCACCACTGTAGTGGAAACAGTTTATACACTCACTGCCTCAATTCAAGTCTTATTTATTCCCAGATATTGTTTATCCATTTAATTTAGCACCAGACAATTCATAAGAATTATAAATAATTGTTTTGAAACATAAGGTCATTTGTACCTTGTGGTGCACTGTAATAAGAGATTGTTACAAGGTTCTCTCACCTCATCTCTGCTGATGAGTTCGTTAGAAAAAGTGAGTCCAGGCATTAACCCTCTCTTCTTCAACCAAAAGATGGATGCAAAGGAGCCAGAGAAGAAGATTCCTTCCACTGCTGCAAAAGCTACTACACGTTCTCCTGTCAGGAAACATTAGTGTAAGTTTTGCACTGAAGTAAATGTTTACCTAGCCTTAAAATTCAAAGCATACTGAGAGTTTTCCATTCATGAGATTCTCTCTGGAACTGAAACAATGGCTTTCTTCACTACAAAAAACAAGTGTTAAATAACCCATGTACAAGGCTGTAAGAAAATAGTAAGCCAGGATTTCCTCAACACTTCTTTTCTGATGTAGCCATGGCCTGAAATGTTATCATGTTACACTAACATTCTGATCAATTTTAGTCTGTTTTGACATCCTGCAAGTCAGAACCCAGAGTGGTCTGAGAACATATGAGCAAAGATTTAATACTCAAGGGATAATGGGAATTTCAATTGCCTCCCACCTGCCAAGGGAGGCAATCAAGAATCCATAAAGCAGATGAAATATTTATCCTTCAACAGAAGCAGAGTTCCTTAGGAGGAATAACTATACATGCTTCCAAGCAGCTACAGAAAAACATACTGCCAACTAGAGACACTGGTCATAAGGGACCAGTTGGAACTAAAAATGCAATCACAGCAAAGGGGAGCCTCTGAGAATAATTTGCTTTATCTGAGACTACAACCTTCTTCCAGAAGGAAGGCAAATAATCACTTGCCCTTTGGCCACACTATCCTTTGGAATGTGGAGAAGCATGGCTATCGAAAGCTTCACTCTTGCTAGGAAAGGAAACATTTAGCATCCAGTAAATGCACAGTTCAGAAATGCACTCACCAAATGTTGCATGTTTGTCCCCAATCCACTGCATGGCCCAGTCAGCCTTCTTTTTAACACAGGGCAGCGTTTCAATGGCATTGAAAAGGAATTCTCTGGAAAGCATATAGTACATTAGAAGGGGAAGAAGTCAACACACCAGTGCAGTAGGTATTTGCAACTAGCTGTCATAACAGATTTGTCGTTGATTAACCTGAATTACCTGCAACTAACCAGCACATTTTGAAACCAGTATTTAAGAACTTTTCTACATTAAGGATTGTCACCTGTGTAGCCACACTGGTGCTAATCCCAGCATAGACATACTGTATATGTGCTATTTATCCCTTATATCAGCCCACCACCACTGTTCCAGAATTCCAGTGCATCAATCCCTGTTGTAGTCTGAAGTGTACTCATGGCCTTTCAAACATTTTGGTGCACAAACTGCAGGTTTCAAAGTCTTCTTGTGATAAGCTTTCTAAAAAACTGTAGAACTAATCCATAAACCTTATTTTCACATACTTAATTCTGAAATCTTTCAGGCTCACTTTGATATGTTTACATCAGCCCAAGGTAAGGTTTAGTTTGTTTTTAAAGTTGACAGTTTTAGCACTAGTGTTTTAATAACTCAAAGGCAAAGTTTTAAAGCATCCAGCTGTGTGTATCTGTAGCTGTGAGAAATGAGCATGGTTTACTACATTAGAAAAGACTGGTTGAGAAATAGTTATGACTTGCTGACAATGGTAGTACATAATTTCAGTTTAACCACACAGCAGGCATAGACAACCATTACATGGGAAGATGCACCAAGTTTTAAACCTGAGATTTCAGTGTACAAGTCAAAAAGATACAAGCTATAATGGTTCCCATAGAAACTGTTCTAGGTCACTTAACTTATCAAGTAGCCAATGCAAGTGCCTCTCATATTAGAGTGTAGTCCAGTTTTAAGTATCTATATAGATTGACTTTGTTTCATCCCCTCATTTATCACTTATTGAAGTTAAATCTGTTTTGCTTTTAATCTCAAAGTCCAGCCTCCGGTACAGTTTGTTGCACCTTACTGTTCTGTAATATATAGGGCCCTACCAAATTCATGGTCCATTCTGGTCAATTTCATGCTTTTAAAATTGGTCAATTTCAGTTGTTCATATCTGAAATTTCAGTGCTGGGTCTGAACCAAAATGGGATCATGAGGTGGGTATGCAAAGTTGTTGTAGTGGGGGTCCCAAGATTGCCACCCTCACTTCTGTGCTGCCTTCTGAAGGCAGCACCCTCTTAGCTTCCTGTAGAGTTAGAGGATGTTCCCAGAGATGGAGGTGGGTAGATCTTCCCCATGCTGCTGGGAGCACCCCAGTCGGGTGCTCCTATCTGCTAGTCCGTGCCAAGGACAGATTAAGGGAGGAGCCCCCAGCCAATTTGGGGCCCCCCAGGACAAATGGGTGCCCCAGTCCCAGAGGAAGAACCCCCCAATCCCGAGCTGAAGCAGCAGGGGGCAAAAGCCCCAATCCTGAGCTGCAGAAGCCCACATGGGAGGAGGAACCCCTAGGCTGGGCACTGGAGTCATAGAGGGGGGCACACAGACACCAAGAATGCCCCAGCTGCAGCTGCCAGGTGCAAAAGCCTCCAGCCTGGCAGAAGCTGCTGTGGGAGGAAGCGCCAAGCTCAGCACCAGGACCTGGAGTTGTGGCAGGAGCTGGCCCAGGGTCGGGGGAGAAGACAAAGCCTGGAGTTGAGCTTCTGGGCTGCTGCAAGCGCAGAAGTGAAGGTGCACCAACCTCATTTCTGCACTGCCTCTGGGGGTGGGTCTGATCTCCTCACCAAGAGCAGCCATGCAGGGGATGGACAAATCCTGTCCCACCCCAGCATGGTGGGACTAGCAGCTAGAAGCCCCAGGCTCCCAGCAGGAGGGGAGATCAGATTTCACAGGGGAGGGCTGATTTCATGATCTGACACTTTCTCACAGCCATGAAATTGGTAGGGCCCTATGCCTGCAGAGTTCTCCACGGTATGTTCACCAGTCTAAATTAAATTCTCAATCTTAAAACAATACAGAAGGGACTTAAAACAGAAGTATCACTACTAGATTCCACCAGGACTTTACAGCAACTTGAACATTTCATTATGTGATACTAACCTTTGTTTTGGATCTTTAATGTAAGTATCTATGAGCAGACTGTACATTTCTGAATGTATGTTTTCCATAGCAATCTGGAAGCCATAGAAACAGCGAGCTTCTGTTACCTGTACTTCTTGGCTGAATCGCTCCACCTAGAGGAGAAACCAAACATGACTGTTGCAGAAAGCATTACCCACTTAACATGTTGCAGTTATTTGCTAAACCCCCACAAGTATCTCCAGTTTTGCTGTACACCCCCTATGGTCTGACAAATGTTTTCATGTTCAAAAGCTAAGCCTAGTGTAGTGCATTAGAATAACAGGCTCCTCCTTAGTGCCAGGAATCTTAGGTTCTGGCTTGATCTCATCTTAACTCCTTAAGTATTTGGCCATAAGGTAACATTGCACAGTTTTCCCATCTCTGCTTTATCCAGGGCAGGAAAGTGGAGCATTGATAGAAGTATAGTAATATTTTGCACTCCTGCAGCTAATGAACAAGCATTTTACATCACAGTATAAATGTTATTTCAGTCTCAACTGCCCTATAAGATAAGCAAATACTGCCACCAGTTTAGATGAAGCAAACAAGATTGTGGAAGTGATTCATTCCTCTCCTCCCCCCACCCAAAAAAGTGCAGTCACAGAGCCAGGTTACCAGACTCCCAAATCATGTATTCTTACAAAGCCATCCTCTTTCCTCCCAAGAAGGAAAGCTTAGTTCCTGAAAAAGTACACAAGAGTCCTGTCTTACAGAGCAATCCCTGATTTACTGAGTGCAACTTCCCCACCCTCTCCCTCACCAAAAAATGGATTATAGATTTAATAGGTTTTACAGCAGAAGTAGCTCAACAGGTGCTATCTCATTAATAGGAGTTTTATTTGGACAACTTTGTTAACAGAATGATTTCCATTTTAGGATTGCTCTTGTGTACTTACCAAATTCTCATTTACAATGCCATCACTTGCTGCAAAGAAGGCTAGGACATGTGAAATGAAATATTTCTCCTCAGGCTTCAGGGACTCCCAGTGTTGAATATCTTTGGAAAGATCAACCTGAAAAACAAAAGCAGACATTTACAATTTTATCATTGTACTAAAGAATGTACTTCTAGATAGATATTTAGAGCAACGTTATACTGTGTATTAAACATCCCATTTTCTCAATGGTCTGTGAACTAAAATACCACTGCAATAAATGAAGTTTAATAGGTTCCTAGAACCACGGAAAGCTGTGCTTGTTTTATGTCACTTTTTCAAAGCTATTTAATCATACATTTGATATAAATTAATCTTTTGAAGGCAACAGTACACTTAATACACAAGCAGTCACTGCTGGCTCTTACCAAACTTAGGCCATGTCAACACTAGAAAGTTAGATTTGTTTAACTATATTGGTCAGGAGTGCAAAAAACCCACACCCCTGACCAGCATAGGCCAACCTAAGTCCCCATGACAGCACTAAGTCAAGGAAGAATTCTTCCATGGACCTAAATCCACACCTTAGGGAGATGGTTTATGTACACCAACAAGAGAACCCCTCCAATCAGCACAGGTAGTTCTAAACAAAAGCACTACATGGGTACAGTTTTAAGGGAAGACGTACCCTTTGACTGTAAGCTCTTTGGGTCATGGACAATCTTTATTGTGTTTGTACAGCACCTAGTACAATAGGGTCCTGATTCATGACTGAGGCTTCTTGACTTTATTGAAATGCAAATAAAGTAACACTCCGGGGAAAACATGCTCCCTTATGAGCTGGACTGAACTGTAATGTCAGGTGGGTTTGTCCACTGAAGCAACCAGAGCAGGGATTGACTAATGGGAGCCCCTCACCTCTTCAGCTGTCCAGAAGGAAGCCTCTGCTTTCTTGTACATCTGCCAGATATCATGGTACTGGATGGGGAACATGACAAACCGGTGGGGATTTTCCCGTAGGAGGGGCTCATCTTCCAGATTGCTAGGAGCTTGTGTCACTGCTTTGGGTTTCAACTAAAGGAGGCACAACAGGAAAACTTGAGTTCAACATTCCCAGTATTGGAGACCTCCCATCCCAAGGATGGGATGAGAGTGGGAAGGAGAGGAGGAGGAAGAAGAGGCAGGAAGCAGCTGAGGAGGGGCAGAAAAAAAAAAGACAGGGAATTCCAAGGAGGGAGAGTTCATAGAATATCAGGGTTGGAAGGGACCTCAGAAGGTCATCTAGTCCAACCCCCTGCTCAAAGCAGGAGGGATCCCCAATTAAATCATCCCAGCCAGGGCTTTGTCAAGCCTCACCTTAAAAAGGTCTAAGGAAAAAGATTCCACCACCTCCCTAGGTAACCCATTCCAGTGTTTCACCACCCTCCTAGTGAAAAAGTTTTTCTTAATATCTAACCTAAATCTCCCCCACTGCAACTTGAGACCATTACTCCTTGTTCTGTCATCTGCTACTACTAAGAACAGTCTAGAGCCATCCTCTTTGGAACCCCCTTTCAGGTAGTTGAAAGCAGCTATCAAATCCCCCCTCATTCTTCTCTTCCGTAGACTAAACATCCCCAGTGCCCTCAGCTTCTCCTCATAAGTCATGTGTTCCAGACCCCTAATCATTTTTGTTGCCCTCCGCTGGACTCTTTCCAATTTTTCCACATCCTTCTTGTAGTGTGGGGCCCAAAACTGGACACAGTACTCCAGATGAGGCCTCACCAATGTCGAATAGAGGGGAACGATCACGTCCCTCGATCTGCTGGCAATGCCCCTACTTATACATCCCAAAATGCCATTGGCCTTCTTGGCAACAAGCGCACACTGTTGACTCATATCCAGCTTCTCCTCCATTGTAACCCCTAGGTCCTTTTCTGGAAAACTGCTGCCAAGCCATTCGGTCCCTAGTCTGTAGGGGGCATGGGATACTTCTGACCTAAGGGCGGCGGGGGGGAGGGAGAGCCCAAAGTGGGGCGAATTGGGGTTCCCCCGACTGAGGGCGGGTAGGGAAAGAGGGCGAGGGGGGAGGCAGAGCCCGAAGAGGACGGGGGAGGTGGAGGAAGAAAGGGTGGGTGAAGCCGCCCGCGCGCTGGCGGACAGGAGCATTTGGCGCCAAAACAAAAAGCTGCGGGAGGCTCCCCCTGCAGCCCGGCTGGCCGCCCACTCTCCTTCCCGCCATCCCCAGCCCGGCTGGCCGCCCACTCTCCTTCCCGCCATCCCCAGCCCGGCTGGCCGCCCACTCTCCTTCCCGCCATCCCCAGCGCCCCGGACTCACCGGCTTCGCGTCCGCCTCCTGGAAGATCTTCCGAGCGGCCCTGGTGGCGAGGACCCGCGTGGCGCTGAGCGCGGGGGGCTGTAGAGACACAGACAGCGGCTGGTGAGAGGATCCGGCAGGGGCCGGGCGCCGCGCCCGGAGCTGGGGCGAGGGGGGGTGACGGGGACACTCACCGTGTTCTCCTTGTCGGTCAGGACCAGGTTCTTCATGGGCGACAGGCGGGGCTGCTCGTTGCGGACGGAGAACGGGGCCCGGGCGGGGATCATGGCGGCGATGGCGGGCGGGCAGAGACAGGCGGTGACTCCGGCTCTCACAGGCAAAAGCGACGGTGGGGCTGCGGCGCTCCCGGGGACACTTTATATTCCCTTCGAATTTGGCGCCAGAACGCCAGGCTGCCCAATCACAGCGCCAGGCACTGCGCCAATCCCGAACGGGGCCGTCCCCGCTGCGCTCCCATTGGCCAGGGACCTGGCCGCGCCGCGCTCCCCGTAGTCCCACACGCGGGAGCCGCCAAAAATTCCCACCGCTCCGCCCTTCTATTGGCCAGCGCCTCGCCACCCCGCCCCTCAGTTTTACACAAATTGGCATCAGCCTAAAGTCCTTGCCCTCCGCCTGGACGCTTCCATTGGCCAGAGCCTCAGCTGGACACGCCCCTGGATCCCCCCCCCGTCCCCGCGCGCCTGGGTTCCCTTTTCTTCGTACCCTTTGTTGCGTTGCCCCGCGCCCACCGGGGGCAGGACAGTCTGTTCTTACCCCACTCTCACTTACAGCGCGGGCGGGTGACCGCATGGGGTGTTTGCAGACTCCGGAAAAAGGAAAAATGGATAAGGGGTGGCAGAGGGGCTGGCTGCCTTAGAGTGCTGTCTCCCCAGAGCTGCTGATCCCCATAGAGCACTGGTTTTTAACCTTTTTTCATTTGCAGACCCCTAAAAAGATTGGAATAGCGGTACAGCCCCCTTTAGAAATCTTAGGCATAGTCTGGGGGCACCCAGAGGTCCGTGACCCACAAGTTGAAAATCAGGGCCTGGTCACAGACCGCCCCCCCTACCACCACCAGGCAGTAGAAGAGCCCAAGAACCACAGAAGAAGCAATTCTACTCCCTTGGTGGAGGGTCCCAAAATCCCAAGTGTCAGCAATTTAGGAACCAGTGAAGATTAAACCTTTCTGCTGTGCTCCCATTGGCTCAAATGCCCCAGGAGGGCATTTTACTCTCTCTTCTTTTACTCCCCCTGAGTTACTGATGTTTTACATCCTGAAACATAATGGTCTTCTGTAAAAATGTAGCCCATCTAATATAATGTTGGATGTTCACATTTTCTATATAAATATATTTCTTGAATCCTCCTAAATTGAATGCCTCAAATATATCTTGTGGCAGTGAGTTCCACCAATTAGTTATGCACTGGGTAAAGTATTTCCTTTTATACATGCTATATATCTTACCTTCCCATTGAATGTCCTCTTGTTCAGATATAATTCAAAAGGTAAAGTAGGAGAGGCCTATTGACCGTCTCTGTGCAATTTATTATTTTGTATCGCTCTATCACATCTTCTCTCATCTACACCTTCTCTTCTGGTGTAGACAAGGTCAAAAGCCCAGATCCTGCAAAGATTTAAACGTGCATAACTTCATCCATGGGAAGAATTAATATGTGTTATATATGTGCATAAATCTTTGCAGGATCAGGGGCATATGAGAAAAATGTGTACATCTACTGTGAGTTTCATCTCAGATTTTGGTATCACATGGCCAAAATTTGTGTTTAGGATGGAGCTTGGTAGAGTATCACCATTTATTTTCACACACACACACATACACACTTGCTACTTTTGAGGGAGCATTGACTTTCCTGGAAAACAAATTATGTATGCCACTTGATTTCATACATTTCTTCTTTTGTCAAATGGTGAGGCACGAGAAAAGTAGAAAACTAACTGAAAGAAATAAAGATTTGAGGGAGGTGATTGAAGAAGGTATTTTCAGGACAGAGAGAGTGGAAGACTCTTCTAAAGTTAAGTGGGGTAGTTTGAGGAAGAAAAAAGGAGAGCCACAAGTGGGAGGAGAAAACAAAAGAAACAGTCAGTACAGGAATAGGTAGAAGATAAATTGTAGGAGGGGAGGAAGACCCAATTGCAGAGCCTTGCAGGAAGGTTGAAGAAAAGGAGTTTGAAATTGACAGTCAATAATTAAGATTAATGATACTGTTTTATTATTAAATGAGCTGATAGCCCCTGAGTGTTATGTGATATTTAGTACAGTGTCAACTCATGCAGTAATAACAAGGGAGGAGGTGATTACATATACCTTGTTGGACAAGTTTGAACAGGATGAGCTCTCAGAGCAGTAACTCTCACTTGCTTCCTCATGGGAATAGACTAGATAACAAGACACCTGCTGCAGCTGCTATGTTGCTTGGCATTGGGAAGTGTATTTTTTCAGACAGGTTGTTTTTCTCCCTCTAGAGGAAATTAAAGCAAGTTTTTCAGTCAGTTACACAACTGTGTAAAACAGCCTAGCCCAAAGCTTCTAAACCTCTAGCTGCTGCTGACCTTTTTCCCCTCTTTTCATGACACAATACATGATCACACTCAGCTGTATAAAAAAATGAACAGAAGTGTATGCAGCATTGTTTTGCATTAAATGCAGGTTGCTCTTATTATTTAAACGGCGGCATCACTTTCTTCTCCTTACCCCTCCCCCAACTAGAATGTACTTAGCTCACTATGACTTGCAGAAAATTTAAATAAATAAGTATAGACAGGATGTGGCTTGTCGTGGTTTCCAGATGTGAAGGAAGGGATGTGTCAGTCCTGCAAGAGTTCCGAATTAATGTAAATGCAGCTTGATTCCAAGAAGAGTTAGAATATATGTATATACTTTGGGATTTAGAGTTATTACAAAAACTTACGTTTTTCTCTATTACAATAAAATCATTTAGGTGTGTTTTTGTCACTAAGGTAAAGAATCTCGGGCCGCTATATTACAGTACGCAAAACAGAATATGCAGTATTATGATGATTATTGTTTTACAGAAAGTCATAAAATCTATAGCACTCAAACATCCTCCTGACAGTGTCAATGGAGTTACAGTAGCGATGAATCTGGCTTATATAATTCAGCAAAGCTCTTAAGCACAGGGTCAACTTTAATTAAACTTTAAATGTAATGAGGTTGTGTTTAAAGTGTCTGTGGGCCCAGTTCTGGGAGACACAGAGTGTTCTGAAATGCTATTAATGTCACTGGCACCTAAGCACGGGCTTAAGTGCTTGCCTGAACGGGGGCCACAGGTCTAAGGGCCCAATCCTGTGGTGTGCTGTGTGACTACTGTGAGGTGTTCAGGATCTTAAACACCCAATGAAGTTGATGGGAGCTTAGAGCGCTCAGTACCTCGCAGGATTGAGCCCACAACCACTGACCTCTGAACACAATTTCTTTGCTAATATGGGACGTAGCACTGCTTTAAAGAGAATGATTCTCAGACTAAGGTCTGTGGGCCAAAGAACACCTTGGTAAATGAGACAAATGTTTTAAGAAACAAGCAAAGGGGACTGCCCATACAGGTGGATCCAGGGCCGTCCTTACCCATACGCCCTGCGCAGCTGCGTGCTGCTCCAGCCCCTCCTCCTCCTCTTCCCCATGGCCTCTGCCCCAGCCCTGCCTCTTCGCACCCCTGCTCCACCCCCGCTCCACCCCTTCCCCAAAGCCCCTGCCCTGCTCCGCTCCCACCCCACTCCTTCCTACCCCTGGTCCACTTCTTCCCCATGGCCTCCGCCTCTTCCCACCCCTGCTCCATCCCAGCCTCGCCCCCACTCCACCCCTTCCCCAAAGCTCCTGCCCTGCTTCGCCCCCACCCCGCCCCTTCCCGCCCCTGCTTCACCCCAGCCCTGCCCCCACTCCCCTGAGGAGTGTAGAAAGACTGGACCTGCACTCACCAGCGGCTGGAAGTGCAGGGGCCCGGCCCCAGCCGTGCCACCGGTGAGTGCTGGGAGGTGGTTCCCCCCGGTCCCCTAAGCCAGCCCCGCCCCACCCCCATGGAGGCCTGGGGCCCCACACCCCCCTCCGCGGGGGGGGGACACGCTGTGTTGGGCCCCAGAATAGCTAGGGACGGCCCTGGGTGGATCAATGGAGAGGGGGTCTCTCCCTTACATAGTAGTCTGCTGACTGAGAAAGTTGGGGCTGATGACTTGCTTGTCACAACTCTAAAAAAGATTAATGGTGTCACTAGACAGTAAGCAGGGCATCTTGGTACTTAAACATGTCCCACTAGATTTGGGGAGAAACAGAAGAGTCCTCCCTTTCCACCCCTCTCCAACTGCATGATTTGAGTTTTAACTGACGTCAGATATTTCTGTGTTTTTAGCTCTTCCCTGTCCCCAACCCCAGTGATTCCAGAAATCTCCAAACAAGTAACATTATCACACTAGGAACTAGCATAACATATACAGCCCCTCCCCATAATACTATCTACTGCCCCCTCCGTAATGCACAGAAGCTCCAATCCATTCCACCATCTTCTAGGAAGGAGCCTGCAGTAGACCTAGCACCACTGACAATAGCTCAGGAATCATCAGTCTCTGCTGCAACCAAAGTGGTCTGCACTCCTCCCAAACATCCAGGGGCTCAAGCCCAGGGGTTTTAATGAGTCCTGGAAGCCAGCCCTGGCAGCTGTGAGGATAATAAATGGTTTAAGTGTAGTGATAGTAGTTCAGCAATCAGTTTGCTATACTTTAAAGTCAATGGCACGTGATCAGGCCTTACATTGTCTCACTACCTCTGCAAGAAAAAAGGTCTTAGAAAATGTAGGGTTGCTCTACATAGGGAGTTTTATCAGTATAGTTAAACTGCTCTAGTCACACTGTTAGAACTCCCCATGTGGACACACTTTCTGCAAGAAGAGTTTCTTTTTTCAGTTTAGCTTATGAGAAAAAAAAACAACTTCTTGTAGAATAAGAGTATCTACCCAGGGAGTTATACCAATATAACTAGAGCAGTTTAACTATTTCAGCACATTTTCCCATGTAGACAAGCCCTTACTTAAGAAAGAAATGGCTGAAATTCTCCATTACTTCTGTAGGTCTCTAAGGCCAGGTCTACACTACACACTTCTATATAACTACGTCGCCCTGGGGGTGTGAAAAATCCACGCCCCTGCGTGACGTAGTTATACCGACCTTAACCCCCCCTATAGACAGTGCTATGTCCCCGGGAGAGCTTCTCCCACCAACATAGATATCGCCTCTCACAGAGACGGAGTTATTAAGCCGACGGGAGAGCACTCTCCTGTCGGCATAGAGCATCTTTACCAGAAGCACCAACAGCTGCTGCTGCGCTGATGCAAGTTTTTAGGCTACATCTACACTGGAAACTTCAAAGTGCTGCCATGGGAGTGCTCCCGTGGCAGTGCTTTGAAGTGTGAGTGTGGTCACGTGCGAGTGCTGGGAGAGAGCTCTCCCAGCGCTCCTGGTAATCCACCTCCACGAGGGGAATAGCTCCGAGCGCTGGGCGCACAGCTCCCAGTGCTCGGAGCCTGCCCACACTAGCACTTTAAAGCTCTCAAAGTTGCTGCACTCAGGGGGGGTGATTTTTCACACTCCTGAGCCAGCAAGTTAGAGTGCTATAAAATGTCAGTGTAGACAAGCCCCTAGTGTAGACCTACCCTAAGACAAAGGTGACTCAGTAATCCTGGACTTTGTGAGCTTCAAAGTCTCTCTTCCTGCTGCAAGATGCCTTATCTTTACTAGGGAAAAAAGGCATGTTCTTAACTTATGACCTGGCAAATGAACCTTTACTTACAATCCATTTATTGTGTTTTAGTTAATAACAGGTGTCAGTTTTGTTCTGAATCTACCTATGTTGCGGTATTGGACAATGGCTCTCATTCAGAGGGCAAGCAGTTTGAGAAAGCAGTTCTTGCTGGGTGGGAGACACAGATGAGAGCAAATCTGACAGATTTGTTTTTTTCTCTGTTTTACTGCAAATTCACTGCGGAATGTATGGGGTCATTGGTTGCATATGTATATTTACAGTTAACAAGTCAAATAGTTAAATTAGGTGTGGCTGCTGTTTTTCAGTCTGATCCTCAGATGATTTATCACTAGCTGATGACTGGCATTTGTTTCAGTTTCTTTTTTGCTTGATTCAGGAAAGGAGATTTGCATACATACCCCCAGCTAGCATAAACCGATAAGTGCCTCAACATAATTAAACATTTTATTAAAGCTAATGTTGAAAAAATTATATAATACATCGGTTGGGAAATGAGTGTCTGTACATCTGTGTATAGTACTAAGATTATCCACAAATATAAAATTTGTTTTTAAAAGTCATATGATACATAGAGTACATAATCAGCCATAACTCAAATTTAGGTGAATATATTTAACAATACAGTTTAGATATTAGAATCCGAATACTCGGATACATCACTCATGAAAAGTTGTACAGAGATTTGGTTGTGGAAAGCAAAATACATCAATGAGTGGAGATTGTCCCTCAGTAATTGAGAATTAAGTAAGTTGTTCATTTAAAAAATACAATCCATGAGGAAAGTATTTCAATTACTTTCCTGACTGTTCCTCTCATCAGAACTCCAGCTCATCCCTCCTGGTATTGCCGATGTCCGGTGATGTGTTCTATGTAGATGTCCCTCGACCACCTGAGGGTGTCAGACACCATGAGTTGCCGCATCAGCCGAGTGTAGCATTGACCGATTCTGCATTCTCTCAGCACTTGTTCGTTACTGGGGTCCCATGCACCTAAGGCTCCAACGATCAGTGCGTGTGTCTGGACCTGGTAACACTTAGCTCTCAAGGTTTCGGCCAGAGGGGCATATTTCTCCACCTTTCGAGCTCGGGCATCATGGAAGGCTGGGGTCCTGTTCTCGAATGGCACTGTGATGTCCACCATGATGATCTTCTTCCAGTCCTCGTTGGTGATGATGATGTCCGGTTGCAGTTGGCTGTCGGTTCTGGGGATGGTGGCATTTATGGCAACCTTCTCTACAGGTGGCGGGATGGCTCTGGCCAGGCGATGGCTTTGTGTCAAAGCTGCCAAGCTCTTGAATGGGGCTTGCAGCTACACAGGACGTGGGGTAGCGTCTCGTTGGCATAGCTGCACTTCCTGCATCACTTGTCCCAATTCCTGTGGCTCCATTCAGTGGGATGCAGTTGAGCCGGGCCCTGTGGATGAACCTCCAGTTGGCAAATCAGGTGAAGCTGGCCCTGGGGAGGAAGTGGTTGCTGGCGTCCCACTTGCATGTCACCTAGAACACCTTGCCCTGGTCCGGCTTCCGTCTCAGGTTTTCCATGTATTGGCAGCGGATGGCATCCTTCAGGGTCCTCTCCAGCATGGTTCTAGCTCTCGGAGTGATAATAGTGTGATCTGTATTCTTCACCTGTGGCACCAGGACTCCCAGCTCCTGGCTTTTACTACACAAATGTCATTCATGTACTGAAGTTGATGTATATGTTATCCACCATAGGCCATGTGATGTTATTGACATGAACTGTGACCGTATAGATCATTGTTGCAACCAGGGTCCTATGGCTGCACCAGATCTTGTACAGAAGAGATCAAGTGGGGTGTCTATGGAAAGGTTGTAGTTTTCTGGTTATGAGTATGCTGTCTGTATGTGTGTTTCATTTTTGTATTTGAAGTTATGAATATTGGCTATGTACTTGTATCTCAATGTGTTTGATTCTAAGTAGCTTCAGTGAAGTATTTGGTCAGCTTCTTGAGAAAGGACTATTCTCAGTAAGTGCCCAGTCAGGAAACACTTAACTGACAATGGACTTTGGGAGACACCAATCCACATCTGAGCCTTCCTGGGTACATTCAAACTAACATGTAAACAATGGCGTTAGCCTGAAAAAGCTGATTCATTCATAGACATGTGACTTGCCCAGGTGGCTACAAACTCCATCTTGTTGCTGTGACTTTGAACAGAAGAACAAAAGGGTTTCCGCCCACAAGAGAGAGAATATAAAAGGCCCTGGAAGCCCCTCCATTTTGTTTTCAGCTGGCTTAAGAGATAGCCTCTCCACTCCCAAGAGATGCCTGAAAGAAACTGGAACAAAGGACAGTAACTACGGGAGTGTGAGTGATTGCTGGACCCAGACTAGGAAGGAGTCCAGTCTATGAAAGAAGCTTATTGGAACATTTCTGGGGATGAGATTTCATCTGTATTCAGTTTCCTACTGTATTAGGCTTAGACTTGCAAGTTTTGTTTAATTTTGCTTGGTAACTTACTTCGTTCTGTCTGTTATTACTTGGAATCACTTAAATCCTACTTTTTATACTTAATAAAATCACTTTTGCTTATTAATTGAACCAGAGTAAGTAATTAACACCTGGGGGAGCAAACAGCTGTGCATATCTCTCTATCAGCGTTATAGGGGGCAAACAATTATGAGTTTATCCTGTATAAGCTTTATACAGAGTAAAACGGATTTATTTGGGGTTTGGACCCCATTGGGAACTGGGTATCTGGGTGCTGGAGACAGGAGTACCTGCTAAGTGGTTTTCAGTTAAAGCCTGCAGCTTTGGGGGACATGGTTCAGACCTGGGTTTGTGATTATGTTGGATCATATTAAAGAAGTTCTGTATTAAAATCACAAATGAGTTTGATTCCCCAGAGTTTAAATTCCAGAGTATTACTAATTAAGAGGTCTCTTGGTTTTTGGTGCTGTTTCTCTCCCTCTATGTGTGAAACTTGCAAGCTGCTAATTGTGTTAGTACATTCTAAGACAGAGTCTGTTCTCAAAGCAATTCTTTGTAACAACAACTACTCACAGAGTGAGACTCAAAGCAATGCTCTGTAACAACAGAAACAGCATCCAGAGACTCCCCGCCCTTTTGTTATATTCATCTCGCTTTCTTAACAATTATGATTAAAATAGAGATAGAGGATGTATGTGGATGGATGCTTGGTGTGGATAATAACTGAATTATCAGGAGGTGCCAGCCTAAGAATCCAGTGTCCATCGGCTAAAGAAGGTGTTAAGTGGAAATAACCAGAGGACCCCCGGAGGGCAGACTGGAATCCATCCAACAGCCTCAAGAATGGGAGAACCAAAGAACAAGTTAACATCTGGCAGCACGGAGCTGTCAGGAATGTGCCATCTGCTGATTGATTCAGCAACAGCATGATGAAGCAATTCCCATAGACTGGCATAGGAAGAAATTCCTATAAAAATGGACTCTGGAAAGTGAGAACTTTGGGGTCTGATTCTGCAAACCAACTTCCAGGAGCATCAGATGTGCATCTGACAAGGCCCTGCTCCCTCCTCATGTCCAGGCCACCTGGCCAGTGGCTTGGCATGAGCAACTCTAAGGCTGGTAACTATGATAACAACCTTGCAGAACCTGTGTGTGTGTGTGTGAATGAATGTGTGAATAAATATGAAATTGAATGGAATGTTATAGCTATAACTAATTGATTATTTCTGTATTCACAATAAATGTGGCATTTTGCCTTTTCCCCTTTAATAAGATCCTGCTGGTTTTTATTTTATTGGTATAACATTTGCAGCAGGCTAGTGTGTCTGGCTCAACAAGACAGGGTTCTGAAGTCCCAAGCTGGCATGGAAAATGGGCCCAGAGGTAGTCTCCGCACATCAGGTGGCAGTCCCAAGGGGGTTTCTGTGACCCCACCCATCACAGGCCAAACCCTGCAAATCTCACTTAGAACTGGACCCTAAAGGTGCTGAGCATCCTCAATTCCTATCAACTTCTGTTGAGGTTGAGAGTGCCTCACACCACATGGGAATCGTTCCACACCTTCAGGCCTTTTGCAGGCAAAACTTTCATTGATTTTAATGAGAATTTTGCATGTGTAGGAGCTCCAGGATTTGGCTCCCCCTTTTCATTAGTAATTGTTGAGAGATGGAGATCTGTCTGACTTTCACTGTAATGTTTCTTACCTAAGACAGAACTCCATACAAAATAAATTACAAGGCCTCTGTAGTGACTGTTTCGGCAGGAGTGCAGTCATGTTGTTTAAATTAGCAATGATTTGTTTTAATAAACCTCAGCTGAGAAATCTAAGCCAGAAGAAAACATTCTATATTAATTAGATTTGAGGCTGATACTGTGTTTAGAAGTGTGGCCCATTAATACATTAAATCAAATCCTTTCTCATTAGCAATTCTATAACCTGATTACCTGAAGACAAAGTATGAGACTCTCAGTAGTTAATGAACAGCTACTGAAATAATCTTTTGTCAGCAAACAGACCCTTACAAACACTGCGGGGGTGGAGTGGGTTTCTTTTGTTTTGTTTTTTTGTTGTGTTGTTTTGGTTTGTTTAAACATGGCTTCCACCTATTTAGCTTCCTTAACGGCCAGCTAAAATTGTTAGTGCAGAGCCCTTTCTGATGGCATAGTGTCAAGTTTTTATCCCTGTTACTCACTGTGAATGTAGTTTCACTCTGCTGCAGTCCGTGGAGCTGCTCAGGTAAATTGGGAATTTGGACAATGGGTAGTTCAGGACTGATCCCATACTGAAGGCAATGCGAATTTTACTGGTGTGGGATCAGGCCCTTTATGGTAGCAAACTAAAGTTCTTAAATAAAAGTTAAATAGTCATGTGATTTAAAATACAGACTGTTAACAGAGTGAATTATGGCCTGAAGACACTTTAAAACCTGATGATTTTTCTCTCCATAACATAATTTGTTTTGGTTGACTGTTATTTAGTGAGTGCACAATAAGAATTGGTAAGAATCAAACAGAGCCCTTTGGGTCAAATCCAAAGGCGCCCGTTACCCTGCATCCTCTGGTGGCCAGTGAGACTGGTGGAGCTGGAATGTCTCGTAGTTGATTCAGGCAGTTAAAAGGCAGAGCTCATTGTTCTCTCCTCCCTCCCTTCTTTTGGAGGCAGTGAATAAATCAGAAGCTACATGGTATTTGCAAACTGACCAGTTAAGCTTGATGTAAGGACTCTAGGCATCCTGTTGGAAGTGTAGCTCACAGCCTGATTGTGCCTTGGGGTACCAGCTTCTCCTCCACTGGGTTGACAGCAGTCTTTCCCAGTTGGTGTGGTGATGTATGGGCCTCATCCCCACTCCCACTTCCTCCTTCTGTCACCATAATGGTTTGCTGGCCTCATGTGCTATTGGGCCATTTTTGCCTGAAAAATGTCACTAGCCGTCTCTTGACTTACTAGCTCCATGCTTCCTCCAACTCTAGCATTCCTTATACAACGCTCCCAGTATTCTGCTCCCCCCACCCCCAGCATCTCCTTTTTGATGGCTTCATCTCCTTTCAACGGCCCCCAAACCATGACAACTTCAAGTTCCCCATAAGATGAGTCCCAGCTCTCTCCCTCCTTTTTGTCCCACGGATAGGGCCCTATTAAATTCATGGACTGGGAAATCTGGCTGTTGTAGTGCTGCCCTTACTTCTGTGCTGCTGCTGGCAGCGGTGCTGCCTTCAGAGTAGGTGCCTGGCCAGCAGCTGCTGCTCTCCAGCTCATCCAAGAGCTGGTTAAGAGGTGACTTAACCTTGGAGAGGGGTAGCTCAGTGGTTTGAGCATTGGCCTGCTAAACCCAGGGTTCAGAGTAGCAACCGTGTTAGTCTGTATTCGCAAAAAGAAAAGGAGGACTTGTGGCACCTTAGAGACTAACCAATTTATTTGAGCATAAGCGTTCATGAGCTACAGCTCACTTCATCGGATGCATACTGTGGAAACTGCAGCAGACATTATATACACACAGAGACCATGAAACAATACCTCCTCCCACCCCACTGTCCTGCTGGTAATAGCTTATCTAAAGTGATCACTCTCCTTACAATGTGTATGAAAATCAAGGTGGGCCATTTCCAGCACAAATCCAGGTTTTCTCACCTCCCCCCCCAAAACACACACACACAAACTCACTCTCCTGCAGCAGTCCTGCACAATGGTCCCCTCTGACCTAAATATCTATGACTCATTCTCACCACTGTCCAACCACTCACTTAGCAGTTGCCCACAGGCCCAAGAGCTCCCACAGAGGGTGTTCAGTTTCTGCCAGCTGTGGCCATTCCTGCCCCATGACAGCCCTAGAAAATAAAAAGCACCAAAAAAAATTGCAAAATAATGTTTTAATTACATTTTGGTTTAAAAAAAAAGGAAACTATTTTTAGTGTCACACAGATTTACATGAAAAAATCAAAGAATAAAAGGCAATCAGCAGACACACAATGTACTTGCTTCATAGGAGATCATCACTGCTGTGGTTTGCTCTTCCAATTTAGAATAACGCTTGTCTTTCGAGTCCAGACTGAGGTAGCTAATATTCTTCCAGGTCCAGGCTCCTTTATGCACAGGCATATCCATTAGTCAGAGCTGTCTATCCTGGATGAAAACGATCCATAAAGCTTTGTGTCATTGGCATATTCCTGATGTAGCTATCTGTGTTGACGCACACTGTCAATACTAATGTTGTTTATGTCTGTACTAACATCTTAGAATAACGCAACTGAAAGAATAATAAAAGCCAATTCTCGTCAGTGCAGTTCACTTTCACTTCTATTTCTAGTCAGTGTCATGGTATTCTTCTGCCCTGGCAGAGTCCTGTTTGCATCTGCAGGGGAAGGTTAGATGAGACCTAAACTGAATTTATTGACAAAAATATAAAAGCAGTTATATTTATATTAGGGTCTGCGAAATCTCTCTCACTACAAAGTCTACATTCTGGGTGTAAAGCTAGTTGCAGAGCATGGATGACCCAAAGCTGAAAAGTTACAATACATCCTGTTCAGGAAACTAGTCCAGTCATGCCCTGCATGCAGCATCCTTGGCTTTTGCAACATTATTTGAACCAATATCACAGGCATGAAAATCAAAATTCTGGCTGAAGGGAACTTAGATGCTATGATAAGCTTCACATGCACATTGTGAATATGCTTCAGGCATTTTTTCCAGGGGCTTAATAGTGAAAGTCATATTCATTCTTTGTGTATATGTTCAATTGTCCTCTAGAGCAGAGGTTCTCAAACTGTGGTCCGTGGACCACCAGTGGTCCACGAGCTCCACTCAGGTGGTCCATGGATAGTTCCCTCTAAGGTGCACTCCTGGGCGGCCGCACACAATAAAATGACGGGCCACCCACCTAATTAGTGGAGCCACGCAGTGGAGTTGCTGTGATAGTCTGAGTGGTCGTAGGGTGAAACAGTGGTCATGGTGAAGTTTTTAGGTGGCCTTTAATTTGCTGTAATACTTGAATGCAGTGTATCACCTACATGGTCTTCTGCAACGGTTGCTCTCACCTCAGTTGTCCATTCCTCCTTTCTAACAGATCTGATTTTTCCTCTGTAATGATTCCAACTATCTATTTCTGCCCCTGCAGTGTTGTCACATGAATTTGAAAGAAAACAATAGCTTGGTTCAATTGGCACTTTCTCTTTGTATCCTTCCTCTCTCCTATTGGCCACATCAACCCTAGTACAAGGCATTTGCTCTTTGCATGCCATAAGCAACTTGCTTGACAAGAAAGTCTTCCAGGGTTCAACATTTCCTGAGGCTATGATCAAAAATTATCAGAACTCCCCTCTCTTCAATCATCTGCTCTCAGCTGGGCTCAGTAGAATCCAATGCAGAACAAGGCTAATGAGCAGAAGCTTTGAGTTCAAAACAGCACAGTGCAAGGGAGAAGGGGGAGACGGAGGCCAGAGAATCTTTGCTGTTTAGGTTTTATAATCCTAGCATCCTTATTAGCATACCTCAGTTTGATCCCTCACAGTGTAATTGAACGCATGTTTACCCAGTCACATAGATACCATAACACGAACACACACAAATCTAGCACTCCCTCACTCCCCTCCTTCCTGTCAAGGGTTGGAATCAGAAGTCTCATTATCCAAACAACTCGACAGCATATGAGTAAGCAGATGAAAGGAACTGGTCATAATGATCATATATTGTGCACTCTCTCACGAGACCAGGCAAGCTGAGCAGAAACACTGATCAAATATCTCCAGTGCACCTTATTTACAACTGGAAATTTCCTGGGGTAGCTCTACACAAGTATTCTGGGGTTCTGTGTGAAATTATAAATGTCGTTGCATGTTTGTGTCTGTTACTTCCAGGTCAAATTGCTCATTATTCCAAGGAAAAAGCTGGCTTTTCTAAATGTACATTCAAGCTCAGATCATTGTTTTTAAAGCCCACAGCCCTGGTTGGAAGAGGGTGCAGAGGTCCGGCCATCAGCAGCAGTGGCAAGAAGCAGATTGTCAGGATGTCTTCTGTGGTACTGGGGGAAAATGTGCTTAACTCCTTCCCCTATTTTTCATCTCGTAACATCCTTACAACACCAGCTAGTAGGAGAGGGGGAGGGCCAGGCAGGGTCTTGTCCCTGGTGTTTCTAGTATGCATAATGCCAATCCGTGCTATCACTCCTTGCACCTTGTGCACAAGGAGTGCAAAAACAGGATTCTGGCCTTTTCCTGAGCAAGTGCACCAGGTGGGGGATGGAGAAGGAAAGGGCTCCTACATAGGGGCAGTTAGAACCAAGCCTTCCATTTAGCTTTTAGATTCCTGCTTCAGTGCTTTCTAGCTTGCTCACCAACACCAGTAATTAGAATGTTGCCGGCCAAGATCAGCCCTCGTAGTCACATTGTCTTTGGGTTCTTCCCTCAGTTGCAGTGGTGTGCAATGCAGATGCATGGGTGTAACCAATGGCAGCATTTGGCCCTGCAGTTGGAAATTGGGGGTCAATGGGAAGACTCCCATTGACTTCTGTGGGCTTTGGACTAGGCCCTTGAGTAATTCCACTGATGATGCACACATTGGAATAGAATCCAGCTCTTCCTCTCTGAGCCCTGGAGAATCAGCTGAGAGGAGTGAAGAGCAGTGAAATCTTATTTCTATCAATAAAGTCAGTAGCTATAACTCGACCACATCCAGGAAGTGTCATATCTACAATCACTTCTCTGATAGCAACCTCTCTTTTAAAACAGTTTTGCCACGTACAGTCACCAGAGGGGGCTCTCTGGCTTTAGATCCTGATCAGGCACCATGCATGCCGGGGTTTGGCTGACTTTTACACAGTGCAAATTATTGAGTAGGGGTTTGTAGGGTTTTTAGTAAGGGCCATGCCCAGTCGTGCAGAGCTCTTGCACTGAGCACAAAGAGGAGACAAGGCTGATGCTGACAAACTTGTTGTCGTTCTTTAGGAGGAGAAAAAGCAGTATTGCTATTTTGCTCAGATTCACCAGGGCAGTAATTCAGGAATCCCATTACCTTTGAGCATCAGAAGAGGCAGGTTAAGATTAAAATGGTTCCAGCTAGTTCAGGCAGCTGGGGTGCAGCACTGGCAAAAGACTAGTGAATAAAACCCACCCTCTCCTGATCTTATTTCAATAATTTGCACTGATTTCAAAGCACTTTACAAAGCAGGTCAAATACCATTATTTCCATGGGGGAAACTGAGACAGAGATCAATAACCTTCCCAAGGCCACAGACTAAGTCAGAGTTAGGAATAGAAACCAGGTCTCCTAAGTCCCACACCATGTCCCTACAGTCCTGCCTGGATGGGCAAAAGGGTTCTGAGTTTCTGTTGTGTTAGCTGAATCAAGTTAGCATAACATGAATGAAAGATTTAAGGCATTGGCTAAACTGCATTTGAAGCCATATTAACTGCTGACATTTACCCTTTATAGACATTAGCTTTGTTCCATTCCTCCGGAACGTCTCCAGGTTTCCAAGATTTGTTTAAAATAGCATTCATGCTTCAGAGCTTCTCAGCTAATTCTTTTAACACTCCTGGGTGCAAGTTATCCACTTCTGCTGATTTTAAAAGATTGGTTTTAATACAGCTAGTTGCTATTTAACATCCTCCCTAGTTACTGATGGAATGGGACCTATTTCATTGTCAGATCTGAATACATTATTCTATGTCTTTCCAAATACAGAACAAAGAAATGCTTATTGAATACTTTTGCCTTTTCTGCATCATGGCTGACCATTTTACCATCCTCTCTTAGTACTGGCCCAGTACCATTGCTAGGATTTGTTTGTTCGTTCCTGATATATGTAAAGAATTTTTTCTTATTGTCCTTAACCGTACTAGACATAGATGTTTTTTTCACTGATACCTTTAGCTTCCCTATCAGTCATTGGTATTTCCCAGCTGCTCTTTGTACTCATAGCTGTAAGATTCCCTGTTTTCTCATTTGTTAGAGAGACAAGGTGGGTGAGGTAATATTTTTTATTGGACCAACTTCTGTTGGTGAGAGAGACAAGCTCTCAAGCCACACAGAGCTCTTCTTCAGGTCTGGGAAAGGTACTGAGGCTTGGCTTACACTAGAAAATTGTCAGTTTAACTACGTTACTCCGGGGCGTGTAAAATCCACAACCCTGAGTGGTGTAGTTAAGCCAACCTAACCCCCAGTGTAGACAGTGCTAGGTTGACAAAAGAATTCTTCTGTTAACCTACCTACTGATTCTCAGGGAAGTGGATTACCTACAGCGCCAGGGGGACCCCTTCCATGGGCATAAGTAGTGTCTACACAGAAGTGCTTCAGCCACGGTGCAGCTGTAGCATTTCAAGTGTAGCCCACAGAGTGTCACAGCTAATACCAGGTGGATCTGATTGTTTAGCATAGGTAGTTAACACATAGTGTAAGGGACCATTCAAGGTGAAAGTGACCACCACTGCAGTCATAGGACCTCTGTAGTCACTGGACAAAAACACCTTTGCAGTCATATGGGAGGTTAGTGGGTAACAGATTGTTGTAACAAGCCATAAATGCAGGGTTTTTATTAAGTCGTGAGTTTTAGTGTCTAGCAGAGTTATGAATTTAAGCTCCCAGGCTCGTCTTTTGGAGGTGTTGTGCAGGTTTCAAGGATGGAGACTGAGTGGTCAGATATGGAACAATCTTTGCTCTGTGAAAAGAGCTCACCCACAGGTGTGGTATTTTTGTCTTTTATCGTTTTTCTGTGTGAGTTCATTCAAGAGCATAGTGATTGTCTGGTTTCACACACATAGTTGTTATCGGGGCATTCAGTGCACTGGATGAGGTACACCACACATTGTGATAGGCATGTGTAAGTAACCCTTCTGCCAGGTGGAGTCAGCAGCAACAAGGGGCAGGTTCAATATCTAGGGGCTCCTCTTAACAATACAAAACAGAACCAGCTCGACCCCCAACTCAGTAATCTGGGAAAACTAAACACCAGCCCTGGGCATGGCTAAGAGGCAATACTTCCCCTCTCCCAAGCATTGAGTCTATGAGTAACAAAAGAGAAGGCTTAATAAAAGGGAAAGGGAACCAAACATTAGTTTGGGAAAACATTCCAAACACATTCAAAATCATGCAACCATAAGCAAAACCCTAACCCCACTGTATGTTAGGCAGTGTCCTTTGCCTCAGTTTCCCACCTTGGAGTGGGAAAGTCCAACAAATGAATGTCCCTCTAGCCCATCACTCCCTCTGCTGCACCCCACTCACAGTTGGCGGTCCTTGGGTAGTGAAGTTCAGAGATGTGTTTGCAGGGGTTCACCACCCACCCCAGAAAAGGGGGAGGGAGCATCAAGCAATGTCTCTGTGCTCACTGGGCACCTCTGCAACTGGATGTTTGCTGCTGCCACTTTGCTGCTGCTGCTGCTTTTCTGTGCCACCGCCGGCTGCATGCTGCCGCCACTGAATGCTCACTGCCACTTCTGCAATGCCGGGTTCTAAGTTTCCACCCCTTCACCCTGGTCTTTAGTGATTACAGCTCTTAGTGAGTTTGCTGGGTAGCAAAGAACCTCACTATCAGAACAACCTCTGCATTGTCTTTCCTTTCACCACAACACCAAGTCAAAGGCATAATCCCCAAACCTGTTTATCAGCGATGGCTTTCAGTTGAATCTAATTACTCTGCCTATACACACTAGAAAGGAAAAGGTCAAATAACATCTAGAACTCTTTTAGTAGCATCCCCGCCACCAGCTACAAACATCACATACTCACTGGGATTTGGCATCCCTTCCCCCTGCTTAGCAAGTGAGGTTCAATTTAGGGTGACCTCAATCAGGGCAGATTAAGTACAGTTCTGCTGCTCTTTAACTCGTACAATAAGGATAACAACATGCCATTACCCCTGCACTCAATTTAATAATATTATTAAGATAATGTTGAAATAAAAAACGGTACAGAGTTCAAGCATAGAAGTTTCTGGTTGTCAGGGAATAAGGTACAGATTATCAAGGGGTGCGAAATTCGGTTTAGGAGCTGGTGGAGTAAGGATTACATAATAATCTGCAATCTCCCCGACTGGGGGTAAAAGTTTAACCGGTCAGAGTACAGATATTGAGATATGGGGGTAAGTTATCCATATAACGGCTATGTTCAGGTACGGAGTATAGTGAGCGGATACGATGGTGGGGATGGGTCTACCCTCATTTGGTGGGATTTAATGTTCAGTGGGTTTATGGTTCCAGTTCATACAGTCCAATGGGGAAAGCCTCTCAGTCCCTTTCCCACAGTGGATGCACGATGTCGTACCGGCTCACTCCTCCTGGTACTGTCGGTGGCCAGTGATGTGCTTGATGTAGATGTCCCAGGACCATCGGATGGTGTCTGAGACCATGAGGCGCTGCATGAGCCGTGCGTAGCGTCTACCGATCCCGCAGCACACGCTCGTTGCAGGGGTCCCAAGCGCCCAGGGCGCCAACGATCAGCTACAGTGATTTGTAACCCAACACCAGCCTAAAGTGATCATTTTGGAAAAGCAGCTTCATCATGCTGCATATCTAGGCAGAGTGGGTGTGTCTGTGTAAACAGGTCTGTTTCTGAAGTCTTTTCCCCCAGCTCATCACTAGATGTCAGGAGAGAGCTCATTCAGACCCTGCTTACATCTAGAACCCAGGGACCTTGAAAGGGGTGTTGTGGGGGCATTGATCATTGTATCCGTGGAGATATGGCTGCAGGTTTTGCATCTGTTGTTCTGGCAGGGTCTGGTGCCGCATTCATTTGATATGTCCTGGTAGAGTACTTCTTGGGCATTGGGGGAGCGCAGTGAGAGACACTCCGGTAGAACAAAGTAGCTCAGTGCAGTGGTGTGCAATATGAACATGCTGTAAAAGAAACAGCAATACTCTAACTGGTAGCTCTAGTAAGGCATTACATGCAAGGAGTGCAATGAACTCTAGAACCTACTGGTGTGTTTGGTAATACTGCCACCTGGTGGAGAAGAAACAGTTGAATTAAAGTGGATAGAAGCCTGTGCTTGCATCATAAAGAGTGTAAAAATAAAGTGCTGTGTTTTCACAGTAGCTCCCTTCACTCCCCTTTTCAGTAGTGTACACTGGTGTAGCCATGTCCCTGCACCCTGCCTGGCCAAGGGTAAGAACAACAGATCTAGTTTAAAGTTTCTAATTCTGACAAGTTGTCTCGGGCCATGCAAGATAATAATGATTGTTTTTGGTTAACCCCCATTATCTAGAGAGTCTTATGAGATGCCACACAATTACAAAGTTTGCAGGCCACATCAGTCACCAGATCAGAATTCTTTCCCCTTCCAAAAGAAAATGTACCCTCCCACACTGATTTGTATTTATCCTTGATCCTCCACACCTTTGTAAACTCTCAGCTAGACTGTTAGAACAGGCTTTACCTGAGCACCTAGCAGAAGCCATCCTGAAGTTCTGACTGACCCAGAATGCAGTCACCTACATAAAAACATAAGAACTTAAGATCGGCCATACTGGGTCAGACCAAAGGTCCATCTAGCCCAGTAGCCTGTCTTCCGACTGTGGCCAATGCCTGGTGCCCCAGAGGGAATGAACAGAACAGGTAATCATCAAGTGATCCATCCCCTGTCGCCTATTCCTAGCTTCTGGAAAATAAAGGCTAGGGACACCATCCCTGCCCATTCTGGCTAATAGCCACTGATGGACCTATCCTCCATGAATTTAATCTAGTTCTTTTTTGAACCCTGTTATAGCCTTGGCCTTCGCAACATCCTCTGGCAAGGAGTTCCACAGGCTGGTAGGGCAAAGTGAACACATCATACCTGTTCTCTGCTCACTGCAGTGACTGGCTGGATAAGATTTGTGTTACCTGATATCTTACATGAATCCCTAAAAGGTCCAGATCCAGACAATGTTAAGAACCCCCAGATCTGACCACCCTACGATCTATACTCATTAATTATTCTAGAATGAGAGTCAGCTCCTCAGCTGATATAAGTCTGTATTACACTATAAATGGTAACTCACCGAATTATACCAGCTGAGGATCTGGCCCTTGATTTCCCATAAATGAATCCTGTAGAGGGAAGTGGGAAAGCACTCTCAATAGCGGGCTTGCACCTTCCCAGGCCATGCTCTGGGGGAATTTGACTGAGCACAAACCAAGCCACATTTAGAAATGACTGCAAGACAAACACTTCTTTTCCCAGGCCCCAACTGCTTAAATCCTGGTTTCCTATCTGACAGGTAAAGTTGCAGGCAGCAAGGGATCGTGCTATTTGTTCTCTCCTATCGAGATCTTGAATGCCTCAAGTTAGGCCTGGTAATACACTTGTACCACGATGATGGCCCCCAAAGGGTAGCACTAATTATATAGTAATGTTGGCTGTATAGGCTAGTAGTTGCTTTACTGCTGTTACAATCTATCACATTTTTATATATTACGTCTTCTTCTGTCTCTGTACTTACTCTGTGAGGCCCTGATTCAGCAGGACATATAAGCACGTTTAAATCCCATTGACTTCAATTGACTTCATTGGGATTTAAGCACATGCTTAAAATTAAGAATGTGCTTAAGAACTTTGCTGAATAGGGTTGGATTTGAGAATATGCTTAAATGCTGTGCTGAATTGGAACCTAAAAAGTCACTGTGTGTGTACATTAGTCAAATTTGCTATATTTGTGTAGGGTTTCAATCTTGCCAAAGAGGAGTTAGGCCAGGTTATAGAGGGGAAGGCTACATAATTTCTGTTTATAAAGCAGTGTTCCCAAACACAGAGCCATGTGATGATTCCCAGTCAGTAAAAAAGGATTCTTGTATGAGTTGCAAGTTGTAAATCTCTTCATATTCTATACAGTGGGGCCCTAAGCCATGACTGGGGCTCCTAAGAACTACAGTAACAATAAAATAATAATATTAGAAGAAACTCTGGTAGGTAGAAAGGAACAGAAAACAAAAACAGACATGAAGTATTTCAGCCTCAGTGAGCTTCATCCGCAATCATTAACCAGTGCTCTCCAAGTCCATTTCATGTGTTCTCACTAGAGTCTGGAAGTTCAACCCAGTGTCACCAGGGTCACCTCCCAGTGGCAACATCACCACTGCCATTAAGTGTCTGTAATTTAACCAGAGACTGAAGAAATTTTACAGCTTTCAACGGACACAAAAATCACATCTTCCTGATGGGGCTTGGAATGCGGTTCTGTTTGTGAATTTTGTTTCCTGCTGGATTTGGGTCAAGTACTTCTGCAGCCTGATCCTGAGAGGCAGCAGATGTATCATAGATGGCTTGGTAGAATTCAACTGTTATTTTTTCACAATTTTGATGGATAATATCAATGTTTATTTTTAAGCATATTTCTCTATTTTTATTTATTTAAATGTTCACAGTTGTGGGATGTTAGTCAATAGATGGGTGAGACAATAATTATTTGATTACAGTAGACCTAGAGATTCAAAAAGTTAGAGCTTTATAACCATTAAACAAATTTTCAACATCACATGTCAAAGTATAGAGTGTAAATATCTTTAAATCAAACTCTAATAAGTTCTCAAGCAACAGTTTGCTTACTTTGCCTACCTGTACATTTTGATTGTTAACAATGGAAAAAAAATTTCTTTGGGTTGTGTGTGTGGGATGAAATTGACTTTTACCAACATTTACCATAAAAATCTAATCCTTAGAAACCTAATTGTAGACAAGACAGACAACACACTGTTTACTCACAACTTCCACTGAAGTCAATAAAATTTGAGGGCACTCCACTATCTTTCAGGAAGTCCTTGCAGAATTGATTTCTTAGAATGTGTTTTGGGGACCTTATTTCTCATCTTCAAAAGCCCCGTCAAGTGTTTAGTGCCAGCAAACCCTTGCTTTGAGTGCTCCTAACACATCCTCATATTTTTATATAACTTTTTGTGATCCTTGGTAACTTTTGCAGAATGGGTTTTGGTTATCACAGTTCTTTAACTTAGAAACAACTAAAAATGGCTATTTTTGAAAATGGGGAGGAGGGGAAGGGTTTAAAATGTTAGTGTATTGGGCAGCCTAAAAGATTGCACAAAAGTGGGAATTATTTTAATTGTCAATGGTTGAAGGGGCGGGTGAGTTTTCATCTGCCAGGCTGGTAACAGTCTAAATTAGGAGAGGGACAGTTGTTTTGTAAGTGTTGGAATGCTCTTGATGTGCTAAGCTTGCACAAAACCTTTGACTCTACCAGTGTCTACTCATTTTCTGCAATAATGACTTAAGGGAGGAGCATATGTTGCTGATGACTATCCACTTGTTGCCTCAGTCTTTGGCCTGAACAATTAGCCAATATGCAGGCCCTTACAGGGTTGCTAGGAGGAGAAACTGATGATACAAATCAGGTACATTCTTTGGTGCAATCTTGTTTATAAACAAAGAATGTACTAAAAGTACTGCTTCCCTGAACACATTAGAAACAAACAGCAGCAGTTTCCTTGCTCAGGAATCCCCAAGTCTGCCTCACCTGCAAGTTCTGTACTCAAAAAGTTCTCTTTGCGTCCTATCAGGGTCACTCATTCTGCCTCTACCACCCCCATGCTGCGAACCCAAACTGTTAGCCGTTGTGTTTGCAGTCAAAGCCCTCGGCCCACACGGCTTAACTCTGATCAGACCTCACCATGCAGCCCATCACCCTGGGTGGCGGCCTCTGTTGTTTCCACCTATCTCACTATGTGAATGGTGTTTATCTGGTCCTTCCACTGAGCCTGAAAGAGAGGAGTTGGCACACCCAAAGGATTTAACCAGGTCTGTGATGGTCTTTGGATCAAAGACCCACTTGATGGCAGTCATTAGCACCTTTCACCATAACATAGTGAAATTCCCTGATCAACATCTCCTATGGTATTTAAACCCACAGGGTGAAATCCTGGCTATACTGATGTTAATGGCAAGATTCCCACTGACTTCAAGAGAGCCAAGACTACTTCTGTAGTCTTTTGGCCTAGAGACCTGGAGTACTAATAGCTGAATCATAGTGATGGGCTATAAGCATCTGAGAAGGGAGGAGTTTATTTGCAATGGAAGTACTGATACAGCCTTAGGGGCTAATTCTCCCCTTGATGGGCATTAGGAGCAGTTATGTACACTGCAGAGATCCCTGGTGTTTGGGAGGAGAAGATAGCTTCAATCTCATGTTCCTCTTTCGGAAAGATTTAGGCTATGTTTAGATTACACAGTTAAGTCAACGTATGTTAGGTCAACTTACAGCCACCGCAGTAATTACTGTGGTTTTTCATGTCCACACAACTCTCCTGCTGGTGGTGCGAGTCCTCACCAGGAGCGCTTGCACCCGGGGAACTAGAACAGGTGGAGTCTGGGGGCCATGGCCCTCCTACTTCTTACTGGCCATAAGGCAGGGTGAGCGACGGGGGTGAAGGGGATGGAGAGGAGCGAGCGGGGGGGAGTCGTGGCGGAAGAGGCAACGCGGGGGTGGGGGAAAGGGGTGGTGTGAGGGTGGGGCCTCGGGGGAAGGGGCAGTGCAAGGGTGGGGACTTGGAATGGGAGGCGCAAGGGAGGGGACTGGAGGAGAAGGGGCGGTGCTACAGCAGAGCCTGGAGGGGAATAATCGCTCCTGGCTTGCACTGACTTAAGAGGAGTAGTGTGGGGGCTGAGAACCCAGGCTCTCGGCTCAGCTACTACCTGGGCTCTCGGCTCCCTGCTCCCGGCAGAGCTCCCTCTGCAGTCTGGCAACCACCCAGGCTCTCAGTTCCCCACTACCCATGGGAGGGACTCGGAGCTCCATGCGAAGCAGCGAGTTGAGACCGGGCGGCAGCCGGGAACTCTGCAGGGAGTCCACAGCCTGAGATCTCAGTGCCAGGCCACGAAGTTCCAGCTGTCAGACAGCTCACAGCTGGAACAAACAACCTCCCCCACCCCCGCTCAATTTCAAAACAGGGACCCTACCAGCAATGGCATTGACATTCTTGTCAATTTCATGACTCCGTCTGTCAGCCACCCTGACAGCCAACAGGTGACACAAGTAACGCAGTGTCTATACAGATACAGCATCGCCAGAACTATGTCAACCTAAGCCTTACGCCTCTTGTCGAGATGGATTTACTAGGTCGGCGTAGTAGGCAAGTTACAGCGGTGGGTGGAACACTGTAGTAGTGCGTATGCTTACATGATTAGGTTGACATAAGCTGCCTTACATCAACTTAACTTTGTAGCGTAGAGATGCTCTTAGTGATTGGGAAAATGAAGAAGTGTCTTAAGGCTGAACAATATTTCCTGTTATCACCACCAACCACCATGCTGGGAGGAGAACATGCCTTTTAGTAACTTGTTTGTGCTGCTATCATATGGCAGTGCTAATAAAAAAGATTTAAACCCAATAAATCCTTTATTGCACTAACAACATTTTCAAAACATTAGAGAGAATCAGTTTGTCTAGTCTGTGTATTTCCAGCTGTCTTCACTGTGTCCCTAAAAGCCAAGATGAATGAATTTCCGCTCTGGTTTTTAGCCTGTAGCAGCGGTTCAATAATGATTCACATCTGCATTACAGAATTCCACAAATGGGCTTCAGACATTTGCTAAGAAGCATGGGATCAACAGGAGTCTATTACTGAGTTTTTAACATCACTGTCAGTAACTGATCAGGCATAACGTGTTTCCTGATCCTTTCACAATACAGCAATATAATTATGGTTCCTTATAGTAAAGTTCTTCACTTTCACTGTGTCGTTGTCCATTGGCTCAGTAAAAGATGCTGAATGTTCAACCATCAAAAATGCACTGGGCCAAATTCCTCATTGTGAATAAATTCCAAGGAAGTCAATGAACATTAGGGTTATATTAGGCCCATAGCCTGTAAGTGACCCAAACAGCTTAGTTTTTCAAGCCAATCAACTGGTGTCTAGCTGACCACTCCAATGGATTTTGCAGATTATTTTATCTACCAGAAAAACAGTTTATTTAACTCAGACAACTGGCTGCAGCAAGGGGCAGCAGCTACTCAGTAGTATGGTGTTCTCTGTTGATTCCTTCATTCCATTTTCATTTTTGTCTGGAAACACACAGGATTTGTATTCAACCTATTTACTAAGAGTACAAAATAACAGCTCATATGTAGGTTCTGAAGAGATAGAACAAAAATAAAGCCACTCTAACAGTCCAGACATTGACATGTAAGATTATGATGACATGAAGAATAACAACTTACACGTGATATCTGATACAGAATTCAGCTGCCCGCCTTCTCCGTGGCTTAGGCTGCCATGAGCACATCAGGCTCATGATCAAATCCCTCCACTAACTCCCAGTCAGCTTCCAATGCCAGACTGAGGCTTTGGTCCTCATTTTCTGAGCATTTAATGAATCAAGCCCCAGCTATATTAGTGACCAAATTTCAATATATGAACAATTATTGACAGCTGTAATCCGCAAGGGAAACTACAAAGTATCTGGTTTCAGAGTAACAGCCGTGTTGAAGTGAGACCATGTATCCAAGAGCTTCAAGGAGTCGTATAGCAAAACCAGAGAGGACAAGACTTGACATTCCTGGTTTTTCTACAGTAAAAAAAAGAGAGTCCTTTCTCCCTCTTTTTTTAAAAAAGTGACACTTCCTTTTACATCATAAAGCATACAAAAAGATAAAAGCCCATTCTTCAATAAATCCTTTGTGAGTCACTTTAAAACAGGTAATATAACTTATTAGGAAGATGTAACATTTTATATGATTACTCATCACTGCACTTAGCAGTTCTTCGCATGCTTTTACAACATAGTGTTTTAGAGAGTGGACTGCTTATAACTCAAAAGTGAACTTTTCCCGCTGGATCAAGAGCAATATACATTTCTGAAACATTTCTCTTGAATGAAGCTGGGAAAAATCTCACTTCCAATAAAACCAGACTCAATAAATCTGTAGACTACACAAACCCTTTTACCCTATTACAGTTATTCCACGTTCACTGCTCCTCCCAGGACAAATGGTTCAAGTGCAAAGCAAAGTATTATAGAATTCCATACCAAGGAAGTAAATATCTCATAAGAGCCTACTGATTTACATTTGCATGTAGTTTAAGCACCAGGTATAACAATGACACTTTCCATCCAAGAATCTCAAAGGGCTTTACAGAAAATTCGTTCATAACATTTTGAGTTTGGAAAAAAAAAGCTAGTTTTTGGTGAAACATTTTTACTATAATTACTACTACAGATAGAAAAATTGGTGTTTGTTTCAATGTCAAGATTCCACAATATATGTAGCATCTTCTCTCTTTGCAGGAGCTGAAATGGCAGCTGTGTGCTAATACCTCCAGGTACCATAGAAGTGTAAATGACAGCTCCAAGTGATTCGTTTTTGTTCTATATAGCAAGACATTGAGCCACCACTGCACTTTTCACAAACACAGTTTCTCACTTGCCCAGCAGCAGATAGCATGAATTTAAGGCTTGCTGGCAAGAAATTTACTTTCCATGTGCATCTTGTCTGATGAGCTGATTGGATTCTCATTTTAAACTTAAACAACTTTTTGAGGGAAGTCTTGCTGGAACAGATACAGAACAAAAACAAAACAAAAATCTATTTCCTTCTTTCAGAGGTAATGCTGCTGTTGCTATGGCAACATTCTGAGTTGCTGCAAAGAGCCCTTGGGCTCTCTCCTGCTTTGGATGTGTGCAAATCATTGGCTTGAATCCATTTATTAGTATGTGAATTTCACAGGATCAGGTTTCACTGGCAAGGGTTAAAAGGCTAATTCATTAGTAATATAACAAAAACTAAGCAGAATTAGAGCCCATCAGAGCAATGAGTTTCATGGTGTTGCCAACTCCAAGCATTCAGAACTCATGAATGAGGCCCCAAAATCATGAGATTGGCTTCAACAGCATGAGATTTTTTTAAATATATATATATATATGTTGGTTATTTTTTATTTGGCTTCTGGCATTTCAGCCCTTAGGATGCACTGTTTCAAACCCGTCTCCGTAACCATGGGGGCTAGACACTTTTATTTTTAAATGAAAGCTGAGATTCTCACAGAATCACATGACTCAAGGAGCTGGGGCTTTTAAAAAAACACCAAGTATCATGAGGCTTGTGATAACATTGCAAGAGATGGTAGCGGTGGATCTACCAGCAGGAGTCCATTGTATTGGCAGGTCCGTACTCTTCAGGGTAGAGACTGTGGGTATGTCTACGCTTTGAGATGAAGGGATAATTTCCAGTTCAAGGAAACATACCCGCACTCACACTCATTGAGCTAGCACTCTAAAAATAGAGCGTAGCCATGGCCACACAAGGGGCAGGCCACCCAGTTATCTGTCTAGTGTCTCGAATGGGGATGTGATCCGGGCAGCTAGCCTCTCCTGCTGCCACAGCTATACTCTATTTTTAGTGCATGAGCGCAGGTATGTCTCCTCAAGATGGGAATTACACCTTGTTACACAGTAGCTCACCCTTTATGGCCAGAGGGCTGAGGCTAGCCAACCCTACCCTGATTACTGAATGAGTCCCACTGCAGAGGAATCAGGTGTTTCCAGTATAAAAGCAGCAGAAAGCTGCAGGATGGGGGAGTCTAGGAAACTGTGGCTATGCCTGCAAAGAGTAAGATGGGGTTGGGGCTTGGAGGGCCAGTAGGCCTGAGAACTGAAACAATTGGATCCTAGATAGAGAAGGTTTAATTTCCTTTCGATTGTGTGGAGTTTGTTTAAGAAGCCCTGATGACGGGGAAAAGAGAGGCAGAGCACTGCAGGGGCACCTCTAGCCATGAGGGGGTGCTCTAGAGACAGAAGGTGACAGTTGTCTCTGTTACACACTCCCAGCTTGAAATGTAGCTATACCCTGTTTCTTTCAACATGTTTGTATAGCAGGTCCCCCATCCTGACTGAGGACTCTGGACACTACCTCAGTACTTCTGTTAATAATAAATGAAGCATGGAATAAGAGAGCTACCCAGTGAGATTGCTTTGCTATTTACATGTAAGAAACTGATGTCTATGTACAAGAGATATTTTGGTCCTTTATGTGAAGTAAATGTAGCTTCCCTGTAGCTGTTAAAAATGTATTAGTCTTTTACTTACAAAAATTTAAATTCCTATTGTATGTAAAGGTGACATTAGCAGCATGCATGCCTAATAAAAGCACACTGAGCAAAAATTATTACATTATTCTTTCACCTAAAATAAGGAATTAAAATGACCTATTAAAAAGTCATTAATAATGACAAGTAACCGTTTTTTTAAGACATTATTTATTACGCATTGTGTGAAGAAGGCCAGATGCCCGTTTTAATTCAGATCTGTGGACAAGGGTATGCATTTAGAGCTATACACAACCCTCAGACCTCAAGTGGCATGCTCTTTGATGTCTTCTGGAGGCTGATTATTGTTATCTACCCAAATCACTTTGCAGTTTGGTTCTGTCTTCCAGTGTGTTTATTTCTCTTCTAACTCCAGCCACAACAGCAAAATTGATCACCCTTTATTTACGTGAAAGAAACACCTCACAAAAGAAGACTAGTTAGCAGAGTTTGTTGTATATTGTTGTATATTGTTTGTTGTTGTATACCAGTGGCAGTATATTGTAGCCACATCCAATGGAGCCGTTCTTGAAGACTTACACCTGCTCAAGTGAAACTTTTTAGGAAGGGGGGGCATCCATCTCTTGTTTCAATTGTGTGTATCTCTCCATTGCAATGGAGGTAGCTCCATGGACTTGCTTGGTCACAGTATATGTTCTACGTGCTTTGGCCTCCACTTGAGAAGAGTGCTGTGTACACGCTATAGTAAGTACTAAGTAACAACAATTGCTATTACTGAAATCTGGGGGAGCAGCAGACAGTTTAAAGATATTGTTAAACACAGAATTCATACAGCCACTTGTTTCTTGTGAGACATCTGACTGGGACTTTGTCTATCTAGAGCCAGATCTTCAGCAGGTGTAAAATGGTGTAGCTTCATTGACTTCAATGGAGCTATGCCCGTTTACACCAGCTGTGGTTCTGTCCCCTGGATATTTATATCACATTCAGCACCCAGCTATCCATGTGAGAAAAGGAACTCAGATCAAAACCTTTTTACTCAGCTACACACCCATTAGACTTTTAGCAGCATAATTTTGATTTACAGCAAAGTATGAACATTCTTTAATGCACATTCTTCAAATATTGAACATTCTGAACAGTATGAACATTCTTCAGCATATGAACATTCCTCAAAGTCAGTGCATGGAACTGGTATCACAAAACCCATAAATATCCCTGCTCCAAAGAACTTACAGACAAAACAGATAAGAGATGGGGAAAAGAAATAGAGGTAAAGTAATTTGTCCAAGGTCACACACCAGGTCAGTGGCAGAGTAAGGAATAGAATCCAGGTCCAACTCCCACTCCACTGGCTTATCCATTAGATCATATTTCTTCTCAAATACCAATGACTATTCAGAAAAGTTTTCTTTTAATGTATCTAACTAGCCTATTCAGTTTAAAGCTGCCTGGGCATTAAATTGATTTATATTTATTACTTCATGTGTACAGGAGTACAAAATTACAACAACTTTTTACCTCAGTTATTATAATTAGGTATCATAAACAAGATCATAAAGATTTAACAACAATTATACTATTATCTTTACTAGTCTTCAGCTCCGCATCCTAATCTGCAAAATTCTAATCACTCATCTAACCTGAAAGAACTAGATTTCTGTCCCAGTTTTAGCACTTCTTGATTAAATCACTGACTTTTTGTCTCTTGCTAGATCCTCTGGAACTAAGGAGCTGCTGCACTTTTTGCACACATTTCCATCCTGTCCCTCTTTCTTAGTTTTACTCCATAACCATGGAATAAACACACTTGGTTGTTGAGGATCAACATACTGTGAAACCGTTCCTTGTTCTATCGTAGGTTATATTGTAGACACATGCACATCTCCCATTAGCATTAAAGTGTTACATGTGTGCATTGAGACGTTACCTCAATACCTATGAACCAAACCCTGTAAAAGGAGACAGTAATACTAGGACAATAATAATATTAGGCATTTCTATAGGGTTTTTCATCTAAAGATCTCAAAGTGCTTTACAGACAATCACTAATGAAGGCCTCACATGACCCTAGGATGACCAGATAGAAAGTGTGAAAAATTGGGACAGGGAATGGGGGGTAATAGGCACCTATATAAGACAAAGACCCAAATATCGGGACTGTCCCTATAAAATCAGGCTATCTGGTCACCCTACATCACCTCTATGAAGTGGTAAGACAAGAAGCTAAGTTCCCTTTATTCCTACTGGCCCACCTACCAGGAGCCATCCAGTAATACTACACATTGCTACGCCCAACATGAGGAGAGACAGTCTCTCCCACACTGCCTTTGTGGCTATGGGAGTAAGACAAAGCCATTTCTGTGAAGTGTAGGCTTGTTTGATAAGAACAAGCTACAGGATTTCAGTTACTGTAAGCTCTTGGGGACAGACCCTGTGCTTACAAAGTACCTAGTAGCTTGTGGATGGGACCAGAAGTTTAATAATCTAAGCATCATGAATGAGCAAAAATGAATTTTGGGCCAAAACCAAATGTTTTCAGATAAAATGATACATTTGTTACAAAGAAGTGGAAATACTGCCTCTCACCCTGTATATTCAGTCTATGGAATTCACAGCCACAGGAGGTCATATCAAATACTGTGTATGGAATTTAGAAAGGACATGATCGTTTTAGGCCCATTATTCACAATTGCAGTCAAGTGTGCAGGCAGTCTGATTACTGTATTGCATGGTTCAAACTACATGTTGATCACCTGGAAAGGGTGGAAAGGAATTCTTCCACACAACGGAGCTATGATCATTTACAGCAACTGAGGATCTGCCCCAGGTCACACTGCAAGTCAGCGTCTCCTATATTACACCTAGTCAATTGTGCAATCATGTACATAGGGTGACATCAATGGCGCCATCACAATTTACACCACCTGACGATCTACCCCTAAACGCTGTCTCTCGCCACCTGTAAAATAGAGAGAACAACTCACCTCCTGGGGTGTTGTGTGGATTAATTAGCTAATGATTGAACAATGTTATTAATGAGTAAAGTGCCTTTAATGTTTCTAGTTTATTTTTGTAATTGATCAGAATGTCAAGTACCAAGCTACAGAATGCTGTTGTCTCAGTTTGATAATAAGTAAGCTGTAAATGGCACATCCCAGAGCTCATCAGCTGAACCAATGAGAAGGTTATGCCAATCTAATACTTGCACACTGTGTTCCTACAGATGAGTGTGCGTATACAACTCTTAGGAAAGGTTGCTGCGAAGTAACCATTTGACACACACACACTGATCAGCTGGTATCTTGCTGGCTTTTATCTGACTGTCTTTGTTTCAGGTGAGTGCTGTTTGACAAATAAATGAACTACTATAATTCAAGAGATCAGTGGTCTGAATACAGGATTGGGAGCCAAGAACTACTACTTGTGTTTGAGGACAAATGATTAGCTGCCTTCTGAAGCGGAAGTGTTTGTACAAGGATTGATCAATATGGTCAATGTTTCTACTATGTCATTTTAAATTACTTCTGTGATTCTCTCAGGGCCTGAACCAAAGACCACTGAAGTCAAGGGAAAGACTTCCCTTCACTTCAGAGGGTTTTAGACCAGGCCTTCTATCTCCACCCGGTCATGGTAAATAAGTCAAAATGTCAGATCCGACCTACGATCTCCTGAATGGTTTCCTGGTATAAAGACCTCTCCACCATTTTAAAGCCTCGTCAAAATAAATTTTAATCTAAGCTGTTTTATAGTGGATAGAAGGGAGAGGATGTTGGTTCTAAAGAATCTTTAATGGATTGTGTTTGAAAGGGCCAAATTCTTCCCAAATTCCAACCTATACTTTCTTCAAGTTACACCAGGAATAAATTTTAGTTTGTCAGAGGGCCAGCTGCCACCTGAGCACTGACTCATGGCCTGGGGTGGCTCTGTGGCACCTTGCCCCAGTTTCCCTCCTTGAACGCCTCAATGACTCACCGAAAGTCTTCTCTCCATGCAGTAACAACCCTTCTTAGGATCTGGTTTTATTAGCAAGGAGTTAAAAATAAACACAAAATAGCTTCCCCCTGAGCCTTAAATTGGGCAGAGACCCTTCTCCCTGAGGTACTGTCCCCAAACTCCCTGCTGTCTTCCCTGCAGGAGCCTTTCTCACTCTCCACCACAGCTTCCTCTTAAAGGGTCCAGTCCACTCTGTGACATAGCCCAATGTTATTATAGGTGAAGCATTAACCTCACCTGAGATGTTAAGGCACATTAGATAAAAAACATAAGAACGGCCCTACTGGGTCAGACCAAGGGTCCACCTAGCCCAGTATCCTGTCTTCCGACAGTGGCCAGTGCCCGATGCCCCAGAGGGAATGAACAGAACAGGTAATCATCAAGTGATCCATCCGCTGTCTCTCATTCTCAGTTTCTGGCAAACAGAAATCTTCAGAACAAAAATTTGCTTTCCGTTGACTAGTGACTGACAGTTTGTTCAAGTGCCAGCCTCTAGAAAGACTTAATATTCATGTCCCACTTTCCTGGAATTTGTTCCCAAATGTTAGGAGGGTTTATTCTGCAGACAACTCTTTAATTCAAAAGGTTGCAAGGGACTGATCCTTGGAGGCCCTGTCCACATTATGGTTGAAACCATGCTAGCATCAGCTAAAGAATTACCAGGGTCCATGGTGAGAAGAGAAATGGGCATGGATGAGGATTTTTGCAGAGCTGGAGTTGAGGCAGTGTTGTCCATGGACAATGTTGCAGGGTTGGTAAGAGGCAGATTTATACACATGGGACTTTGGGAGGAGAAAAGGCTTCAAAGTCAAGGATGACACCACAGTTCTGGAGAGTGAGGACCCCTGGAAGATGAGGGTCAAGGAGAGAGAGAGAAGAGAAGGAGCTGTGTCTGAGCATGAAGATAAAGTAAAAGGAAATCTGGCACATTTCTTTTGCCACTACATTTTCAGGAGTGGGGGCATCTTTTCTCCCTCTGATTCAGTCCCAGTAGTAGTGCCTTACACCTTCTTTCCAGGGCTTTGCAACTGCATCTTTATTTGAAGGTAGCTGGATACTCCAACATTAAAGTCCATTCTTTGTATGCATCTCCTCCCCCAGATTTCAGGCACTATGTGCCACTGATCCCAAGACAGTTCGTTCTGTGCAGTTGACCCCCCTGGCAGCTGGAATTCTATCTGTATGAAGGCACCACATTCTTCCACACTCAGGTTGCTATTTTCAGCATGGCCAGCTCTGACCTGCCCAATCAGTCTAGATCTCCTGCCAGACGTGAAACGTCTTAATGATTATTCTTTGGGCTGGGACTCTTGCATCTGTCCTTACTAATTTATGACAACAGCAGAACATGGAGCCCAGTGATTGCGTGCCCAGCTAGTTCTGTGCTAGAGATGTAGCTGTTGTGTGGATGGCTGCCCATTTGAAATTTGGCCAATGTTATAGTGCATTCTAGGAGTGCTGGAAGGCTGGACTTCAACCTCCCCTGTAAATAAACATTACTTACAGGGTGATGTTTTGTGAGTCCTTCGTACATTCCTTTCAGGTTCCAGGATTTACAACCTGATTTGGAAAGTGGGTTCTGCAAATTTTTTCTGTAATATTGTATTATTAACTAGCAATGGAGCTGAACCAGAATACAGGATTAAACTCCTTTGGACTTGTAGGAAATTCAGGCTCATCGCTGTTATTCATATAAGAAAAACAACTTACAATTGTTACTCCTCCATCCTGCCCGCACGCTGATTGCAACCATGCTGTCAACAAGTGAGATGAATCCCCATTGATGCTAGCTGGGCTTCCTGGAATGGAGTGGGTAGGGTTTTTAGCTTGCATAACTAGACAGAGGCTCAGTCTGAGGTGTTCGGATCCAGATCTGAACTTCCCCAAGGCTTGAGGAGGTTTGGGTAGGCTGCCCTGGAGCTGGCCTCAGCCAAGAAGTTTAGAGCTGCAACTGCTCCCTGGAGCTTGGGCCTGGTTTAGGTCTAGCTTGTAGATGATGGGCCTGAGAAAAGTCACATCCTGTCTGACACACGGGGCAGGGACACTTTATTATTATTAAAAATACAGTGGTGCCTTACAGCCCAACCAAGATTGGGGACCCATTGTGCTAGACACCATACACATACAGAGTGAAAGACAGTCCCTGCCTTGAAGAGCTTACAATCTGAATAGGCAGAAGGGAAACAGAGACACAGAATTGCCCAAAGCCAAACAGCTGGTCAGTGGCAGACCTGGGAATAAAATGTAGGTCTTCTGACTCCCAGTCCAGTGCCCTATCCACTGGAGCACCCAGCTTCCCCTGTCTTCTCTGTTATGTTTCCATACAGTGCCTGACCTTTGATCAGGGGTGCCAGAACAGGTGGGGCCAGGGGGCCATGGCCCTCCCACTTTTTACCAGCCATAAGGGTGATTGATGGAGGGGTGGAGGCAGAGAGGAGTGAGGAGGGGTGGGGTCATGGGGGGAAGAGGCAGTGCAGGGGTGGGGCAGAGAGGGGAAGGGGAGGCGCTAGGGCGGGGCCTTGGGAAAAGGTGGTGGGAATGGGCCTGTGGGGGCCCCCCCCATTTTTAGAGAGCTTCTGCCGCTCCTGCCTTTGATTGGCGTTGCTAAGTGTCACTGCGATTAAAAATACAAATAATAGTAATAATACAGATGTGAACATTCCCAGACTTGGAGGAGGCTCAAATTCTGTGCGCCAGTTCAGGCTCATCTCTGTCTATGCTTTTGTAGCACACTCATGCCCACAGTATCCGCATGCCACAGTGAGTGGACAGGGAAAACGTGCTGTTCCCCTATTGGCCAAAACCAGGCTTAAAAATGTGCACAATTTCTTCTGTAAGGCAGAAAGGACCTTCCAGTCTGTAGAACCAAGACGTTGTAAAGAAAATACATTCCTTTCCCTTAAATCTTTGTCTAATAAAACTATTTGACCAACTATTTGTTTTTTTCACATCTGAAGACCAGCCTGGACAACAACAGCTTGTCTGTTAGCATTTAGAGAAAATCACTCCTAGAGTTGTGTGCTACTAATCCAAAGGGCCAAACAGATTACTTCAATCAAATAGCTCGAGTCCATTACTGAGCTGAATAATGCATTGTAGTTTGCCTGCAAGAAGATGCCAGTGATCCATTTGACAAGCCTCCTGGGAGAGATCTTACCCAAATGTTGTTAGTTAAACACATTGGGTTTTACAGTGACTAATTACCCAATTGCTATGGTGACAATCGTTTACTTATTTAGCCACAGCGATTTGGCAGCAACTGCAAGGACGTGAAATGATTTTTATTTAAACTCACACACAGTGGGTAATACTTCTTAAAGAGATACATGTAAAAGACATCTTGTGTGGCAAATGGTGAAATCCAATGAACATGTGAAATAGAGTAATTGATGGATTGCTGACATAATGATATTTTTATTAATACCTGACAATTAAGAGAAACAATGACTCTTGCAGAAACATCTACCAGTGTATGCAGTTAGTCTAGGTAACAGCATGTTCCTATCATTCTTACCCTTGTCCCTTCTCCATTTGTTTATTACACCTGCCTATTTTGTCTTGTCTTAAAAGAGGCCCACATCAGATTCCCCCTCAAGGACATCTTTGGGGCAAGGACCCAAAGAGTTTGTACTGAGCCCAGCACAATGGGGTTAGAATTCTGAGCGGAGCCTTTGAACACTATGGGAATACAAATAGATAAGTGATCATTAAAACTGAAATATTTGGAATAATTCTGGGGGGGAAATCCCCTCTGTGTTCAGCACCCGAACGGTAGAAAAGCAAATATGTGCCCTTCAATATTAGGTTCAGCTGTGTTTCCAGTGGGCCAATACCTGTGGTGCTTGCTGTCTCTGTTGTTATTCAGGCAAACTCCCAGTTAGTCATATCTACACTGGCCAAAATGAGACCCCACAATTCACTAATGCTGCTGCTCCAAAAGTGGAAACTGTCACGTAGACACGGCTTGGGCATTTTTACCACCATGTCATCTAAGCCTGCGCTGAATAGCATTAGATAATGTGGAGGTAGAAACACACAACAACCCATTGAGTTGTCTGCAATACAATACTGCTTCCACCATTTCTGCCACTGGTAGAGGTATAGCAGGGTCAATTCCAGTTTCTGTTTTTGTCAGTGCAGATGCATCCATTGACTTCAAAGGGGGATGCTTGAGTCAGGTCTGAGTATATATTAAAACCTAAGTAAGGACCTCAGAATCTGACCCATATTTAGGACATCAGCAGAGGAACAACCCATCTACCCCCAACTTTTGGATCCAGTATTATGACGAGAGCTGCATTACACGAGTGAGGTATTTTAACCCTGCCACTGTCAGCACGGAAATGAATGCGGTGCAGGTCTCCATGCTCTGAAATCTCAAACTGTTCAGGAACAATTGGTGGATTGCTAAATACATGCCGAAAGGCCCATTTTCCATTATAGTTTGTACACTGTGTAGCTCAGACTTTACAACAAAGTATTTCCTCGACGCTTCTCTATTCTTAGTCTGTACAGCGAGAGTTAATTCAGCCGGAAAAATGTGAAGCATTTCCCCTCAAGGGAAAGCAGGTGATTGCATGCTAAAAGGATTAATTAGATGCAACAGCTTCCCACTGCACCTGTTACTACAGATATGTAGTTCATTTCCCCCACGCCCACCTCTTCCTTTGCAGTTACCAACATGTAGTTCCTCCTTTGCCCCAGTTTGAGCTATTATTGGCTTATTGGACTGCCCCCAGCCACCCAGCTCCTTCACTTCCATTCCACCCAGGCATTTGCCTCCATCACAGAAGCTTCCTTTGCTTGTGCTTGAGGCCAGCTTAGCTCAGTTTAGAACAAGACCATACCTCTAAGCCTGCCATGGTCTGACTATGGACCAAAGACACAGGACTTGTTTATACCAGAGAAGTGCACTGGTTTATTTACATTGATTAAAAAGCCTATTGGTAAGGTACTAACACAAGATAAACGTATCTAAGCAAGGGGTCAGTGCCTCCATATAAGGGGTTTTAACGATATCCATTTCCCTAATATATACAAGGCCTGATACTGCTTCTGTAGAAGTGGCAGGACACCCATTTACTTTAATTGGAGCAGGCCCAAAATAAGGGACAAAAGAAAACCTAAGATCCCAGGAAGCTTAAAGCTATTTTGTTAACATTGTTAACATATTTACATTTCCCTCTAACCTCAGCTTCAGGACTCCATGGTAGTGAGATAAATAATTTATAAGAATCAATTTATAAGAACACCAGGTTTGTGATGAAGGTAAATGTATGTATGAAACAAGAGGCATCTCTCATAATGAAGAGACAATTGAGAAATGGGCTCAGCTTGCTTATGCTGTGACCTATAACAATCATTCATGTGACCACTTGTCCTTTGGTCTCCTGCGAAACACAGTATCACAGAATCGACGGGGTCTGTCTAAATCAAGCTGGCAGCATGTGTGAGTTCATTTGTTTAAGCAAAGTGAACTTGAGGTGATCAACAGGGATGTGGCATGCAAGTCTGAACTAACAAATGTGTACATAACTTCAGTCCAGTTCAAGAGATGGGAAATGAATTAGTACAGCTATTGCATGCAAAATTAGTGCTTCTGAAATTACCCTTAAAAACCAAACTCTGTCTAGCTACTTACACATTATCTAGCTAGCTAACCTCCTCAGCAAAATATCGGCATTCTTCCCAATCATTAATGGATGTTAAAATCACAACACTCCTGTGAGGTAGGGAAGTATTATCCCCATTTTACAGATTAGGAACCACAACACAGGGTAGATTAAGTGATTTACTCAGGGTTGCACAATGAGTCTATCATAGAGCTAGGAACTGAACCCAAGTCTCTAGAGTCATAGCTCAGGGCCCGATCCACTAGACCATGCTACGTAGCTGCCAGTAAAAGAGATGAGATGGGAAGAGATGAGAAAGTTGTATTCAAATCCAGTTAGGTTTAGAGATTTAGGTTTATTCAAATCCAGATTTTACAGTGCTAAAATCTGTCTAAAGTGTTCGATCCTAAATAGCTGAGATCTCAGGAGATAATCTAATCCGATGACATTCTGGCCATCTTGAATAGTAAAAGTTTCATGAGATCAGATGTTCTTGAGAGCTTTCAACCACTTCCAGCCTGGACCTGGGAAACAAACACCTTCCTCTCGGACTCCAAACTAGAGCGGGGGCTTGAATGGGGGGGATTTTGGGTTCAAGTCCTGTTGATGTAAAATATGCTTGTATACAAGTAAGGCACCTAGAGTGCTGTACAGTTTGTCTGCATTTCTCCCACTGTTTCTGAAATGTGCAACACTGACAGCTGTATGCTGGCAAGAGAGTCCAGCTTCTCAGCAAATGTGCAGTCTAAAGACCTCGCACATAGAAGTGGCAATGAAAAGCCTTTATCTTACATTAGGAAAGGCCCATCATGTACCGTGCACCGCATCAGGGCTTTGTGCAGGGCCTTATTCACCATTTGGATATAATTTGTCAGACTTAAAAGGGAGACTCCATGGAAAGCGTAGTCCAACAGGACTAGATCAACTGCACAGTCTGTTAGCATACAGTCTGATCATATGAGACATACCATATTCCACCTACTTGAAAGCTGCCCTCCCAGTGTACTGCAAAGCTTGCAAGGAGCCAGATGCTGTTGCTGGCGGAAATACTTTCACAACTCGAGTCTTTGCATCTTTCACAGCTCTCCCTCCCCTAGGAAGAAGGGAGAAAGAGATTGTGTTGAAGTGCATGAAATGTAAAACTCCACCTGGTTTGATTTTAGATCCCATCTTTTTAAACAAAACAAATCTCCTATTTTAAAGAGCTGAGCTAGGGAAAAAATAAATGTTTAAAATAACATTGTGGTGCAGTAATATCCAACACATGCTGAATGATACTGTAAAGACGATGGCTCAGCTGAATATCTGAAACTTCTCTGTACTAATTTATAAAGCAGTTTCTGTTGGAGTATTAAACCCCAGCACTAGGTCAAATTCTAGCTCAAGTAATTACATGCTTAATCCCAGCTGTAGTTTTCCTTCACTTCCTGTCCTAAACCCTTTTGTAGGATTGCTTTTCAGTAAGAAAGACCTGATCTTGCAAACTGCCAAGTGCCCTCAATTCCCATTAATGTCAATAAAAGATGGGAATGCTCAGTACCTTGCAGGATCAGACTCTAAAATGGCAGCACAAAAATATCCAAAGAAGTGCCTTAAATGGAATAATGATACTAATTCAAGAGTTCCTGGCTCCCAGTCTTGTGTAAGGTCTAATGGGGTGAGCACATCTCTCTCTCTCTCCCCTCAACAGTTGTTTTTCTTGATTTAGCTTGTAGCAGTGAAGCCAACTCCTTTCCCTTTTTGTAGCAGAATGATACTTGCTTTGCACTCAGGAACAGCTTTTTCTATGCCTTGTATGTTATAACACATCAGGTTGGGACAATGTTCAGAATCACAGGAAGTGAGAGATCTCTGCATTCAGAGCAACATTCTAAAGTGCTTTGGAAATTACTGGCTTAATTGAAAGGCAAAGTTGAATCTGATTTTCAGAAAGACTATGCACTCACAACTTCAGCTGAAATCAACCAGATCTGAAAACCAGGCCCAAATGCCAAACCTCCTCCTTTTCTCATGCAATCACTCTCTTATTTGAATGATGGTGAAGTTAGGGGCTGCCTTATGTACATACAAGTTAATACTAGAAAGGCAGATTAATAAATAAACCTTGCGCACTGAAGGATGACTGTAGTCGAGGCAGCTTGCAATAGGAAAGCTGAAGATTTTTCCCGCTTATTCTGTGAGGTCCAAATCTTTTATTAAAGAAAAAGGTGAGTGTTCGAGCTAAAAATGCCCCTTTTTAAAAATGACAATGTAAACTTTTTAACCTCTTATGCCATTCAGCTGGCTATTTTCTATACTCATCTTTTAGTCTATGACAGCTAAACATTCTTGGTCAAATGACTCAGAAACTTGAAGAGAGGGGCATTTCAAGAAGAGAGTCTTAGTGAGCAACAAGAAGAGATTTCTTCTGAATCCTCTAACATCAAGGACATTTCCATTGTTTCCCAATGTTGTTGATAAGAAAACCCCTTAACATTCCAGAGTTCCTGTACTTTGATGGGCACCCAGCACTCATAAACCAGGCGTGCACAGTCTTTACTGGCATTCTGTTCAAAATACTGTAAGTAGCACAGAAGGAGAAGAATTTTACACTCACAAGATGGCATTTCAGACTGAACTAGTTACCTGAGCACTGTCATGAGATAAGCCTCTTCCATGGATTGTCTGACTTAAAACATTCACCCTAGAAATCTTCTGGTGGAAACAAGTTCCTGAAAAAAACCCAGAATGGTGAATATTAACTTCCTTCCTAGCCTCTGACCTTGGCTATGCAGAAGAGATCACACTTTACTGACAGACCCATTATCCTACGAAACAAGCAACCCTTGTGACATTGTTCTGTGTTCATTCAGCACCTAGCAAAATGGGGTCCGGGTCCAGGACTGGGGCCCCTAGGCGCTATGGTAATACGAATGATAATAGCACGGCCCTGAGTGACATCTCATTTTGGTGCCACAAACAGGTTGTGCTTTTTCCATCTCCATGCTGCCGAAAGGCCAGCAGAACTCAAAAGGTGCACCTGAGTCATGCAGTCTGGGGCTCCTCAGATGATGCCTGCCTCTGAAAGCCCATACCTGTCTTGCATGCTCCCACCTGGCTTCCTTTTCTCCCCACACACACACAGGGAGAAGCTGCAGGGTCTGAGTGAAGTGCAGTGCTGCTGCAGACATAGCTGACCCTCATCCCTGCTTTCTGCCTGGCCAGAGCCAGATCTGTGCACAGAGGAGTCCCTCCAGGCATACAGCCAAAGGGCATGATCTGTCAGAGTTAGAACTCCCGAATATGGCTCACAGGAAAGAGATGTGAGGCCAGATTCTGCTCCCCATAAAAGCCTATGGGAATTTGACCACTGACTTCAATGGGGAGCAGGATCAAGCCCAACAGATATCAATTTTATAATCACCTTTTACTGCAACGGCACTTTATGCTTGGAATAGGGGATCTGATGCAGTCTGGACATCATTGGCCTAAGCAATTGCCTTTTCTCTCTGCACTCCCCACACCTGTCTATAGGGAAACACTGGAAGCAGGGAGCTGAGGAGAGAGGAGGAGCAGCCAATCTGAGGGGAGCTGGTTATTATTTTAAAATACAAGCCCCCAGTCAGTGTTTTCCAATATGGACGACTCCCGTAACAGAGAGGATAGATGAGAGTTCTGCTGGCAGTCACAGTTCTCTGCTGTTCTGATGGGTGAGGTCTGGGGTACATCCACCCTGTTTGACCCTCAAACCCTCTTACAAAAAAATCCTGGCAATAAGATGGCATGGTAGCCATCTGTCCATCCACTCGTGTATTCCCCTTCATCATCTTGTTCTTCATTCCTGTAAGTCCAAAAGAGCCTATTTGGCAAGTGCCACTTTGACCATATAGTGACATTAGTGGTTTTGAGGAATCACAGAAAAATAAAACAGTCACTCCCAGGCTGATAGAAACTAGCGAGGTGCTTTGGGCAAAAGGGAGTTAAGCACACACAGATATGGATATTGGGGTATAAGTGATTGTACTAGAAGAAACAAACATCAGATTTCAAGTGTTGCCTATAAGGTCAATCAATATATTAGCAATGGAACATAGGGAGAGATTTACAAAGGTGACTTAGATCAGTGGCTCTCAACCTTTCCAGACTCCTGTACCCCTTTCAGGAGTCTGATTTGTCTTGTATACCCCAAGTTTCACCTCACTTCAAAACTACCTGCTTACAACATCAGACATAAAAATACAGAAGTGTCACAGCACACTATTACTGAAAATTGCTTCATTCTCATTTTTACCATATAACTATAAAATAAATCAACAGGAATATAAATATTGTACTTACATTTCAGTGTATAGTATATAGAGCAGTATAAACAAGTCATTGTCTGTATGAAATTTTAGTTTGTACTGACTTCGCTAGTGCTTTTTATGTAGCCTGTTGTAAAACTCGGCAAATATCTAGATGAGTTGATGTACCCCCAGAAGACCTCTGTGTATTCCTAGGGGTACACATACCCCTGTATGAGAACCATTGACTTACATGGTCAATTCTCATTGACTTTCACTGGCAGCTGGGTGCCCACCTGCCCTTTGTGCCTTTGAAAATCTACCCCTTAATTTTCAAGTCTTGGTGGAAAGAAAAAGAAAGGGTCTTTATGGAAAGGAAATGTCACACTATTCAGCAGTTGCATGCAGCACTGCATCGAATCATTACTGTAGAATACTGAAATACTTTTTTGGCTGGAGTATTGTCATTTGCAACATAATAAGCAGCAAATGGCTTTAAACTGCGATATATTTTAATCCCTTTTTACATGTAGTTTACCTGCATAGGCATCCCATCCAAATGAATCTGAAAGCCCTGCCCTAGAGTAAAGAGTAGCCTGTTTCCATAAGGATAGCTAGGACATGATCCGGGAGTTTTCAGTCTTTCAGAAAGCTGAGAAGATCTACGAATTAATAACTGCTGTGAGTTAGAAGATGCCTCACATGAGTTTTACGAATGGTTGGAGCCTGAACACAACGCCATTGCCAGCCTCTGAAGAGGAGTTTAGCAGTGATCCCCCTTTTTGTGTGCCTGTGTGTACATTCCAGCTGGAGAGAAAGAGAGAGAGTCAACAAACAGCAGCCCCAGCTTGGCGCAGCACTCACCCTGGCTGAAAAGATGGAGCAAAAGGAGGAATTTGCTCACTTCTTCTCGTTAAAAGATTGAAAGACAGGTTTTGTCCCTGATCTCTGGGATGCCCTTCCACTCAGGGAGGAATGCACCCCGTTAGCACCACACAAAAAGAATTTCAAGCTGCAGCCCTCAGGAGACGGAGCAACAATTACATTTGGAAAGGGACAGAAATGCTTCTTTACAGCATGTCAATAAAATGGAGCAAGAGAACACAGCTGAGCACAACATCCCAGCGCGTACACAGGGCAGGGGATCCTGGCAGTGTGTTTACACAAGGTAAAAGAACCAAGCAATGTCATTTACGGTATGTGTGGGCCCTGTCCTCTGGGGGCAGGGCATCCAAAACTCCCATGAGGCCAAATACTGAGGTGCTTCCTCTGTTTTTAATGACTATTTACGCGGGTATAGGTGTCTTCCCTGAGAAAGGACTAAGTGAAAGTGGAGAGATGGATCCACAGCTAGCGTAAGTTGTCATAGTTCCACTGAAGTCAGTGAAGCTATGACAACGTCCATCAGACATCAGCTGGGGATCTGGCCCTGAGTAAGGACCTCAGAATTTGGCCCACTGACATTAGTGGGAGGCCAGGTTGTTCAGTACCTCCCAGGATCAGAACCCTTGTGACTACAAACAAACGCACATGGTATAAAGCTATGAATTCACAATAACAGAGGAACAGGCCAATTGTATTATTTATTCATTCATTCATTCACATTTGTGCTCGACCGTAATGAAAAAGCACCCATCCATTGTGCTGGGTGCCCTTGAAAATCTTTTTAAAATACACCAGTAAACAAACAGCCTAGATCAAACCAAGTGACAACATAAATTAATCATCCTCCCTGCCCCAACAATGCTCAGCAGAGTCCCACACTACTGTTATCTAGCCCACCTAATTGCTAGCTCCCCATAGGCAAGGAGGGAAGGGAACCTGAATTTGGCTCCTGTAAAGCTGTTCTATGGAAAATCATGAATGTCCACAGAGAGTTCATACACACCTGCTTATACTATTATAAAAGAAGGCTGTATTTACTATTTTCTGATGAAGTGGAGTAGCAGATCTGCTCTGCTCAGTGACTTCAGATCATCTGTAGACCTTTTTCATCAACAGGAAGTTATATTCTTGAAGGACAGTTTAACTAGGAGTCCAATTCTTTAAAGCACAGCACAGATCTATTTATGTTACCTAGGATACTAAAAATTCTAAGCTTGACCTCGATCTGCCTGACTTGTAAGAGCTGGTGTGTAGTGGCAACAACAACCTCAGCCCACAAAGAGACTGACTGCCTTCTGGCCAACTGTGATAACAGAATCCAGCAAGAACTACATCCAGGCCTCCTTGCCAAAAGGAAGGTCTCCACAAACCAGGGGATTTCAAGGAAAGGCAAAATGATGAGAATGCTCGGAATCAATCTTTGTACCATTTTATACTGTGTTTTGTTTTGAAATTATGTATTCCTGTCTCCCCAGCTGGTGACAACACCACCATCTTTCCCAGCACTCAGATCCTTTCCCTGTTGCTGTCTCCCTTTTCCCAACAACTACCTCTGCTTTATCTAGGTCTTCATACACTCTAAAAGTACCAGGACTTAAAGGGACACACCACGGAACAGCTGCTGACTGACCACTCATTCTTACTACCCTTAAGGAGCAATCACCCTGTTACAAAGGGGAAGTAGCAGCCTCACAGAGGCTGTTCTCCCTCCTACCCCTACTCTGCTCCTTGCAATACAGTAGACCATGCTGGGAAATAAGGGACCCTCCTTACACCCTCTTACTTCCCTACCTGGGGAGAGTGAAAATTTTGCCCTTGAAAGATATTTTAATTTGAATGATATCTAGTGATTTGTCAATCAAACAAACATTCCATTCCCAGCAACAAAGAATGAAATGAGAACTTGAGGAAATCCGTGACTAGCAGGACCACAGATACATATTTCAGTTTTTCCTGGCCCTCATTCTCAAATGGGTGTGTGTCAAATGGGCCTTTATGCAAATATATTTTCAGTCTCCTTTTGTGCAAGACTACCACCACTCAGCTCCATATCAAGGATTAGCTGCATTTCACAACAGTTCATCTTCATAGTACAGAACTTGGGGAAACTCCAGTGTGTTTACCAGGCTGTGGAGGACATGGGGTGGTAGTAAGCCCTCAGGTGGCAAGTTCTGGATATGCCTTTTGGTGCAAATTACTTGGGAACACGTATCCAACTGCGTTCTCCTTTGAACTGTGACATTCCAGAGGCACTGCTCTTTATGTTGTTTGGTCACAATGTAGAAAGTGTACACATACCTTTGTTCCTCTGAGGAACCTTCTACATTGTTTCTGAACAAATATACTATAGCCCTGCAGTGGAAAACAAAGGGTCTGTTGGTTTCTGAGCACTAGTAGTACACCTCAGAAGACACAAGGAAGAAATGTTTATTCAGATCTGATCTGGTTTGCTCACACATGCCATTTTGCATACACCTTGGGACCCACTGCCAGTGAAATCACTTTTTTCCCCCATAGACCTTGGCTATGGGCTACATCCTTCAGTCCTTACTTTGAGCGACTGCCAGGAGCAAAAATCCCCAACAGATGGAGACGGGACACTAGATGGGGAAGACTCTGAGTTACTATAGAGAATTCCTTCCCAGGTATCTGCCTGATTGGTCCTGCCCACATGCTCGGGGTCGAACCGATCGCCATATTTGGGGTCGGGAAGGAATTTTTCACCCAGTCAGATTGGCAGGCTTTTTGCCTTCCTCTGCAGCATGGGGCATGGGTCACTTGTAGGTTTAAACTATGTAAATGGTGAATTCTCTGTAACTTGAAGTCATTAAACCATGATTTGAGGACTTCAGTAACTCAGCCAGAGGTTAGGGGTCTATTTCAGAAGTGGGGTGAGGTTCTGTGCAACGTGCAGGTCAGATTCACTAGATGATAATGATGATCCTTCTTACCTTAAAGTCTATGAGCAACACTCTCATGTGAGTCAATGGGTGTTTGGACAGAGAGAGAGAGCTATAGGATTTGGCCACATAAATAGAGGTCCACTTTCTACCCTTATAATTTATACATTGACACAAGTTAGATCTTTCATTCTACTTCTATATTCTAAATAGAGATTTTATCAATAGCGACTTTCTATATCATTATGTTTGATCTCATATAAGATCAGACTAAGGAGAGAGAAGGTAGGAAGGGCTGCCTAGCCTAAAGAAACTGACCCAACCCAGGCCTCTTGTGTCAGAACAGACTAAGCAGAGTGAGTTCTGGATTTTGTTGTTTTTCAAAGATTCTGTAACTCTCTCATGTGTTTTATTAAGGCTATGTCTACACTAGCACGTTTGTTGGTAAACCTTTTTTCGATCAGGAGTGTGTGAAAAAAATACACCCTGACCGACATAAGTTTCACCAAGAGAAGCGCAGGTGTGGACAGTGCCATGTCGGTGGGAGACACTCTCCTGCTGACATTGTGACCACCACTCACTGGGGGTGGTTTAATTATGCCGACATGAGAGCTCTCTTCCGCCAGCATAGAGCATGTGCGTGGGAGAACTTACAGTGGGGCAGCTGCAGCGGTCCAGCTGTGCCGTTGTAAGGTCTGCAGTGTACACATAGCCTAAGAGTAAAGTGTCTGTGGTTAAGAAATTCCTTTGCTAGGCCTGTGTTCCCTTGCTTTCCTGCCATGTTGGTCCTGAAGGTTTTAACGAGAAATCAGAGTTCCCAGAGCCAGGTGATCAATGGAAGGGAACATATCTAAATAATTGGGGACTCAGGAGAGCTGGGTCATTGGCCTGGAGGACAGAGGTAGCTGAACTGTGGGATCCCACTGCTCTAAAAGGGTGTCAAACATGGGGTGTGCTCCTGGGAGTATGCCTGACAGACCCATAACTGGGAACCATACCAGTCACTACTCAGACTCAGAGGGGCTTAGAAGCACCTGGGGCAGGATTTGGGTCTGTTTATTATGGACTGGTGTCTATCCAAAAGTGAGGACGGGGCCAGGTTGTAATAGGATTAGACATTGTTTTGTGTAGTGTAAGCCCATTTTTTATACCAGTTCAGAGGAGCTGCTACTGAAAACCATTTTTCGTAATGGTCAATTTGCTAGGGCAGATCAGGCTTAAGAAGAATTTGTATGACTAGCCCGTACACTATCCATCTGGAGATCTATAACAGCCATATGAAGCCAAAGTATGAGGTTTTGGCTAGATCTGATGCATCTGGGGTGTGAAACACAGCACATATTTAAAAGGAGATAATATGAAACAATTTATTGTCCCCTGGAGAAATGTGAACCAAGAATCAATGCATATTTTGATTTGTAATTTATACTACACTCTTTTTATGAGTTACTGTGTGATCTTATTTTCTCAGTCTGTTTGGCTTTTTAGTAATTATCTGATTCACATTTTAGAAAGGGCAATTTCGAAAGAGCTCCTTTCTTACAGTCTAAAATCCATAATTATTCTGCAATTAATCTGACCAGTGTCCTGGTTATGTTCAAGAGTCCAAATATGTTGTATAGACAGCTTGATTTTTGTCCTGCCCTTAAAGTAACTGAAATTGAAAGCATCAGAGAATATGAAAACATTGTGCTGGGGGAAGAGTGAAGAGGAAAGGGCCATATTTCTCTGGACTAAGTTTAAGTTCGAATCTAAAGTTTTTGCTTTGAGTTCCTCTCTCCTTTCACTTTATAGTCCAGGCTCTCTCTCTCTCTCTCTCACTCTCTCTCTCTCTCTCACACACACACACAAATAAAAAAAAATCCATGTTTATTTGTCATGGTTTCCACAGACTAAGCTCAACAGCAGATTGAGGTTGTGAGCACTGCTTTGTGGTATTTCCTTTTTTGAGATTTTTTTTCCAGGATGTTTTTGAACTGACTCCGTGTTCACACACACACACACACATTCACAGCGAGGTTACACCCAGTTGGTTCCTTCTTGAGGGTAAATTCTTGGGATTCGCAGCTTCCAAACAGCCGATTTCCTTTCCTCGCAGCTGGGAGGGCAGGTTCCCAGGCTGCTGCTCCTGTGCTCACTGACTGCCACTGCTGGACCGTCCCCAGGAGGAGTTAGTCGCTTCACTTCTAAGGTCCCTCAAAGCAAACAAGGGGGAGGCGGGGAGGGGAGAGAGGGGATCCGGGATCAGCCTCTCCTGCCCCAGCAGCAGCCAGGATGCTCCGAGGCAGCGGCAGCTGCTGGCTTCTGGAATCCCGGCCAGGCGAGTCACCCCGTTAGGAGGCCCCGCCAGCACCCCCCGCCCGGAGGGCAGCGGCGGCAGCATGGGCAGCGGCAGCAGCAGGAGGAAGCGGAGCTGCAGCCCCGCCGCGGATCGTCCTGGCAGGCGGGGCAGAAGCAGCAGCGCCCCCAGCGGGCAGGGCGAGGAGGCCAGGGGCAGCCAGGCGCCCGCCCCCACGGAGCTGCCCAGCACCAGCCTGCGGCGGCCGCAGCCGGGCGAAGCGGCGGAGGACTCGGACTGGGAGCTGCTGGAGGAGGTGCTGGCTGAGTGCGAGGAGCCGGGCGCGCTGCCCCCCACGGCCCGGGGCCCGGCTGCCCCCATCCCGGGCCCGCCCCGCCGGGGGCCCGCCGGGGACTCCGGGGCCGGCCACGACCGGCACCCAGCGGCGGCGGCAGCAGGGAGCGGCCGGGGCAGCGGGGCCGCCGGAGGGGACCAGCCGGTAAGTGACACCCCCATCCCGACAGGGGGGCGGGAGCGGAGCGGAGCCCAGGCAGCAAGATGGAGGCGAGGCAGGGCCCGGCCCGGGGCCCAAGTAACCCGTCCCCCCCGCTCAGCGCCTTGCCCCCCGGCCAGCCCGTCCCCCCCCCGGGGGCCCATCGCCCTGGGATCCAGCCAGCCCGCCCCCCCCGGGGCCCATCGCCCTGGGATCCAGCCAGCCTGTCCCCCCCAGGGCCCATCGCCCTGGGATCCAGCCAGCCCGAATATCAGGGTTGGAAGGGACCTCAGGAGGCCATCTAGTCCAACTCCTGCTCAAAGCAGGACCAGTCCCCAACTAAATCATCCCAGCCAGGGCTTTGTCAAGCCTGACCTTAAAAACGTCTAAGGAAGGAGATTCCACCACCTCCCTAGGTAACCCATTCCAGTGCTTCACCACCCTCCTTGTGAAATGTTTTTCCTAATATCCAACCTAAACCTCCCACACTGCAACTTCAGCCCATTATTCCTTGTTTTGTCATCTGGTACCACTGAGAACAGTCTAGAGCCATCCTCTTTGGAACCCCCTTTCAGGTAGTTGAAAGCAGCTATGGAATCCTCCCTCATTCTTCTCTTCTGCAGACTAAGTAATCCCAGTTCCCTCAGCCTCTCCTCATAAGTCATGTGCTCCAGTCCCCTAATCATTTTTGTTGCCCTCCACTGGACTCTCTCCAATTTATCCACATCTTTCTTGTAGTGTGGGGCCCAAAACTGGACACAGTACTCCAGATGAGGCCTCACCAATGTCGAATAGAGGGGAATGATCACATCCCTCGATCTGCTGGCAATGCTCCTACTTATACAGCCCAAAATGCTGTTAGCCTTCTTGGCAACAAGGGCATACTGTTGACTCATATCCAGCTTCTTGTCCACTGTAACCCCTAGGTCCTTTTCTGCAGAACTGCTGCCTAGCCACTGTGTCCCTAGTCTGTAGCAGTGCCTGGGATTCTTCCCTCCTAAGTGCAGGACTCTGCACTTGTCCTTGTTGAACCTCATCAGATTTCTTTTGGCCCAATCCTCCAATTTGTCTAAGTCCCTCTGTATCCTATCCCTATCCTCCAGCGTATCTACCACTCCCCCAGTTTTGCGTCATCTGCAAACTTGCTGAGGGTGCAATCCACGCCATCCTCCAGATCATTAATGAAGATATTGAACAAAACTGGCCCCAGGACCGACCCTTGGGGCACTCCGCTTGATACCGGCTGCCAACTAGACATGGAGCCATTGATCACTACCCGCTGAGCCCAACAATCTAGCCAGCTTTCTATCCACCTTACAGTCCATTCATCCAGCCCATACTTCTTTAACTTGCTGGCAAGAATACTGTGGGAGACCGTATCAAAAGCTTTGCTAAAGTCAAGGAATAACATGTTCACTACTTTCCCCTCATCCACAGAGCCAGTTATCTCATAGTAGAAGGCAATTAGGTTAGTCAGGTATGATTTGCCCTTGGTGAATCCATGCTGACTGTTCCCAATCACTTTCCTCTCCTCTAAGTGCTTGAGAATTGGTTCCTTGAGAACCTGCTTCATGATTTTTCCAGGGACTGAGGTGAGGCTGACTGGCCTGTAGTTCCTCAGATCTTCCTTCTTCCCTTTTTTAAAGATGGGCACTACATTAGCCTTTTTCCAGTCATCTGGGACCTCCCCCGATCACCATGAGTTTTCAAAGATAATGGCCGCTGGCTCTGCAATCACATCAGCCAACTCCTTTAGCACCCTCGGATGCAGCGCATCCGGCCCCATGGACTTGTGCACGTCCAGCTTTTCTAAATAGTCATGAACCACTTTTTTCTCCACAGAGGGCTGGTCACCTCCTCCCCATACTGTGCTGCCCAGTGCAGTGAAGGTTCCAGACAGCTCATCCCACCCCTGGTGTCCCCTCTGGCCCACACCCTAGGGCCCAATGCCCTTGGGATCCAGTGAGCCCCATCCCTCCAGGATCCCATCTAGCCCATTGCCCTGAGGATCTACCTAGCCCCATCCGTCACTTGGACTTCCATTCTAACCCAATGCCCAGGGATCCAGCCAGCCTGATCCCCTTAGGACTTCCCCTATAACCTATCACTCAGCTAACCCATTTCCCTTGCAGGTCCCTTTCTATTTAATCCCTTCTGGGAGTCCCAGCTAGCCTGCCTCCTTGGGAGGGGTGTCCCAGCCCGCCCAGTTCTTTGAGTTCAATACAGAACTGGTTCCTATAACGTTTACAGATCAGCATCCCAACCTATAGAGCTCTCCCTTTTCTGTGGAGACAGTTGCATAGCTTAATTCGTCCTTTCTTTTAATTTTATCCTTTTACTCCTAGCTATAGCCCCTTCAGCTAAAGTTGTGGGGTAAGCCCTTGGATAGTTCTCTTTCCGTTGCCGGTTCTCGACCTAGGCCCTGTGTACGTTAGAAAAGTCTATCACTGTAATATCAATCTACGTAGCCAGTGGTTGCCAAGCTATAGCATAGTCAGTTCTTTTTATCTTTCCTGACAAATCATTCCCTGCAGCCCTTTTATCATTTCTGTTGCTCTTCCCCGAATTCCTTATCTCTTTTAGGGGAAATATAATCATGAAAGGGTCATGCGAGTCTCAGTTTTCTGTGCTCCATTAAAGGTTTTTTCCTCCTTCGATTAATTCCTTGTAAAAGTATCCCAGTGTCATTAAATAAAGCATCTGGCACAGCTCAAATTTTTTCCTTTGTTTAGTCATGTAAGCAATAGTTTGAAACCTGACCATATATATAGATACAGGACCTTTTAATGTTTGCCAGTTCACTGCAGTAACAATGGTGCCATCTGAAAAAAAAACAACCAACACCTCAGTTTTATTCTATACAGCAACTAATGACTTTTCCTGTGACTAGAACTGTAATTAGCAGGGCTTTCTTCCTATCCAACGAAGACAACATTAACTTCAACTTCTGTTTCACCTTAGTAGGATACCAAGGGCACCAAGAACAGTGATCTGTCTGTTAGATGCTGCTGCAGGAGGGACTACCAAAATTGTGGGAATACACTGATAGATTAAAAAATAGTAACAAATATTTAGAATTCAGAGGACTTTCCCCATCAGATGCCTAACAACTTTTAGGTTAGGTTAAATGGAAGCTTAAAGCCCTGACAGTCTCACTTTAAGATTATATTTGTATTTCCATTGTAAAACTCTGTTTTTGCAAGGGATAATGATAATTTTGATATAATTTCTTAACAGAGTAATTATTTTGTCAACGATCAGCATGGGCACATATAAAAAAACAAACCTCAAAGCGAAGTCGTATTTAGACATCATGAAAAAATAGAGGTTTAATATCTTTTCTTTGCTCTTATAACTCAAACACACTCACTTGATCCTAGAACTTTTACTCACCTAAGTAATTCTCACTCTTGAGCAATCCCACTGACTTCACTAGTTAATCTTTACTTATGTAAGGGCTAGAGGATACGACTCCACATTTTTGTTCCAACGTGCACTCAAATATTGATTGTGGTGTTTTTAAAAATAAGACAGCTCAGTTGAAATTTGGCTGCTATGTGTAGGGTTATTTTTAAGTAACTAAATTTTTAATATTCTGTATATTCTTATTGATAACATAAATTGGCAAACTACAGTAAGTCATGACAGGTGACAAACAGGGTTACTTTTTTAATAAAGATAAACCAGAGAAAGTTAATCCATAAGAGTAGATATTAAGAAAATGCTGAACTGACAAATCAATAAAGGTCCAAGAATTGAAGAATTAAGGTTGTAGCAGACATGTCTGAATTCATCTAACTAGGTCTAAGTGGATACAGCACATACTGATATGTGATACCATGCACTATTTTTAGCCTTTTACAAGATGCTGCTGAAACTCCTTGCAGGATTTATCTATCAAACCCAGTAGCTTTCTGCCCTCTCCAACCCACTTTTGCCAGTACACCTCTCCTTCACAGATATGTTCAAGTAAGGTGTATTCTAAAGGTATTAGCCTTTTTCATATCTTTTCTAGAATTTCTGATATCCAGCCCTAGTGGCTATTCATATCAATTGGATATTTCACTTAAATATTAGTGAAGAATGTTGACATCTACACTATCATCATTAGGCTTCAGGGTTAGCACCACACTGAGATAAATCAGGGTCAGTTCACATCTCTCAAAGCAATAGTTTCAGGCTAACTCTCTACAGACTCACAATAGGCAAGATTCTGATCCTCTGACTTATGATGAGACCTGCATGATGACAACACCTTGGAGAGTAAGGTGGTACTCAGGGTAGGAGAGGAGGGCACAGTCTAGCCCTAAGACAGATCTGCATTGGTTCAAACAGAACCAATTAAATTACAGCATACATTCTGCAGGAAGTGAGGAGCCACAAGAAACACCCCAGTCGGCTGGAGGCACCCATGAACAGAGGCTTGTGCACCATTGGCTTAGACTAGTCGGGAGGCTAGGATACAACATGATCAGCTACCAGGACTTCAAAGATGTCAGCTTGTATCTACACAGGTGGAAAGAAGGGTTTTCAATTATGTTAACCTAACTCAATTGAGCTAACACAATTGACAAAAGCACTCTCATCCCCTCCCAAGTCATTTGAAGAGAAACAAAATTACAGGGGCTTTGCAAAGAGAATTAACTCACAGGTTAGGTCAGGGTTTTTTTCCTTTGGAACCTGGAGCACGAAGCATTTTCATCTGAAATTTCAAAGCAGTTCTCATACATGGACTGGTATTATCCTGATTATACAGATGGAGAAACTGAGGCTAGCAGCAGAGTTAGGAATAGAACCCAAATCTCCTGAGTCTTATTCTTTTGGGACCCCTGGATCGCTCTGACAGCAGTCACCATTTCTTTTGAAACTTCCATTTAATTTCAGCCACCCACTCACCCATCTAGAGCCTGAGCAATCACTCTTGTTTTTCTGTCTCACTTTTCTTTGCTCAGCTCAAAAAGAATATTTGTGGTTTTACAAAAGATGCCATAGTACAGTACATGGTGGCCGCTCTCTATGGAAACCAGGAAGGACTGTGTTGCCGTGGCCTCATTCATCACGCTCCTGGCTTCCTAACATGGAAAAATGTGCAAGCAATCTGGTTTTTTAAATAGCTTTCAGCAGAGTTGTAGTAGCACCTACTTAGTAGAGACATAAAGTGATTACATTATAGCACTGCATATGGGATGGTATAGTTAATAGTAGTATACAATACTTAGTAGTTATAGTCCAATGGATTGTAATGTACTTTTAAAAATCTGATTTAGTCAGAAAGGTAGTGTATACTTTTTACATCCAGATAAGTGCCCTTTCTGTAAATTTGTGTGAAACAGTGTCACCTTGTGGCTGGTTAGCTGAATCTTATTTATGCTCCGTATTTCATATGGATAGTCCAAAGAGACATTTTTCATTGCACATGTATACACACACACACACTTTTTATAGATACTTTTACATTGGTACTAAATAGTGTTCTTTTTCTTGTTGAAATACTTTTTAAAGTGGAAATAAACAATGTCTTTTATTCAGGTTTCAGAGTAACAGCCGTGTTAGTCTGTCTTTGCAAAAAGAAAAGGAGTACTTGTGGCACCTTAGAGACTAACCAATTTATTTGAGCATGAGCTTTCGTGAGCTACAGCTCACTTCATCGGATGCATACCGTGGAAACTGCAGTAGACATTATATACACACAGAGATCATGAAACAATACCTCCTCCCACCCCACTGTCCTGCTGGTAATAGCTTATCAAAAGTGACCACTCTCCCTACAATGTGCATGATAATCAAGGTGGGCCATTTCCAGCACAAATCCAGGTTTTCTCACCCCCCCACCCCCATACACACACAAACTCACTCTCCTGCTGGTAATAGCTTATCTAAAGTGATCATTAAGTTGGGCCATTTCCAGCACAAATCCAGGTTTTCTCACCCTCCGCCCCCCACAGACTCACTCTCCTGCTGGTAATAGCCCATCCAAAGTGACCACTCTCTTCACAATGTGTATGATAATCAAGGTGGGCCATTTCGAGCACAAATCCAGGTTCTCTGTCTCACCCCCTCACCCCCCTCCAAAAACCACACACACAAACTCAATCTCCTGCTGGTAATAGCTTATCCAAAGTGACCACTCTCCCTCCAATGTGCATGATAATCAAGGTGGGCCATTTCCAGCATAAATCCAGGTTTTCTCACCCCCCCCACCCCCATACACACACAAACTCACTCTCTCTCTCTGGTCACGCAATCACCGACATGAAGGTCACTATCTTACAACAAAAAAACTTCAAATCCAGACTCCAGCGAGAAACTGCTGAATTGGAATTCATTTGCAAATTGGATACTATTAATTTAGGCGTAAATAGAGACTGGGAGTGGCTAAGTCATTATGCAAGGTAACCTATTTCCCCTTGCTTTTTCCTACCCCCCACCCCCCCTACGTTCTGGTTAAACTTGGATTTAAACTTGGAGAGTGGTCAATTTGGATGAGCTATTGCCAGCAGGAGAGTGAGTTTATATGTGTGTGTGTGTGTGTGTGTGTTCCCGGGGGGGCTGGGGTGAGAAAGCCTGGATCTGTGCTGGAAATGACCCACCTTGATTACCATGCACATTGTAGGGAGAGTGGTCACTTTGGATGAGCTATTACCAGCAGGAGAGTGAGTTTGTGTGTGTATGGGGGTGGGGGGGGTGAGAAAACCTGTATTTGTGCTGGAAATGGCCCACCTTGATTATCATGCACATTGTAGGGAGAGTGGTCACTTTGGATAAGCTATTACCAGCAGGAGATTGAGTTTGTGTGTGTGGTTTTTGGAGGGGGGTGAGGGGGTGAGAGAGAGAACCTGGATTTGTGCAGGAAATGGCCCACCTTGATTATCATACACATTGTGAAGAGAGTGGTCACTTTGGATGGGCTATTACCAGCAGGAGAGTGAGTTTGTGTGTGGGGGGGGGGGGGGCGGAGGGTGAGAAAACCTGGATTTGTGCTGGAAATGGCCCAACTTGATGATCACTTTAGATAAGCTATTACCAGCAGGACAGTGGGGTGGGAGGCGGTATTGTTTCATGGTCTCTGTGTGTATATAATGTCTACTGCAGTTTCCACGGTATGCATCCGATGAAGTGAGCTGTAGCTCACGAAAGCTCATGCTCAAATAAATTGGTTAGTCTCTAAGGTGCCACAAGTACTCCTTTTCTTTTTGTCTTTTATTCAACACTATTAAATATTATTTTCAACATTTAAAAATGATTGTTAATGGTCAAAAGTGCCCTCACGTCAAGTCCATTGTTGACCAAAAGACTAGAAAACATACTGAAGGGAACAATCCTGCGATGGCAGGGAAATGGACTAGATGACCTAATAAATAGATCTTTTCCAGCTCTAACATCTGTGAATCTATCAACTCCTAGCTACAGCTGGGGGAATGATTGGATGGAAAATCCAAACAAATTGAGATTTTGTCAAACTGTGCAACTCCCCTCATTAATTTCCAGAGTTGGATCTTGATGATCCCAAGCTGAACATTTCACTTTTTTTGTGTGTGGATCACAAGCCACTAAAATTTTAACACAAGTTTGCAGTTTGGCCAGTGGACGAACAAACCGGTAGTCGTGTTGTAATCTTAACTAAAAAGAATGACAAAGAGTTTATGTAATCACAGCACAGCTGTGCTGCACTCAAACTGACAACTGAACAGAATGGCCACCAGGACGCAGAGGTGTGTTTTCTACCAACATCACTTTCTGGTCTTTACAGAGAGTTTGGTTCACTTTGCTGCTTCTGTACTGTAAATGATTGCTGATCTAAAGCAAAAAAATGGAGCGTGGGGAGGAGGATGTTTACCAGAAAAAATTCTAGATCTCAAACATTTTAGAGAATCCTTCTTCTGGGAGCTCCCCATAGTCTTCTTCATTTCCTGAGCGACACTCCTGTCAGCATCTGTCGTAACACTCCTGGGTTGGCCACAGGATGCTGCTGCAGATTGGTGAGACATGCCCCTCTCCAGGCCTTGAGTGCCTTACTTATTGCCTAGGATTCCATTCCACAATGTCACATCTGGTTACATACTAGGCCAAATTCGCCCCTGCAGTAAGTATGCTGACTTTAGTGGAGTTTCACTGCAGGGATGGATCTGATCTGCTGAGTTCTAATGATTTGTATCCCCGCCAAACTCAGCACCATGTGCCAAAACCTTCTTCCCAACCTGGAAATAGGATGGAAAGAAAACAAGGAGGAGGCTCTGCAGTCTGGCTGAGAACTAGAAAGAGGCTGAAAGCTGCATCATAAGATGCTGACATGATTTAATTTTTCACTTCATTGTAATAGAAGAGGTACCAAACAACCCAGTGATTATTCATTTAGCTCCAGGACAGGGACCCACTGATATTCAAGCCTTGTGCATCACATTAACCCACATAAAACGTTAATGTAAGTTACCTGCTGCATGTGCACCATACAAATTACAACTAACATGAGCACACCAGGGTGGAGTTAGATTTCATTCTATGTCTATTCCATGCCATACTCGATGAGACATCTCATGCCATATGACCTGAACTGCTGCTAAGATCGTATCCTTCTCCTGGTCACTCTGACCATGTCATCTTGCCCGTCTGGGATGAATTGAGAGCAGACAGAAGTGTGGGGAGAGACCTGAAGGTGTAGACTATACCTTCCTCTCTTTTCAGTTTCCCAGAGCTTTTCTTGAGGCAGTAGATTACAGAGTAGTAGATACCTACATATACTAATACGCATTTCTCTTCGGAAACAAGTGTTGCTGCTGAAAGAGGTCCTTACAGAAGGTAGCATAGGTGCTGGGGGTGCTGTAGTACCCTCTGGCTTGAAGTGGTTTCCATCATATAAAGGGTTTACAGTTTGGTTCAGTGGCTCTCAGCACCCCCATTATACAAATTGTTCCAGCACCCCTGGAAGGCAGCAGCTAATTTTGCTTTGTGAAGCAGGTTTTACTAACCAGAGACAGTCCTGATGACTAATTAATTCTCTCTTCCGCCCACATAACATGTACAGCTCACAGTGTGGAGGAGTTAGCCACAGGGGGAAAAATCTGTTGTATAAGTTAAACACACCCTTAAAACATCCAGCATCCTCCTGCCTAGAAAAATGTTGGAAACTGGGAATGTTGGCTACATTCTCCCAGAGCTAAGAGCAGAGTCAAATGCCCCTAGAAGTGTATATTCCCATTCAGTGCTCATGATTAAGGCTATCCCTACACTGCAAACCTTACAGTGGCACAGCTGTTCCACTACGGCAGGGCCGCTGTAAGGCACTTGGTGTAACTGCTCTTTGCTGGCAAAAAAGAGCTCTCCTGCCGACAAAATAAAACCACCCCCCAACAAGGTGGGTGGTAGCTTTGTCAGCGGGAGAGCATCCCCCGCGGACAAAGTGCTGTCCAGACTGGCACTTTTCATCAGTAAAAGAAGTTATTTTTTTCACACCCAAGTGACAAAAGTTTTACCAATGAAAGTGCAGTGTAGACATGGCCTAATACTGTTGTTGGAATAAAGTGCTCATTGCAGCTTTACCACTGGGGGCGAGATTCATACCTGCTTGTGCAAGGAGCTGCACCCTCTCTGTCCACCAAGGGAGGGATTCAGCCTGAGGGAGAGCAGCCCGTGTTTTCAGTACTGCCTTCTCACAGGCGTTACTGCAGGGGATGCCAGCTTTGTGCTATTGTGGGGCAAGTCACAGGGCCCTTCTGCTCCCCATCCCTGAACAGTGCTGTCTATTCTTTGGGTGCTATTCTGGTCCTCTGTAGTGGAAGGGATGATGTGATGTGAGACTGTCTTCCTTCCGCGGCCCTGCACCAGGAGTTCAGCGGGGATGGCTATGGCCCTTTGTGTCTAATGAGAATCTCCTGCATGCTAAGATGGTATGTTCCACAGCAGCAGAGATAGGAAGGGTTACTCTGGTTCTCCACTCTGAGATACAGCTTCCTGTCAGACCATGGGTGCCGACTCCATGGGTGCTCCGGGCTCAAACATGCACTGAAAAAAAAAAGAAGGTTCTCAGCACCCGCAGGGCCAGATTAATCTTTTGTGGGCCCTGGTGCCTGGACTGTGGCCCCATCCCCAGCTCCGCCCATGCTCTGCCCTGAGCCCTGCTTCCATTTGCCCTCTTCCTTCCCCCCCCCCAGCCCAGAGGCCTTGCCTGTGCTCTGCCTGAGGCCACACCCCTGCTCGGCCTCTTCCACCCAAGGCACCACCCACCACTCAAACCAGCGGGGGAGAGGGGGAGGCAGAGAGGAGAACCCACCGGCAAAACCAAAAGTCAGCACCTGGGTGTCAGACTGCTCCTTACACCATTCCCACCAATACGTCGTCCCTTTGGAGAGTCAGGGGGGAGCAGGTTTCTCTTTTCTTCAATAAATTGTGTAGATGGTGCCAAAGTACCAGAGCAAATTCTCAATTTCTCCACACAACCCTGCCGATGGGCCTCTCGCTGACTCATGCGACTGCTTCGTATTAGTCTAGGAAGTCTTCTCAGTCATAGAATCATAGAATATGAGGGTTGGAAGGGACCTCAGGAGGTCATCTAGTCCAAACCCCTGCTCAAAGCAGGACCAATCCCCAACTAAATCATCCCAGCCAGGGCTTTGTCAAACCTGACCTTAAAAACTTCTAAGGAAGGAGATTCTACCACCTCCCAAGGTAACGCATTCCAGTGTTTCACCACCCTCCTAGTGAAAAAGTTTTTCCTAATATCCAACGTAAACCTCCCCCACTGCAACTTGAGACCATTACTCCTTGTCCTGTCATCTTCTACCACTGAGAATAGTCTAGAACCATCCTCTTTGGAACCACCTCTCAGGTAGTTGAAAGCAGCTATCAAATCCCCCCTCATTCTTCTCTTCTGCAGACTAAACAATCCCAGTTCTCTCAGCCTCTCCTCATAAGTCATGTGTTCCAGACCCCTAATCATTTTTGTTGCCCTTCGCTGGACTCTCTCCAATTTTTCCACATCCTTCTTGTAGTGTGGGGCCCAAAACTGGACACAGTACTCCAGATGAGGCCTCACCAATGGCGAATAGAGGGGAACGATCACGTCCCTCGATCTGCTGGCTATGCCCCTACTTATACATCCCAAAATGCCATTGGCCTTCTTGGCAACAAGGGCACACTGTTGACTCATATCCAGCTTCTCGTCCACTGTCACCCCTAGGTCCTTTTCCGCAGAACTGCTGCCTAGCCATTCGGTCCCTAGTCTGTAGCAGTGCATTGGATTCTTCCGTCCTAAGTGCAGGACCCTGCACTTATCCTTGTTGAACCTCATTAGATTTCTTTTGGCCCAATCCTCCAATTTGTCTAGGTCCCTCTGTATCCTATCCCTCCCCTCCAGCGTATCTACCACTCCTCCCAGTTTAGTATCATCCGCAAATTTGCTGAGAGTGCAATCCACACCATCCTCCAGATCATTTATGAAGATACTGAACAAAACCGGCCCCAGGACCGACCCTTGGGGCACTCCACTTGATACCGGCTGCCATCTAGACATGGAGCCATTGATCCCTATCCGTTGAGCCTGATAATCTAGCCAACTTTCTACCCACCTTATAGTGCATTCATCCAGCCCATACTTGTTTAACTTGCTGACAAGAATACTGTGGGAGACCGTGTCAAAAGCTTTGCTAAAGTCAAGAAACAATACATCCACTGCTTTCCCTTCATCCACAGAACCAGTAATCTCATCATAGAAGGCGATTAGATTAGTCAGGCATGACCTTCCCTTGGTGAATCCATGCTGACTGTTCCTGATCACTTTCCTCTCGTGTAAGTGCTTCAGGATTGATTCCTTGAGGACCTGCTCCATGATTTTTCCGGGGACTGAGGTGAGGCTGACTGGCCTGTAGTTCCCAGGATCCTCCTTCTTCCCTTTTTTAAAGATGGGCACCACATTAGCCTTTTTCCAGTCGTCCAGGACTTCCCCCGATCGCCATGAGTTTTCAAAGATAATGGCCAATGGCTCTGCAATCACAGCCGCCAACTCCTTTAGCACTCTCGGATGCAACGCATCCGGCCCCGTGGACTTGTGCACGTCCAGCTTTTCCAAATAGTCCCTAACCACTTCTTTCTCCACAGAGAGCTGGCCACCTACTCCCTATGCTGTGTTGCCCAGTGCAGCAGTCTGGGAGCTGACCTTGTTAGTGAAGACAGAGGCAAAAAAAGCATTGAGTACATTAGCTTTTTCCACATCCTCTGTCACTAGGTTGCCTCCCTCATTCAGTAAGGGGCCCACACTTTCCTTGGCTTTCTTCTTGTTGCCAACATACCTGAAGAAACCCTTCTTGTTACTCTTAACATCTCTTGCTAGCTGCAGCTCCAGGTGCGATTTGGCCCTCCTGATTTCATTCCTACATGCCCAAGCAACATTTTTATACTCTTCCCTGGTCATTTGTCCAATCTTCCACTTCTTGTAAGCTTCTTTTTTATGTTTAAGATCCGCAAGGATTTCACTGTTAAGCCAAGCTGGTCGCCTGCCATATTTACTATTCTTTCGACACATCGGGATGGTTTGTCCCTGTAACCTCAATAGGGATTCTTTGAAATACAGCCCGCTCTCCTGGACTCCTTTCCCCCTCATGTTATTCCCCCAGGGGATGCTACCCAACAGTTCCCTGAGGGAGTCGAAGTCTGCTTTCCTGAAGTCCAGGGTCCGTATTCTGCTGCTTACCTTTCTTCCCTGTGTCAGAATCCTGAACTTGACCAACTCATGGTCACTGCCTCCCAGATACCCATCCACTTTTGCTTCCCCTACTAATTCTTCCCCGTTTGTGAGCAGCAGGTCAAGAGAAGCTCTCCCCCTAGTTGGCTTCTCCAGCACTTGCACCAGGAAATTGTCCCCTACATTTTCCAAAAACTTCCTGGATTGTCTGTGCACCGCTGTAGTGCTCTCCCAGTAGATATCAGGATGATTAAAGTCGCCCATGAGAACCAGGGCGTGCGATCTAGTAGCTTCTGCAAGTTGCCGGAAGAAAGCCTCATCCTCCTCATCCCCCTGGTCTGGTGGTCTATAGCAGACTCCTTCCACTACATCACTCTTGTTGCTCACACTTCTAAACTTAATCCAGAGACACTCAGGTTTTTCTGCAGTTTCGTACCGGAGCTCTGAGCAGTCATACCGCTCCCTTACATACAGTGCTACTCCCCCACCTTTTCTGCCCTGCCTGTCCTTCCTGAACAGTTTATAACCATCCATGACAGTACTCCAGTCATGTGAGTTATCCCACCACGTCTCTGTTATTCTAATCACGTCATAATTCCTTGCCTTCACCAGGACCTCCAGTTCTCCCTGCTTGTTTCCAAGGCTTTGTGCATTTGTATATAGGCACTTGAGATAACCTGCTGATCGCCCCTCATTCTCAGTATGAGGTGGGAGCCCTCCCCTCATAGACGTTCCTGCCTGTGCTTCCTCCCGGTATCCTGCTTGCCCACTTACCTCAGGGTTTTGGTCTCCTTCACCCGGTGAACCTAGTTTAAAGCCCTCCTCACTAGGTTAGCCAGCCTGCTCGCAAAGATGCTCTTCCCTCTCTTCGTTAGGTGGAGCCCATCTCTGCCCAGCACTCCTCCTTCATGGAACACCATCCCGTGGTCAAAGAATCCAAAGCCTTCTCTCCGACACCACCTGCGTAGCCATTCGTTGACTTCCACAATTCGACGGTCCCTACCCCGGCCTTTTCCTTCAATGGGGAGGATGGACGAGAACACCACTTGCGCCTCAAACTCCTTTATCCTTCTTCCCAGAGCCACGTAGTCCGCAGTGATCCGCTCAAGGTCATTCTTGGCAGTATCATTGGTGCCCACGTGGAGAAGCAGGAAGGGGTAGCGATCCGAGGGCTTGATGAGTCTCGGCAGTCTCTCTGTCACATCGCGAATCTTAGCCCCTGGCAAGCAGCAGACTTCTCTGTTTTCCCGGTCAGGGCGGCAGATAGATGACTGAGTCCCCCTGAGGAGAGAGTCCCCGACCACCACCACCTGCCTCCTTCTCTTGGGAGTGGTGGTCGTGGAACCCCCAACCTCAGGACATCGCATCTCATGCCTTCCAACCAGCCGAGTCTCCTTCTGCTTTCTCCCCCGAGACGTATCATCTGGTCCACTCTCCGCAATGGTACCTGTGGAGAGAACATGAAAACGTTTACTTACCTGTGTCTGCGTTGCTGGTACCCGGACATTCCCCCTTCTTCTTCTGGAGGTCACATGTTGCCAAGCTTCTTCACTGGCCTCTTGGCTCTGCTGTGCAACCTGCTCTAAATCTTTAGAGCTTTGTGCCCGTAGAAGCATATCCTGACTTTTGTCCAGGAAATTCTCAGATTCTCGTATGCAACGCAGGGTCGATATCTGTTGCTCCAGACCTTCAATCTTCTCTTCCAATATGGATACTAGCTTGCACTTTGTACAGACAAAGTCGCGTCTGTCCTGTGGAAGAAAGACAAACATGGCACATCCAGTGCAGGTCACAATAGCTGAACACCCCCACTCCATATCATCTTTCTACTATGAGCTTCCTCAGAGAAGCTGGCAAGATGTAAGCCTCACTGGGCTCACCCCAGGCGAACTCCCAGGCAAACTCCTGCTGTGTGCTGCTCTGCTGTTCCCCGCTGCTCAGCTGGTTCGCTGAGCTCTGGCTATTTTTAAACAGCCAGGCTTCCCTGAAACATACAAACAGACACTCCCAATACCCGCCACCCGGAGGCTACCACCCAATCAGGCACTCGCTCAGGCTTTCAAACTGCCCTCCCAGCAAACACACACTCAGATACTCACTCAGCAAACACACACTCGGATACTCACCAATCCCAGGCAAACTTCAAACAGAGCATTGCAAAACAAACAAAAAAACAAAACAAAAAACTTTAACTTTCCGGTGGCCTGTATGAAAGAAGCTGGGGCCGGATTTGTAAAGATCTTTAGACACCTAAAGATCTTTACAGGTCTGGCCCTTGGTTGCTAATGGACTAGTGCCACCATCACCAAAGCCACCATCACCCAACTGCCTACTTTGTAAACAGCTATAACAGAGAGGCCAAGGATTTGCAAAGTCACAGGTACCACACATCCGTCCCAGCCTCGAGGCAGCCATTACTCACAACTTATCTGCACACACTTTTTTCACTGGTGTAACTAAATCAGTATAAAAAACAGCTGTAGTGAAGTCAGTGTAACCCCCTCGCATGAACTCAGCTATATCCACATGGAACTGCCTTCAGACTAGGGGGTTGCACAGATCTAACTGAATTGGGGTTGAGCTCAATTTAGTTAACTTGGTGGAAACCAGTATGTAGAGCAGCCCTTACTGGACTGGAATTAAACAGGTGGCTAAGGGTATGTGTGATTACACTATCAGGGTAGCCGTGTTAGTCTGTATCCACAAAAATAACAGGGAGTCCGGTGGTACTTTAAAGACTAACAGATTTATTTGGGCATAAGCTTTCGTGGGTAAAAAAAACCACTTCTTCAGGTGCATTGGAGTAAAAATTACAGAAGCAGGTATTATACTGACACATGAAGAGAAGGGAGTTACCTCACAAGTGGAGAACCAGTGTTGACATTCCTGGACATTCTATAACAAATTTAAAAGTAGATTCCTGGACATTCTGTAACAGATTTAAAAGTAGCTATATTTGAACAAAAAAACTTTCAGAAACAGACTTCAAAGAGAAACTGCAGAACTAAAATTCATTTGCAAATTTAACACCATTAATTTGGGCTTGAATAGGGACTGAGAGTGGCTGGCTCACTACAAAAGCAGCTTTGCCTTTCCTGGAATTGACAGCTCCTCATCTGTTGTTGGGAGTGGACTACATCCCTCCTGATCGAATTGGCCCTGTCAACACTGGTTCTCCACTTGTGAGGTAACTCCCTTCTCTTCATGTGTCAGTATAATAATACCTGCTTCTGTAATTTTCACTCCATGCATCTGAAGAAGTGGGTTTTTTTACCCATGAAAGCTTATGCCCAAATAAATCTGTTAGTCCTTAAGGTGCTACTGGACTCCCTGTTGTTTTTATGATTACACTGCAATCACGGCGTGTGAGTGTAGCTCAAATGGCCATAATGCTAGCTGGGCTAATCTAGCTAGCTTGGGCACCAGAACAGTTGTGCAGTGCCCGCTTCAGCGTGGGTTAGTCCTGTGAGTAAACTACCCACGCTTCTGGGCAGGTTTGTACAGCCCGTGCTTCTGCAGCTTCACTGTTCAGGTACCCAGGCTAGCTAGATTAAAGGTACAAGTGCTGCAGTGGCACAGTGTAGACACCTCCTGCAGCGACAGAAAGGGTGGTTCCATTGCTGTAGGAGTGGAGGGGTGGGCTCCCCTCGATCTAGCGGCATCTACAGAGGGGGTGAGTCGCCCTGTGCCGCACAGGGCATGACATTTCTCACAGTCCTAGGTCAAGCTAACGTTTTAGCTGTAGACCAGGCCTAAAGGTAGCTCAGGTTTGTCTCCCTGAGCTGCAGTCCCACCCACTGTAGGCATACCCTCATGTAAGGTGCTGCACCCCATTGAGTAATCTCTCAAGCTATCTCGGCCTGAAAAAGCCAAGCAAAGCTGAATCACAGACTGTAAGCTGGGCAGGAGGCTTTAATGTTATGCTATATATTTTTTTTCCCCTTTGCAGTCTCATTTTTCCAAGGAAGGCCTTTTCTCTTTCTTTCTCTGGAGACAAAGCTACTTTTTCATTTTCCTGCAAAGAAAATAAAAGCCAAGGCCAAAGTCTGCTCACCTTATGCAGGTTTGTCCATTTCATGTCAGCTGGACCCTTCCCCTGAATCAGGGTAACTCCTGGGAAACAGGGTTGGCCGATTCAGGACCAATATTTAAAAAAATTAAATTAAAAATTCAAATTAGCCTGGCTGGGTGTGATTGTTATTGGAAGCCACCCTCCTGTGAGAGCAAAAAGACAGAAGGAATTGGGGTGAGGATCCCTCAAGGAGCAGGTGCTAGTTCTGGAAGCCCTGTGCATTGATTGAAGTGACAACAGGGCATGTGGGGAGGAATCACTAGAAACACAGGCAGCTCAGAGAGACAGGGCCTCTGCTTCAATGGTATTGATTCTCCCAGGATCCATTTAGATTCCTGGGGACCCCAGGATTTAGGCACTGGCCCTACAGCCTGTTCCATAGGGGAGCAAACCCTGGCCCCCCACAGAACAAGTGGGAACCTTGCAGAGATTTCCTTCCCTTTGTCCTTCCTTGTAGGTTTCCTGTGGAGGATGGGGCTCCAGTCTCTCTCTAATTAAAGAAAAGATGAACTGAGAATGGGAAACACTACCACCCCCATTTCGTTTCTTGTCTCACTGAAAACATGAACAGTCAGCGTAGCCTTCTTCCTGCAATCACTGTGCGACGAACACTCTGTAACAGCAAATCTGCATAGTCAGTAACACGGATGGAAGTGCTTCCATTTAAAAAAAAAATAAATGGAAATGCACTGTGAGACTGCAGCATTGCAGAGGGTGTTCTGTACTACTCCTGCATTCCTTGGTTCCACCCTACTCTCCACTTGCTCTTTGCAGTAACATCCCCAAAACGTATATTAACCAAAGCAGGAAAACAAGGAGAAAAAATATTTGTAAGTGGGATTTCCCCTCACTTGCATCCAGTGTCCTTTTAAATTGCTTTAATTTAAAAATTAAAGCTTTTCATGAAGATTTCTGTAAGCCAAGTTTCATGCTTTGACAGAAAATGAATGTTGGGCCTGGGCCAAGATTTCTAAGGGTCCCAGATAAAAGTCAGCTCTCACCAAGACAGTCGGTGCCAGCAAGGGGCACAGCGATACCAACTGTAACTACAAGTGCCAGTTGTAGGAGCAATTCCTGGTTTGTACGTGGTGGGAAGTGCTTCTCCTCAGGGATATGTTCAGACTAGTCAGATGAGAAGAATCAGGGCATCTTTCTTTTAACTTCTCTTTAATACATCACCACTCTAGGCCTCAATTTACTCATCTTTGAACTAGGCATTATAATGTTCACCTGCCTCACAGGGAAATTAGGAGGCTTAATTAGTTAATGTTTAATGATTTCAGATCTGCAGATCAAAGACAGCCAGGCTCCTTAGATGCTGAAGGTGACCTAGCGAGGCTTTTATAACTAAAAAACAACAGGCCTGTTTCTTACATCTTGGGCACCTCGATTGCCTTCATTGAGGTTGCATAGAATGCTAAGGCAGAGCCAACGTGGCTCTGCACATGCAAAGGTAGCTATATATTTGCAAATGTTTTATTTCAAATATGACAGCACTGCTCCGTTTATTCTTTTCTAGGCCTCCTTAACAAGAAGTACACAGGACCCAGAGAACAACAACAACTCCGCGAGTGAGTAAGTAGCATTCAGTGTGACATTTGACAGAAAGGTACATCTTCCTTTCACATTACATCTTTAGCATCAGGGTGTGACAGTAGCAAATCATTTTATCACATATTGTGTGTCTCAGGGCAGAGAAGGCCCCTTCCTCTTCTGTACCCCACCACACGTCCCTTTGGAGCCCCCACACCCTCATTGCTGCTTCCCAAGTACCTCAGGTTAAAGCCCTAACTGAAGAAGGAAGGGGACAGTCTTGGTAAGTGATGAATTGTTGGCTAGTAAAGTTTGTGAAAATAAGCCTGAAAAAGGTAGAAATGATTTGTTTAAAGCAGCTCAGTGTAGCTTGCAAACTTAACACCATCAAATTAGGCCTGAATAAAGACTGGGAGTGGCTGGGTCACTACAAAAAGTAATTTTCCCTTTGTTGATACTCACCCCTTCTTGTCAACTGTTGAGAATGGGCCACATCCACCCTAATTTAATTGGCCTCGTTAGCATTGACCCCCCACTTGGTAAGGCAACTCCCTTTTTTTCATGTGCTGTGTATTTATACCTGCCTACTGTATTTTCCACTCCATGCATCTGATGAAGTGGGTTCTAGCCCACGAAAGCTTATGCTCAAATAAATTGGTTAGTCTCTAAGGTGCCACAAGTACTCCTTTTCTTTTTGCGGATACAGACTAACACGGCTGCTACTCTGAAAGATCTCAGAGAATTTAAGGCCAGAAGGATACCAGATCATCTAGTCTGACCTCCTGTATGTCACAGGCCACCAACACCAGACAGCACCTGCACACTAGATCCAACAAATGAAATGAGGTCGAAGTATCACAGCCCACCAGAGACTAGACTGTTGTGTGCCACAGGCAGAGAATAGGATGGACTGAGGTGCACCAGTGCACAAGGCCCTGCAATGGGAACTTCTGCAGGGAGGGCATGAGATGGGAGTAGAGGTTGTAATGGATGCATGTGGAAGGGAGCAGAGATCAGCAGGAAGAGAAGACTATCCCTGCACACCTCCTAGGTACACATGAGGAGGGCTCCTGTGCTGTGAATATCTGGAGGTCTGCAGGAAAGGGGAGTGGAGTCAGAAGAAATTCCACACACACACTCCCCTGCACCCCACAGGACATGTTCCCTTAGGAGAGCCAAGTTTCAGCTGGAGCACAGCACTGAGTTTCAGTCCTGGACACTCTGGGGTGCAGAAGAAGGGAGATGGGTCATGTGGCCTTCGGAAGGTCCTCATCCTTAGGACGAGCAATCCATTGGACCTTCCAGCGTCTGGACAGGGCCCTGGGGAGGAAGCGTGATATAGGGAGTAGTGCACTAGACCAGGGCACAGGAGACGTGATCAATTCCTGGCTCACTCACAGGCTTCCCGGGTAATCAGAAAAACCTCCAGTCTGTAAATGGGCTGATAACCTTTCCTCTGTAAAGCGGTGATAAAGCTTTGAGAACAGAGGCTGCTAATAAGGAGTTTCGAGAGGGAGTTTGGAAGGGGAGTGGAAAGGGTACGAGGTACACTTGCCATTCTTTAAAACCTTTAAACTAAACTATAATCAAAACTTCTTGATTTAAACAAAAAACCCTATCATTAACCTAGGTAGCTGTAGGAAAGAATGCAGGCAGAAGCCCAGCAGCAGAGTGGGGGCTATCCTGTTTATTGCACTCAGTGTAGCATGTATGATTACCTGCCTGTGGGCAGGTGGTGTATGTGTGCATTTGGTGCAAGGAGCTCCTGGTCCTCAGAGACTGTGTACGGGTTTTGGAGGCCAGGGTGGTGGAACTGGTGGAGCTAAGGGAGGCAGAGAAGTATGCTGATGAGGCTTTCCGGGACACTGTAGATTTGTCCCACCTCAGGTCAGACAGCCCCTGAGCTGTTAAGGAGGATGAAAGGCCCAGAGAAGGAGAGCAGTCAACTGGAACAGAGGGAAACCTTCCCATAGTTGGGACCCTCCTTCCAGATGATGTTGGGGTCTCCTCTCGCACTGAGGTTACCTCTCCGGGGGAGGGAACTCCAGTCATTAGGAAAAGACAGGTGTTAGTAATGGGAGATTTGATCATTAGAAACATAGCTGGCTGGGTTTGTGATGACTGGGAGAACCATATGGTGACTTGCCTGCCTGGTTTGAAGGTTGCGGATCTCTCGAGGCATCTAGATAGACTTATGTGTAGTGCTGGGGAGGAGCCGGTGGTCATGGTACATGTAGGTACCAATGACATAGGGAAGGGTAGGAGAGACGTCCTGGAGGCCAAATTTAGGCTGCTAGGAAAGAGACTGAAATCCAGGACCTCTATGGTGGCATTCTCAGAAATGCTTCCAGTTCCAGGCGCAGGGCCAGGTAGGCAGGCAGAGCTTCAGAGTCTCAATGCATGGATGAGACGATGGTGTAGAGGAGGGGTTTAGATTTATTAGGAACTGGGGAAACTTTTGGGATAGGGGGAGCCTATACAGGAAGGATGGGCTCCACCTAAACCAAAGTGGATCCAGACTGCTGGCACTTAACGTTAAAAAGGTTGCAGAGCAATTTTTAAACTAAGAGATGGGGGAAAGCCAGTTGCTGTAAAGGCGCACGCGGATCGGACAGAGACTTCTCTTAGAGGAGAGTCTATTGATAGAGATTTGCTAGGTTTTAGTCAGGAGGTGAGGATGGAAGAGGATAAAGTATGGGCCAGATCAGACGAGAAACATTCACATAAAGAATCTGACACCTCAGAAAAGGGCAGACAAATAAACAGTGACAAGTTTTTAAAGTGCTTGTACACAAGTGCTAGAAGTCTAAATAATAAGATGGGTGAACTAGAGTGCCTTGTGTTAAAGGAGGATATTGACATAATAGGCATCACAGAAACCTGGTGCAGTGAGGACAATCAATGGGACACAATCATTCCGGGGTACAAAATATATCAGAAGGACAGAACAGGTCGTGCGGGGGCGGGGGGGGGCGGGGGGAGAGTGGCACTATATGTGAAAGAAAATGTAGAATCAAATGAAATAAAATCTTAAATGAATCCACATTCTCCATAGAATCTCTATGAATAGTAATTCCATGCTCTAATAAGAATATAACAGTAGGGATCTACTATCGACCACCTGACCAGGACAGTGGTCGTGACGATGAAATGCTAAGGGAGATTAGAGAGGCTATCAAAATAAAAAACTCAATAATAGTGGGGGATTTCAATTATCCCCATATTGACTGGGTACATGTCACCTCAGGACAAAATGCAGAGACAAAATTTCTCGATACTTTAAATGGCTGCTTCGTGGAGCAGCTGGTACAGGAACCCACAAGGGGAGAGGCAACTCTCGATCTAGTCCTGAGGGGAGCGCAGGATCTGGTCCAAGAGGTAACTATAACAGGATTGCTTGGAAATAGTGACCATAATATAATAACATTTAATATTCCTGTGATGGGAAGAACATGTCAACAGCCCAACACTGTGGCATTTAATTTCAGAACGGGGAACTATGCAAAAATGAGGAGGTTAGTTAAACAAAAATTAAAAGGTACAGTGACTAGAGTGAAATCCCTGCAAGCTGCATGGACACTTTTCAAAGGCACCATAATAGAGGCTCAACTTAAATGTATACCCCAATTAAAAAACACAGTAAAAGAACTAAAAAAGAGCTACCGTGGCTTAACAACCATGTAAAAGAAGCAGTGAGAGATAAAAAGGCATCTTTTAAAAAGTGGAAGTCAAATCCTAGTGAGGTAAATAGAAAAGAGCATAAACACTGCCAAATTAAATGTAAAAATATAATAAGAAAAGCCAAAAAGGAGTTTTAAGAACAGCTAGCCAAAAACTCAAAAGGTAATAACAAAATGTTTTTTAAGTACATCGGAAGCAGGAAGCCTGCTAAACAACCAGTGGGGCCCTGGATGATCGAGATACAAAAGGAGCACTTAAAGTCATCGCAGAGAAACTAAGGGTATGTCTACACTACGAAATTAGGTCGAATTTATAGAAGTCGGTTTTTTAGAAATCGGTTTTATATATTCGAGTGTGGGTGTCCCCACAGAAAATGCTCTAAGTGCATTAAGTGCATTAACTCGGCGGAGCGCTTCCACAGTACCGAGGCAAGCGTCGACTTCCGGAGCGTTGCACTGTGGGTAGCTATCCCACAGTTCCCGCAGTCTCCGCTGCCCATTGGAATTCTGGGTTGAGATCCCAATGCCTGATGGGGCTAAAACATTGTCGCGGGTGGTTCTGGGTACATATCGTCAGGCCCCCGTTCCCTCCCTCCCCCCGTGAAAGCAAGGGCAGACAATCATTTCGCGCCTTTTTTCCTGAGTTACCTGTGCAGACGCCATACCACGGCAAGCATGGAGCCCGCTCAGGTAACTGTCACCCTATGTCTCCTGGGTGCTGGCAGACGCGGTACGGCATTGCTACACAGTAGCAGCAACCCCTTGCCTTGTGGCAGCAGACGGTACAGTACGACTGGTAGCCGTCATCGTCATGTCTGAGGTGCTCCTGGTTGCCTCTGTGAGGTCGATCAGGAGCGCCTGGGCAGACATGGGCGCAGGGACTAAATTTGGAGTGACTTGAGCAGGTCATTCTCTTTAGTCCTGCAGTCAGTCCTATTGAACCGTCTTATGGTGAGCGGGCAGGCGATACGGACTGCTAGCAGTCGTACTGTACCATCTTCTGCCGAGCAGCCATGAGATGTGGATGGCATGCAGTCCTTCTGCACCGTCTGCTGCCAGCCAAAGATGTAAAAGATAGACGGAGTGGATCAAAACAAGAAATAGACCAGATTTGTTTTGTACTTATTTGCTTCCCCCCTCCCCTGTCTAGGGGACTCATTCTTCTAGATCACACTGCAGTCACTTACAGAGAAGGTGCAGCGAGGTAAATCTAGACATGTATCAATCAGAGGCCAGGCTAACCTTCTTGTTCCAATAAGGACAATAACTTAGGTGCACCATTTCTTATTGGAACCCTCCGTGAAGTCCTGCCTGAAATACTCCTTGATGTAAAGCCACCCCCTTTGTTGATTTTAGCTCCCTGAAGCCAACCCTGTAAGCGCCCCTCCCAGCGTCAGAGCAATGGCAAACAATCGGGCATCTGAGAGTGCTGTCCAGAGCACTCACAATGGAGCACTCTGATGGGGCTAAAACATTGTCGCAGGTGGTTCTGGGTACGTGTCGTCAGGCCCCCGTTCCCTCCCTCCCTCCGTGAAAGCAAGGGCAGACAATCGTTTCGCGCCTTTTTTCATGAGTTACCTGTGCAGACACCATACCACGGCAAGCATGGAGCCAGCTCAGGTAACCGTCACCCTATGTCTCCTGGGTGCTGGCAGACGCGGTACGGCTTTGCTGCACAGTAGCAGCAACCCATTGCCTTCTGGTAGCAGACGGTGCAATACGATTGGTAGTCGTCCTCGTCGTGTCCGAGGTGCTCCTGGCCACGTCGGCTGGGAGCGCCTGGGCAGACATGGGCGCAGGGACTAAATTTGGAGTGACTTGACCAGGTCATTCTCTTTAGTCCTGCAGTCCTATTGAACCGTCTTATGGTGAGCGGGCAGGCGATACGGACTGCTAGCAGTCGTACTGTACCATCTTCTGCCAGGCAGGCAAGAGATGAGGATTGCTAGCAGTCGTATTGTACCATCTTATGCCAGGCAGGCAAGAGATGAAGATGGCTAGCAGTCGTACTGTACCATCTTCTGCCAAGCAGCCATGAGATGTGGATGGCATGCAGTCCTTCTGCACTGTCTGCTCCCAGCCAAAGATGTAAAAGATAGATGGAGTGGGTCAGAACAAGAAATAGACCAGATTTGTTTTGTACTCATTTGCCTCCTCCCCTGTCTAGATCACACTGCAGTCACTCACAGAGAAGGTGCAGCGAGGTAAATCTAGCCATGTATCAATCAGAGGCCAGGCTAACCTCCTTGTTCCAATAACAACGATAACTTAGGTGCACCATTTCTTATTGGAACCCTCCGTGCAGTCCTGCCTGAAATACTCCTTGATGTACAGGCACACCCTTTGTTGATTTTAGCTCCCTGAAGCCAACCCTGTAAGCCGTGTCGTCAGTCGCCCCTCCCTCCGTCAGAGCAACGGCAGACAATCGTTCCGCGCCTTTTTTCTGTGCGGACGCCATACCAAGGCAAGCATGGAGGCCGCTGAGCTCATTTTGGCAATTAGGAGCACATTAACCACCACACGCATTATCCAGCAGTATATGCAGCACCAGAACATGGCAACGCGATACCGGGCGAGGAGGCGACGTCAGCGCGGTCCCGTGAGTGATCAGGACATGGACACAGATTTCTCTGAAAGCATGGGCCCTGACCATGCATGCATCATGGTGCTAATGGGGCAGGTTCATGCTGTGGAACGCCGATTCTGGGCTCGGGAAACAAGCACAGACTGGTGGGACCGCATAGTGTTGCAGGTCTGGGACGATTCCCAGTGGCTGCGAAACTTTCGCATGCGTAAGGGCACTTTCATGGAACTTTGTGACTTGCTTTCCCCTGCCCTGAAGCGCATGAATACCAAGATGAGAGCAGCCCTCACAGTTGAGAAGCGAGTGGCGATAGCCCTGTGGAAGCTTGCAAAGCCAGACAGCTACCGGTCAGTTGGGAATCAATTTGGAGTGGGCAAATCTACTGTGGGGGCTGCTGTTATGCAAGTAGCTCACGCAATCAAAGATCTGCTGATATCAAGGGTAGTGACCCTGGGAAATGTGCAGGTCATAGTGGATGGCTTTGCTGCAATGGGATTCCCTAACTGTGGTGGGGCTATAGACGGAACCCATATCCCTATCTTGGCACCGGAGCACCAAGCCGCCGAGTACATAAACCGCAAGGGGTACTTTTCAATAGTGCTGCAAGCTCTGGTGGATCACAAGGGACGTTTCACCAACATCAACGTGGGATGGCCGGGAAAGGTGCATGATGCTCGCATCTTCAGGAACTCTGGTCTGTTTCAAAAGCTGCAGGAAGGGACTTTCTTCCCAGACCAGAAAATAACTGTTGGGGATGTTGAAATGCCTATATGTATCCTTGGGGACCCAGCCTACCCCTTAATGCCATGGCTCATGAAGCCGTACACAGGCAGCCTGGACAGTAGTCAGGAGCTGTTCAACTACAGGCTGAGCAAGTGCAGAATGGTGGTAGAATGTGCATTTGGACGTTTAAAGGTGCGCTGGCGCAGTTTACTGACTCGCTTAGACCTCAGCGAAACCAATATTCCCACTGTTATTACTGCTTGCTGTGTGCTCCACAATATCTGTGAGAGTAAGGGGGAGACGCTTATGGCGGGGTGGGAGGTTGAGGCAAATCGCCTGGCTGCTGGTTACGCGCAGCCAGACACCAGGGCGGTTAGAAGAGCACAGGAGGGCGCGGTACGCATCAGAGAAGCTTTGAAAACCAGTTTCATGACTGGCCAGGCTACGGTGTGAAAGTTCTGTTTGTTTCTCCTTGATGAAACCCCCCGCCCCTTGGTTCACTCTACTTCCCTGTAAGCTAACCACCCTCCCCTCCTCCCTTTAATCATTGCTTGCAGAGGCAATAAAGTCATTGCTGCTTCACAGTCATGCATTCGTTATTCATTCATCACACAAATAGGGAGATGACTACCAAGGTATCCCAGGAGGGGTGGTGGAGGAGGGAAGGAAAATGCCACACAGCACTTTAAGCACAGCACTTTAAAAGTTTACAACTTTAAAATTTATTGAATGACAGCCTTCTTTTTTTTTGGGCAATCCTCTGTGGTGGAGTGGCTGGTTGGCCGGAGGCCCCCCCACCGCATTCTTGGGCGTCTGGGTGTGGAGGCTATGGAACTTGGGGAGGAGGGCGGTTGGTTACAGAGGGGCAGCAGTGGCAGTCTGTGCTCCAGCTGCCTTTGCTGCAGCTCAACCATACACTGGAGCATACTGGTTTGGTCCTGCAGCAGCCTCAGCATTGAATCCTGCCTCCTCTCATCACGCTGCCGCCACATTTGAGCTTCAGCCCTGTCTTCAGCCCGCCACTTACTCTCTTCAGCCCGCCACTTACTCTCTTCAGCCCTCCACCTCTCCTCCCGGTCATTTTGTGCTTTCCTGCACTCTGACATTATTTGCCTCCACGCATTCGTCTGTGCTCTGTCAGTGTGGGAGGACAGCATGAGCTCGGAGAACATTTCATCGCGAGTGCGTTTTTTTTTTCTTTCTAAGCTTCACTAGCCTCTGGGAAGGAGAAGATCCTGTGATCATTGAAACACATGCAGCTGGTGGAGAAAAAAAAAGGGACAGCGGTATTTAAAAAGACACATTTTATAAAACAGTCGCTACACTCTTTCAGGGTAAACCTTGCTGTTAACATTACATACATAGCACATGTGCTTTTGTTACAAGGTCGCATTTTGCCTCCTCCCACCGCGTGACTACCCCCTCAACCTTCCCCCCTCCCTGTGGCTAACAGCGGGGAACATTTCTGTTTAGCCACAGGCAAACAGCCCAGCAGGAATGGGCTCCTCTGAGTGTCCCCTGAAGAAAAGCACTCTATTTCAACCAGGTGACCATGAATTATAGCACATGTGCTTTCGTTACAAGGTCACATTTTGCCTCCTCCCACCGCGTGACTACCCCCTCAACCTTCCCCCCTCCCTGTGGCTAACAGCAGGGAACATTTCTGTTTAGCCACAGGCAAACAGCCCAGCAGGAATGGGCTCCTCTGAGTGTCCCCTGAAGAAAAGCACTCTATTTCAACCAGGTGACCATGAATTATATCTCACTCTCCTGAGGATAACACAGAGAGATAAAGAACGGCTTTTGGTTGAATGCCAGCAAACATACACTGCAATGCTTTGTTCTACAGTGATTCCCGAGTACGTGTTACTGGCCTGGAGTGGTAAAGTGTCCTACCATGAAGGACGAAATAAGGCTGCCCTCCCCAGAAACCTTTTGCAAAGGCTTTAGGACTACATCTAGGAGAACCGCAAATGCCAGGGCAAAGTAATCCTTTCACATGCTTGCTTTTAAACCATGTATAGCATTTTAAAAGGTACACTCACCAGAGGTCCCTTCTCCGCCTGCTGGGTCCAGGAGGCAGCCTTGGGTGGGTTCGGGGGGTACTGGCTCCAGGTCTAGGGTGAGAAACAGTTCCTGGCTGTCGGGAAAACCGGTTTCTCCGCTTGCTTGCTGTGAGCTATCTACAACCTCCTCCTCATCATCATCTTCTTCGTCCCCAAAACCTACTTCCGTATTGCCTCCATCTCCATTGAAGGAGTCAAACAACACGGCTGGGGTAGTGGTGGCTGAACCCCCTAAAATGGCATGCAGCTCATCATAGAAGCGGCATGTTTGGGGCTCTGACCCAGAGTGGCTGTTCGCCTCTCTGGTTTTCTGGTAGGCTTGCCTCAGCTCCTTCAGTTTCACGCGGCACTGCTTCGGGTCCCTGTTATGGCCTCTGTCCTTCATGCCCTGGGAGATTTTGACAAAGGTTTTGGCATTTCGAAAACTGGAACGGAGTTCTGATAGCACGGATTCCTCTCCCCAAACAGCGATCAGATCCCGTACCTCCCGTTCGGTCCATGCTGGAGCTCTTTTGCGATTCTGGGACTCCATCATGGTCACCTGTGCTGATGAGCTCTGCATGGTCACCTGCAGCTTGCCACGCTGGCCAAACAGGAAATGAGATTCAAAAGTTTGCGGTTCTTTTACTGTCTACCTGGCCAGTGCATCTGAGTTGAGAGTGCTGTCCAGAGCGGTCAGAATGGAGCACTCTGGGATAGCTCCCGGAGGCCAATACCATCGAATTGTGTCCACAGTACCCCAAATTCGAGCCGGCAATGTCGATTTAAGCGCTAATCCACTTGTCAGGGGTGGAGTAAGGAAATCGATTTTAAGAGCCCTTTAAGTCGAAATAAAGGGCTTCATTGTGTGGACGGGTGCAGGTTTAAATCGATTTAACGCTGCTAAATTCGACCTAAAGTCCTAGTGTAGACCAGGGCTAAATGAATTCTTTGCTTCAGTCTTCACGGCTGAAGATGTTAGGGAGATTCCCAAACCTGAGCCATCTGTTGTATGTGACAAATCTGAGGAATTGTCACAGATTGAAGTGTCACTAGGGGAGGTTTTGGAATTAATTGAGAAACTTAACAGTAACAAGTCACCGGGACCAGATGGCATTCACTCAAGAGTTCTGAAAGAACTCAAATGTGAAATTTCGGAACTATTAACTGTGGTTTGTAACCTGTCCTTTAAATCAGCTACTATACCCAATGACTGGAAGATAGCTAATGTAACACCAATATTTAAGAAGGGCTCTAGAGGTGATCCTGGCAATTACAGACAAGTAAGTCTAACGTCAGTACTGGGCAAATTAGTTGAAACAATAGTAAAGAATAAAATTGTCAGACACATAGGAGAACATAAATTGTTGCGCAAAAGTCAACATGGTTTCTGTAAAGGGAGATCATGTCTTACTAATCTATTAGAGTTCTTTGAGGGGGTCAACAAACATGTGGACAAGGGGGATCCAGTGGACATAGTGTACTTAAAAAGAAAAGGAGTACGTGTGGCACCTTAGAGACTAACCAATTTATTTGAGCATGAGCTTTCGTGTAGCACGAAAGCTCATGCTCAAATAAATTGGTTAGTCTCTAAGGTGCCACAAGTACTCCTTTTCTTTTTGCGAATACAGACTAACACGGCTGCTACTCTGAAACCTGTCATAGTGTACTTAGATTTCCAGAAAGCCTTTGTCAAGGTCCCTTACCAAAGGCTCTTACGTAAATTAAGTTGTCATGGGATAAGAGAATCATAGAATATCAGGGTTGGAAGGGACCTCAGGAGGTCATCTAGTCCAACCCCCTGCTCAAAGCAGGACCGATCCCCAATTAAATCATCCCAGCCAGGGCTTTGTCAAGCCTGACCTTAAAAACTTCTAAGGAAAGAGATTCTACCACCTCCCTAGGTAACGCATTCCAGTGTTTCACCACTCTCCTAGTGAAAAAGTTTTTCCTAATATCCAACCTAAACCTCCCCCACTGCAACTTGAGACCATTATTCCTTGTTCTGTCATCTGCTACCACTGAGAACCGTCTAGAGCCATCCTCTTTGGAACCCCCTTTCAGGTAGTTGAAAGCAGCTGTCAAATCCCCCCTCATTCTTCTATTCCGTAGACTAAACATCCCCAGTTCCCTCAGCCTCTCCTCCTAACTCATGTGTTCCAGTCCCCTAATAATTTTTGTTGCCCTCCGCTGGACTCTTTCCAATTTTTCCACATCCTGCTTGTAGTGTGGGGCCCAAAACTGGACACAGTACTCCAGATGAGGCCTCACCAGTGTCGAATACAGGGGAACGATCATGTCCCTTGATCTGCTGGCAATGCCCCTACTTATACATCCCAAAATGCCATTGGCCTTCTTGGCAACAAGGGCACACTGTTGACTCATATCCAGCTTCTTGTCCATTGTAACCCCTAGGTCCTTTTCCGCAGAACTGCTGCCGAGCCATTCGGTTCCTAGTCTGTAGCGGTGCATTGGATTCTTCCTTCCTAAGTGCAGGACTCTGCACTTGTCCTTGTTGAACCTCATCAGATTTCTTTTGGCCCAATCCTCTAATTTGTCTAGGGCCCTCTGTATCCTATCCCTACCCTCCAGCATATCTACCTCTCCTCCCAGTTTAGTGTCATCTGCAAACTTGCTGAGGGTGCAATCCACACCTTCCTCCAGATCATTTATGAAGATATTGAACAAAACCGGCCCCAGGACCGACCCTTGGGGCACTCCACTTGATACCAGCTGCCAACTAGACATGAAGCCATTGATCACTACCCGTTGAGCCCGACAATCTAGCCAGCTTTCTATCCACCAAGAGGGAAGATTCTTTCATGGATTGAGAACTGGTTAAAAGACAGGGAACAAAGGGTCGGAATAAATGGTTAATTTTCAGAAAGGAGAGGGGTAACTAGTGGTGTTCCCCAAAGGTCAGTCCTAGGACCAGTCCTATTCAACTTATTCTTAAATGATCTGGAGAAAGGGGTAAAGACTGAGGTGGCAAAGTTTCCAGATGATACTAAACTGCTCAAGATAGTTAAGACCAAAGCAGACTGTGAAGAACTTCAAAAAGATCTCACAAAACTAAGTGATTGGGCAACAAAATGGCAAATGAAATTTAATGTGGATAAATGTAAAGTAATGCACATTGGAAAAAATAACGCCAACTATACATACAATATGATGGGGGCTAATTTAGATATAACTAATCGGGAAAGAGATCTTGGAGTCATCGTGGATAGTTCTCTGAAGACGTCCCTGCAGTGTGCAGCGGCAGTCAAAAAAGCAAACAGAATGTTAGGAATCATTAAAAAAGGGATAGAGAATAAGACAGAGAAGATCTTATTGCCCTTATATAAATTCATGGTACGCCCACATATTGAATACTGCGTACAGATGTGGTCCCCTCATCTCAAAAAAGATATACTGGCATTGGAAAAGGTTCAGAAAAGGGCAAATAAAATGATTAGGGGGTTGGAATGGGTCCTGTAGGAGGAGAGATTAAAGAGGCTAGGACTTTTCAGCTTGGAAAAGAGGAGACTAAAGGGGGATATGATAGAGGTATATAAAATCATGAGTGGTGTGGAGAAAGTGAATAAGGAAAAGTTATTTACTTGTTCCCATAATATAAGAAGTAGGGGCCACCAAATTAAATGAATGGGTAGCAGGTTTAAAACAAATAAAGGGAAGTTCTTCTTCACTCAGTGCACAGTCAACCTGTGGAACTCCTTGCCTGAGGAGGTTGTGAAGGCTAGGACTATAACAGGGATTAAAAAGAACTAAATAAATTCATGGAGGTTAAGTCCATTAATGGCTATTAGCCAGGATGGGTAAGGAATGGTGTTGCTAGCTTCTGTTTGTCAGAGGGTGGAGATGGATGGCAGGAGAGATATCACTAGATCATTACCTGTTAGATTCACTCCTTCTGGGGCACCTGGCATTGGCCACTGTTGGTAGACAGGGTACTGGGCTGGATGGACCTTTGGTCTGACCCAGTATGGCCTTTCTTATGTTCTTATGTTTGATAATGCTTCCAGACTTCCTGGATAAATTCCACAAATGACTGGTTGTGAGGAGCTCAGATACTGCGATGACAAGACCATACCAGTATCTGGCTAGAACAGACCACAGAGAACTGTGGACTAGATCCCCACAACACAGGTGCAGGAATGCTGGGTGCTACCATGCTACTCTGTTGTGCCCAGGGGAGATATGGCTACTTGCACCGGTGCAGTCACACAGGGGCAAACTGCAGTGGCCCAGCTCTCTTGGGTTGATAAGGCTTGTGAGATAACTACCCTTTCAACTGCATTCAGGTGAGCCAAGCCGCCCTCCTCTTCTCGCTTCAGGGAGATTCCTTCCCTTTGGTTCACAGTCACACAGAGCAGACACAGGACACTGTGGCCCAATCAGCCTCTTCCGTGGTTTCGTGAAGGCTGGTTGGATTAAAATGGTGCGTGTTTGTATAGCAATAAAGGAAAGAAAATCTGAAACAGTATGTCCACTAGCACGAGCAATGGCTCCCAGACTGTTCTCCTATGACTGCCTACAAGAGGAGCACTGGGAGCAGTAAGATAGATGTGTGAATGGGGCACTGATGAAAGATTTTAAATATCATTTTCTTACGCCAAACAGTGACTCTCTTGATTTTAAGCAGCTTTGTCTCTCCAGAAGGAGGTGTAGATCAGTCTGAGTGAAAATTCTGGTTATCAGGCTGTGACCTATTAACCATAGACATCACTGATGGATATGACATGAAAGCACATGTTGGTGGCTCAATCCTTGCTCCCTGCCAGCTCGCTCCTTTGCTTTTGAGCCAGTAGGGAATTGAAATTGACGAGAATCCCACTTTCTGAGCAAGCTTCTCGTCAGCTCCAGTCCCTTGACAGCTAACAAGGATGGTGGGCAGTGGTTAGGCAGAGTGGTCATACAGGCAGGCACTCTCAGTAAAAAAATCCACCCTCTTCTGATATTTCCCAGCACCCTCACTGGCCTTTGCACCATGATTACAGTTATTCTGTTTTGTCTGGAAAGGGTTGCTGCAGAGCCTTTTGGTGAATTTGATCATGCCAAAGAGTGAGTCAAAAGATTCCCAAACTAACCATAGCAGCTATAGGCTCTGGCTAATCCGTACCCCATCTTGCGCCTCTATGAGGAACTTGCTTATCTCTGCCACTTTGAAATGCAAAGGAAACAATTGTGATTCTAATATAGAAAGTGGGTCACCGCTGGAAAATTCATACTCTCAAAAGAAAATGTGGAGAATATTTGGAAGGACATCTGGATTAAGGAGAAAGCAAGCTGGAGACAGCTACAGGTCTATGATGAAGAAGCAGAACCTTAATCTCATTTACACTAAGGCCACTTTGCTCTGCCAGTTTTAAGAGGTTTTAAAATGGGAGTAAATATAGACTTACTCCCACTTTACACTGTCTAAAGTGACCTTAGTGTAAATAACAATCAGGACTATAGTCTTTAGCATCAAGAACTCTATGGGAACATCTGTTAAACTAATCATTCTGTCAACAGAATTTCAGTTTTTGGAAAAGTCAAACCAACTAAGTAACGTTTCGTTCCTAGAGTTGTCTCATCTTTCACCGGATCAGATTCTGCTCTGTCACACTGGTATAAATGGACATTTGTGGAGTTACTCTGGTGTGCCTGAGAGCAGAATCAGTCCCAGGTGGACCAAATCAGGTCCATCACTGATAGAGCCAATCACTGAAGAAATAACAAAACCAATAAAACAAAGGAAAAGAACGAAAAGAAGAAACAAGAAAAGTGGAAAAGCTTTAAAAAAAAAAAGAAGAAGAAGAAGATGCAGCCTCATTTGCTGTATTTCTTCCTGGAAAGCAGTTCCGCAAAGGCAGTAAATCTACTTTGAATCCTGTCCTGCATCAGTCTGTACCCCATAACCACAACTGTCGGAGATGAGATCCATCCAGATAGTGACACATCCACAAAATAATTAAGCGAGTTCTGAGAACTTTTAGCTTTGGAGGCTTGGTTTGACGTAGGATAATCACAGCTGCTTCTTAGCATTTTGGCGAAGATCCAATCTTAACAGGGCAGACAACACCATAAAGCAGTGGATGTTTCTTCTCCAGAGGGACAGCAATGAACTGGTGTACATCTCACTCAGGCAGGGTGGCACCAACATCCCTCAAATGGGTGATCGATATGACGTTGCGGTAATCACTCATGCCTTCCTACATGCCTGGACGCCTTGGTGAGGAACATCGCAGCGAGTGCTGTGCATGACGTCATCAGGAAGCGAATCGCCAGGACCTCTTCCAACCAAGATGTTGCCACCTACCTGAGCGGACCTCTGGAAAGCGACTTTGGAAGAGATGGGGGAGACTTTGCTTCACTTTGGACTCATGCCCAAAGTGCTACGCAACGGCTGGAGAAGCGTATTGGCTGCCACTGGACATGGTGTGAAGAACGTTAGGAACTGGGAGTCCTGGTGCCACAGGTGAAGAATACAGAGCACACAATCATCACTCTGAGAGCTAGAACTATGCTGGAGAGGATCTTGAAGGATGCCATCCACTGCCAGTATGTGGAAAACCTGAAACAGAAGCCGGACCAGGGCAAGGCCTTCAAAGTGACATGCAAGTGGGATGCCATCAACCACTTCCTCCCCAGGGACAGGTTCACCCGATTTGCTGACTGGAGATTCATCCACAGGGCCTGGCTCAACTACCTCCCGCTGAACGGAGCTGTCCGTCCCGGAAATTGGGACAAGCGATGCAGAAAGTATGGCTATGCTAATGAGACGTTACCTCATGTCTTGTGTAGTTGCAAGCCCCATTCCAGAGCCTGGCAGCTGCGCTACAATTCCATCCAAGATCGCCTAGTCAGAGCCATCTCACCACCCATGGGGTAGGTTGCCGTGAACTCCGCTATCCCTGGAACGGACAGCCAATTGCAACCGGATGTCATCATCACTAACGAGAAACAGAAGAAGATTGTCGTGGTGGATGTCCCCAGTTTGAAAGGTGAAGAAATACACCTCTCTGTCTGATGCCTTGAGAATTAGGGGTTATGAAGTTCAAACACATGCATCGATCATTGGAGCCCTAGGCACATGGGATCCCAGTAACGAGCGAGTGGTGCAGGAATGTGGAATCAGTCAGTGCTACGCTCAGCTGATGCAGCAACTCATGGTATCAGATGCCATCAGGAGGTCAAAGGACATCTATTTAGAACACATTACCGGACATTGGCAATACCAGGAGAGATGAGCCAGAGTGCCACCGAGAAGTGAAGTTGGGAAGGTAACCAAAATACTTTTCTGATGGATTGTATTTACTGAGGGACAATCTATCCTAAATTCTCAATTATTAAGGGACACTATACACTCATTGCTGTGTTTGTTTTCCAGAAGCTATTCTTAATATCTTTTTATGAGTGATGTACCCAAATATTTGGATGCTAATATTTTATCTGTATTGTTAAATTTATTAACCTTAATTTGGGATATTGCATAGTATATACAATATGTATTTTATGACTTTTAAACCAAAATCTTTGTACTTTTGGATAATTTAAGCATTATGCCCAGATGTATAGGCACTCTTTCCTTAACCTGTGTATTAGATCATTTTAAAGTTAGCTTTAATAAAAATTTTAAATCAGTTTAGTATTTCAGACACCCTCTGTCAGGGCACTGTGACCTAGCAGCAGGATGGACCAGATGACCTAATATATCTTTTCCCTTTCTAATTACTGTGATCTTATGACCGCCCCTAAAGCTTGTATTTCTAGTACAGTGTTTAAGCAAGGCATTGATCTGGTCCTGAGTCAATAGTCACATTTGCTTTAAGAAGGAACGTTAACAATTTATTGTTTACTTTCCTATCCTCAGAAAAAGGATAAATCTGTCTTAAAAAATCTGACATTTCAATTCCAGATTTCCTGCTACGTCTTCTCTGCAGTGACCATCAACTACCCCACTGGACTGTGGCAAGGGTCATACAGCAGGCAGTAACCCTAGTAAAAAGGGGTCTCCTTAGTTCTGACAACACAAAGCAGAATCATGGACGTTAAGGAAAAGGCCTTGTGGAGCCTCTAGTCCATCCCTCTGCCAGGGCAGGATTTCCCATGTTGTACGTTGCCAAGTGTAAAAACAACGAGGAGTCCTTTCTCAAGCAAAGGAACTCCCACCATTGTTCCTTGTGGGAGATTAATTCACAGCCTAATGAGTCTTGATGACAAGAAATTTTCCTTGTATTTAGTCTAAATTGTCCCATCTCACATTGTATCCTATTTACTGTATCCTATGACCTCTCCATAATTGTTTTCCCTCCTTGGCATTAACACCCTTAAAACAGATGTAGTCTCCTCTCCTGTTCCCCTTCCTCAGTTATATTAAATGTTTGCTTCTTTTCAGCTTCTCTTGCTTCGTCAGTCCACTCTGCCCTGTAAGCACTTTTGTTGCTGTTCTGTAAACTCCCTCCAAGCTGTTAATATTTTCCTAGTAATGAGGTGACTAGACATGAGCACAGTATTCCTGGTGGAGTTGCGCCTTTTTGTGCTGCTCTGCTCCACTGAAAACTCCTATCTTGTGTGTTGTACACTATTGGCCCTTTTCCTTTCTGCATTATTGCTTTCCAGATTTCTCACTCCCACTGAATAGCTGTGTTTTGAATTATTTTCCCCCAGAAGTGTTGATTTGCTATTTTCTAATTCAGTGGAGCCCACAGCGGTGTGTAAATTATCCACAGTGCATACCATTGGCAGGGGTGCCAATTGGGGAGTGGGGGCACGGCCCCATGGGAGGAGTGGAAAAGGGGCAGTTTGTCCCAGGGTGCCTGTTTGAGAGGGCCCCCAAAGTAAATGGCATTGTGATCTGGCAGGGTTGTGATGGAGAGCTGCAGGGCCAAGTTTCATTGAGCGGCTCCTGCCGGGCCAAAGCTGAGTGGGGCTGCGATCCCATTCACCAGATCACAATGCCTGGAGTCGTGAGCTGTGCCCGGATCCATGGGACAGGAACCAAACAGTTGCTGAGGGGCAAATGTGGTTGTGCGTACCAGGTGAAAAATTTCTGGGGCTTCCCCGTTCCAAGTCAGGAGGAATATTGGTTATCACTGCAACGGAACAGGCTGAGCTCAGACAGTTACAATTCCTGATCCTCAGCCACCTAGCCCCAGGGTAAATTAGAGCAGCTGGGGACCTACTTTAACTCTGCACCACCAGTTACAGTGCGGGATCAGCATAGTAGAGCTCTGCTTCAGCAGACCCAGTCCCACCCATGCCCTGCCCCCCGAATTCCCCTGACACACCCCATCTCTTGCTTAACACTGGGACTGGCTGTTGCTAGAGCAGCCAGCTTTCTTACATCCAAGAGTTCTCCTATGCAAGGGGGATTCTCTACCAGCTATCTCTGGCTGTTTTAAGCATTACAAAGTGGCCTTAGGAGACCAGAGAACTCAGACATTTAGAGTCAAGTAATTTCTGAGGAACCATGTTCTGTTTCTCTAGGACAGTATAGGTTTCATCCCTGTTAAATTCTAGAGCATATTTCCATGAGGTTTACAGGAAGAAATGAAAGGCTATGGGGCTGTTTGCTTTTTTCCAGCCATTGTCCTAGCCCATTAGCATTACGCGTCACCCTGTTCATTCATTCATTCATTCATTCATTCATTATTGTTTAAAAAGAAAAAGTTGACAGCTGATGTATTTTGCAGTACGTTGGGTTTTTTATTTAGAGAGCGTCTCTCATCCTAAAGGTCACCATGAAGACTAAGGCCAGGTTACCCTACCACTTATGGCGGCAAAATGTATGTTGCTCAAGGGTGTGAAAAAACACACCCTGAGCAACATACATTTTGCTGGCATAAGTGGAAGCGTGCACAGCACTATGTCAACGAGAGAGCGTCTACCACCAACATAGCTACCGCCACTTGTTGGGAGTCGCTGGGCAAGCTCTCTCCCATTGGCATAGAGCAGCTACGTGAGAGACCTTCCAGCGGCTCAGCCTGCAGCGGTAGAGCTGTGTCACTGTAAGTTGTCTTGTGTCGACATAGCCTCAGCCGTCAGGAATAATTAGAAAAAATGGGTTGTGTAAGTGCCAACGGAAACAATTAATGTTTTGTAGATTTCGAAATGGAGTCTTGGAAATTTTGCCACAGGCTGTTTCTTATCCATCATTCAACATTCCTGTAAAACTAGCAGAGGGCTGGTCACATGATGAGCTATAATCAATAACTCACATGCCAGTTGTGAGTTTAAGTCATGTTTCTACATTTCCTTTTCCTATTATGAAGTATTTGGGCCCTACACCCTGCTTTTAAGTGTTACTCCCATCTCTTATTTACTATATGAAGAGAAAAAAATCATTTCCTCTCTGTCAAAAGAAGGAAACTGAATGAAGGAATCAAGTGAAGACTCATTTGCTAGATACCTCTTGGTGCCCATAGAACTTGTGGTTGAAGAAATTGTGCAAAGTAAATTAGCTACCTCTCGGGTAGGAAATTCACATGACATCTGCCATGCCAGTTGGCCGGTTTGAAAAAAAAAGCCATTGTTGACATCTGCAGCTCCTGACATTTACGCAGCCAGATCAGGATATTTTTTTTCAAATGGGCAACTAGACAGATGAGAATGTTTTATATTATAAGGATTGACATACAATCAGTGCAATGCTGTGGGCAAAATTCTTCCAAAGCAATTACTGCAGGACTGTGATTGCCATCAGGTGTATGTCCCTTTCAGAGACACCAGGGATGAATTCTTGTACATATGAAGAATATTCACCTGCAGGTATTGTCAGAATTGGGAGCTCTGGAAAATTTTAGTTTAGTTTATTGAGAACAAAGTCTCGTGTGGATTAAACCATTTTACTCTTGTAGTGACATTCTTTTGCAGCACAGCACTAGCGGTAACGTAGGGTCACAGAAATAGTCACTTCAGACAGCATTGTACAAACGTTTATGAACTAACGTCCCCAGCTCTGCTGTGGGCTAGATACATATTATCCCCCATTGACAAATGGGGAAACTGAGGCACAGAAGCAAATGGACTTGCCTGATGCCACAGAGGGAGATAATGCAAGAACAAGGATTAGAATACAGGATTTCTTGATTAATCCAGTATTGTTGACCTGAAGAGTTCAAAATCATGCGATTTTTTTCAGTCTTTTTATTTTACCACATGTGCACCAGCCCCCTGACAGCGTCCCACAGTACCCCCATGCCCCCAGAGCCCTAGAAGGTTCCTGTTTCTGGCTGCAGGGAGGGGGCTCCCTGCGCTCTGGTAGAGGGCTGAGGCCACTACTCAGATAAAGAGGGCATGGGGGAAGAAGTTGTTTCTGCTGTGCTGTACGTGATCCTAGGCTCTGCCCCAGACAAACACCTCCCTCCCCCACTGGACATAGGCATTGTGCCCCTGAATCACTGGGCTAACGCAGCATGCAATATTTGGGGAGACAGTTACTTCTGTATTTAATGATGTGTGTGCTGTTAACACTATTAGCAAGATGGAGCTAAAGTTGGCCCCATGTCCTCCTATGCTTTCTGGGGGCAAGAGGACACAGGGAGTGCAAGATTGTGAGCACTTAAGCGAACACAAGCCTAGAGACCCAGGGTCTTTGCCCTCCAGCTCTCCACAGCTTCAAAAGAGTGTGTAGACCTGCAGCCTGGAGAGGCTCCAAGCAACCCAACAGGCTGCTGTCTGCTTGGCGGAGTGGTAAAACAGACCTACCTGGTAGAGTTAACTGTTTGTGGTAACATTTGCAAGGTCAAAACCTCTCCGCTGCTCTCCCACCCCTCCTAGCTCAGGCAGGAAAGGGCAGGATTGAATTCTAGGCCCTGGTCTACACTATGAGTTTAGGTCAAATTTAGCAGCGTTAGATCCATTTAACCCTGCACCCATCCACATGATGAAGCCATTTACTTTGACTTAAAGGGCTCTTAAAATCAATTTCTGTACTCCTCCTCCGACGGGGGGATTAGTGCTGAAATCGACCTTGCCAGGTCGAATCTGGAGTACTGTAGTCGCAATTTGACGGTATTGGCCTGCGAGAGCTATCCCAAAGTGCTCCATTGTGACCACTCTGGACAGTTCTCTCAACTCAGATGCACTGGCCAGGTAGACATGAAAAGGCCTGCGAACTTTTGAATCTCATTTCCTGTTTGGCCAGTATGGTGAGCTCATCAGCAGAGGTGACCATGATGGAGTCCCAGAATCGCAAAAGAGCTCCAGCATGGACCGAATGGGAGGTACGGGATCTGATCGCTGTATGGGGATATGAATCTGTGCTATCAGAACTCTGTTCCAAAAGACGAAATGCTCAAACATTTGAAAAAAATCTCCAAGGGCATGAAGGACAGAGGCTATAACAGGGACCTGCAGCAGTGCTGCGTGAAACGTAAGGAGCTCAGGCAAATCTACCAAAAAACCAGAGAGGCAAACGGCCGCTCTGGGTCAGAGCCCCAGACATGCCAGTTCTATGATGAGCTGCACGCCATTCTAGGGGGTGCAGCCACCACTATCCCACCCCTGTGCTTTGACTCCGTCAATGGATTATCACGCAACAGAGATGCGCATTTTGGGGATGAGGAAGATGAGGAGGAGGTTGAAGATAGCGCACAGCAAGTAAGCAGAGAAACCGTTTCCCCCGACAGCCAGGAACTGTTTATCACCCTGGAGCCAATACCCCCCGAACCCACCTAAGGCAGGCTCCCGGACCCACCAGGCGGAGAAGGGACCTCTGGTGAGTGTACCTTTGTAAATATAATACATGGTTTAAAAGCAAGTGTGTTTAATGATTAATTTGTGGCCAGTACCACTACTGGAAAAGTCTGTTAATGTGTCTGGGGAGGGAGTGGAAATCCTCCAGGGACATCTCCATAAAGCTCTCCTGGATGTACTCCCAAAGCCTTTGCAAAAGGTTTCTAGGGAGGGCAGCCTTATTCCGTCCTCCATGGTAGGACACTTTACCACGCCAGGCCAGTAGCACATAGTCTGGAATCATGGCATAACAAAGCATGGCAGCGTATGGTCCCGGTGTTTGCTGGCATTCAAGTAACATCCATTCTTTATCTCTCTGTGTTAGCCTCAGGAGAGTGATATCATCCATGGTCACCTGGTTGAAATAGGGTAATTTTATTAAGGGGACATTCAGAGGTGGCCATTCCTGCTGGGCTGTTTGCCTGTGGCTGAACAGAAACCTTCCCCGCTGTTAGCCACGCGGTGGGTGGAGGGGTGAAGCCATCATCCCAGAGAATTGTGGGGGGGAGTGGTTAGTTGAGTTTGTGCTGCACGTTAACCCGAAAACTGCAGCCCCTCCTTTTAAATTGCCAACCCATTTCAAATGGCCAACCCAATGGGTGCTTGGTATGTGAAATGAGGGCGCTGCTGTTTGAAACCATTCCCACATGTTATGAAGGTTAAAGAAGCCAAAAGACTGTGGCTTACCAGGGCTGTCTGCAAGCCAAATTCTGTTGCCCGCCGGCCCTGCGTGTGTGATCTCTCACACCAAACCTGCAGACCCTCAATATAAGAGGCAAAATGTGACCTTGTACTGAATGCACATGTGCTATGTAGTGTTAGCAGCAAGGTTCACCATGAAAGATGTACCCATTGTTCTCTAAAATGCATCTTTTAACTACTACTCTCCCTTTTTTTTCCTCCTGCAGCTGCAAATGTTTCAACGCTTCCCCTATCATCTTCATCCCAGAGGCTAGCAAAGATTAGAAGGTGAAAAAAACACACTCGCGATGCAATGTTCTCTGAGCTCATGCAGTCCTCCCACACTGAAGGAGCCAGCAGAATGCGAGGGGGCAGACAATGTTAGAGTCCAGAAAAGCACAATATAAACACGAGGATAGGTGGCAGGTTGAAGATGATAGGTGGCATCAGCTTGCTGACATAAGGCAGGAGTCAATGCTGAGGCTCCTGGAGGATCAAACTGATATGCTCCGGCATATGGTTGAGGTGCAGGAAATGTACACCCATTATCATGCTGGATAATGCAGTATGAGCACAGACCCCCACTTTAGCCCCTGTGTAACCAACCGCCCTCCTTTCCAAGATCCATAGCCTCCTCACCCAGACACTCAAGAACGCGGTGCGGGGGCCTCCGGGCACCCAACTACTCCACCCCAGAGGACTGCCCAAGCAACAGAAATCTGGCATTCAATACGTCTTAAAGTACAGTGTGGCCTTGTCCTTCCTTCCTCCCCCATCCCTCCTGGGCTACCTTGGCAGTTATCGCCCTATTTGTGTGACGAATTAATAAAGAATGCATGAATTTGAAGCAACAATGACTTTATTGCCTCTGCAAGTGGTGATCGAAGGGGGAAAGGAAGGGTGGTTAGCTTACAGGGAAGTAGAGTGAACCAAGAGGTGGGGGTTTTCATCCATGAGAAACAAACAGAACTTTCACACCGTAGCCTGGCCAGTCATGAAACTGGTTTTCAAAGCTTCTCTGATGCGCACTGCGCCCTCCTGTACTCTTCTAACTGCCCTGGTGTCTGGCTGCGCATAATCAGCAGCCAGGCGATTTGCCTCAACCTCCCACCCCGCCATAAAGGTCTCCCCCTTACTCTCACAGAGATTGTGGAGTGCACAGCAAGCAGTAATAACAGTGGGAATATTGGTTTCGCTGAGGTCTAAGCGAGTCAGTAAACTGCGCCAGCGTGCTTGTAAATGTCCAAATGCACATTCTACCACCATTCTGCACTTGCTCAGCCTGTAGTTGAACAGCTCCTGACTACTGTCCAGGCTACCTGTATATGGCTTCATGAGCCATGGCATTAAGGGGTAGGCTGGGTCCCCGAGGATAACTATAGGCATTTCAACATCCCGAACGGTTATTTTCTGGTCTGGGAAGAAAGTCCATTGCTGGAGCTATTGAAACAGACCAGAGGTCCTGAAGATGCGAGCGTCATGTACCTTTCCCAGCCATCCCACGTTGATGTTGGTGAAATGTTCCACCAGTGCTTGCAGCACCATTGAAAAGTACCCCTTTCGGTTTATGTACTTGCTGCCTTGGTGCTCCAGTGCCAAGATAGGGATATGGGTTCCGTCTATCAGCCCATCGCAGTTAGGGAATCCTATTGCAGCAAAGCCATCCACTATGACCTGCACATTTCCCAGAGTCACTACCCTTGGTAGCAGCAGCTCAGTGATTGCATTGGCTACTTGCATCACAGCAGCCCTCACAGTAGATTTGCCCACTCCAAATTGATTCCCGACTGATCAGTAGCTGTCTGGCGTTGCAAGCTTCCACAGGGCTATTGCCACTCGCTTGTGAACTGTGGGCTGCTCTCATCTTGGTATTCTGGCGCTTCAGGGCAGGGGAAAGCAAATCACAAAGTTCCATGAAAGTGCCCTTACACATGCGAAAGTTTCGCAGCCATTGGGAATCATCCCAGACCTGCAACACTATGCGGTCCCACCAGTCTGTGCTTGTTTCCCGTGCCCAGAATCGGCGTTCCACAGCATGAGCCTGCCCCATTACCACCATGATGTCCACATTGCCAGGGCCCGTACTTTGAGAGAAGTCTGTGTCCATGTCCTCGTCACTCTCCTCACCGTGCTGCCGTTGCCTACTCACCTGCTTTTGCTGGTTCTGGTTCTGCATATACTGCTGGATAATGCGCGTGGTGTTTAGAATGGTCATAACTGTCGCAGTGATCTGAGTGGGCTCCATGCTTGCCGTGGTATGGTGTCTGCAGAAGAGCAGAGTGGCAGCGGAAGCAGAAGCGGCGGGTGGATGACGATGCTGACAGCAATATGGCGCCTGCATGGAAAAAGGCGTGAAACAATTGTTGGCCATTGCTTTCACGGAGGGAGGAGCAAGGGGTAGGCTGGCAGCAGATGGTGCAGTACGACTGCTAGCCGTCATCTTCTCTGGATGCTCGCGGTGCTGCTGGCTGGGAGAGCAGCCTGAGGCAGAATGGCCCCCCCCAAGGATTGAACTCACAACCCTGGATTTAGTAGGCCAATGCTTTAAACCACTGAGCTATCCCTCTGCCAATATTCCAGACAGGACTGAATCTCCATTAGACAAAACTTGAAGAAGAGAATGACCTGAGTCACTCCCCTTTATGTCCAGGCACCCCGACAGACCTCACCAAGGTCTGCCAGGAGCACCCATGTCTGCCAAGGCACCCTGACCGACCAACCTCACCAAGGGCGGCCAAGAGCGCCCAGGAGATGACGAGGACGGTTACCAGTCATACTGCACCATCTGCTGCCACAAGGCAATGAGTTGCTGCTGTGTAGCAATGCAGTCCTGTGTCTGCCAGCACCTAGGAGACGTATGGTGATGGTGAGCTGAGTGGGCTCCATGCTTGCCATGGCATGGCGTCTGCATGGGTAACCCAGGAAAAAAGGTGCGACCCGATTGTCTGCCATTGCTTTTATGGGGGGTTGAGGGGGGGCCTGACAACATGTACCCAGAACCACGCGCAACAATGTTTTTTGCCCCATCAGGCATTGGGATCTCAAACCAGAATTCCAATGGGCGGCAGAGACTGCGGGAACTGTGGGATAGCTACCCACAGTGCAATGCTCTGGAAGTTGACGCTAGCCTCGGTACTGTGGACGCACTCCGCTGACTTAATTGTCTTAAGTGGGGACACACACAATCGACTGTATAAAATTGACTTCTATAAATTCGACCTAATTTCATGCTGTAGACATAGCCTAGGATTGTCATGCGTAACATGACAATGCGTAACATGAACATTCCACTTCCGATTATACCAGTGAAAATCATTCCAGTTTCTTCTCGGTGCTTGCTTCAGAAATCACTGTTACCCAAAGATCACTAATGAGCACCACATGTCTTTTGGGTCGGAAAACTATGAGGCCTGCTATTAAGGAATCCATGATTCAGTAAGATCGGTGGGTTTGTTTTGACTTTTGCACACACAAATAATGCTGTTTCTCATTCCCTGTTGGAGATAAGGGGCTTACTATGTCTCAGAGAGCTTGATTTTCTTTTACAGTAAAGATACTTGGTTGTCTCGTCCTCCAGGTTTCCAGTCAGAAGTAACAAGAAGCCTGAGATGCAATCCCCAATATCGTACGATTACGCTGAAGAAGAGCTCATGGCGAGTATTGAACAAGAGTACTGTCGCTGAGACCCAGTGCTGTATGATCATAGCTGACAGGGGCACATATGAGCAAGGGTTCTGTGAACAAAATAACCCCGCACACAGTGAGATTGTTCTGAAGAAATGGAAAAGACGAGAATGAAATGGGAGAGAATGTTACCACTCAGGAGGCTGTTAGTATTGTAGGACTTCGAAGAACTCCTCTTTGGCAAGTGCTGAGCAAGAGCACTGATTAACGAAGGAACCCTCGCTGAGCAGTGAACAAAAGCAATGCGGTGGAAAAAAATAAGATCTTATTACTTTCCTCTTGTAAATTAATATTTAAAAGCTAGTTTCTAAGTAATACTTGTGTATGAAGACTTAAATGTAGTGTAAGGTTGAGATGTGCCATTTTGACAGTGTGATTTCAGTCAGAGAAGTGCAGCAAATCATTTGAATAAATACTTACTTGAGAGGAGATATCCAAAATTTACCTTTCCTGGCACTTAGTTATGGGTCAAATTCAGACCTATGGTAAGCAGCTTGCAACTCTTTACACCAGATATGAATTTGCCCCCACATGTTTTTTTTAAATATTCCACAGCACAGAAAGAGGGAGGGAAGGGAGTCAATCATTCCAAACTTAGGCTGCAGGATCTAAGAGTTGAAATCCCAGTTCTCTATCAAACAACAGGTGTGGGATTTGTTCTGATTGTGCACATGGCTCTGTTCCTTCTAGCTCCCCTTTTCCAGAGAGGCAGGGGACTGAAATTGTCAAGAGTCCTGCTTCCTTAAAAGGCAAGATTCTTGTCTAGTTTCTTACCTGCTGGCTTACAGAAATGGAAGCTACAGGGAAATCAGAAGGACAGAATGACGTGCACATACCGGTCCAATGCCACATGTACGCGCCTGTTGGGTCATCCACTTTGAGATGGGCTTTAACATCATTGAAAAGCAGTAGTTCACAAATCAGCACTCCAGCACTGGAGTTAGATATAAATTGACACTTCGGGCTTACACAGGAATTTTCATTAGTGCTTAATTTAAAATTCACCACATTTATCACTAAGGACAGAAAAGTAAAACAAAAAATCCTATAAGCGCAAAGACTCAGAGGTTTTCAGTATGATTGACAGTGAAGCCTTATACTTTTTAATTAAGGTTTCTGTGCGTTTGGTTGGTTGGTTGGTTGGTTTGGAGCCTGATATACTTGGAGTAGCTGCTTATCAGAATTAGAAAAAATAACTTCTTTCTGTCCTCTGATGGAACATAACACGTCAGATGAAATCTCAAGGGCAAATCAATGAGGCACATGTTAATGGAAACAGTGGGATACACCTTAAGATGTCAAGGTTTGACTTTCCCTTTGTATTTTGGTGTAGATTTCACAAATGTCTATGTTCCAGATAATTCTCAATAAAAGGCAAAAGTATCAGTTTGAGAGAGACTGGGTGATCAATCTTCTGTCCCTCCAACTGTTATTTTTTCATGGAAATATCCAGTAGGATTTTTAATGTGGTCTCACTGCATATGATTTTTTCTTCCTAATGAGGCATCTAGTTTTAGTTTTTCCTCCAGATTACATAATGAGGAACCTGTGGCTATCTCCAGGTTGTCATGTTCTCGTAGCCAATGTGACTGAGCACATACGTCTCCATGCTGGTTCATAGTCCTCCCCTACTCAGTGCTTCTTCAGCACACTGATAGCCTTTTAATGAATCTTCCAGGAATATGAAGATAGTAGAGACAAAGTGCATCTGTAAGGGGACGTGCACAATTCTAGAAGGATGGAGAGGATCATGCAGATAGCACAAAAAACCCTACTGACCAGTTTGGATAAGAAGCAGTGTTCCAAAAGATGTCCTGCTTATGTACTCAGATGGTGGGTATCATTGTGGTGTGAACTTTGCATAGAGAAGGACAGAAATGTTCCTGTTGGAGGTCTGGTGTGGTACCCAATGAGATGGAAGTTATACTTAGGGCATGTCTACATGGGGATGTTAGTGCTAATATGCTAAATAAGCTAAAATGTGACTTTAAAGTGTACTAGGTACTCAATTAGCTACTCCACACTAGCTCGCCATGTGGGGACACTGACTGCGCACTAAGAGAGCCTAGCTTGGTATATCCAGAAATATCCTGCTGTCAGTCAAAAGATATATGTGCAGTGGTTGGGGGAGGTAGCTTAACGTATCAGGAGTAGAACCACACACAAAAATAGAAAATATGGTAATAACTGGTTCTTGAGTAGAAACAACACGTTCAATAATATTACCATGTCTGAAAATTATACAAAAGTAATAACATGAATTTATATGGCCAAGGTCCATATTCTATTACATTGGCCAGAATTAAATTAAACGAAATTAATCTCCAATAACCTGCCATAATAGCAAGCAAAATTATATCAGTGTGAGAAGAATACATAGTGCATTTTTTGTAGAGAACATAAAAAATATCTGAAGATTTCTAAATCTAGTGGCTGTACCTACTCATGATGCTGCATGCATGGTGTGTCCCCTTTTTGTTCAAAAACTAGCCAACTTTTAGATTTCTACGCTATCCAGGTTTCTTCCTTTAGATTGAGCCTGTTCTTGGACACAGAGGGCCAGATTCTAAGGGGTGCCCAGTTTGTGTTAGGCACAGATGAGGGGAAGGAAGCCACAGAGGAACTGCTTGTGGCTCTCTGATTCTGGGGCCAGTTATGTGCTGGGGCCTGCCTACTTTAGGATGACAACCAAGATGCTTTAAAATATGGCAGCTGGCTGTGGCCTCCAGGGTTCATTTTACCAGCCATGAATAGGTGGATGAAAGTACCCTCTGGCCACACCCCAATGTAACACTACGGAGGCTGGAGAAGGGTGGCACACATGTCAGTTGAGGACCGCTCAGCTGGAATCCCAGGCTGGAGAAATCTACCAACTTTCCAGACACTTTGAGCTGCCAGACCTTCCTGTTATACTGTGTAGGCAGGGAGATCACAGCCTCCTTCAGTATCTGAGAGCTTCCCCTGCTCCAGGCTCTGCCTTCAGGGCCGTCCCTAGCCATTTTGGTGCCCTATGCAGCCCCCCAGGCCTCTGTGGTGGGGGGGGGACTGCCCCCGGCCCCAGCCCGCTCCACTCCCCTGGCTCCCAGCCTTGGGGGGCAGGGGGAACCACCCCCCTGCACTCACCAGCGGCGCGGCTGGGAGCCAGAGGAGCGGAGCAGGCTGGGTCCGGGTTGTTCCACTTACCACACGGTGAGTGCACGCCCGACCCCTGTAGCAGTCCTCTGGGGAGTGGGGGCAGGGCAGGGGCAGAGGCTTGGGGAAGGGGTGGGGTGGAGGCGGGGCTGGGGCGGAGCAGGGGCTGGAGCAGCACGCAGCTGCGCAGGGCACCAGGAAATGTGGTGCCCCAAATGTCCTGGTGCCCTCCGCAGCTGCGTGCTTTGCGTATGGGTAAGGACAGCCCTGTCTGCCTTGCTGAGGTCAGAGTTCAGTTTCTCTCTCTGCAGCTGTATTCTATAACTGCTCCAGCTAAGAATGCTTTTCAGGTTGTCTTAAAGAAAAGACTGTGTTCTGGGAATTTTATAGAAAGAGAAAATATTAAAATAAAAAGCATGAAGAAATAGTCATCCCTGACTGATTATTAGGAAATGTACCTGGAGGTCGGCACTAGGCCTGAACATTGAAATCTAACCTGCCTGGCAAGATGATTTATTTTCTCCCCATTAGCATTTGGGGTGACATCATACTTTAGTCCTGTCTGTGATGGCCATTTCCCCTGTGTGACAGCCAGTTGTTCATAAGATGACAAAATTCATTCCTATTTTAAAAAAGCATCTCATCTAGCCTGTCCCTAAACATATGGGACTACACTGAGATACACCAGCTGGGTAGCTGGCCTGTCATTTCAGTCATTACCCTTCTACATGACATATACAGCCTAGTGTACTGGAGCAGGGCATGGTATTTAGTGCAAAAAACTTTCAGTCTTCTCCAAGTAAACAATAAAATATTTTCCACAATTTAGCATGGTATCTTCCCTTGTCTAGAAGCAGCACGTAAATACAAAATTATACAAATACAGTATGTTCTGAACTTTGCACAAACTAACTACCTTATGTTTAGTGCCGTGCTGGCTATTAACCATTCTACACACAGCCACTTCTTAAAAAACACCAAACCAAACCACCATTGGTCAGAGGGTTAAGGAAAGGGTCACATTTTCCATGGTACCACTTAAATAGATTATCAGCTCCAGCCACTTACTTAGCTTTCACTGAGTGTAGTGTTTAAAACAAAAACAAACAAAAAGTGAGCTTTCAGAGCATGCCATGCAAACTAAAAAAACTAGATCATAAGAGATTTTTATATAAATATTAACCAAAAGGCAAATATCTTGGCTTCTGACTGACCATCTGTCTCGTGAAAAGCAGTCTTGTGCAGAGGACAGCAGGCCAAAAAAACTGAAGACCTGGCCAGCAGCATGACAACTTAGCAGAAGGCAATTTGGCGTTCATAAGATTTACTAGTTGGTCTGTAAAAAGATTAACACTGAAAGACTCTGTAATGGTAAGAAATTTAAGAGCCTGAAAAGAATTCTTAGAAGTTAGTTAACTAGGCCAAAATCTTCCAAAAACAGAACAAAAGCCACTTTTGTGCTTACGCCATTTGCATCTACTCAACTTCTGAGTTACATGCAAATTGGGGTTTTGCAAATGCAGAACTGCACCTTTGAAGATATAATACACAGAAAATTTTTTTCTTACCTGCGGATTGCTTTTCATGGTATTACTACCATGATAGGCGCATGCCTTGCCACTGAACAAGGAAAAGAAATAAAAAGGGTGTAGTCACTGTTGTAGCATTCTAGCCTTTCCTGGAGTATGTACATACCTGTACAGGAAGGAGCACAAAGACAGCAAGACCTTTAGAGAGGAAACCACTGGTTGCTTTGTCTCCTAAAAACAACCAGAAAAAGTGGTTACCTCTAGAGCAGTTTTAAGAAGGGAAATACCCTCTCATAGGCTGGCTATGGGCCAGCAGACCTTTTTACAGGGCTTTAAAAACTGGTCAGGGGACAAACTGAGCTAGAAATTGAAGACTCAAAATGGGAGGAGCTGTGACTTACTGTGTGGGCAGGTGATAGGAAAGATTAACATGGAAATTGCCAAAATCAAGCAATGAGGACTCGCTTGTTATAAGCAGCAGTATTTGCTCTGTATTTATCTATATGCTTGGTGTGGTAATAAACAGTCTTTGTTGGCAAACTAAAGTGTGTCTTCTGTACTCTGTTAACCAATACTCACAGCTCTAATAATACAGCCTACTGTACAACCTCGCAGCTTTCACTCCGGTAGGTTACTCAGATGAAGGCTTTTCACAGCCAGTCTCACTCTCTTCCCATCACCTGGATTATAATACCTGAGACGACTTCCTGACTCCTCAGGTGTGCCTGTCTCCATCAGGGTGGAACTCTGTACTGGTGTTGCTATGTTACAGAAGACAACTAGAAAGTAGGAAAATTTTGTTTTCCACTGAAACCGCTGCCACCAGTGTAGATCCAGCTTGAGTAGTAGTGCCCTGCCCAGGGGTGGGCCCATAGGCGCTGACTGCATGGGTGCTCCAGCCCCACCAGCCACAGCTGTTTGGCAGCTCACGGAGGGGCTTAGGAAAGGGCAGCGAATGGCGGGAAGGCAGGGGCCTTAGGGAGAGGGCAGAGTGGGGGCAGGCAGAGGCAGAGTGAGGGTGGGGCCTTGGGAGAAGGGGGGCTGTGGGGGCAGGGCCTTGGGGCAGAATTGGGGTGGAGCACCCCTGGGAAAAAGTAAAAGTCGGCACCTATGGTTGGGATCACACATGTATGCTGAAATGTAAAGAGGATGAACAATCCAGCCATGAAGGAAATGGAGTTGGGCTGGGAAAACAGCTCCCTCCTTCTAAAAAGATAGCAGCCCTCAAGCTGCTGAGCACAGTGGATCCTGACGTCTCCATTTGGCTGCTGCTGGGGTTGACTATGGTTCTTGGTACAAGTGGGGCAGCACACCAGCCAGCTAGTATTGACTTAAGCCACTCTCTTTCGGACCAGCAGGTGGCAACTACTTCAATGGAGTTCAACTGGACAGAGACATCCTGCAGAAGAGTCAACAAAACTGGATACAAGAGAAGATCCCACGGGGAGAATAAAATCTAGAGCTTTATCTTCCTTTTGAGGTCCCTCTCTCAAAAAGCAAGGCAAGATCAGACTTCCTATTACCATTAGTACAAGCAAGATTCACTGAGAGCCCTTTGAGCACATCAAATGAGTGCTGAGGAACTTCCTCCTAAAGCTTCAGAGTAGCAGCCGCTTTAGTCTGTATTCGCAAAAAGAACAGGAGTACTTGTGGCACCTTAGAGACTAACCAATTAATTTGAGCATAAGCTTTCGTGAGCTACAGCTCACTTCATCGGATGCATTCAGTGGGAAAAGGCTGCGGATCCAGGCAAAAGTTAGGAAGGGAGATGCCATGGCAGAGAAGGAAACTACATGGAGAAGAAAATTAAGATGAGTTTGGATCACTAGTTCATCTGGGATAGAGAATTGCAGGTAATGGCAATACTCGCTCCTTCTCTTTCCCCACCAAGGAGACTATCATGAGTAGAGATGTTCAAGATTTTTTAAAATTTTCATTAAAAGATTTTGCTGCTTTTTTGACCCACTTGTAGAGATGATCAGATTTCTCCAAGTACTGACCTTTTTGTGAATTTTCTGTGTGTGTGTGTGTGCATGCCATTTTTGGACCAGACTCTGGCCACAAGTAAGGCTCCCTTCCAGGAGGGAAAGCAAAGGCCAATGAACATTAATGGCCCCAAAGATCAAACCTCAGAAATAAATTGAGGCTCCAGAGAGCAATGGGTGTCTTAACTAGGGGCTCGGGTAAGATGCTGGTTTAGAGTGCGGTTATACTTTGAAGAGTTCATATGTAAAAAGTGACACTTTTACTCAGCAGATCTGCTTCTTGGGAGCCTTTTCATCTCTACTGACTACAGTAACAAAAGTAAGTTCTAACTGCTTTTTATTGCTGCTATTCATAGAATCAACAGACCAGTACAGTGGGAGCTAAATTCTATTCCTTCTTGTGCAGCATCTCTGGAATTGCTGAGTAAACTTCCATCAGCTGCACTCTTATGGAAATCTATTTATGGCACAGGTGTCCTTGAAGGCATAGGTCAAAGACAGTGGCCTAGCATGCTGACCTAACCTGTGTAACAGGTGATTATGTATGAGATAGAAAAAGCTCAATCAGGCTGAGTTTGCAGTTAAGAAAAAATTATCATTCTACTTGTAAATTGAGCACATTTGAAAGAGAGAAATTACTGATACACAACAAACATGGAAGGCCTCATGTAAAGAAAAAAAATGACCTCAGTTCATCTTAAAGAGTAAATTTGCACGTTCAGGAACATATTCCCTGATGGGCACTCCTCAAGTTGCAGCAGAGGGAGCCTGAGTTACTGAGGTCTGAAACCTGGACCGTTAGATAAGGGTCTAGATAAGAAAGTTGCAGATTTAATTAAATGTATGATTTTTAATTATTTAGTCAAACTAATGCAAACCTTTTTTGCTTTAAAAGTCACTTATTCCAGTTTAAACTAATTCATTAACCGACTTAAACTAAACTAAAATAGGCCTGGTTTAAATCAAAGTAAGTGGCTGAGAGGGGTTTGCACCAGTTTAATTAAATCAGGAGGATGACGAGGAGTTCTGTCAGAATAGGAACACCACCTCCCCCGAATGATGTGCTATACCCAGAAAAGCATTCTGTTGGTGCAGCTGCATTTACACTCGGAGTTTGGTTGGTACAGCTATGGCGTCAGGGGTGTATGTTTTTCCCCCCACACCCCAAGCAATGTAGCTATGCCGCTATAGGCTTTATTTTTTAAACTTAGTATTTATTGTTTTTATATTAAATATAAACACATAATGAACCAAAATATATAAATACATGAAAAGGGAAATAGCATATAACTAACAAAATTCAAGGTTCATTATGACGCATGGCCAGAATGGGTTAAACATCCTGCAGGATGAATGACTCAAATTCAACTCTTAAAGACATATGGGGAGATGATGTTTGTGTTTCTGTGTATTTACATATATACGGGTAGTGGTCAACAATGTAATCAACAGTCCCCTATGCTGTATTCTGTTAATTCAGAAATCAAAAGAACATCCTAGCATTTAAATGAAGCATAAACACGGGATACCGCTGTATTCATCTCTTTGAAGGGTATAGCAAATCACCTGTAAATGGTGGAAAAACAGGCAATTGCCTTTTGTTAATCTGTGTGAACAATTAATGATGATGCTTAGGAAATGAGAGCCCATTGTTTCCCAAGGAACTCCAACCTGGCAAAGAAGGCTTGAAATTGTATAAAAAGATCCTTGGGTCCCAATCCTTTCTATCTCAGATCTGCTTAAGCTTCATCAGGGGATGTTTGAGTCGCGAGACTGAGGTCCCAGTTAAGCTGGAGACACCCTGAATATGATGTTGGACATTGGACTATAACCTATGGACTAAATTCTAAAAAAACTCATTGCAACTACAAAGCTCACCATCTCTGCTATATATCTGAACCTCAAGAACTGAACTCGTCTGTATATATAGTGATCTTTTAAACCATACTCTCTCTCTTTTCTCTTTTAATAAAATTTAGTTTAGTTAATAAGAATTGGCTGTAAGCGTGTATTTGGGTAAGATCTGGAATATTCATTAACCTGGGAGGTAATAGGTCTGATCCTTTGAGATTGGTAGAAGCTTTTCATTTATATGATGAAAAAGATTTTCAGTATTCTTCATCATTCTTGACTTGGGTATCTGGGGGGAGGCCTGAGGCTGGGTTACTTTAAGGGAACTGTGTTGTTGGCTTCTGGGCAACAAGTGAAGTAATAAAGAAGCTGTTTTGTGCTGGCTAGGTAACTCTAAGTATTGAAAATATCCACCAGCTTTGGGGATTGTCTGCCCCATTCTTCGCAGTTCACCCTAATTGAGTGACCTCAGCTGGCTCCCCCTCAGGAACCCCGGTCACAGTATTTGTAAAACCTGGGAAAAAACAAAAACAAATAATCAAACTAGAAAACCCTGAACCGATAGAGGTCATGCAGGGGGTCAATTAAAGTGACCAAAATGATAAATGAGAACATAACCTGAGAGTATTGGGGATGAATATATACTAAGCTGCAAAAGTTTGCAATGTATGAGCAGACAGCCTCATTTTTTTCCCCCCAGTCATTTCTATTAGACAGTCATTTTTTCCATTAATGCAGCAGTAGAGAGCTCTCTAAGCCTATCTGTGTATGAGGGAGGGCTTGCAGATTTCTATTTTCTCAAAATAACTCTTTTGGCCACTAAAATAGTTACTGCAACCCCATTTCTTAGTCACTATAGGTTTTAAGTGTAGACTAGGCTTTAGTTAAACTAGAGCAACTTTATGTGAACATTTAAGATAATGAAGTCTGATTCTACACCAACATTGTGAATTACACAAGCCTGTCCCCTTGTTAGTAGGAGCAGGCTTAGGGCAAGCTGTTACAAAGTCTGAGGAAAGAGTGGGCAGGTAGCTTCTTAAGGTCTGACCTGCCATTAAGAGACTCCTGAAAGAGGTGGCACAACATTTGCCCAAGGGGTGGAGGTGTTAAAGTGGCTAGGCAGGCCAATTAACTGCCCAGGCTACACCCGAGGAAGGAAACAGGGCACAGGCCTCAAACTGGAAATGGGTGAAACTGGGCAGGAACAGGAGGGGGCCTATATAAAGCCCAGGAGCTGTGAGCAGCAAGAGGCTGCAAGGAAGTAGTCTGCAGCCACTCCCTGCGGGGAGGGAGCTTGTGCTGGCAGAAAGAGGGGGAAGCCAGATAAGTAGGAAGAAGCCCAGGAAAACAGCAGCAAGGGGTAGGACCATGCAGACCTGAGCTGCTTTTATAGGGTTACTGGGCTGGAACCCAGTGTAGAGGGCAGGTCTGGGTTCCCCTACCAGCCACTGGAAGTGGTGCAGGGCATTGGAGACGCCTGCCGGACAGTTGATCCAGAAGGATTTTGACTTCCCTGTAAGGGGAGGATCTCAGTGACTCAGCCAGAGGGCCAAACCGTGAACAGGAAGCTGCAGGTCTGGGAAAGAGAGGGGTCACAGAGTGAAAGAGATGACGGGTAGAGACACCACCAAAGGTGGGCAGCACCTGGCAAGATCTAATCCCCTGAGGTGCCAGGGGGAAGCACCATGTGCAATGGGTGGATCCCGTGACAGAAAGACTGAGAAAGGCATCAGGAAAAGCAGAAGAGTTCACGCACACAAGATGCTGAATTAATTACAGAGATGGAGCCCTTAATGCAGGAACCTCCTCCTCTCCTCTTCCATCAAGAAGACAGAGTTCTTGGGAGGGAACCCTATTTCCATGGATCTTTTCTTCTTCATGGTCTTCCTCCTCCAATGGCTTGTGAGGAAAATCTGCTTTTTGTTGTGGGGAGGGGTTGCTGTCAGGTGGTGCACATACGTAAGAACAGCCATACTGGGTCAGACCAATGGTCCATCTAGCCCAGTATCCCATCTTCCAACAGTGGGAGGCGCTAAATGCTTCAGAGGGAATGATCCAGCCCCTGTTGTCCAGTCCCAGCTTCTGGCAGTCAAAGGCTAATTGCCATTGATGGACCTATTCTCCATTAACTTATCTAATTCTTTTTTGAACCCAGGTTATATTTTTGGCCTTCACAATAACCCCTGCTGACAAGTTCCACACGCTGACTGTATGTTGTGTGAGGAAGTACTTCCTTATGTTTGTTTCAAACCAAGTGCCTATTAATTTCATTGGGTGACCCCGGGTTCTTGTTATGTGGGGGCAATAACACTTCCTTATTCACTTTCTCCACTTTATAGACTCATATTCCACCTCACCACCTCATACTTGTTCCTTTTCTAAGATGAAGTCTTTTTTAATCTCTCTTCATATAAAAGCTGTTCCATACTCCTAAATCATTTTTCTTGCCCTTCTCTGTACTTCTTTCAGGTTTTTTTGGGTTTTTTGTTTGTTTGTTTGTTTTGAGATGGGGCAAGCAAAACAGCACACAGTATTCAAGGTGAAGGCGTATCATGGATTTATATAGGGGCATGATATTTGCTGTCTTATCTACCCACCCACCAGTACAGCTTTGCTCGTCTTCCCAAATTCAGGGCATGCTGCCAGCTATAAGGGGCTAGGACGATGAGTACAGCCAGGTGTCACAGCAGAAGGCTGCAGTGAAGAGCTGAAGAACACTGCCTCTATTTTCTTGCTTTAAACTTATTTTGTTTGTTTCTACACTATTGTTCTCTAGTCCAAGACAAACCCAGACTTTTTAAAGTGACTCAGCTAGAAATAAGTGTTGCTGCAATTTGGTTGGTGGGAAGGGCACAGTAAAGAAATAGCAGAAATATTCTTCCATGTTATTGGACAACTCTTGCCTGACGGACCACTAAAGACGATATGCCCAGATTCTGTTCAAGTAGCATCCACATCACAGAATAAGTGCATAGGGGAAGGAGAAACCAGTGACACTTCTGTACAGTCTTGGGATACTGGTTTCTTCCACTGCTAGAGAAAATGGCACTGAAGTCCTTCTATTGGTTTAAATAGAAGAGCAACCTGCATCTGAATCTTTTGGACCAAATTTGGATATTTGCACCTAACAGCAGTGACCTCATGTGGAATTATGGAGGTGCACATTTTTTGTATCATTACAGATTATCAGCATGACCCACACAAAGAGAATTTATTTATAAAAATCTAAGGGCTCCTGTCAAAAGGTTGCAGAGGGTCTTTCAAAACCCAGACACAATGACTGATTATGAACTGCACACCACTATACCAAGTGCACGAGAATGGTTAACAAATGGATGAAGCGCTGGAAAAATCTAGAATAGGAAAAAATAATCCTGCATTTCCAGAGAAATGCACTAGATGAACCAACACATCATCTGTCTAAATGTCTGCCAGATACCATTTTATTTTTACACATTCTTGAACAAACTAAATGCTTTAAATACTTGTAAATCCCAAATATGTGTGATTTAAAAATAAAGCCACATTACAGTTTTATTAAATAAGTTAAGAACAGTTACAAAAATGTGAAAATTTTAAAATTTATTTTGAAATATACTTATAGGATCACAGTAAAAAGACTGAACAAAACTGGGCAGGCATTAAAGTGCACTAGGACAGTTTACCTGGTCATGCTTAATCCACTAATAAGACTTCATTTTTCTGTTTCTACTCCCTTATACTGTGCAAGACAAAAAGTTTCAAATTTTGGCTTAGTTATTCATGCACCTTTACAAAAGTACTTTGCTTCCTTTGGGCCCAATGGTATGAGCGCCCTCAAAACACTTCACAGGATACGTTCAGCCCTAGCATTGGGTGAAAATTTTCAGCCAATAGAAATGTCACCAAAAAATGCCTTTTTCAGATCATCAAAAACTATTCCCGAATTTGGGTAAAATCTAACAGTTTCAGCCAAAACAACTTGAAATTTGTGTGTGGAAAAAGTCAAAACATTTCATTTCAAGCATTTAGAAACATTTCTTTCTGACATTTTTCTTCAAAATGGCATTTCATTATCAAATTTGGCCAATTTAAAAAAAAACAAAAGAACATCACTACAAAAGAGGGTGAAAAATACCACAAAACTGCCAAATCAAAACAAAAACACTCATAATGAATATAAACATGAAAAGACTATTTTGACTCTATCTGAAATGTTTCAGACAACTGGAAATGAAAGTTTTCCAAGTTTCTTGGTTTGATTAAAAATTTTTAAAAATTGGTTTTTTACAAATTTTTTTTTTTTAACTTTTCGGTTCAGCACCCAAACCAAAAAATCCATTATTTGCTCAGTTCTATTCGGCTCTTTGCAGGCTCAGGTTCTAAATAATCATGGGTCTAATGCTCACACACAGCTCCTGCTGACTTGTAAGTGCCCCTAACTTCTAAATAAATAGGAGATAGAGGTATTGCAAATAGGACGCGGGGACCAATGACAACTATGCTTGCACATTTATGAGCAGAATTTTATCCCATACTCTCCTGTGCATCTTCTTCTCCCTCTGACAACCAAAAGGACAAGATCATCTAGAAAATTACTTACAGGGCATTTCCAAAACTGTTTTGCTACTGGGAAATATCAAAATATTTTGCCAAATTAAAAACAATTAGTTTCCCAAAATAGGTTTTGAAGTGGATATGTCACATCTGGGTCAAGAAAAAAACCCACCCAGTTGCACTACAGTCCATAGGCAGATTTTTTTGCTCTTCTCTTCCCTAGAGTATGAAGACCAGGGCTAATCTTTTTTTGCAATGGAATTAAGCTTGCATCCTAACAGTCAGTACTCAAACACCACAAGAGTAACAGTCCAAGTATCCACTTTACCAAAGAGGGGAATTACAATATAGCCCTTTGAAAAATACAAACATTTGCATACATATAGCGATACACACAATTACTCCTGGGGGAATTCTGCAAAATTCTGCGTATTTTATTTGTCAAAATAACACGATATAATCATGCCAGTTTCAATTATTTTGGTAATTTATTTCAAAATAAATGTCAGCAACTATGTCTGTAACAATACAGACAACAAAAAAGATTCAGGAAATGTTTTTTTGACAAATAGATTCCTTACTAGGCACGTTACTACAGAACTCTGAGTAATAATTCATTTAAACTACAATACAGAAACGTATTTCCCACACCCCTCAGAAGCAGTGCAAAGGCCTGGGGGAATCAGGGGTGACTGAGGAGCTGAGGGAGGGGAAAGTAATTGCTGGGAAGGAGCCTAGGTGTGAACTTGGAGCATGTTGGGTGTGGATGGGAGAAGTACAAAACTGCATCTTTTTTGGGCAGGGAGGGATTGTTAGGGAGCCTCCACCATGCAGACGCTGACTGACCCCTAGCCCCTCTCAGTCAGGCAGGCACATCTGCCCCCATCCCCATGTGGCCCTGCACCCCCACTCAGCCACCCCACTACCTCATGTGGCCCTGCACCCCCACTCAGTCCTCGACCCAGTCTGTGCCCCACTAGCCCTTCTGAACCCCAGTCTGTGACCCTTTCCCCAGCAGCCCATGCTGTCCGTCCTCCCATATCACGTGCCTCCTGACCTGGCCCCACGGACAGGGCGCTGTGAGGGAGGCAGCCTCCCCTTTCCTATCCGCAGCTGGGGCTGCTCCCACCTAGGAGCAGCTGCTCTCTGTTCTGGCAACACAACAGCCCCTGGTGGGCAAAAGGAGTAACTGCAGCACCTTCCCAGCAGAATGTATTTTCTGCTGAAAAAAAATTCTGTGAAGCACATAAAGTCTGTGCATGCGTAGTTGGGCAGAATTCCCCTAGGAGTATACATGATCAGCTGTGTCATAATAAATGTCAAATGAACAAGAATTGGACATTTTAAAGGATATGCACAAAAATTTAGCACACTGAGCAAAATATTTCAGTTTAGCATAATCTTAAAATTACCAATAACTGTAACCAGAGGCATAAAAACCTAAATTTAGGAGCATATTCTGCTGTTACACATGCGCTTCACTGACTGCAGATGAACTATAAACTGATTTCAGCATGTTTGCATCAGTTCATATGAGCGCAGAATCAGACCACATACTGCACAACAAAACAAAGTTTTTAGACTAATGAAGCAGTGCAACATGCAGCACATTCCCAATTATTGATGTTTTATTCATCTGGAAATTTAGATATCTTCTCAAAAGTTGAATATTACTAACAGTTTCAATGTATTATTTGCTGGTAGTAGGAAAGTCCAATCATTTTACTTCAAATAACTGAAATACTGTTCCATATGGACACCAATGGATTTCAAAAAGTGTAACAGACCAAACTTCATAAACCATTTTTTGCAAAAAGGAAGAGAATCCAGCTCATGCTGCATTAGTTGTGTTGACTGTGTCAGGCTCATAAGAGCAAAGAGTAGTAAAAACATACTTTGTCAGTAAAGAGGCAGATGCAACTGAATGCACACAAAAGAAGCAGATGACCTGGAGTATGAAAATGCCATTTTTATATTGTTACTTTTCAGATTAGAACCACACTTTAAAGAGAAGGCTTTTCACGATAGAAAATTTAGACTCAAATTAAATAAATAAATAAGCTTAAGGCAAAGTCTGTATATGAAGTTGTTAATGTTAAAAGATGTTTGCAACAGAAGCAGCAAAGTTGCACAAGGAATCAACCTACAGAACAGAAATATCTGGATTAAGGAAGGTACCATGCTAGTCAAAAAGCTATTTTTAATCTGTTCTAGAACCAATGATTCTGGGTGCTAATGAAATGTCAGATGTTACACCAAGTCTGATCTCAGCACTACAGCAAACATCTTTGCTTGTTAATATGTGTGTTCTCTTCTTGACACAGAAGCTGAGTGATCTAGTTGTGCCACACACGTTTAATGTTGTTAATCATACTATGCTACTAAAGAAAGTTACAACAGAGTAGTCCTGCAGCTGGCAATTCTGTAATTCATCTTAGTCATAATGTATTTTGATGGAAAAGAAAGTCTATTCAACAGGAAGAGTGTTTCATTTAATAGAGAAGAGTGGTTCTGCACGCAAAATAGCATGGAGCATAAGGCCGTAAGAAGAGGCTCATCAGTTTAACAAAGTGGCTGTGTTTTGAATTAGACTTTGGGTGTGCGCTTTTGATACACAAACTGAAGTCCTGAATAGTTCATTACTAGGTGTACAAGAGTCTATCCTAAACACTATAAAAAAAACGCTATAATTTTAAAAACAAAGGAAATACAAATCAGAGATCCAGTTTACTACACGTGACATCTGTTTTGTCATCATCTACCTGTTTTGGGTTTACAGTAGTAGCATCAACAGGACTTAAGTAAAAATCCCTTAATAGTGGCAAAATTCTTCAGAAGTAGCTGCCTTTGTGCATCCACTTGAACAGTCTTGGCTCTCCAAAGTTTGCTCAGTTAGAACAAAATCTAATCAGGAGTGCACTGTCTTTCAAGCTTCCACCTGAAGTCACAAGGACTTCCCACAGCAAATTTTATGAAACATGCTCAGTGCAATTTTTTCCTTCAAGGAACCAATTTCAATTAATTGTTGTGGATTTCAAGAAGCAAATTTTATTCCTGGAGATTTTTTGTTTTGTAAATGACAACAGGCTTTTAAGCCCCACTCCTGCAATCTCATTTGAATGAAGGCCCGACTGTGCAAACTGATTGCTGGATCAGGGTCTAAATGTGTAAAGTTCCAAAACATTCTGAGCTACAGTGTTATATGTTTATAAAATGTTTTAATTAAGTTTCTTGAGGCTTAGTGAAAAGCAGTTTCCAAACAAAGGGTCTGATTTTGCACACTTTTACTTATGCAAGTAGTTTCAATGACTGCAGGCCAAGCCCTAGCTGAACAAATATAAAATATATTTTGTATAGAAAATACTAGTATATAAAACATTAAAAATCACCTTGTTTCACTTTGTATCAAATATGAACAGCAACTGTTACTCAAGTGAGTTTTGCTTTTAATACTCTAGTACCCAAATTGTTTCCAAAGAGTTCTGCTTTCCTGAAGTGCCAGTAACTGGGGATGCCCAAATTTTGAGGAAAAGAGGGGGGAAAAAAAAAGAGACACACACAATCGAGTTCTCATATGATATCATCAGAACAGAGCCTAAGCTGAAGAAAATAATTACATACCTTTTTTCCACCCTATTAAAGAGGCAAATATGAACAGAAATTAAGAAAACATTGTCAATTCGGTTTTAACCATTGTAGCTCTTTCCTGACTTTTAAAAAGTTCTGAGAGCAGATTTTTTGTCCAACTAGCCCACTTAGGCAGAGGTTGGCATGGGTACGAGCATGTTCAATGCACCACCACTTTTAGGTTTCTCTGCTGTAGCAATTCTGTTCAGTTTGTCAACCTGTGTCTGCCAACTGGGTATTTTCTTTGTAGTCATATGACGACGGGCGTGTTTTGTCAAGTGATCACTGCGCATGAAACGACGGTCACACACAGGACAAGCAAACTTTTTCTCTCCAGTATGAGTTCTTCGGTGGCGAGAAAGTTCATCTGAGCGGGCAAACTTTTTGTCACAGCCTTCCCAGTTACAGCTGAAAGGTTTTTCTCCTGAATGGATATGAGGGAAAACAAAACAAGGTTATTTTTACGATAAAAAAGAAAATGGCTTTAAGAACTAATAATTTAGACTCCAGCCTTTCAGACTCTTAAGCACATATATAAATTTATGCACACAAGTCCCATAAGATTAAGCATGTGCTTAAGTGGCTGCTATATCAGGGTCTTAGACAATAGTACATTTATTGCTTTTGTTAATTTTCTGATTTAACATTTTAAAAAAATGTTGCCAAACAATTCAGAGTTTAGGGGAGAATATTTTTGCATAAAGCTACAGTATCTTTTGACTGTGAACTTTGAGAAATGAACCCCTCTAGTAGGCTGTACTAGAAGTCAGAGGCTGTACCATGTCATTAGAAAGTACTGTAATCTCAAATAAAGTCTTGGATTTGATCTCAATGTCATAATAAAATGCTCAATTCTTCAAAAGAACACAGCAACTCAACTGCTAATAACAATTAAGAACATAATTACTAAGATTTTGGATCATTTACTGAGCTATATTTATCATTAGATTTGGGCAGTTCATCAATTCCACCAAAAAGAAGTTACATTTTATTACTCATGTGGTGTGAAACAGAAGTAATATAAGGGATCATCCTGCATTCCTTTCACAAACTAAAACTTCCATTGGCTTCATGAGCATTTTGGATGCTCAAGGAACATAAGTGTGAGCTGAGAGCTTTAACATCACCTTTACTAGTTTCTGATTACTATATGTGTGTAATACACAGTTGTGCAATTTTAGAGCTATTCTAATAGCAAGTGATCTAATACCCACTTTTACCCAGCGATAAACATTGACTATCCAAAATATACTTACAGATAAATCTGAAAACATGTGCTCCATTCCACAAGGAAGCACTAGAAAGAATTCTTACATATTAAGAGCTAAGTCCTTCCTCTATTGCACAAGATAATCTTCCTCTCTCTCAAAGCCGGAGTAAGAGAGGGAAGGGTAGGTCAGCTATTGTTCCTCCTGGCCTTCTGCAAGCTCTGTTTGCTAGTTAAGAATCACAGTTAGGCCAGTGTGCTCCAGTTCCCCTATATACATGCTGCAGTCTTCATGTTAGAAGGGATGCACACAGCTTCTTTTCAAACCAGAGGAAAGATGTTCTGTAAGGCACACTGCCCTTATCCCTGGGCCATCCTGCACTGCACCAGGATAACTCAGGAACCCACTACGCCAGCCATAAAGGCTCTTCCACTCGCCCACGCACCCTAAAGGGCAACAAGGGGAATATTCTACCTCTGAGTCAGAGATCCCCAATCTGTGGGGCTCATTCCCCTAGGGGGCACCAAGAAACGTTTGGGGGAGCCACGGCTGGGGCCAGGGTCAGCCCTGATGGGGGGGGAAGAGCACAACCCAGCTCCACTCTTGGGCCTGACCCCGGCTGCCAGCCCCATGCCTGGGGCTCCGCTCCCAACCCCAGCTCCACAGACAGAGGTAAGGGCGGGTACGCGAGGTAAAAAGTTTGGGGACCAATGCTCAATTTTCTTGTTTAGGGGAATATCGACTCCCTGAATTTAAAAAGATAAATTGTCAGATTAAGTGGAAATTAAAACAAGATTATGTGCTGAATGTCCATAGAGTTAGACCAAACTCAGGGGAAAACCAGGGAAGAAATACATCTTAAAATAATCTCCCCTGCCCCCTCCCTCCAAAATAAACAAATATAGCACTCTGGCACCCTTTTAATGAGAACCCAGCATGCATGACTTGCAACAGACCAGGATTTCAGAAGGGAGAGAGGAATTATTAAAACATACTTGGTAAAAATATATTTCTGCTCTGACTGCTCCCCAAAAAACAGTCCACAGGTATTTGTTATGTTCAATTTTCATTTCAGTTTAACAATTCTGTGCACACAGTGGTCACAAACTAAAGCTGATCAGTTTTATTTAACCAACAGTTCTATTACCCAGCACAGTGGAATTCACTACAGCTCAGGACCTGGTGCTCATTCTTTTAGTGAAGTCAGAATGCTAAAAAACTGGAAAAAAATACATAATTCCCTATTATCTTAAACAGGTGTATAGAGTGGATTCTGTTACGTATAGCCTGATGAACCATAAAAAGACAGACACAAAAACTACCTGTAGGATGATGTGTCACAACACCCCCTCTCCAAGAAAACTGGTTTATGTAATTCCTTCAGATCATATTAAATATAACACAACTCAAGTTTAAAAAAAAAAAAAAACATTTTGGACCAAGTTTTGCTTTAATTTACACTCTGAAATTCTACTGATGTCAGTGGAGTTAATCTGGGATTAAATTACAGAAAAAAAATTGTCCCTTTTTTGTCTGTCCTTGAAGAATGTCCTCTACTCTCCCACAATATATGGGAAGGTTTCTATGCCACCCACTTACCCCTCTCAGAATTAAAATGCAGAATAACATTCTTCCAACAATACAAGTGAATATTCTTGTAACAAAGGACTTGCCCTCCATACGCACCAGTGTGAGTACGAAGATGGGCTTTGAGGTGGGAACTTTTGAAGTAAGTTTTCCTACAGCCTGGGAAGTTGCAAACGTAATTTCTCCTCCTTGAGAAGTCCATTTGAGATGCACAGCTTTGACCAGAAGCAATAAAAACTGGTGCAGGAGCAAGAGGCAATAACTTGGTGTTTCCAACAGTCATTAGAGTTTGTTGGCACTGAGGTGTCTGTGCAACAGCAGTCTGTGGAAGAACCAACATAACAGTCCCCTGAGGCACAGAAGATCCCATGAGAACAGGCTGAGAAACTGGGGCTGTTTGGGGTAAAATAGGTTGGACAGTAGTTGCGACTGTCTGTGTAGGGGGTTTTATAAAGGCAGAAATCATACCTCTTTGCCTGCTAAAAGGGATCATTTGGCAGATGACTTGGGGGTTTGAAACAGGGGTAGGTAGCAGCTGGGTGGCTTTTTTCTGTAGGTAGTTGTCACAATTCTTTGGTAAACAAGTCCGCGGTGAAACAGGCCTTATTGGCTGTTGCCCTTTATTGGTAGTGTTACAACTGGAATTGTGCAAATAAGGCTGATGTACTGATGAAGTATCACTAATTAAACCATCAGCAGTATCCATGTCCTGTGAAACTCTGGAATGTCTTCGGTCTTGTGCTTCAGACCAGTCTGTGGAAGTGCTGCAATTGCCTGAAGTTACCTTTGTTTTAACTTGCACAGCAGGAATGTGTGGGTAAGCAGAACTATCGCCTGTATGACGTATAACACTGGTTGCCATGGCCCTGCAAGGCTGAGGGGCAGGTGGCTCAGATATTGCTGACTTCTGACTGGACTGCCTCTCCACGTTTATGACAGATGGTTTGGCTATGGCAGATGCACAGTTTGTAGCGGTGACTACGCAAACAGATGTATTTGCCATGACTGTCCTTGGTTTGGAATAAGTGACTTGTGAAGAAAGGAGCATTGTAGTCGATGGCTCAACAAAATCAGGGCTGTGGGGTGGGGTCATACACTAGAAAAATAAAACAAAAGTATACAAACATAAAAACAGTCATGTGTTTTCATAGTGGTTATCAACCTTACTTTAAAAATAAAGAACACACAATGAAGATCTAGAGCATAATGAAGAGTCTAAAGACCCATATTTTAGGAAGCTATGACTAAAACATTAACTTCTTATAGAGTGGCTCTTCTGGAAAGTTCAAAAGCCTGCTAGTATCAAGTAAACAGTGATGCAGCCACAATACTGCAGGCATCAGCTCTTTAGGCTCCAACGCCCATTTTCACCCCTCAGATAATGGATGCATCTATTTAAATACTGTTCACTGTGCGCTGTTCTTAGAAAACAGGATAGCAATTCATAGTGACATTATACCTGTTTAATTGCAGGTTTGCAATGACCTAAATCTTTTATTAATTATTATTCTGTCAGTTGGAAGCTCATCTTGGAATAGATATGTTTGGAACTGCTCTCCCCTCTCTTCTTGAGCCACTTCTCCCTCTTCCCTCCACTGCTGCTGAGAATTTATGCCTCTTCCCAACACTGCTGCAGAAGAGACCAGCCACTGTTAGGAGATGAGAATGTGACCTATGAGGTCTATCAGCCAGTCATCACCTCCTCTCAATCTTCCTCCTCCTTTTTCCTAGACTTTTATTATGCAAATGAACTATCAGGTAAAATGAATTTCTTAACATTCTGAAAGATTAAAACGAATTAGCTTTTTTTCCAAGTTCTTCTTGGATATCACCTACAACAATACCTACATAAAAAACACAAGAGAAGCTATACTGGGTCAGACCAAAGGTTCATCTAGCCCAGTATCCTGTCTTCTGACTGCGGCCAATGCCAGGTGCTTCAGAGAGAACGAACAGAACAGGTAATCATCAAGTGATCCATCCCCTGTTGCCCATTCCTAGCGATCTGAGAATCAACTGTCATCTGAAGTGGACCAGAACTTTGGAGAAATAATCAGGTGCATGTACAAACGCACAGGCTATGGAAGTATCACGATGAAGTGGCAAGTTTAATTTCAACTTGCTTTCATGCTTTATCATAGCGTTTAACAACATTTCTCCTGCATTCCAAGAATTCTTTTTTGTATTATCTTTGCAGGTAAATCTATACAGAGTCTACTCCTGGGGGAATTCTGCAACATTGTGCAATGCAGAATTTTGCAGAAATTAATGCTCTGTGCACAGAATTTCTTTTCCCCACCATAGAAATGGGCTGTAATGCTGCTGCCTGCCACTAGGGGCCACTGGACCCGGCAGAGCCCACCTCACGTACAGAAAACACTGCCAGGGGAAGGGACCAAGAGAGCTACAGGGTTGGGGGGGGGGGGGGGCGCCAGGAGGGGGAGGAGAGAGAGAGAGTGTGAGAGAGGGAGAGAAGAAACTCCACACAAGCTGGGGACTGAGCATCAGGCTCTTTCTCCCTCTGGATCCCTGGGCTCTGATGGGTAGTGGGGTGGCTGTCTGGGCTGGGGGAAGCCCGCAGCTGAGGTCTGTGGGGGAAAGGGATGGGTTTCTGGGCAAGGGGAGGCCCCGCAGTTGGTCTCTGGGGGGTAGGGGATTTGGGTGTATTGGCTGTGGGGGGCCCAGAGTGGGGCTCCGAGTGGGAGGGGTTGTGGGTGTCTGGCCCCCTGGCGGGGGGGGGGGGGAAGAGGGGGCAGAGAAACAGGAAATGGTTTTGTCACAGGGGTTTCTTTTAACTCTCTACTGCTGGGGGAATTGTGTGTGTTTCTCTGTCTGTATTGTTGCAGACATACTTGCTGACAGGTAATTTGAAATAAATTACAAAAGTACCTGCAACTGGTGTGATTATGTGGTGTTATTTTTGCCAAAATTGGAAGAATTCTGAAGAATTTTAAAATATTGTGTGCAGAATTTTTATATTTTTGGTGCAGAATTCCCCCAGTGTCCTCTTACTCAAAGTACTAAAGAGAAACCTACAATAAACTATCCAAATAAGCTTGCCCAGGACATCAGTTAAAATGAACACTTGATCAACGTTTTTCTACTTGGCTTTAAACAGGAGCTCAAAACATTTTGTTTGTATCATCACATCTATTACTGAAGAGATGACGGAATTATCCAAACTGAGAAATGTATACTTTACATGAAAATAGTAATTACATATACAGACAAGTTAGGGGGTAAACATCACTTTTGACAATAATCAGCATTTAAAAAACAAAGATACGGCTCTCTCCCCAAAGACAACAAAATTATTCAGTATAATGGGGATATAATATTAATAATATGTTATCTGTGGTCATGCATATTCATTTTGAATTTGTTTTTTTCTTACCAGAGTAGACAAAAAGTGATAATCCTTTGGTAATTCAGAGGCTGCTTCAGCATGCATTGTGAAGTCACCTGAATCTGAGATGGGCGTAAGTGGCCTTATCTTTAATAGGTCACCTTTCTGTGATCTTTGACCCCAGGAGCTCATACAAACAAGCGCCTCGACTGCTTCTATGTCATTCTGCTCTAAGGTGCTGCACGTAGACCTTTCACTGTCATGACGCTGTCTTTCACGTATAGATTCATATATGTCCACAATGTCAACCTAAAGGCAATCAGATCATTAGTTGTTAGGACAAGTCAGAAAAAAAAGTTACCACCACCCACATATTGTTTGCTTATAATGAAGGTCACTTGAAACTCATTGTATGCCCAATGCAAGATTTTTTTTTAAAACCAACTCAGTTATTCAATATGCAAACCTTTCCCCTCCCACTCCTACCAGAGTACATCTTATCTCCCCACTCCCACCCCAACTAGCCTTGCAGAAGAATGACTCACTAGAAAGGAATTGACCCACGTAGCTCAAATTTCCAGACTAACGTTCTTGGATTATTGTTGCTCTGAGTAAACATGTTCTGCACATGCACACACACATACACAAAGTGACTCCATCCCCTGCTTTGTGTAGGGAGGGCCATTTTCTGACTTGTCATGAGGGTTTTATTTAGCATCAGTCTAATATTTACTGCTGTTTAGAAGAATGAGATACGGGCAGAGAATCAAGGGCTCCCAAGTTCCAAGCACAGGTCTGCTGCTTACTCAAGCTACGTCTACACTACAGCATACGTAGGCATAATTTATGAAGCTCAGGGGTGTGAATGAATCACCCACCTGAGCGACATAAGCTACACCAACGTAAGCACCAGTGTGGAGTTTCTCCCACTGACATAGCTTCTGCTGCTCGCAGGAGGGCTGGAGTAGTTAAGCCAAGTGCAGAGTTCTTTCATGTTGGCTTAGAGCTATACCTGTCTGCGCCGTTCTAAACTCTCTAGTGTAGCCGTGCCCTCTCAGTGTATAAATTTGGCAAGTCATTTATCCCCCATATTATAGATGGAGGAAATTGAGGCAGAAAGATGCACACATAGGAGGGCACTATGATAACTGGATGTGCGTATGGTGCTCTATGGTAAAGCACTATGTAAGAGGTAGATATTATTATTAGGGCATTTGGGGATGGGAGAGGAACCCAAACATCAATTTGTTTACATAAGCAAATACTGCATTAGTGTACTTTTTGGGGGGTTAAAAATCCTGATCTTTCCTTCAGTGAAAACATATACAAGTTTTGCAAATGCTCACTGTGTGTGCTGTAATGACTCAAGTAGCCACATGTTGTTGCTCTAACACTTATAGTCACTTTTCCCCACATAAAATGAGTGATAACAAAAGGGTCCACTCCACCACTTCTTGCACACCCAAAACTCTAAACAAAATCAACTATAATTCTGAGTGTGTGAGGACAGCAGAATCAGGCCTTTCTTTAGATTATAAACTAATCTAGGGATTAGTTAGGGACAATGCTTAGATACTGCAATGATAGGTCCTACTTGAAAAAAAAAACTCAAGCAGATTAGATGGCATTGGGTGAAATTATGCCCCCACTGAAGGTCAATGAAACCGTGCCATTGACTTCACTAGATCCATAGTGCCATGCAGATACACATGTGTAATAAATACTATGTATTATGTACACAGTTGTGTGGCAGATACATTCAGCGCAATGGATCTAAAAAGCAGGCATTTATCAAATCCATAGAGTACTCATCCACCTGACAAATCATCCCAGATTTAAAGGAAGCCTCAAGGTTCAAAAAAAAAAAAAAAATTCCAATTTAAAGAGTCCTTAAACAGACTAACTGCTCTGAAAATTTTAGAAAAATTTCCCACAGCTCTTGAAAAATCATCTAATTACTTTATATAATTCTTTGATTACAACATGAACAGTAGAAACCACCAATCAGGACCAGGTCTCCACTGTGCCGGGCACTAGCCAAACTCATGAAGACACAGGAGCTGTCATTCTTTGCAAGTCTCCGCCCTCCAGGCAAGAAATAGCTTTCCAAAGCCCTCCATCCACACCACAAAGAGGTTACGCTCCACGCGGGGGATTTCCTTTAGACGGGCTGCGTTCGTGAAATAAAGGCGGTAACCAAACTCACAGCCGGCGCCGAGAGGAGCCCGACAGCTTGTCCCGAACTCACCCCGCGCGCAGGCACTGTCTGCAGGGGAAGTCGGCGCCTGCAAACAGCGGGCGAGCTGGCAGCGGCCCCAGCTGCTGGGCGTCTGCCGGAGCAGCAGCAGCGCCACGGGCCGGGAGATTCCCCAGGGCCAGACCCTGAATGTTTGTTTTCAGAGGGGGCCGATCCTCACCGGTCTCGTTTGCCCGCTCAAGAGGCCAAGAGGGGGAGGCCGGGCTCCCAGGCAAACCTGACGGAGCCCCGGAGCCGAGCCCAGCGGGCTGGAAGGAGGGAAAGCCCCACCCCCAGAGGGGAGGGGACGGCGGGGTTTCTCCCCACCCCGCGGGGCCCGCCGCCGCCGCCCACTCCGAATATAACTCCGGGGCAACGTGATGCAACAAAATACCCTGCGGACGGCGCGCGGGCTCCGGCTAGCGAGCGCCAAGCTGCAGCGGAGCCCGGGCTGGGCGGGTGCCCGGGGAGGAGGAGGCTGAGGGGGTGCAGCGCGGCGCGGCTGTGCTGCCCGCCCCGCCCTGGGCAGCTGCAGCGCCCCCCCCCGGGTGCACGGACCGCGCCGGGGGTCAGCCTCGCCCTCTGCCCCACGCCGACGGCAGCGGTGCGACCACGGGGGGCGGCCCCCGCCCGGCCAGGGCGCTGGGAGGGGAGGCCGGGCTCACAGGCAAACCACGCGGGCGCTCGCCCCCGTGTTCCTCCCGGGGCCAGCGGCGCGCTGGCCACAGACGCCCCCACCCCAGGGCATGCCCGGGGCCGGGGGCAGGGCCACGGGGAGCGGGCTTGGCAGCGCCCCTGGCAGGAGGTGGCCGGCTTGCTGCCTCCGGCGCCCCACGAGGAGCCCCGCATCTCGGGCGAGCGCGACGCGCCCATCACCCTGGCATCTGGGCACGGGCGAGCCCTGGGGGAGAGCGAACCCGCAAGGGAGAGCGGCTGGGCAGCCGTTCCCCCAGTGCCCCCCTCCAGCCCAGGGCAGCGCCGGCCGCGGGTACTCACAGCGGGGGCTTCTCCCATCTCCGAGCCGGGCATGGCGAGGCTCCTGCAGGCAGCAGCGATGTGACAAAGGCAGCAGCCAGCGCCGCCTCCGCTTTCACCTCCCCCGCCCGCGGGGCCGGCCGCGCAGCAGCCCAGGCGGGGGCGGGGGTGGGGGTGGGGGGGGCACACTAGCTACTCCGTGCACTAGGCGTGAAGGGGGAGGAAGGAGCGGGCAGCCCCCGCACCAATCGCAGCCTGGCCTGGCCCGCGCCGGACCAATAGGCAGCCTCGGCCGGCGTGATCGGGGCGTGCAGCCTGCCTGATAGCAGGAAGGACTCAGCGTGGGCATGTTCGCGGCGGCGGCGGCTCACTCGGAGCCACCCGCTGGAAACTAGGGGAAAGGTCAGCACGGGGAAAGGGGGGCGGGGCTGTTTGTCGCTGAGCGGCGGCCAGCCCGGGAATGCCTGCGCGCGCGCGCGGGGTGTGGGAGAGCTGCTGCGAGCTGCAAATCCCTCCCGTCCCAGCGAGGGAGCCCGGCTCCGGCTCCGGCTCCAGCCCGTGAACGTGAAAGGGGCTACGCCCCCCCCAGCCAGCACAGAACGCACCCCCGCCCCCCACGTACACAACTCTTGTTTTTAGAAACAAGAGCTCTGTCGGTGTAAGCTCCAAAGCTTGTCGCTCACCAACAGAAGTTGGTCCAATAACAGATATTACCTCACCCCCTTTGCGTCTCTAACATTCTTGGATCAGCTACAACAACAGTGCATACAAACAGTAGTATTAACTCTTTCGCAGCTGAGCAAAGCATGTAAGAAAGGAGAGGGCGGGTCCTTTTCAGAACTGCCCTGTCTGCACCGGCGCCAGGGACAGCACTACTAATTTGTAACCCTTCCCAGTGGGGGCTGGATGGCAACCACCGTGTCTCGCAGCCCCTTGTTCCCGGAGGACAGCCAGGGCTCCCACTTTCCCCGGCACCCCAGAGGAAGTAGCAGTGCTGGCCTGGCAAGGGACCACCCCGTGGAGCTGGAAAGCTTTCTTCCCCCTGGACTGATGGTAGAGATTCCAGCACCTCTACTGTGGGGTTTGGGACACATGAGGGGACACCTAGCTCCAAGGTCAGGTACGAGTTTGACTCAGCCACATCGATATCACTACGGTATTGCCAACCCCAAATGTTCAAAAATCGGGAGTCAGGCCCCACAGAAATCATGACATTAGCTCAGAAATCATGAGATTAGTACAGCGAGGGGTTTTCTTGACCTTCAGATTTTTGAGCCCTTAGCTCTACACTGCCCTTTGAGCCCTTAGGTCTACACTGCAATTACACAGCCGCAGCTGGCCCATGCCAGCTGACTCTGGCTAAGGGGCTTGAGCTAAGGAGTTGTTTAATTGTGGTATAGATGCTCCCTCTTGGGCTGCAGCCCATGCTCTGGGGCTCTCACACCTCACACAGTTCTTGAGCCCAAGGCCCCAGCCTGAGCCCAAACATATACACTGCAATTGTCCCCACAGCCCGAGCCCCCCGAGCCCAAGTCAGCTGGATGTCTAATTGCTGTGTAGGTATACACACAGGGTACATTTAGTCACATTTTCAATCTTTTCTTCACAGCCAAGAGGGCTAGAAACTTCACTTTTTTTAACCTGATTTTTCTATCATAACCTTTCAGAAATCCGGCCTTTTTTCTCCAAATGGTTTAAATGCTTGTCCACACCTTGGCCTCCAGTCTTGATTACTGCAACCTCCTTCTCGCTTACTTGATATCAATATCTCTTCCTTCCAATCCAGCCAAAATACAAGTTAAAAAGATTTTCCTAACCAGTCTATGAGACACACTACTTTCCTCTTTGAATCTCTCCCCACTGCCTGCTACATCAAATGCTCCTCATTCTCATCTGGAGAATCTGTACAACTTTGCCCCAGCCTACACCTCAGATCTGATTACAGGTTATATGTTTCCCCTTGTTTCCTTCTCTCTACCAATGATTTCAGCTCTGTCATCCTTTCATTTCCTTCCCATCTCCATATCTTCTTCTCTGCCACTTCATATGTAAGGAACAACCTCCTAGTCCCTGTGCATCAGCCTCTACATTTGCATTCATATGCCTCATGTCTTGGTTACAGGGCTAATTGTACCTCTGACCCCTTCTCTGATCTTCCTGAGGTATCCCCTCAGGTGTCAGGGCAAGTAAGTCTTTACCTCTCCTGGGGAGGAATCCTGCAATTCTCCCACTCTCAGACTGGATCCTGAGCCACAGTACCTTGTGGATCAACCCTGATTACCAAGTCCAGCTGAGTTTGGCACCTGCAGTTTTTCCCCTCAGGAGCTTGTAACCAACAGTAAATAGTGACCAGCGTGTCTTCTCAGACCACTTATTGTTTAATCATAACAGTAAGAACAAAGCATAACATGGATGAAAAAGGGTTTTAAAATAACCAGAGGTCTATATACACATGTATGTTGCCTGGGGAAGTTCTATGGCCTGTGTTATACAGGAGGTCAGAAAGGGCGTCTCGCACTCCCCGGTCCCTACCCATACGCAAAGTACGCAGCTGCATAGGGTACCAGGAAACTTGGGGCTGTGTGCTGCTCCAGCCCCTGCTCCGCCTCTTCCCCATGGCCCCCTCTCCTGCTCCGCCCCAGCCCCGCCCCCACGCCAGGCCTTCCTCTGAGGACTGCAGCAGGGATTGGGCCCACCCTGCACTCACTGGTGGCGGTAAGTGGAGTGACCCACTCACAGCCTGCTCCACGCCGCTGGCTCCCAGTGGTGCTGCCAGTAAGTGCTGTGGGGCAGTTCCTCCTGTTCCCCAAGCCCCAAGGCTGGGAGCCGGGGGAACAGAGAAGAATGGGCTGGGGCCGGGTCACTCTACTTCCCACCGCCCCGTGAGTGCAGGGTCGGGCCTGCCCTGCACTCACCGGGTGGCAGGAAGTGGAGCAACCCAGCCCCAGCCCGCTCTGATAGTTGTCATACATTTTAATAGAGCAGCTCCACATCCTTCACACCTCAAAAAGACTTGTTTCTTCTGTGAAGCCCACCTTTGCTAACTCATGTCAGCCATCTCCACCAGTTAAAAAAATGATTGTCAGAGACCAAGATAAAACTAAATAATAATAATAATAATAAAATTATAATAATTTAAAAAAAAATTGCCACCTTCCTCTGAGTTTCCCAATGCACTGAGTCTTACTTGTGCCTCTTGAACTAAAAATGCCTTTGGTCAAGAACTGTCTTTTTATTTATATTTTGTACAGGGCCAAATACATCAACCATGCTTAAAAATAATAAGAACATCAGAATGGCCCTACTGGGTCAGACCAAGGGTTCATCTAGCCCAGTATCATGTCTTCCAGCAGTGGTTAGTGCCAGGTGCCCTAGAGGGAATGAACAGAACAGGTAATCATCAAGTGATCTATTCGCTGTCGCTCATTCCCAGCTTCTGGCAAACAGAGGCTAGGGACACCATTCCTGCCTATCCTGGCTAATAGCCATTGATGGACCTATCCTCCATGAATTTATCTAGTTCTTTTTTGAACCCTGCTATGGTCTTGGCCTTCACAACATCCTCTGGCAAGGAGTTCCACAGGTTGACTGTATGTTGTGTGAAGAAATACTTTCTTTTATTTGCTTTAAACCTGCTGCCTATTAATTTCATTTAGTGACCCCTAGTTGTATTATGAGAAGTAGTAAACCACACTTCCTTATCTACTTTCTCTATACAAGTCATGATTTTATAGACCTCAATCATATCTCCTCTTAGCCGTCTTTTTTCCAAGCTGAAAAGTCCCAGTCTTATTAATCTCTCCTCATACGGAAGCCGTTCCGTACCCCTAATCATTTTTGTTGCCCTTTTCTGAACCTTTTCCAATTCCAATATATCATTTTTTGAGATGGGGCAACCACATCTGCACACAGTATTCAAGATATGGGTATACCATGGATTTATATAGAGGCAACATGATATTTTCTGTCCTATTATCTATCTCCTTCTTAATTATTCCCATCATTCTGTTCACTTTTTTGACTGCCGCTGCACATTGAGTGGATGTTTTCAGAGAACTATCCACAATGACACCAAGATCTCTTTCTTGAGTGGTAATAGCTAATTTAGACCCCATCTTTTTATATGTATAGTTGGGATTATACTTTCTAATGTGCATTACTTTGCATTTATCAACATTAAATTTCATCTGCCATTTTGTTGCCCAGTCAGCCAGTTTTGAGAGATCCCTTTGTAGCTCTTCGCTGTCTGCCTGGGTCTTAACTATCTTTAGTAATTTTGTATCATCTGCAAATTTTGCCACTCCTTTTTCCAGATCATTTATGAACATGTTGAATAGGACTAGTTCCAGAACAGACCCCTGGGGGACACCACTATTTACCTCTCCACTTTGAAAACTGACCATTTATACCTACCTTTTGTTTCCTATCTTTTAACCAGTTACCAATCCCATAATAGTATTATAATAATTATATAATAAAAATAATAATAACACTAATATTAATAAACAATAACATTAATACACACAAAAACTAAATTAAAAGACCATTATTAAGATTTCAAAGTCAAGCACTCGAAAGTTAGGACATGCCAAAATTAAAGCTGACTGTACAATCTTAATTTAGCTCTCTGTGAAATTTTCCAAAAAAAAAAAAAAAAAAAAGACAGTCTGAGGCAGATAGCTGGCATGGATAATTTCAGCCCAAATTGTTAAAGTTTGGCAAAGTTATAAGCAACTGAAAATAGAGTCTTATAATGGGCAGTGTTAGGCAATCTTAATAATAGTGTCTCTACCAGTCCCACCTATTATAAATACTCACCCAATGAGATTTTGCAGGTTAAGTAGATTGGCAAAGTATATCAAATGTCCTAAGAAAGACAGCAGAGGGAAGAATTTTGAGGCCAACAGACCATTAGGAAACAATACACAGGTACAGAGCTGAATCTGTTTTTATGCCCTCTGGGCAATAAGCAACACAGTATCCACCAGCCAGTATCCACACAGTAACTCCGTTTTCACGACTGCCATTAACTGCTGACTCTTCTAATGCATAGCCCAAGGAGAAACAAGTGAGAAATATTGGGAAAGTAAACCAAAAAGAAGTCTTTTAAAAAAAAGAGAAAGAGAACAATCTGCTGCACTTTTGGATAAGTGTGGGTGGAACGCAATTAGAACTTATTTGGGGCTCTGATAACGCAATCACTAGTTTTAAAGCCATTGCGGGGGTGGGGGGAGGGAGTTAGCTATTAGGATATTTTACCTGGAATTTTGTACATTAGTTTTATAATGTTTTATCTTCAGTGGTTCATCACCACCATTTGGATGTGTTCACCCTGGTATAAGCACAGCTGTACGGTGTAATAGTACACCATACAGCTGTGCTTATACCTGCAGATTCTGGGACTTCTGAAGCATCTATTCCATAATGCTCAGCATTATTGCTGGAAGCAGGGTCTTTCGGGTAATTTTTAGCTGCAAAGTATTGCATTTTGAGTGATGGAATTAGGAACCAGGATAGCTGGTCTGTGTCTTTCTACACTGTGGAGAAATTGTTGATTGCACTGGCTGTGCTAGAGATGATCTAAAGATGTTGGCTGAGATTTTCAAAGCTGCCTAAAGAATTGCTATTAAAACTGATGGGAATTTCATGTCCAAATCCTTTAGGTGGCTTTGTTATAACTAGCTGAGCCAACAAATGCTGAAAAACACCTGACCGGCTGTTTTGTGTGGATACTAGGAATGCATGTTGTGTTCTCAGCAATGCTTTGTTGCAACACCTCTTCACCTAGAACAAACATATCCAGAGATCTATAAGTGCAGTGGCAAAGACATATATAATAAATGTACCTTAAAGGAACTCCTTGAACTTGAAATCTAGTCATTTAAAAAAAATAGTTAAAAGTCATTTCAGGAACACTTGGTTCTGAGCCCTCCCCTGCCCCTGGCCAATTTTTGTGGGTTTAAATTTCAACCTACCCATTTTTAAAAGAACATTTCTGTATCCCCTGGTGTTGTCTGAAAAATCCACACAAACAAAAAGGGGGAAATAACTGAATAACTACATAGAGGATTGAGTGAAAAGTCCATAATGCAAAAAATAAACTGGAAAAATAAAGAAAATAATTTCTCTAATGACTTTCATTTATAGTGAAATAGATTCAAACAGCAGTAGAGAAACATTTCAGATAAAAGTCTGATTAAGTTGACAGCGTTATTTAAATATGTTTTTGTGGTTTAATCATTAAGTCTTTTATTCTATTTGGCCAATATCTTTACTTTTTACTCAATAGCTTTTACCTAAATACATTTTAGGCATTTTACATGGGAGGGATCATTCAAGTAACATCTTATCAAAGGTTTGACTCAAAGATACTAGTTGGGAATCAGCTAGTGGTGGCTTAAATGACATTAATGTGAGCCTTGGAGGGAGAGGGAAATGGGGAGTTGGCAGCAGTTGTTGAGCAGCATCATTTCTTCCAACATCTGTTATTGTAAGGGCTGGCGAATGGAATTGGCAAAATGGTTAGATATGACTGGAACAAAGATAATTACATTGATTTTGAGCTGAATACAAGATGTGTTTCTCAAAGGTAAACCTAATAGTATCTGTATACTGAACAGAGCTTGAGGGAATCCCCAAATGTTCATGGAGACTTTTGACACTTGGGGTGAAATCCTGGCCCCACTGAAGTGTGGCTGGGGTTTCACTCTTAGATTTCAAATGAAAAAGTGTTAGGACCCACTGAGAGTGACACCAGCCCTGTGGGAGTAACCTGGGTGCAGTGGTCCACTGTCAGAAATTCCACTCCGGGAGGCAGGGGCAACGCCAGCCTCTTCATAGTGGGTGGCTGAGGTGAGCTAGACAGAAAATTGGGGGGTCTGCAGCCCCTTCAGCATGAGGCCCCACCCCCTCAATGGCCCTGGCCCCTGCTCCTCCTCAGGTAAGTTCCAGCCCCATCTCCTTCCCCCCCACCCCGAGGCTCTACCCCAGGCTTGGCTGGCTGCTCCTCAGCTCCTCCCCACCTTCTGATTGCTCATAGCCGGTACAGCCACCAGGGTTGGGGGACCCACCTGCGGGGCTGGCAGAGCCCTTGGGGAGCAGCGACCATGGGCGTAGGGCCCAGAAGCCCGGGCAGGAGCAGGTCAGTTCAGGCGAAGCCCCTGGACAGGGAGGGGATGGAGGTGGGGCAGGGACTTTGGGGAAGGGGTTTGAATGGGGGCGGGGTGGGGGGAGGAGGCGGGACCGGGTTGGAGTCAGGGCGGGGCCGGGGGCAGACGGAGAGTTGAGCACCTGCCGGCGCCCGCAGAAGTCGGCGCCTATGGCTCTTGAACCCTCCGCCTGGGCTTACTCCTGTGCTGCTTCTGGCAGCAGGACTGTCACCTTCAGAGCTGGACACCCCGCCAGCAGCCACCACTTTCTCTGCTCTGCCTTCACAGCTGGGTGGCCGGAGCATGGTGGCTGCTACCAGGTGGCTACGGGCAGGCTAAGGTAATTTTTGGGGTGGCTATAGCCCCCGCAAGCCCCCTCCAGTGCCGTCCCTGAAGGTAGGAGACTGAAGTGGAGCTAAGTGGCTGCAATCCCCCCTCTACTGGAGGAGTGTAGCTGGGTACATGACTACCTAACACAATTTGAAACCACATCTATAGTCAGTGCTGTGTGTAGCTGCAGAACATGCCAACTAACCTCATTGAAAAATAAAGCATCACTTTTTTCCTAGACTGGACAAGGCCTTAGAGGGGCGTGGAACCCACTACTCTGCGGATGATACTAAACTGGGAGGAGTGGTAGATACACTGGAGGGCAGGGATAGGATACAGAGGGACCTAGACAAATTGGAGGATTGGGCCAAAAGAAATCTGATGAGGTTCAATAAGGATAAGTGCAGGGTCCTGCACTTAGGACGGAAGAACCCAATGCACAGCTACAGACTAGGGACCGAATGGCTAGGCAGCAGTTCTGTGGAAAAGGACCTAGGGGTGACAGTGGACGAGAAGCTGGATATGAGTCAGCAGTGTGCCCTTGTTGCCAAGAAGGCCAATGGCATTTTGGGATGTATAAGTAGGGACATAGCGAGTAGATCGAGGGACGTGATCGTTCCCCTCTATTCGACATTGGTGAGGCCTCATCTGGAATACTGTGTCCAGTTTTGGGCCCTACACTACAAGAAGGATGTGGATAAATTGGAGAGAGTCCAGCGAAGGGCAACAAAAATTATTAGGGGTCTGGAACACATGACTTATGAGGAGAGGCTGAGGGAACTGGGATTGTTTAGTCTGCAGAAGAGAAGAATGAGGGGGGATTTGATAGCTGCTTTCAACTACCTGAGAGGTGGTTCCAGAGAGGATGGTTCTAGACTATTCTCAGTGGTAGAAGAGGACAGGACAAGGAGTAATGGTCTCAAGTTGCAGTGGGGGAGGTTTAGGTTGGATATTAGGAAAACTTTTTCACTAGGAGGGTGGTGAAACACTGGAATGCGTTACCTAGGGAGGTGGTAGAATCTCCTTCCTTAGAAGTTTTTAAGGTCAGGCTTGACAAAGCCCTGGCTGGGATGATTTAATTGGGGATTGGTCCTGCTTTGAGCAGGGGGTTGGACTAGATGACCTCCTGAGGTCCCTTCCAACCCTGATATTCTATGATTCTATGTAGCTGGAGTGGCTAAGGGACTGCTGATACTGTGTAGCCCCTCATCAGCCACTACCAGTGGGACAGCCTGTGAAGCCCCTGAATGTTGAGTGGCAAACAGGGGATAGTCTTATTCATACATGAACTGCCTTTTTCACACAGATTTTTGGAAGAAAACAGCCATTCTTCAAGTTTTTGTGTGAACCTAAGCCCCATTGCTCAAATGTTCATGCATGGTCTGGGTACTGTGAGCCTCATTTTCAACCCTATAGTGCAGAAAAGGCAGATATGTTCAATAAATGTCTCCATTCTGTATTTGGGGGGAAAAAACAGATGGTGCAGTCTCATCATATGGGCATGAGAGCACTCTTTCCATTCCACTAGTACCTCTAGAGGATGTTAAACAGAAGTTACAGAAGTTGTCATGGGATAAGAGGGAAGATCCTTTCATGGATTGAGAACTGGTTAAAAGACAGGGAATAAAGGGTAGGATTAAATGGTAAATTTTCAGAATGGAGAGGGCTAACGTGGTGTTCCCCAAGGATCAATCTTAGGACCTGCGCACCATAGAGGCTGCCACACCATAAAATGACAGGGAAAAAAAGGACAAAAGAAGGGGCCTGGAGGGGAAGTCTGTAGTCACTTCCTGGGAGATGGGAGGTGTCTGGCAAGAAGACAAAGAAAGGAGTAATCTATGTTTACTCCCTGGGAAGAGAGAGTTTGGGTTGTTAAACCCAGAGAAGGGGGGCAGAGAATAGAGCAGGGGAATAGGAAGGAGTCCAGGGAAATAGCAGCAGGGTCTGTGAGCAAGCAGACCACAGTTCCTAGACAAAGTCCCTGGACTGGAACCCAGAGTAGTGGGTGCGCCCGGGTTCTCCTATCAGTTGCTTGGGATGTGGCATAGAACCTGGCCTTGGTGCAGAAGACTGTCTGGAACTGCATGTGGACAGCTGACCCAGTGGGACTTTGATACCCCAGAAAGAGAGGACTGTACAGTGACGTGGCTGGAGGTCTGAGGAGAAACGTGGTGTGAGCAACCACCAGTAGGGGGTATCAGACTTGAATGGAGCTACTCCCCACACATGGTCACAAGGAGGTGCCACAGTGGTGACTGGACCTCATTACACATCCTTTTCAGAAAGCAAAGGTTGAGATCTCTTTGGAAACCTTCCAATAAACTTCACCCTTGCTAGAGGGAGGGAGTCATAGAAACTGCAAGTTTCAGAGTAGCAGCCATGTCAGTCTGTATCCGCAAAAAGAAAAGGAGTACTTGTGGCACCTTAGAGACTAACAAATTTAGATTCTAAGATGCCACAAGTACTCCTTTTCTTTTTATAGAAACTGCAAGAAAGTGAGTGGTGGAGCGAAGATGGCTTTTAGGACACGGCAGCATCAGAGTAGAAAGGGAAGCTGGTTGTCGAAAAGAGTGAGAGGTGCAGGCGTTAGGGCTGCAGAATGGGCTGGGCATGGTGAGAAGGCTAAGGAAGCAGCTCAGAGAATCCATGAGAAATATCAGAGAAGATCATGGGAGTAGTTGGGAAGGGATTGGGGGAGCATCCCAGCTCTCCAGGGAATATCCAGCATCAGAGAAGTCTCTGAATTTAAAACCAGAGCACAAGCCACAGAGTTCTGGTCTAACTTGAAGGTAAGGCCCTGTGTGGGCACAGCTCTGAGGGTTAATAAAGATAGATCCCAAAGGACCACTTTGCCTTCCCCTGTTCCTTAAATGTTCCTCTGTTTATATATACTATTCTACCCAGCAACATCCCAGAGAGGGAAATGCCATAGAAGTGCTGAAAGAGAGAAATGGAGCAGCTGAAAATAAATAAGAGGGAAAAGGAATTCAAACAATGTACACTCCACCCTCATTGTCATGTCATCTTTCAGAGCCCAGCTGAAAGGGAGCCCTTATTTATTATTTGGGGACATCAAATAACATAGTGGATGTTTCTGAATCCCAAGTCTGGCCTCCAGACTACTAACCTCCCCACCTTTGTGAGACATATGTATGCCAGTTCCTTAGGAGGAGAGTAGGGGTGGACAGTGATGAATTAATCCTTTCTGATGCCCTAGGACAAGAATGCTGTCCTTTCATCCCACCCCTCCCAAAATTAGAAAGTAAAAAAATTGCCCCTCTTTTCCCTTCGCTATGGCCTCTGTCGGGCGGAAGCATTGAATTCAACAAACCAGCAAAATGGCAAGAACAAATGAATTGGACACAGTGTCCAAGTGATCAGAATACAACCGATGTGTCATTGTGAAATATATGTCCAAGTCTCATAAAAATTCAAAGAGAAAAATGTTTTTAAAAGTCACCTGTATACCCCTGCTCCAGTTTATTTTGACCACTGGATTCTAGCAAAATAAACCTGTGCCACCATTTTTTTTCTTTTGTCCCCGCAGACATGTTTCTTCTAACACCTGGAAAAGAAAGAGTGATGTAATTCAAAACCTTTCTGAGAAGTAGGAATATCCAATGGCATCATTGCTCTTTACATGCGCCAATGAGTCTTTGATGGCTGCTGAGTGTGATCTGTGAGTGACAGTCCCGTCCTGCAGGTAGGGCACACCCACAAACTAGCAATGCTCCATGTGACACCCTGGCACCCCAATATTCACTCACCACTGTCATGTAATTAGGATATGTTTTGTAGAAAGTATGTTATGTGAGGTATCATAGAATATCAGGGTTGGAAGGGACTAAGGAGGTCATCTAGTCCAACCCCCTGCTCAAAGCAGGACCAATCCCCAATTTTTGTCCCAGATCCCTAAATGGCCCCCCTAAGGATTGAACTCACAATCCTGGGTTTAGCAGGCCAATACTCAAACCACTGAGCTATCCCTCCCCCCATTCTAAAAGTCTTGATCTGCTAGACATTAATATCTCGTTGGACTGTGTGTTATCATCATATGTGAAGTGATGAAGTTTGGTTATGTATGTGTTACTGAAACATGTTGTGAGGTTGAAAACACCCACAAGCAGCCTTTCAGGTACAACAGTAAAAAGGCCAAACAATGTTAATTGCTTAATGAGGAAATGCACACAAGCACAAGGATTACCCCAGGAACTGTATACAATAGTATACTGTATACAATACTCAGAGATAGCACTACACAATGGGAATTGTTTGACCCAGGTCACAGAAAAAGAGCTTTCCAGCAAGTGGGAAGAAGATTTAAAAGGGGGACAATGACATCATGAGGATACCTCTCTTTCCCTGCAAAAACACACCTGGAAACACCTGAGGGGCAAGGACTGAACTGTGGGAAGTGATGGTCCCAGGGTAGAAGGATCTTTAGCCTGTGTATGAAAACCTGGGAAAGCCAAGGCAGCTTGTGCCTTAAGAGTCTGCCAGCCTGTTTATCACTCAAGGTGTGAATTGCTAATTTATATCTTACCTCTCTAGTGTGTTAAGCTCAGTTTGTGGTTTTTGTTTATTTACTAAGATAATCTGCTTTGATCTGTTTCCTATCACTTAAAATCTATCTTTTGTAATTAATAAACTTGTTTTTGTTTTCTCTAAAACCAGTTTGTGGAATTCATAACTGGGAGGCATAAAGCTGTGCATATCTTCCTCCACATTGAGAGAGAGGGCGGATTTCATGAGCTTACGCTGTATAGTTCTCTGTGCAGCGCAAGATAACACAATTTGGGGTTTACACTCCAGACAGGTGTGCACTTGGGTGCTGGGCAACTCTCTAGCTGAAGCCTTCCCATGTGGTGCTGATTTCAGTGTCTGTGTCTTTTTGCAGCTGGGTGTGTCCCTACCTGTGTGTATGCTACAGGAGGCTTGAGGGCCTGGCTCAGCAAGACAGTGTAAGGGAGCCCAGGCTGGTGGAACAGGCAGGCTCACTGGTACCTCAGTACGTCAGGTGGCACCCGTGGGGGGGGGGGGGCGGGGAGGTAATCTATCACACTCTGAATCCAAACAGCAGATTCTTTCCTCCTCTGACGCTGGACATAACAAAGCTTGATCTAGTCCACCATACAATGCCTCAGTCCATCTACAAGTCTGCTCCTCTGGTTGGAGGAGTATTCTGCACTCCTTTCCCAATCATCCACAGAGATTCCAAAGGATGCTAAATCATCTTTGCAAACATCCTGAAATCTGCACAGCAGTCTGCCTCTCTTTCTAGACCCTTCACGAGCTTCAGAGTACAGCACACTTTTTGGGATCCTGTAGTCCAGCATTCGATTGACATGTTCAAGCCACCTTTTCTTCCCATGAACGTTCCCATGAATGACATACCAGCACAATTTAACACTTCCACATTTGTCACCCAGTCTTGCCATATTATTCAAAGAATTTTATGCAAGCATCTGATATGAAAAGTATTTAGTCTTTTGGTATGTTTGGCATAAGTCATCCATGTTTCTGAGCCATATAGAAGAGTGGATAAAACACTTCTCATAAATATGTATTTTCACTTTAGTTGACAATTTGTTATTGTTCCAGGCTCTGTCTTGCAAAAGACCAAAGTTCCTGGTTGCTTTGCCAATTCTACTAGTAAGCTCAGCATCAAGAGCTATATCGCTGGTAACAGTAGAGCTAAGGTAGCAAAATTAGTCGACAACATCTAGATGAATACCATATAAGGTGATATCTGGAACTGGTTCTGAAGAGTCTTGGTGCATGATAATAGACTTCTTCAAGCATATTGCTAGCCCAAATATTTTGCATGAATCAGAGAACTTGGTAATAAGATGTTGTAGGGCATCAACACTAAGAGCCACAAGGGCTGCATCATCTGCAAACAAGAGGTCCCTCATGATGATCTCCTTCACCTTCGTCTTAGCTCTGAACCTTCCAATGTTAAGCAAAACTCCAGCATGTCTAGTGCTAAAATAGACACCATTTCGAACATCACAGAACGCATATTGAAGCAGGAATGAGAAATAAATATTAAACAATGTAGAAGACAGTCCACAACCCTGCTTCACTCCATTGTTGATGTTAAATGAGTCAGACTCTTGGTTTTCATACATTACAGTTGCCTTTATGCTATCGTGTAAGCATTTCACAAGCCTCTTCAGAACAATGTAAAGCCCTGACTGACGAACCACGTCAAAGGCTTTTGTTAAATCTATAAAAGCCATGTACAGTGGAATACGCTTCTCTCTGCACTTTTCCTGCAATTGTCTTACAGAGAAGACTATGTCTATGGTGGACTTTCCCGAGCAGAAGCCACACTGACTCTTGGGATATATTCTCTCAGCTAAAGTTTGAAGTCTAGCTAAAGATTTTTCCCACTATGTGAAGAAGAGATATACCTCTGTGGTTATTACAATAATTTCTGTCTCCTTTGTTTTAATAGAGTAGGATGAAACAAGCATCCTTAAAATCTTGCAGAACAGTTTTTTCCTTCCAACAGAGTAGCAACACTTCATGCAGTCTTTGCACATTTGTAGATTTCAGCAGGTAAACAGTCAGTCCTAAAGCTTTGTTGTTGGGAATCTTTTTGATGCTTTGTTCAAGTTCCTCCAGTGTAGGTTTGGCATCCAGCGAAGTCATAACTTCAAACCCAGGCAATTTGTCTAACACTCGGTCTACTACAGGCTCCCTTGAGTATATCATTCCATAGTGTTCAATCCACCTCTCCAGTTGCTTCCCTTTATCAGTTATAATATTGCCATCCAGATCTTTCAGTGGAGCTGTTTTGTTCTTTATCAGCCCAATGGCTGTTCTAATGCCCTCACACAACCGTCTACTGTCACCTGCATCAGCCGCCTGTTGCATGCTGTCACAGAGACACAACCAAAATTCTTGAGCACACCTCCTGGAAGCTATTTGAACAAACAAACAAACCAAACTATAGACTTTGATTTCTTGATCAGAAAGCATGTGTATCTCATTGCTCAAAGAAGGATCAGAAAACTCTAAAAATATTGATTCATCAAGGTAAGAATCTATAGATGGGACCACTGTTAGAATAGGCGAGTTAGCCACAATTAACCCATAACCTCCAAATGTTCGAAGATGGTTGTCTCTAAAAAGCAACACCTGAATATAAAGTACTTCTGTCTTGTTTTACCTGTTTGCCTCGCTCATTACACTTTAATTGTCCTTAATGTTGACAATATAAACAGAAATCCATTCATTAGTGCAACCATCTATTAAATTGTTTCTCTCAAGGCAGAAATTATTATTCAGTTTCTCAGCCCAAAATGAATTTCTCTTGAAAAGTTTCCCCCACACATAAAAATTAAACTTGTATGTAGATATATGTTGTAAGTGAATACTAGTGCATATGAAAAGCACAGTAATGAGACTTCTGAAGGCTGAAGTTACTGTTGGCTGAACCAGAGAAGTAACAATGTAATCTTCCACCTGCTGTCCTAACAATAGGCCTCAACCTCATTCTGACCAGATGGTATTTCATTCTCCAAACAAATTCAGTTCTTGGCCTTTCAGGTTCCACTGCCAAAGCGGTTGTGATGCCAAAAGTCATCGGGTGGGTGTTTTTAAATGCGGACTTGTTTTCTAGGACTTGATCTGAAGCCACCAATTAATTTCACGTAGCCCACCTAACAGCCACAATTATGGCAACTAGCTTCTTGGGTTGTATTCAAACCAGTGATCTCGGAGTGAAAAACCCTGAAATCCAGTATCAATTCCTTGCGTCATCCAAGAAACTAACATTACATTTTCATATGGATGTGGACATCATACAAATATTATGTTGTTATTTTTCATTTGTTGCATATTATGTGTTTATATGGTCCCTAGCACAATGGGGTTATGATCTTTGGTTGGCATTCCAGGTGCTGCCACAATACAAATAAATAATAAATAAAATAATAATAATTAATAATGAGACAAGGTGGGTGAGGTAGTATCTTCTATTTGACCAACTTCTGTTGTTGAAAGACGAGTTTTCGAGCTACACAGAGTTCTTCTTCAGTTATCACCTTGTCTCTCTAATATCTTGGGACTGACATGGCTACAACCACACTGAATACAATAATAATAATAATAACAATCATACTAATAATAACGATCACTTGTCTGCCCCTGCTACTTTCCCCACAGTTACTCCTTCTCTTATCTCTTATTGATTTAGTGACAATGGAACATGGATGCCAATACAAACATCTTAAAGTTTAACAAGAATAAAAAAGAATATTTACTGTCCTGCTCAAATGCAGCTGTCTTCATCTTTTTCAGTTACTCTGGATGGTACTGATATTACTTTTGTTTATCCTAGCTAAAACCTGAGCATATTTTACCCCATATGCTGTATTAAATCTTAAACAAACAACACTGACAGATTTCCTCTCTCTTTTTGGCTATCTCAGGACTTGCTCGGGCACGTTTCAGGCTACATACAAAGACACTGATTCATCCCAATTTGTCCTTCACTGCTTACTACCAATTTTTGATGTACACTTTATGCAGTTCTCCTTTAGGTAGGGTCAGAATTGTGTCCTGTGTCGCTGCAGCTGAGGCCTGGTACAAGGGTTGTCCATTAAAACTTTACATCTGAAGGGATTCTGGTAACACAGAAGCTTTTATCTGAAACATAAGAAGATACCAGGATTACTGAAGACTGCTGGGGCAGTGAAGGTTGAGTTTTAAATGTTCCTGCTGCCCCACTACCCCTAAGTCTACCACTGTCTTTTATATCAACATTGAACCCAGTAGTTTGGACAACTTGTTGTCACTCATGGAGCCCAATACATGCTCAGGAAAATCTAAGAATATCCCTAGCTCACAGTGTACTGGAATTAGTGCTCTGCTCTGAACTCCTACCTGAAGAGAGACTAAAAGCGTAACGCTCTGCCCCTTCCATTCTGATGTGTGGCAAATGCTCTAGGATTGATATGATGCCACTTGCATGGTCTCTTGTAGGCTGGCTGACAGGAAATGCATTCCCAACTCCCATTTTACAGCTGCCTGGTGAGGACTTGGTTGCAGTTTGAGAAACAGGGCTAAAATGAGTTTGAGCTGGGTTGTTCAGTAAGGTAGCTGCTACAGTGTAGATGGGACTTCAACACTAGAGTTCAAACCATATTAGTCAAAGCCATATTGAAAAATGGTTCTTGCTTGAAAGGCACTAGCACTATTTCAAACCCTAGGGTAAGGTTGTGTCTACACAAAGAGATTTTATCAAATTGAGTTGTATTGGTTCTACACTCCTAGCATTTGTTGCATATTATCTCACAGTAGATTGAAAGCTATTTTAGGGCACAGACTGTGTCCTCCTGTATGTTGGTACAGCACTTAGCGCAACGAGGTCCCAAACCTCTGGGTGTTAATAGAATACAATTAATAAGTAAAATACTAATAGAAGTATATGGAAACAATCATATGTCCATGGAAATGGCTGGTGGGGGTAGGCTCCATTGTTGGCCATGAGATACTGTCGACAGCCATCCCATCCCATCCCTTCCTTCAACAGGAGGGCGTCAGATTTATTTTAAGGAGCCCAGGATTAAATCAGTGTCTCTCAACCGCTTTCATGAAGTGAATTTACGCTACAACAAAAACAAATTCCTTCCCTATCTACTTCTCTTCCCCAACTGAAATCAACACAAACAAAGGGAGTCTGTGAGAAATCATGGATCAGGTCACCTCCCCTTTCCACACAATCCAAGTTGCAGCCGTTACCCTCCCTCAATGTATGTTCTCCCTTTGAACAGAACTTCCATTCTCCACTGACCCAGCACAACTTAAAGTAGGAATAGCTAATGAGACATTTAGGTGTGCGCCAGGGGAGAATGGATGTACGGGTCACAACCCAGGCTGATAGCACGTCATCAATAAAAGTGTTGTCATAGAGACAGAATGGCTCAGAGCATTGATATACCTCGCATGGTGGCTCAGAGCCCCCACCTAGATCAGCAGTGGTTGTAAAGAGTAATCCTCTGGTAACTGTTTGGTGGCAGCTGTGAAATGAGTTTGGAGAGCTCAGTTCTCAGGGAATCAGCCACTTCCCAAAAGCCGCCACCAAAGCCATTGTTACTAATTGGCAATTGTGTTATCAGAGAGAATGTGGATGGCGCTGTAGGCTAACCCACGCCAGCTCCTGCGGGGAGGGGCAGGGGCTCTCCAGCTCAATGTTGAGTCACCCTGATGGGGTAGGGTTGCTCCTGCCAGTTGTACACAGGCAAGGATTTATATAAATGCTAAGGATATACCTTGCTGCTTCTGCAACAGGCTCCAGGTTACTTTCTCTGTGATTCAATTTTAGTGACTGTTGTGGGATGCCAATTCAAACACCACAGGGCCAAAATCATCCTTGGTGTAAAGGGTGCAACTCTGCCGAGGACAGTTGCTTATTGGAGGGCTGAATTTGGTCCCTCATCTTGTTTGGTCTGTTTGGCTGTCACTGAGCTCACGGCTCTCTAAAACGTGGGCGTGTTTGATCCCAGGCTCTTATCTGCTTTTTGTTTAGTTGTCGTTGGCCTGTTTCTTGATCAAGGTTCATATGTACTCAAATAGCTAGGCAATTCATCCTTCCCACATGAGTTATTGCAAGGAAACTTACACAGGCCATTTGTTTTGACAACCTGTTTAGTTTGTTCCAAATGCCAAGTCCTGCTCTCTCACATTACACAGAATACCTGTGGATCACTGCATGGTGGGGTCAGCACCCAGACTCTGTGCACAGGTAAAAACACACAGCATTCTCCCCACTTCCCAGTTTTTCCCACAGCATTAAACAACCTCAGACAATGGTAGTAAGCGCACTCAGGGAGGCCACCCTCCTTAGAAAGGGGCTCTTCTTGGCTGAACAAGGAGGTTGCTCAACCTGTTCCAAGAACCACAATGGAAAATTGCCCTTCTTGTTCTTTTGGGTCAGTTCTAGGACACCGAGACCTTTTTAAGCCTTGTGTCCCTCTTTCCATCTCTCGCATCCTGTTGGGTGATGCTTGGCTACCTACTACCTCACTGGTATTCTGATCCTGTTGTCTGCCCCTGCCACCCCACTAATGACTCCTTCCCCCTTCTCCTCCTGTCCATGTGTGACCCAGGTCCCAGTGAGGGCCAGCTGTGGTCACTCAATTAGGGTGAACTGCAAAGAATGGAGCCATCCCCAAAAAACTGGTCGCTATTCCAAAACTTAGATTTACCAAGCCAGCATAAAACAGCTTCTTTATTACCTTACTGATTACTCAGAAGTCCAAACAACACAGTTCCCTTAAAGTGATCCAGCCTCAGGACTCCATCCAGGTACCTGTAGTAAGATGAGGCCCTGAAACATAAACCCTTGGTATCAGAGGCCTGGTATGAGACCTAAGGCCTGAGTTAAAGTAATGGTCAAGACTTTGCTAACATAAAGCAAAGTTAAGCTGAGAGCCAGAGGCAGGCCCTGCTCACAGAAGCTGGCAAGGAAAGGGCTGATGTTGCCTAAATATATGCTGTTGCACAAACATATATCTAAAGTGTATTGGATATCAGAGCCATACACAAATGGTACAAGAACATTCTTATACCGTCCACATAAATAACAAGGACAGGGGCAAAAGGCTAGTATGATGGATAGAGTTGTTTTGTTCGAACCAACATGTACAATGTGAGAGGCGGCACCTTACTGCATAGAAGGGTGGTGCACTGTTACGTAAAGGGGTTGCACCTCAAGATGTCAGGAGTGTTATGTAACTTGTTTGTACCTGTGTATAAGAATACATCCCTAGGGCGGTGTCTCTGTCCAGCCTAGGGGGCAGTGGAAAGTCCTGCCACTGACTGAGCTGTGTCCATTGTCAGGGAGCATATAGGGACTAGCAACAAACTGTAGATATATAATCCGGGGAGCTAGAGATTGTGTTTCTCTTCAACAATAAACCAGGCCGACGTGCCTTCGTACCTTACTGGAGTCTGGGGTCATTGGGGGTTCTCTAGGGGTCTGCTGTGCCAGCAATCTGCAAGGCCGGGGCAGCACAGAGAGGGGACACACGCACACACACAGCCGACTTATATCAACATAGAGCAAGAGCAGAGCACCACACCGGTGGCATCTGACAACAGTGCCCATGTCAAATATGATGATTTCTGAAAATCTTATTTCATCATATAAAATAAAAGGTTCTACCAGTCTCAAAGGATCGGACACATTACCTCCCAGGTTATTGAATATTCCAGATCTTACCCAAATACATGCTATAGCCAATTCTTATTAACTAAACTAAATTTTATTAAAAAACAAAAGAGAAAGTATGGTTAAAAGATCAATATACATACAGACATGAGTGCAAATTCTTAAGATTCAGATTCATAGCAGAGATGGTGACCTTTGTAGTAGCAAAGAGTTCTTTCAGAAATAGTCCACAGGTTATAGTCCAATGTTTATGTTTCAGGGCGATCAAATTAGAACTGGGATCTCAGTCCTTATGGCTTAGGCTTCACATGCATGAAACCTTAAGCAGATCTAAGATGAAAAGGATCAGGACTGAAGGATCTTTTATACAAGTTCAGGTCCTCTTTGACAAGCTGGAATTCCTCTGGGAACTAAAGGTAATTAGGATGACTTTGAAGGAGGTCCATCACCCATACTTAGCTATATGAATTAACATAAGGCAATTGGCTTGTTCCTCCACCATTCACAGATGCAAAAAGAAAAGGAGTACTTGTGGCACCTTAGAGACTAACCAATTTATTTGAGCATGAGCTTTTGTGAGCTACAGCTCACTCCGATGAAGTACAAGTACTCCTTTTCTTTTTGCAAAGACAGACTAACACAGCTGTTACTCTGAAACCATTCACAGATGATTTGCTATACATTTCAAAGAGAGATGAATACAAAGATAGTCCGTGTTTACAATTCATTTAAATGCTAGGATGTTATTTTGATCTCTGAATTATCAGAATACAGCATAGACAGGGACGGTTGATTATATCATTTACCATTACCCATATACACATGTAAATATGCAAAAACACAAACATTATCTCCCCACAGGTATTTAAGGGTTGAATTTGAGCCATTTATTTTGCAGGATGTTTAACACTTTCTAGCCATGCGTCACACCGTGAATGCCTCAGCCTCTGTCCTGTGTCCCTTTTTCTCCCTACAAAATCCGAGTTGTCTTGCTTTCCCCTGCTCCACTTTCCCTAGCCTTCAAGCTTCCCATTATTCTCTCTCTTCTGCTCTCCTCGTTCTTTGGGGGTAGAGAAATTAACATCACTTTGCTCTTCCATTTCTCCCCCAGCCCTAGGAATGTTTCCCCCTCCATCTCAGCTTTCTTGTAGCAGAAATTTAAAGCTAAGAAGGAGCCACACCAAAAATAATCATCTTCCACTGCAGCTGAAAAGGACAATGGCAAGCATGAAGGGAGCTGAAAACCCCCAAGGAGGCACTATGCCAGGGAAGTCCCTTTGGAGAATGCCAGAGCAAAGAGCCTATGCTGAGGACAGCGGGGACAGGACAGAAAGTCTGAGAAAAACTCTGTCCTTGGAACCCCATGGTAAACGTCAACTCCAACATGTGTCCTCCTCCTTCATGGAGATCTCCCTTCCATTGAGATGAGAACACGACTGTAAGATCTACAACTGTAGGGAGAGCACACTGTTGACACTAAGATCTACCATGTGACTCTAAAGCAGAATTATGCTTAGTGTTTATTAAAAAGGCCTTGAGTCCATTTGAGCTTGTGTTTCTTAAGTCACCCTTGCAGTGCACAAGACAGTGGTGATTATAAGGTGATCTGGTTCCTTCCACACAGACAATACCACAAACTGTTCATTGACCGGGTGAATTTTGGCCCTTAACATTCTATGAGCATTAACTAATTTTCAGTTCCTTGTTTTAGTGACAACCAAACCTGCTTGCTAAGACTGATGTGTTACAGTTTAAAAATAATAAACTCTGTGACTATTTACCACTTCTGGTGCACGGCTGCATTAATTTCGGAGTCCCTTTGGATAGCATTGAGACTACTCCTGCCTGTACAACCTGCCCCCTGGGCACATTTACTTCATTGTTACATCTCCAATAAACAACTCTGTCAGATTTTTCTTAGGACTGCTTGTGGGGCAAAATCCAGATGTGCTCAAAAACATGCTGATTTATCCCAATTCAAACTTCACATCTACTACATCACAGTAGTGCAGTGCAAGCTTGCTGTGGCCATATTTCACCTCTCCCCCCACCCACTAACAGAGGTTTCACCTGGCTTGTTCAAAACACGGGGGTTGAGATTGTAATGCTGGGGAGGAGGGTAGGGGAAATCACACTGCCTCATTGAAGCTGTTGGGAATGATAGGCACCTTCCATTCAGGCTAAAATGAGGGAATAATTAAGTGCCCCTTTGTTTAGGGAAAGCTAACACAATGGAAAACCACCACCTAATGACTAGAGCACAAGCAAGCCTGGGTAATGGCATTTCCCAGGCATCTGATAAAAAACATAGATGCAGGGGATTTGATTTGATTGCGGGGGTGTGTGACAGGGAGAGCGAGAGAGAGCAGAAACACCACAGAAGCACACACAGGAGGCAGCAAGGAAGCCTGACACACAGCCAGAGAAGCACTTGTAATGTGACTCTGCAAGAAAGCTATGAGAGAGAGCTTTTGGGAAGAGTGCTGACTGGAAAGAGACATGGAACTGTGAGCAAAGAAACTGTCTTGTTTGAGTCCTACTGTGTTCAGGTGAACAAGACTTTGATGCAATCCTGTTTATTTACATAGAATTTACATAAAAACATACCTTAACTCCATTATCATTTTTCTCCTCTTAAAAGATATAACCCACAAGACCCCAAATTTTGGCTAACTACATGGGTCAAAAGGGGTAACAATTTCTTTATACGAACCAAAAGATCCACTTCAGCTTGGTTCTCAGAAACCTTAGTGAAGAGATGGCAAAATTCTTCTTATTGCCTGAAAGCACTGGGCCTGGATCATTTGTAGAGGGGGTCATTACATACCGTAAAACCATAAGTGGTGCTTTTGCACTACCTTCCTGTACAACGCTATTTTTAATATGCACTAACTCATGATAGACAGAGATTCTGACAGATTTCCCAGCTTCTGATTCCACACCAGCACCCTGGCAACTGTTGGTTACATGAAAACATGATACAAGGACAATATTACAAAAGGACACATTTTAAAAAAAAACAACAATACAGTTTAATACGATGGGTTACATCCACCTCACTTCATAGCTGTGCAGTTCATTTCCTCTCCCCGGGTACAGGACTTGACATAGGTAAGCACTGTGTCTCCCTTTGTTGCATGTAGTTCCCTCCACCCTAATGCCTCAGGGTGGAGGGAATTCTATCTTTTTGGGTGTTTGTGGGTCCTACCCGCACCCAATTTTAAAGTGAGAAATGTAATCATGGTTGAATTTACATCAAACCACCTAACATATAGCCAAATGAGATGGGCAGCAACCAAGCAGGATGGTCAGATTTTGATATTCTTACTCATAAGTTCCTTACTTTACTAGTGTCCTGTCAAGGTTCCTTCCCCACTCTGAACTCTAGGGTACAGGTGTGGGGACCTGCATGAAAACCTCCTAAGCTTATTTTTACCAGCTTAGGTTAAAACTTCCCCAAAGTACAAACTATTTTCCTTTTTCCCTTGGACTTTATTGCTCCCACCACCAAGCGTCTAACAGATATATAACCGGGAAAGAGTCCGCTTGGAAACTTCTTTCCCCCCCAAAATCCTCCCAAACCATACACCCCCTTTCCTGGGGAAGGTTTGATAAAAATCCTCACCAGTTTGCATAGGTGAATACAGACCCAAACCCTTGGATCTTAAGAACAATGAAAAAGCAATCAGGTTCTTAAAAGAAGAAGTTTAATAGAAGAAAAAGTAAAAGAATCACCTCTGTAAAATCTGGTAAATACCTTACAGGATAATTAGATTCAAAACATAGAGAATCCCTCTAGGCAAAACCTTAAGTTACAAAAAGACACAAAAACAGGAATATCCATTCCATTCAGCACAGCTATTTTATCAGCCATTTAAACAAAACAGAATCTAACGCATATCTAGCTAGATTACTTACTAAGTTCTAAGACTCCATTCCTGTTCTGTTCCCGGCAAATGCATCACACAGACAGAGAGAGCCTTTGTTTCTCCCCCCCTTCAGCTTTTGAAAGTATCTTGTCTCCTCATTGGTCATTTTGGTCAGGTTCCAGCGAGGTTATCCTAGCTTCTTAACCCTTTACAGGTGAAAGGGTTTTTCCTCTGGCCAGGAGGGATTTTAAAGGTGTTCACCCTTCCCTTTATATTTATGACATGTCCCCTTATCAATGAGATCACTTGTGGAGTAAAGGGTTTCTGAATGTGAGTGACATTATCGGAAGCAGGCTCTCAGAGCTTTGGACTAGGCTACAGCTAGTACAAAGAGTCACTTTGAAAAATAAGAACTGTGACAGAGACAACTCTGCGCACCACATGGGAGTGCTCTGTGGAATATAGTTTGAGAATCCCTGCTGCAGGCCACACAATGTCTTTCTACTGATCTCAGTGAGAACAAGATGTAGGAACCACTGAGCGAAATCTATGGCTTTATGCAGTTGGTCGGCCCCCATAATAAGAATGGCCCCTTCTGGCCTTCACATCCATGAAGACTGCACAGAGCAAAAGCGGTATGTGGCCTCCGAGTCACAAGATGGGCTACTATTTGACAGCCCAAAACAGCTTGCAAAATAGTCCAGAAGAAATAATAAAACATAACGAGCTGGGTGGAGCTCCCCTGGGGATCACCGGTGATCACGGGCAGGACTCAACATGGTAGTGATACGCCTCACACCTAGTTTGCACTGTTGGATTTTCTGTGCCCTTTGCTTTTTCCTCCACCTTGAAGTGGTTAACATTTTCTCCAGGATCCTCCCTTTCTCCTTGTAACCAGGGGGCATAGTAAAAGCTGTAGGGAAACATGTTCGGGAAACATGGCTTCCCCTTAGTGCAGCACTGTTAGCTCCATTACGTCACACACTTGCAAGGTGCTGGGCATCAGGATGGGATTGTTCATGACATCATCCATTCACTGACCACACAACCTGATGCCATCAAATGTGGATTTTTTGCATGGTGCCTCCAGCTCCAACATGAGGTGTATGTGGGGTTTCACATCATTTCTGAAAATAAAGCACAGAAATTAATCAAGGTGGGAAGAGGTGGGGCCGTGGCAGAAGGGGTGGATGGGGGCAGGACAGTGCCTGGGGCTGAGTGGAGGTTGAGTACCCCCGAGGAAAATTAGAAGCCGGCTTGGGGGGTCCACAAATGGGATTTAAAAACTTTTAAATCAAAATGGGGGTCCTTGGGTTGCTAGGGTTTGAGAACCGCTGCTGTAATCCATTATTCTGAACAGCAACCAGTGCGATATTTATTACCTTGGCTCGACTTCGCATTTTGCTTGGTGACTTCAAGTTATGTCCCAAAACCAATGAGCAGCATATTCAAGAATGATCCTACTATTTTCATAACATAGTTACAGGAAATATGGAGTGAATTACTCTGCAGGCTGAAATAGGAAAACTATCCTGGGTGGCAGATCTGTTGGATAGCTCAGGCACTCCAAGCTAAGCTTTCCAGATGCAGAGACATGAGTTACAACAGATGTGACATGCAACTCCTGTAAATGCTACCAAAGCAAACGTTCAGAGTCTACAGCTTGAAAGTAGGGGAAAGGTCAAAGCAAAGAGCGGGGCGGCCATGCTGTCTCAATAGCTGCCAAGTAGAAATGAACCTGAGAACAGGGCAGGCTGTCTCCTAACAAAGGGGAGGTGGTTTTGAAGGATAACTGGCAGGCTTTGGAAGTGAAGACAGCAGCTCGGTGTTCTCAGGCTCAGCACTGCAAATACGTGCTGTACGTTTTATATGGGGTTGTCCTGAAAAACGGGTCAAGCGTACAGCCCAGCATGTGGATACTTAATGTAAACATAAAAGGGGATACATTCCGCCTCTGCTGGGGCGTGAGTAAATTTATCCCCTGCAGCACTGGGACTCCAGTGACATGAACAAAACAGGAATTTAATTTTTCCACCACCACCACTTAAAAAGGGGGTTTGGTTTCAAAAGGCCTGTTTGTTCTATCAGATTGCAGGAGTGTTATTTCTGATGCAGTGTAAGCATTATACGCCTACCTGATGTCACCCAGGGATGTGTGCCAGAGCAGAGATTTCCTGCTGTTTAGAAACTGGAATTGCAGGCTTTTGTGGCTGATTCACTAGGCCAGGGGTGGCCAACCTGTGGCTCCGGAGCCATGTGCGGCTCGTCAGAAGTTAACATGCGGCTCCTTGTATAGGCACCGACTCCGGGGCTGGAGCTACAGGCCCCAACTTTCCAACGTGCCGGGGGCTGCTCACTGCTCAACCCCTGGCTCTGCCACAGGCCCTGCCCCCACTTCATCCCTCCCTGCTCCCTCCTCTGAGCCTGCAGTGCCCTTGCTCCTCCCCCTTTCCCCCCAGAGCCTCCTGCACGCCACGAAACAGCTGATCGGGAGATGCGGGGAGGGAGGGGGAGGCGCTGATCAGTGAGGCTGCCACTGGGCGGGAGGTGCTGGGAGCATGGGTGCAGGAGCTGGTGGGGGGATGCCGATGTCTTACTGTGGCTCTTTGGCAACGTACATTGGTAAATTCTGGCTCCTTCTCAGGCTCAGGTTGGCCACCCCTGCACTAGGCAGTTTCTCTCCCCTACCAAAATGGTGAGTCTTGGCCCTGGGCCCTTGTGCCCCACCACTGCATGCCTCCCATTCAGTGAACGATCTAATTCACAGCAGAGCACAAACCGATCCCAGGCTGAGGTTTGGAACAGCTCATACGCCACTGATAGGAACTGAATGGTGGGCACTGGCTGGTACCTCTTACAAATTGGGCCGGATCATCAACTGATTGCAGTGAAGCTATGCTGAGGAACAGCCCCATTGACTTCAGTATCACTGTGCCAATGTACACCAGCTTGGGATCTGCCCCATTTAATTCAGAGGAGCAATGCCAATTTCTGCCGGTTTGGGATCTGGCCAGTGGATTCAGCAGAGAGGCAGCACATACAATTGGATTGTGCATGGGACTAGGTACCTCAAGCCCCTGCCCTGGTCACCGACTCACCGCTGGCCTAGAACGAGTCACCTAAGCCAAAATTTTCAAGCACAGGGGCCTAAAGATAGTCCCCTAAATCCGTATTGAAGCCTTGAGCACCCAAAGTCAACAGCAGCTGTGGGTGCTCAGCATGTCAAAATCAGGCAATTTAGGACCCCACATTGGAAAAGTTTAGCCTTCTTCCCACAGGGGAAATACATCTTACTTCCGTCTCACATAGGGCTGTTGTGAAGGCTTGCTTGGTTGATGCTTTTACAGGGCTTTGAAGATCTAGAAGTAAACTGTACCTTCAGTACCCTTCAGTACCATGGAAGTGAACATAATTGCATTGGTGTGGCCAGACTGTACAGTGGTATGTAAATGATAAGAGATTCTCATGGCTACCCCCTAAAGGCTGGGAACCACCGTGCTAGAAGAGATAAGGGAAAGAAGGACTATGTTATAATGACAGGTTTCAGAGTAGCAGCCGTGTTAGTCTGCACTCGATTAGAGACCTAAAAGTGACAATTCTTCAACAAAAAAACTTCAAAAACAGACTCCAACGAGAGACTGCTGAATTGGAATTAATTTGCAAACTGGATACAATTAACTTAGGCTTGAATAAAGACTGGGAGTGGATGGGTCATTACACAACGTAAAACTATTTCCCCATGTTCATTTCCTCCCTCCCACTATTCCTCAGACGTTCTTGTCAACTGCTGGAAATGGCCCACCTTGATTATCCTCCCTACAAAAGGTTTTCTCCCCCCCCCCGCTCCTGCTGGTATTGGCTCATCTTAAGTGATCACTCTCCTTACAGCATGTATGGTAACACCCATTGTTTCATGTTCTCTGTGTATATAAATCTCCCCCTGTATTTTCCACTGAATGCATCCGATGAAGTGAGCTGTAGCTCACGAAAGCTTATGCTCAAATAAATTGGTTAGTCTCTAAGGTGCCACAAGTACTCCTTTTCTTTATGTTATAATGCTGCCTTCTGTGATATGCCCACTCCCCAGACTAACGAGTAACTGGAGTGTGGGATTCTCAGGGAAGGTTGAGTTTGGTCTGGGATGTGGTTTGTGTTAAATTAAGTTGGTTTGATTTTACAGGTGCTACAATAAACCCCCTTGGGAGCACGTTGAATCTTCCTACAGCTTTTGGCAGTTATTTGTTTGTTGGGGAGGGGAGTGGAAATTGTGAGCATTTGGGATTTTTTTGACAGCCTGGGGCACCTACCTTACAAAGTGCCTGGCATAGGCAGAGGCTCAATGGTGCCAGTGGGGCTCAGTACATACATAGGAGTCTATTTGTATGTGCACATTGCACGGTTGGGGTCTAGGCCAAGTACAAAAACTCAGCAATAGTTAAGAATATAGAATTTCTCTTAAAGCCCAATTTTCTGCCATTTTGGCTTTCTTGTGGGCTGTGTTCTTCATAGCAAAATGTGACTCTCTGTTCTCATTACAGAAAAAGCCTCTCAATCCCAGCAATATGTCCAAAATCCTCCTTACTATATGTTGCATGAGATGCTAATTACTTTGGTATGCAGCCAGGAGAAAAGTGCAATAGCTTGAAAGAGTTCCCAGGAGTAAAAGAAGCTGTTTTCCACCAGATGGCTTACCCTAGTCACATACCGTTACTTGAGCTGCTTCTCACTCCCTGGTTGTTTTCTTTTCCCTCGTTGGTTTGGTTTGGTTTGAATCAAATCTGTACGTAAAACTAGTTGATAGATAAAAAACTCACTTTCTTTCCTGGCACTTTGTGTTTCTACCTAATACATAGAAATTTGGAAGGGGGGAAAAAGGAAGGAACAACAGAGATGGGCCCAAATTAAAACCCTGGATCCAAACTCTCTTGGACTTTGGAATCAGACTTTGTGGCTTGGACCCATTTCTAATTAATATCCTGGGTGGCAGGAGCTGGGAATTCTTCCAAGTTCTTGGGGAAATGGCTCTGCCCTGAAAGCAAGGGAGGAAATGTGTCATATTCTCCAACAGTGAATCCTCTGGCAGAGTAAAGCCATGTTGATGGGCTCAAAAGAGAGCCTTAGGCAGTCCTCTTAGGCTGCCTAGAAACTGGGAGTGTGTTTGGATGCATCTTTATGGCTCAGCCAGGCCACCAGTTTAATATCTGTGCATTAAAACATAATATCAATAACTCTATAATTTCAGTGCTCTGATTTAAATCTACAAATTCAAGTAAATTCAGAGGTAAACCAAGACCACCACCCTTCCTCCAAATCTTTTCACAGTCTCTTTTTCTGCATCATGTTCAAGCTCACCAGTCTCATCTTCCCAGCACCACCCCTACCCCTGTTTCTTCCTTCATCCCATTTCCACCCACTCTTACTCCTTATGCTCAGACTCTCTCCTGACTGCTCTGTTTGTCTCTTTCTTTGACTCCCAGCCTTTCATCTTCTTTAGTACCCTGCACCATGTTTGGAACAACCTCCCAACCACCCCCACCCCCTATCAAATACTGCCTTAAAACCACATTTGGCCGAGCTGCGCTCTCTCTCTCGTGCATGTTGGGTCTTGGTTTTGGTATTTCTGCACCCACGTAGCTGCACTGGTGCAAGGCTCTTGCATAGTGCTGATGAGCTGCACCGGTATAAAAAATGCCTTATGCCAGTGTAATGCATCTACTAAAAGTTTGCACCAAGTCAGCTGCATCCATGTAGCTGAAAAAGCCCCAATGTAGACAAGGGGTAACATTTCAAAAGCAGCCAACCTTAATTCTGCCATTGCCTAATTTTTGAGTGCTTGATGTCGCAACCTTAATAGGGCACTTGTAACATAATTGTTTGTGTATCGAGCTATGGCCACATAACATTCTGCAGTTGTAGTGTATTGTACTGTACTGTACTTCCTCTGCCCCCTAGAGCTTCCTATCTAGAGGCACAACTAGGTCCAATACAAACACAGAGATCGGTTGTGCTCATTGTAGGAGGAAGACATCATGAAAGAGTTGAGCTAGCTCTGTTCAGATCGAGACTCAGGAATCTTGGGTTCCCTTCCAGGCTCTGGAGGGACGTGTGCTCTAATGGCTCAGACTCTTCTGCCTGCTTCCACCCAAGTTTGACTTCTTTGGCCCCATCCCTTCCAACCTGTCCCCATTCCCGTCCTGTCTCTTCCTAATCCCTGGTTCCTCATGCCAGCTACATTCTCCTTGCTTATTGATCCTAATCTCCACTCCTCAAGCTTTGCATCCCAGTCCCACTGTCCTGGCCCAGCCACTCCCAAGTGCTCCCTCCCAGCTCCACATCTGATTGCTCTCTCCCCTCCCCAGGTTACTAAGGAGTGACCACATCCTGAGAAACAACGGTTTTACCCATCCCCTCGGAGTGGGGTGTAGTTTTCGGCACAGTGGAAAGTTACCAAACATAGAATAAAGAAAGCAGCCAGATGACCAGGAGGGGTTTAACTAAGGAAACACTGGAACAGAGGATTGTAGCTAGAGGGCGTGGTCTCCCTCCGTGGCGGTCGGAGGTGGGACCGCGAGCGTCCCATGGATATCTGCAGCCACCATGCCTGAAGCAGAAGGGTGGGACAGGAACCGGATCTATAAAAGGCTGGCCTTGTAGCTCAGTTGGAGTAGAGCTGCCATACGAGCAGGGCATCTCTTCCCCCTGCCCCATTGCTGACAGAGGCCGCAATACTGCCAGAGAACTGGAGAGACTGCCAGAGCTGCCAGACACCGAGAAGCTGTTGGGGCTGCCATGCACCGTTTATCCCAGCCAGACCGATGCCAACCCCGGAACCCAGGTACTCCTGGACTGGGAGCATAGGAAGGAGGCCAGGGAAGCTGAATAGTGCTTTGCTGTGTTACTCACTGCAAGCTGGCCAGCGTGTTGCAGACCGATTTCCCTGCTGACCTAGTGGTGGACCACTCTGCCACTGTTAGGGCCCTTAGCTGGTCTGTGTCCCCCTACCCCCTCTTGCCACCCCACCACCAGGAGTGGCAGCCTCCCCATCTTTAGGCCAAGAGGCCTGCATTGCTCTGATGGCCGCCTGAGCTAGGACACCAGATGGTTTAGCTGGCTCTCTCGCCAGAGAGCTAATCCCCACCCCCCGTAGACTGCTGTGTTGCTCTGCCTGACTGTAGGCTGGAGCCATTACATGAACCGATTGCTGCTCCAGGCAGACAGACTCCCTACTGTTCTGCCTGTCTACAGGCCAGAGCCCTTAACTGATTGCTGCCTGTCCTGATTAAGGGACTGGCGCCTATAGACTTCTTGCTACCCTGCCCGACTGTGGGCCAGAAGCATTAACAGTGTGCTGTCTTGCCAGGGCTCTCAGACCCAGTTGTTGCCTGGCCTGGACTGCAGGCTTGGACCTATTGATCACTAACAGTCAGCTAATTCCCCCCATGAAGAGAGTCACTCTAGGAGCATTGCAGTGAGAGGGTATGGCCTCCCTCTCTGATGGACAGGGAGGGGACCGCGACTCTTTTACAAGGACCGTGAGCAGAGCTTGAGCTAGCGGTTGTATGTCTAACCGGGCTGGGAACCCCCCGCCCCGGTTGCAGCATGGACACTCTGGGAGAGGGTGTGTTTAAGGAGCAGGGAGTCTGAAGGGTCCAACTAAGCAGCTGGATAGTGAGCTCAAGTGCTCAGGGTGGAGTGCGCAACAAAGTGTCTGCCCCCTGAGAGTGCACCTAGGAACCTCCAAGACTGAGGCAGTGGCTGGACTCCATTCAGGCTCTGACGACTTACAACATCCAGGGACCAAGGTTTGGGTCCCCCTCACAGCAGTCTGCAGGAGGCACCCAGCCATATCTCCGACATGGGTCAGTGGAAGAATCTGGCTCACAGCTGAACACAGGGTCACGCTGAGGCACCTGCACTGTAACTCCCATGAGGCACTGCAGCTGTTCAGGTGAATGCAGATGAGCGTCAAACTGAGCCAAAATAAAGCGTCGCAACAGCTCAGCAACGTCTCCACTCGGAACGTTCCATGGCACAAAAGAGTCACTGCTTGAACTTTTTGCCCTGATTGAGGATGAAAACAAATGTTGAAATTCCAGTTTTCAACCATCTCTTGTAATAAACTGTTGCATTTGGCTTTGGTACATTGCCCTATTGTAAATGTATTTCAATAGTGCCAAGATTTCACCAGACCCAGAATACCCTTTGTGGCATGCACTCACATGCACCCTACACCTTTCACGCATATAATTAAACTGGTTCTCATTTGGCACCCTCTCTGCCTGCCTCTCATTAGGTTCTTTTATATGGGATACTGATGCTGCCTTGTACCGGTCATGTCACTGGCATCCACTGATACAAGCAGTATGCATGCCAGGTTTGGGACTCTCCCAAGATCAGAAGTCCATGAGAACAAGCCCTAACTTCTGCTTTTGGAAGCTGTTCCACCTACGCCCTGCTGTGACCTCACCTACCATGCCCCACTGACCATGCTCTCCCCTGACCCATTCCCTCACCATTAGGCCTTTATCTTCTTCCTCTGGGTCTTCTTGGGACTAGCTCCTGCAATATTTCCCCTCCCCTAGCACCAGGGAGCAGAGACCCTTGCAAAGGTTTCCGGGATTCATTGCGTAGAAGGCAGCAGGAGAGGCTGAAGAACGGGAATGGCACAGTTCACTCGTGGGGCCGGGTGCTTGTGGGACTCTTGCAGCTTCCTCCCCCCCCACCAAAAATCTCCTTAGGGAAAGAGAAGCCTTACCTAGCAACCCCAAGAAGATGGCCACAGGGGAAATGGCCAGTGAAAAGCCTAGGACAAAGGGGAGATGTTGGAGATCTTAATGCATACCCTGAAGAAATGTAGGGCCAAGTGAGTGGTGGGGCCAGGTCCTAACAGTCCTGACCATTATTTGTATTGCAGGACTATGCTGGGCCTGAAGTACCAGGTCTCTTAGCTCCTCACAGTCTCTGTGCCAGTCTCTGAAACACTTGCTCCTGCCTGTTCTGAAAAGCTTTATCTATACAGCCAGTTCTCCAAGCAGTAGCATCTCATCCATCCGCCATCCCCCTCCTCCTTCTCATTTGCATTTGCAAATACAGGTTGCACATTTCTCCTAACAACCTATCTAAATATAGTGCGCAGGGGCTGGGCTTAGCACAACTAGACACCTACGTCCAAGTCAGGGACTCCCAAAAGGCGCACTGCGCTGCAGGTAAGAGGTTTGCCTGCTTGACCCTCTCTGACATGCCTGTGGATTAGCAATCATGTGCAAGAGACACCCTGGTCAGCCAGCACCGAGACCTCTGCAGCTAAAGGCACAACCTGCTTGAGGTTAAGCTAAAGAACCGGGCTCTGCAGCTAGGGGCTCTAACTGACTCATCCCCTCTGTGCATCAGGCACGGTGGGTCCCACAGACTTAAGCATGATCCAATATGCCCTTTGGAACATGGCATCTATACAGAATCACTGGGTAAGGCAACTCCCATCTTTTCATATGCTGTGTATTTATACCTCCCTACTTTATGTTCCACTCCATGCATCTGATGAAGTGGGTTTTAGCCCACGAAAGCTTATGTCCAAATAAATTTGTTAGTCTCTAAAGTGCCACAGGAACTCCTCGTTGTTTTTATAGAATCATAGATGGTTAGGATTGGAAGGGACCTCAGAAGGTCATCTAGTCCAATCCCCTGCTCAAAGTAGGACCCCAAACTAAATCATCCCATACAGCTCATCTGTGCCTTCCCTTGCATGAACGCTCCCATATCTTCTGGCAGTGCCTAGGGCCAGCCTTTGAAAAAGCTGGCCAGAACTAAGTGACATTGCAAGAGAGGGCTGAGGGATAAACAACCCTTCGCCTCAGAAAGGAGCGGAGAAAACAAAAAAACAGCAACAGAGAACATTATTGTGTATGGCAGCTGCAAGCCCCACTCCAGAGCCTGGCAGCTGCGCCACAACACCATCCAGAACCACTTAGTGAAAGCCATTGCACCACGCCTGGGGGAGGTCGCCGTGAACTGCGCCATCCCCGGTACTGACAGCCAGTTGCGACCTGACGTGGTAGTCACCGACGAGACCCAGAAAAAGATCATCCTTGTCGACATCACGGTCTCCTTCGAGAACAGGACCCCGGCCTTCCACAAAGCCCGAGCTCGTAAGCTGGAAAAATACGCCCTTCTGGCCGACACCCTGAGAGCGAAGGGCTATGAGGTGCAGATGGATGCCCTGATCGTCAGAGCCCTGGGCACTTGGGACCCCTGCAACGAGCGTGTGCTGCCGACCTGTGGGATCGGTCGATGCCACACAAGGCTCATGCGGTGCCTCGTGGTCTCGGACACCATCCCATGGTCCAGGGACATCTACATCAAACACATCACCGGCCACCGACAGTACCAGGAGGTGTGAGCTGGTACGACATCGTGCACCAACTATGGGAAAGGGACTGAGAGACTTTTTCCATTGGACCATATGAACTGGAACCATACACTCACTGAACATTAAATCCCACCAAATAAGGGTAGATCCATCCCCATCATTGTATCCACTCATTATACTCCACACTGAACATAGCCATTATATGGACAACATACCCCCACATCTCAATGTCTGTACTTTGACCGGTTAAACTTTTACCCCCAATCAGAGAGATTGCAGGTTATGTATTCCTTACGCCACCAGTTCCTAAACCAAATTTTGCACCCCTTGATAATCTGTACCTTATTCCCTGATAACCAGAAACTTCTATGCTTAAACTCTGTACCATTTTCTTTTTACTTCAACATTATCTTAATAAAATTTATCCACAGCTGGGCGCTCTGCAGTGCCAAAGAGACACATTCCCTGCCCTAAAGAGTTTGGAGTCTGGGTTTAGACATAACCTGGTAAATGACAACTGACAAAGGGAGAGCAGAGGGAAGGGAGAGCAAGGGCTGCAGTTAAGATCATGGGATTGCTTGTTTATTTATGTGCTTGTTTTGCTGGCAAAAGCAGGGTTGAGGGAGTGACCTTTGCAGTGAGCACTGAAGTTGATCCAGGGCAGGAAATCAAATGGGTAGGTTTGTGAGAGAAAGAAAGATGCAAGTGCGTGCATCAGCATAGAAGTCAAAGTCCCCAAGGATGAGGGGGGCGGGGAGGAGAGCCATCAGTGAAGGGGGGGGGGGGAAGCTGGGTAGTGGCAAACAGTAATGCTAGGAGACAGGAGAAGTGACAGCAGGTAGCTCTAAGGAGGAATTAAATACACACAAGAGACTCTTCATACCTGGTTATTAGATCACTTGAGTTTTTCTTTTCATCAGATCAAAGAGTCTGATCTCTGCAGTCAAAGCAGCAGAATAAGGGGAACAAAGAGCCTGCATGAAAAGAGGGTGACTGGGGATTTAAAAAGAGGGAAGAAAACCACATTGCCGCTATGTCACACAGCCTCTCACCTCTCACCCCAACTTGTGGCCAAACACTGAATCATCAGCTTTCAACCCTAACAACAGGCAACCAGCCAATCCATTCATGCCATCCCTCCAACCCACAGGAGAACATGCACCTGCTGCATGATCAGGCAGGGTGGCAATCAACAGCCAGCTGGGCCACCTGACCCTCCCCGCAAAGCACAACAGGTACAGCCTAATGCTGGGAAAGCAGAAACAGCTCAAGCCAGGAGCCAGCTCTGAATTTGAATAGCTCAGAAGTGTTTGGCTAAAACCACAATACATGAAACACATACAGCTCTTTAAACCACTACGAACAAGGAGCCATGCTAGAGGGTGTTTCATCCCTTGGAGCTCCCCTCGGAGAAAGCATGTTGACTCAGGCCCCTGTTCGCACATTGCCGCTAAGCAGCTGGCTGTTGACAAAGCTGAACAGCAGGAACACAGATGGAGCTGTCCCACAGGGGGGAAATAAACCAAGCACCTGATAAATCTGATGTTACCAGGGCTAAGGTAAAAGGCAATAGCTTTTCAGCATTTGTTCTCATTGCTGTTTTAATGATTTACTTTTGGTCTTGGGACACTGACCTTACCTTGGTCCTGGCAGGGGCTTTTGGAACAGCATGTCTAAATCAGTCCTCCTTCCCCATGGCAGATATGTACATTTCCTGTTACTTGTACGGAATGTGAACAACAGTGGAAGTGGGGTCAAATAGTCTGAGAAAGGGGCTGGGGCTTTGTCACTTGCTTGCTGTCACGTCTATCACCTGCAAAATGGGGATAATGATCCAGTCCTTTGTAAAGAGCTTTGAGACAGTGGCGTAGCTAGGAGAGGAAATTTGGGTGGGCCCAGACTGTTGGGTGGACAGACAGTGACAGACTCTGCTAGCTCAGCTACTCCCCCATCGTCATGCCCTCTGCCTAGCCCTGGTGCCTGCAGACACAGGGCTTCACCTGCCAAGCTGGGCACACGCACTGGGCGGTGCAGAAAATGGCATAATAGAGCTGCCGGAGCATAGCTTTCTGAAGGGCGGGTGCATAGCTCCCTCCTGGATTTCTGCTGCCTGAGTGATGTTCTGAGCCACTGTGGCAACAGTACACCCCTGCTCACCTTTCGGGGGGCCTGGATGCTAAGCTGATGCTAAGCTGCTGTCCACCCTGGCCCACCCGTAGCTACGTCCCTGCTTTGAGAAGTTTGGAGTTAAGACATCACCACACCTGTTAGCACAAAGAATTATTACAGTGTCATTGAAGGAAAGTTAAGCCATGAAGAGCCTAGAGACCTGCCTGGCCCCAGAAGTGATCTACTGGACTATTTATTATTGTTTGCAAAGTCTATGCCTTTTTTTAAAAAAGAATAAAGAGTAAAATTAAAGGTGGCATCTTGCTGGGAAAATCCCAACAGTATCCTTGTCTGGCCTTTTGAGCCAGAGCCCAAGGTAGTACTCCTAGCTCTGTGGTGACAAATAGGTGAGCCACCCAATTCTTGGGCACTTAAACGCCCCCCCCTCCCCCGCTGCACCCCCAGAGGTGACCACAATCCAAGGGCTCAGGTAACTCTCTTGGGTAGCTGTGGCTGGAGATATGTATGGGCTTTGTCAGTGTCTCTCTTTGAGCGCTCCCTTTGTCTCCATCCATTCCACTTGCACCTTCTTTCCCGCCACCCCACCTACTTGGAACAACCTCCCCGGGAACGTACACGCAGTCCCACTACTCTCCTCACTCAGATGCCTGAACCCCTACCGTTTCCATGGAGCGTTCGAGCTGCAGGGACTGGGAACTCCCTGTACTTCCTGGGGTAGCACTCCGGTTTGCATGGAGTTCTCTTGCCTTTATACATCGGGGGCTAGAATTACTACTGGCACAAGTGGATGCAACCCTGCTGAAATGTCTGGAGTCAGATCCCCCAGCCAACTTGGCTCATTGTGCCAGACTCAGGGCAGCTCTCGGGGCAGCTAACTGTTGGGCACACAGTGTTGCACCCTCCACCCCCAGCTGTGCTGACAGTGCTATGGAGTTAGTCTTAGACCATGCATGACACCTGCTATTCAAAGCCAGCACTGGCTTCCAGGTGCAAATCAAGATGCCTAAACCCCATATGGTTTGGGTCCTGGATTCCTTTCAGATTGCCTTTCCCTTCCATCATGGCAGTGAAGAACTTCACTTCAAGCTCAGTGCAGGACCCTCTACTCTATAGTAGTAGGTTTTTTTTCTCCACGTTGGTCGCACAAAAGGCTAAGTTCATTGACCTACATGGCAGAGCACAGTTCATCTGTTGATTCAGGCTATTGCCCGAAAAGACCGATGATAGAGATGGTGTATTAGAGTTCAGTACAGTTGACATTAGGCACTGGATTGTTTTCTTTGGTATATTTGTACGTGCACCCAGAGACTGTGTGATGGGCATATTTTACATATTGCAAAATAAATCAAGCTTAATCTACTGAGCGTGCCATCAATTCCCAAACTGTGTGCACAGGCAATCGGACAATGGAAATATAGCTTTGTACAAATAAGAAACCACAAAAAACACTGACAAATATTTAAATTACCCAAAATAAATTATAAAAGACCTGAAATACCTTTCACTGCACCATAAGTGATGCATCCAACGACAAGGCCAGGGAAAGAGCTGTCACTGTGACCTTTCTGAAAAGAGGCTGACAGCCTCTGGCGCAGATTTAGAATTCAGATTTCACATTAAAAAAAAAAAAAGATTGAAGTCAAAGCAGCAACCAACCCTCTGTTATAAAGCTCAAGCTCACCTCTCTGAGAGGTAACTTGGATCCTGCTGTAGGGTGGCTGGTTTAAAAGTACACGTTCTGAAACTCTAGGAGTTGATTTACCTTCAGCTCCATCATGCCTCTCCTTTGCAGATAAGAGGATTACCCCCCCAACCAAACTCCCCCCTCCTCCCCCCCCACCCCCAGAGAGAGAGAGAGAGAGAGAGTCAGTGAGTAAACTCTGGAGAATGCTATGACACACAAAGAGCACAGGCAAGAGCAGTGCCAGCTTTTCCATAACAATCTCAAGAATTGGCTTGTTAACAGCTCCAACTGTGCTTTGGGCCCTGAGATCAAACCAATTTCATGAAGGCCAAAAAGCCATTAGGTTGTAAGTTTTGGACACCACCACCACAGGCTGAATTTGATCTAGCCACCTTAGATGAAAGGCTCTGCATCCATTAGCAATCCACTGAACTGCTCAGTTCCCCCACCCATAGCAGTTGTCGTTTCAGTCTTTGCAACCGGGCAAATCACAGCCGGCAAGCCTATCCTTCTGCCACCGGGGGCTGCTTGCAATGGAACCAGTGCAAGTCGGCTCAAAGGTGCGTGCAGGGCTTCATGATTCTGCACCCCCCAACATGCTTGTACACACACACTAGGGTCTTACTATGCCCCAGAATGCAGTAGGTCAGGGCCAGGGATGCTGATGCACTGGCCCTTGAGGGGACAGGGATACAAGTGCTACAGACACTGCTGTAGCTGAGCCATTCTGCCAGCTATGCTGCTCCTCCCCAAGGGGAGCCTCCTTTCCACTAGGAGAAAGTGCCGAGCTCCAGTTCTGCTAAGGCTGTACTTAACCTAGTAGCCATGGGGAAGAGGGGCCCTGGCTGTAAAAAAGTAAAATGTCTTCCAAACAAACTGGGTACCAGAGAAAAGTCAGTGGCCTCCCCAAGAGCTACAGAAGCACCAGCAGCATTCCAGCTTCTCTCAAAGCTGCTGTTTGTTTCTTTTAAAAATTAGTAATTTCACAAGGCCCACCCAATGCTACACAGAGAAACAGGAGCATTTTTCACAAATAGCCTTCACTGCAGCATCCCGGGGCGGAAACACACAGCAAGGTATTTCTGAGTCCACAGTTGCAGACAAGAGCCGGAGACACTGCAAGAGTCTAATAGGAGAGATTGGGGGAGTGGCAGTGGGTTATAGATCCTTTTGCCTGTACGCTCACCTTGTCTGAAACAAGCACTGAGCAGGTTTGTATTGACCACAGCAGCTTGTGATAGGAACTTGGTGCTCATGTCACAAAAACCAAATGCCCCCCACCTACCGGCACCCTCATGAGTAGAATCAGCAGTCACTATCGGCCAGTGGTTCCCAAACTTTAACAGCCTGTGAACCCCTTTCACTAAAATGTCAAGTCTCACGAACCCCCTCCTAAAAATGAATATTTCCAGGGATTTTCTCCTTTACCTGAGTATAAATTATAAAAGCAGTGATCTTGGAAATATTAAATTTGTTTTTACGACATTACACATTATTATTATTTATTATAGTATTTTTATTACATTACGAAAACAGCAAACACTCTTCCCAGATCTCACTTTTGTAGCTTGTATCACTTTGAATAAGCCTGTTATAAGAAAAGGCTCCTATATTTCATCAAGGAGTATCAAATGTGAAACAGCATGAAGGTATTCAAGAAGCCAACTCAGAGTTCCTCCTACATAGCATTCAGGTCTGGAGCAGTCCAGGCAAACAACACATGTTACAATAAAGCTTAAACTTGTTCACAATTTTAAAAACACTAGCTGCCTACTTAATTTTAAAAACAGCAAAAAATATCCACCTCCCTTTCCATTTCTTATAAGGAGTCTTGAAATTTCAATCTCCTCAGTGTGATAATATGCTTGCTTTGATCTGCATAGCTCTTGGAAGTCCAGGGGCTCCGGGCTGCTGGCCCCATGTTGCCTGGGGTCCCTAGAGACAGCTCTGTCTACCATTAGGAAATCCCCCCCCCTCCCCAAGAACACCCTGTAACATTTCACAAACCCCGTTTGAGAACCACTGCTATAGGCTGAGACGTGCAGCAGGTCAAGGTACGGGAGCTTGTGCTGCCATCCCCTCAACTGTACCTACTCTGTGGCTAAACAGAGATCTTCACGCTCCAACCCACAGTCTGGCACTTCTCATCCCGGACAAGATAAGGAAAGATCCATTCATTCAGCTACTTAACTGTAGTTCTACACAGGCTTCTGTCAGCTCCCCTAGGAAAGCCAATGGTACCCAGTTTCAGCTAAAAGCAGGGAGAGGCTGATCCCTTGAGAAATGGCATGACTGGTAATGTCCAGTGTTCCATTCAGGGCTACTGGGCTGTAAAGTCTCCAGCTGGACAGAATTACGTTTGCAGAGGTACCAAACTGTAAACAATGGGCCAATTGCGCTTACCAAAGTGCAATCAGGCGCTGCAAATTGGTGCTTATGATGCAGCAGTTCTCCACTTTTTTTTTTCTTTTTTTTGCCTTCGAGGACAGGCTGAGAGTTTAGAAAACGCTTCCTAGAGGCTATACGGAAAGAAACATCTTCTGATCTTTTATTTTAAACCTCTCAGTTCAATTAAAGAACTATATTAGTGACAGCAGAACTCCACAGTCATTAGAACAACAATGGGTGAAATCCTGACTCTACTGAAACCAATGGGAATTTTGTCATTCATTTCAATGGAGCCGCCCAATAATCCTTTACCTTAATAACTGTCAAAATATGCATGCGTACGCACATGCACACACTCTCTCTCAAGTGATCTATTTGGCTTGAAACCAATAAATATTAAACACAGTTTTGGTGTTCGCTATGAGGAGATAAAAACAAAGCAAGGGGCGCCTCTGTTGGCTGATATCTGTAAGAGAAATTAGAAGGCAAGGTTGTTTTTTTTTTTTGTTTTGTTTTAAAATTGCATGTTAGTCACAGCAGAAGGGAGGCTAAAATTTGTTAATTACATGAGAGTCTCGTAATTAGAAATGGACATATAAAATTTAATAGCTTTGGTTTAAAATATATCTTCAATTATACAATTAAAAAAAAGCAAAACAGTAGGCAAGACCAAAAACTCCAGTTTGATCAAACATACAACATTGCTATTATAATAAGACCCGTTTCCCAGAGTATTTTATAGTGGAAAACAATCCCTAATTTAAGTCACATACTTCGTTAAGGTAACAGTACAAGAAAATCATATCAAGTCTACATCTACAAATGATCTAAATCTACTTCCCTAGCCCTAGACTGATTCTGTAATAAAACTTCCACTTCCAATAAAAATGAATTTGTATGTCTACATGAGTGTATAAGAATTCCCTCGCCACAGTAACATTTCCCCCCGAATATATAAATGGAAGCCCAAATTACAGTAAATTCAGAGAAACTTGAGTACAACAGAGTTCTGTTTTTTTCTTAAAACCAGGACGTGCTTAGGAGAGATTACATGCTGGTGCAGTCTCATCAATATGCCCACAGCATTACAGACATGTTTCTTTTTTAGGTTTGAGTCCTACAAGCTGTCTGCAGTCTGCAAAAGCACTGAGCACTCAATGTTTGCTGAAAACTTGTACAGAGAGATTGTCACACAGCATGGAGAATATGGAGTGCTCAGTAGGTCAGCAAAACTCTGTCCCTGCACCAAATTGATCACTGAGGAATAATGGAGGGGTAGCAGGCCTGGTGCTGGAAGACGGGGGAATAGTCAGAGTAAAGGCTATGATACAATGCATAGCAGCAATTTTAAATATTTTTAATATTAAATATTTTAAAATTTAACAGTGTTTTGGTCACAGGCAGCCACTGCTCAGTTTCTCTTCCCACAGCTGCAGGCTTGATGCTTCACGATGAACACAGAGCATGGTGAGCTTGCCAGCCTGCAGGGCCCACTCCCCAGACACCTACTTGGATTGTGAGCATTGTGCTACATGGCCATACTGGTGGCTTGGGCCTTAATCTCTCAATCCTTATCTATTCACCTGCAGGATCAAGTTCTCAGGATCACAGGGTCTGCCAGACTGGATCAGCGTACTGGCTCATCTAGTCCAATATCTTGTCTCTGACAGTAGCCAGCACTGGATTCAGAAGATGGTATGAGAAATCCTGGAGCAGGCAGTTACGGAATAGCTGGCCGTAGGGAAAACTTCTTCATAAACCCAAGAGGTTGGCTTATTCCCTGGAAGCACAAGCACACAGCTCCTCTCAGGTTCAAGACTGAGAATACACAATCTTACTACAGGTACAGAATATGAGTAACACAGCCATTGTAGAACTTTATTTGGTAGTGTACAACACAAACCTAACCCACCACACCTCACGGTGTACAGAGTGGTCTGCTGTACGGTAAGCATCATTCCTTCTGCTTGGGAAAATCCTCTTTAAACAAGTCATCTCTGTGCGTTCTATGAATATAGAATGTGTGCTCAGGTTTGGCGCATACTAGGCTTTTAAATAGCTGGTTGCCTGTATAGAGTATCCTTTTAGGGAGGGTTCATTGCATATATTCACTGTATATACATGAACACCATATTTTTTGTATATATTATATATGACTCCTATGTACACATTTACAAACCTTCAAAAATATATTGCACTTATATACAATACAGCTTCATGTCAAATGAGTTCACACAGCAACTTAGGTAAGTTCTTCATGAGCAAGGCAGTTTTACATTCCCGCAAAAATTAAACAAGTGATTTCAGCAACATGCCCTGTTCAGCAGTAAACATTATTGAGTCTAGTCTCCCATAAGCATCAATGAGAGTTGTGCAGCTGCATCTACAAGAGAGCAGTCCAATAAGACACTATCAGCTGATAGGCTCACATGAATATTTAATAGATAAATAGAAGTTAGAATATCACCACTATTTCAAGGCTTCTCTCCCCATCCCCATTTGCTAATGTTTTGTACATAAATATTATTTAATTCCTGATATCTTTGTTCACTCATTTCAAGTGCACTGAGTTATGAGCATTGTTTTGTCCTTTGGGAAGAACAAAAATATGACTGTATCAACTTTGCTAAATACACAGTGCTCCGATCCCTGGAAGAACTGAACTCATTGGGTTTCTTCTAGAGAAAGCGATTAGTGTGTTACCCGGAAGACTAAATTACAGAAAAATGTTCATCTGAGACCTTCATTTAAAATCCACAGAGGTTCGATGGCTTTGGTCTTAGATCTCAGTGAGAGTGAGCTTGTAAGATCCTCCAGTCTCTTCAATCTGTAGCTGGAAGGTGTCTTCATTCGAATAGTGCTTCACAATATTGTCGTCCATGTTGATCAGGATTCTAGAAAGTAAGGCTGGTAAGTATTATAGTTTAAAGTGAAGAAGTTACCAGAAATGCATTAAGTGTTTCTGATTTAAAGCTAAGAGAACACTTCTGGACTGCCCAGAAATAACTCGGGATCTCTGCTACCCCTCTTTGACCCTTCATCTCCTATCATGGTTTAACTCAGTGCTTCTCAACCAGAGGTATGTGTACCCCTGGGCGTATGCAGAGGTCTTCCAAGGGGTACATCAACTCATCTAGATATTTGCCTAGTTTTACAACAGGCTACAGAAAAAGCACTAGTGAAGTCAGTACAAACTAAAATTTCATACAGACAATGAAATATTTATACTGCTCGACATATTACACTGAAATGCAAGTACAATATTTATATTCTTATTGATTTATTTTCTAATTATATGGTAAAAATGAGAATGTGAGCAATTTTTCAGTAATAGTGTGCTGTGACACTTGTATTTTTATGTCTGATTTTGTAAGCAAGTAGCTTTTAAGTGAGTTGTAACTTGGGGGTATGCAAGTCAAACCAGACTCCTGGAAGGGATACAGTAGTCTGGAAAGGTTGAGAACCACTGGTTTAACTGATCTAATCTGCTTCAAAAGTTACTGTTGTGGCTTGAAGCCACACTTACAAACCACTGTCACAATCTGAAAGAGCTGCAAGACCAGCATGTGGGAAATGGAGGGAGAATGATCTCAAAAATGATAAATAGAGCTGGGAGAGAGTCACACACACAAAATCGCCTGGTTGTGACACTCACCTGAATGCAAAACACATGGGAGAACCAGGTCCAAGACCATACTCTGTCTGATTCCACTTTGTATAAATAATTAAATGTTCACTGGTGCAGGGACTTGGACAGGGGTCTCACATCCCAGGTGAATGCCCTAAGCACTGGACTAGAGAGTCAGTCTCTCGCTTTCTGTCCCAATGAATATTTATTTATTTATGCAAAAAGTAGAACAACTCCAACAGGAGAGATGGAGACAGACTCCATCCCAGAATAGCCTGGGGGATAAGGCACTCACCTGGGATGCAGGAGACGCAGGTACAAGTCTCTGCTCTGAATCAGGATGCTGGAGGCATCCCAGGCAAGTGCCAAAACCACTGGGCTTTGGTTATTCTCGGGTGCGGCCTCTATATTTTTGCAGAAAATATCAAAAGGTCTCAGGTTTGTCCCACAGCAGAACAGGAAATTTTTTGAGATCTTGAAGGTTTTCATTGGATGGGAAAACCTTTTCCAACACAGCACTCCTGACCCACAATCTTTATGATCCTAACTCAGTTTCAAGACACATGGATAGTTCACAAAGCTCTGAACTGGTTCAGCTGGACACCTAACAAATATAGAAACAAGGTGGGTGAGGCAGGATCTTTTATTGGATCAACTTCTGTGTGTGTGGCTCAAAAGCTTGTCTGCCTCACTGAGATCCTCCTCATGTCTGGGAAAGGTACTCAGAGGGTACACAGCAACTAGACACCCACAGCTGGCCCATGCCAGCCAACTCAGACTTATGGGGCTGTTTCACTTCTAGTAGACATCTGGGCTTGGGCTGGAGCACAGACTCTAGGACCCTGTGGGGTGGGAGGGTCCCAGAGCTCAGGCTCCTGCCCGAGCCCAAAAGTCTAGACAGCAGTAAAACAGCCCTACAAGCCTAAGCCCACGAGGTCACGTCAGCTGGCACAAGCCAGCCATGGGTTTTTCTTTGCTGTGTAGACGTACCCAGAGTTTCACAGCTAAATACAAGGAGGAACAGGCTGTTTAGCATAAGTAGTGAACACACATTTCAAGGGACCATTCAAGGTGAAGTGGCCATTTAAACACAGCTACAACAGTGCACACAACTTAACAATTATGGATGTAACAACAAAACACAATGGGGATGGCAATTCAATTGCTGCAATCTGGATACATCACACCACTTCCTCTTTTCCTGAAATGGTCTTTATGGATACAGATGCCTGCCTAAATTGAATTGCCTTTGGTTAGCACACTTTCAATTCACACCTTTCCCAGGCAGTCCTGCTTTAGTATTTTGACTCATATGAGGACAGCTCTTTACAGCACATTCCAAAGGCATGGAAAATTAAAGGATTGAATACTGTGTCTAGTTCTGGTGTCCACAATTCAAAATAGATGATAAATAATTGGAGATGGTTCAGAGAAGAGCCATGTGAACGATTAAAGGGTTGGAAAACATGCCTTAACCTTACAGTGAAAGACTCAAGGAGCTCAATATATTTACCTAACAAAGAGAAAGATAAGGAGTGAGTTGATTATAGTCTGTAAATACCTACATGGGGAACAGAAATTTGATAATAGAGGGCTCTTCAATCTAGCTGACAGAGGTATAAACAAGATCCAATGGCTGGAAGCTGAAACTATACAAATTCAGACTAGAAATAAAGTGCAGGGTTTTTGTGTTTTGTTTTAAACAGTGAGGGAATTAAAGACTGTGGTGGATTCACAATCAACAACAATGTTAAATCAAGACTGGTGTTTTCCTTAAAAAAAAAAAAAAAAAAAAAAAAAGATTTGTTCTAGTTCAAACAGGAATTAATTCAGGGAAGTCTGGGGTCTGTGTTATGCATGAGGTCAGACTAGATAATCAAAATGGTCCCTACTAGCCTTGTAACCAATCCGTGCATTTTGGAACAGATTTAGCATCTGTGTTGTGTATGAAGGGAGCACGTGTACATGCAGGGGGTTTATAATGTGTATTTTATTTTTTTTTTAAAACAGCTGGACAACATCACAAGATATCACCCTTTCTTTGGAAAGCTGTGGTAGATGTTACTTGAGACATACTCACCCTTTTTTACATTTCTTGAAGATTTTTCCAATTTTATCAAAAGGAACATCATACTTGTCAGATATCTAGAACATAAAAAGAAAACAGAGTCCCTAAATGAGAGAGACTGTAGGTCACTTTGTTTGATTTACATCATTGTATCGTGCACCTGAGTAAAAGTGAAATACAAAAACCCTGCCTTGCAAGATTGACATTCCTAAAAAGTAGCCCAATCAATCAACAGGACATGCCAATTTTTAATCATTATGATTTCCAGTTTACCAGTGGATTAATTACTAGGACAGGAATCAGAGTAACAGCCGTGTTAGTCTGTATTCGCAAAAAGAAAAGGAGTACTTGTGGCACCTTAGAGACTAACCAATTTATTAGAGCATAAGCTTTCGTGAGCTACAGCTCACTTCATCAGATGCATATCGTGGAAACTGCAGCAGACTTTATATATACACAGAGAATATGAACCAATACCTCCTCCCACCCCACTGTCCTGCTGGTAATAGCTTATCTAAAGTGATCATCAGGTGGGCCATTTCCAGCACAAATCCAGGTTTTCTCACCCTCCACCCCCCCACACAAATTCACTCTCCTGGAATTTGGGTGGGGGGGTGGAGGTGAGAAAACCTGGATTTGTGCTGGAAATGGCCCACCTGATGATCACTTTAGATAAGCTATTACCAGCAGGACAGTGGGGTGGGAGGAGGTATTGGTTCATATTCTCTGTGTATATATAAAGTCTGCTGCAGTTTCCACGATATGCATCTGATGAAGTGAGCTGTAGCTCACGAAAGCTTATGCTCTAATAAATTGGTTAGTCTCTAAGGTGCCACAAGTACTCCTTTTCTTTTTAGGACAGGAATGCAATCAATCAGTTTCAATGCTTAAATTTTCTTATTTTCACTTTGAAGTTTCTGGTCAAATTTTTCAAACATCCATATTTAAACAACTAAATAAAAGTGCTCTCATGACTGAGCCCTGAGCGAACCCTCCGATTTCAACAAACTACTGAATCATGTTTTAACCACAACTGCCTCTATCAGGTGGTAACTGGGTTCCACACCATGGTGGCTTTATGTATGGCAGAACAGGCCTTGAAGAAAACTGGCACTGGTCACCAGGGATCTTAGTTTTCCATGATAAAAAATAAAAATAAAATTCTCTGATAAAAACCCTAATTTTTCTGCAATTAAAACAAAATGCTAAACTTTAGTTTCCCTAGCCACTGGGGAGAGGGAAGGATATGCTGCCCCCACATCCCAGAAGCAATGAGGTGAGGAATGTGCATGCTCTGCTAAGGAAATATCCTACAGCTGCAAATATCCTACAATAATTGGCAAAATGAGGTCAGTATAAAAAACAGCAGTCACCTCATTAAGTATTTTATTACATAAACCACATAAACCCGTAAAACCCACAACAAAGTGGTTGTTATTGTTCTACAACCAATTTTCTTTGGCAAGTTGCTTTATCTACAGTTTTGTTTTTGTTCTAATCTCACACTGATAGCAAATACCCATCTTGCATTACGTAGTAACAGGTGGGGATTTCCTGATTTAGATCTGTTCTAGTACATACATTCTGCTTGCTCCTACATCAGGGTCTGAGTAGAACTGGGTCAATGCTACAATTGGGTCAATAAACTCTTCTTCCCCCTGTACCCCCAAAGATTAGGTGCAAATGCTTTGTAACACATCGTAAGTGCAAGTCACAAAAGCCATGATGGAATCTCAGATTAGGGAATGGATTTTGGATCCCAGGACTAAGGCTAATGAGTACTTTCACTTTACCACCTTAAACCCTTCAGCCGTCAAACCTTAACAAGACACTGGTTGGACAAAGACAAGCAAGCAAAATCAAATGACCAAGAGTTTCAATGTTTGTTGTAAATTCAACAGGTACTCCCCAAAGTAACCTCTACACTTTCCCTGTACCCCAGCAGGCAATTGGAGGAGTGGGTGATATTTTGCAATTTAAGGGCTTGTCGACACTGCACCACAGTGCAGACTATGGGGGTGTGAATTGCAGAGCGCACCAAAATTTCATGCACTAACTGCTCTGCATGGATGCTGCTGGTGTAAAGAAGGTACCTAGCTGGTGCGAACATAGTCCTGTTTGAAACCACAGACCTTTTTAGTTTGTACCAGCAGCCTCCACACAGAGCAGCTGGAGCACATTTTGGTGTGCTCTGCAATTCACGCCCTTGTAATCCAAATTGTGGCGCAGCATAGACGTAGCTTAAAAATCACACTATTGTAGCCAGTAGCAAGAGCTACAGTTAAGGGTGCACAGCAGTTTCCATTCCAACCTCTCCGTTTTCACGTTTTCACACGCTCACAACTTCCTGAACTATTCACTTTTTTAATTTACATTTTCCAGGCTTGGTCTCAGACTAAAGAAGAATTTTATTTGTGAGTGCATGTGGGCATGTCTGTATAAAGTTAAAACAAAATCCCTTCAGCCATTTTTTATTATGGATAATAAAAAAACAACAACCAGTTTTCCCATTGCAAAAATAGATATTTTGCTGTAACCCTTGTTCAAAAACACCTTGAAATTTGGCATTAACATAGTCCCTTGGAATGAGGATACAATTCGCTAGGCTTGGAGGGAAAACAAAAAGTAATGAGAGACTGATAAAAATATAAGCCATTTGGACATGCTCCAGAAACTGTTCCAGCAACTAATTAAAATGTTACCCCCAAACTATGAAAAACAAACAGTCACAAAGTAGGACCCTGCAGATTAGTTTTGATACCAATGGAAAAATCTGAAAAAGCTTCTTCTGCAGCTCGGTGGAGAGGATCTGGATGAAAAATGAACCTAGGAGTGTATATTTTCCAATATGACTAGTGATTTTGGGTGCCTCAAGGTTTTTGGACATCCAGTCTGAGACACCTAAAAGGTACCTGATGTTCACAGAGTGCTGAGCAGCACCCATTCTTCAAAAATCAAGCCCCTTCAAGATGTCTCAAAGTTGGACACACAAAAATGGAGGCTCCTAAAATCACCAGTTACTTGAAAATTTAAGCCATGAGCTTCATCTGCTCTCTTATGCACAGATTATTCAAACTCTGAATTCTTAAGAGTGGAAAAATAGATCCCAGGCAAACATGTTTAATATTTCTAGAATCCAGCTATTCTTGACTGAGAGATCACTACTTCGAATGTATCTGGAACTACCACTAAACTCGCTAGAGCCCACTGCAGACTTAGCTGCTCCCCTGATGAGCTAAGCCCACCACAGCACCAGTGAAGGATGCCGGTAAGGAACGGTCTTTGCTTGCTCTATTTTTCAAAGTCAGCTTTAAATAGAAACTGAGGAGTTAACTGCAGTGTTCTCCCCCTTACTCAAAGGTCACTTAGGCGGAGAACCAGCACCTACTTTTTAACTGGAAGCAACAGAAATATTTAGATGACTCAAACTGCAGCTATGATTCAAGCTCCGCCATACTTTAAGTATTTAGGGAACCAGATGTCATGCTCATGGTTTCACAGACAGGATGCAAGGTTTTATGAACTGCCCTGATACTTACAGCTTCCATTAGACCTTTCAGAGATGGTGTCTTTAGCATAAGTGCATCAAAGACTTCTTCCAACTCCTTTCGGACATACAGCAACACTGAATGCAAACCAGAGAGAGTGCTTTAATATATATTTGTTCCTTGAGGACAAGGCATAAGTGAGTGTTGTGAAAGCACAGAGTAACATACATTAAGATAATGCAGAGAAGATATACACACAAACTTAGTTAAATCAAAAATGTACCTTTTATATGCTTGTTGAAAGAGTGACAAGCAACAAGACATGCAGAAGTGTCCCAAGCTCAGGTGCTAAACACCTTTGCCTTTGAAACTATCCTGCATTTGTCTCCATTTGTTAATGAGATAAAAGGCTACACTGGAAATGCTTTTAGAGAAGGCAGAGTAGTTGAACAAGTGGAACACACATCCTTCAGAGTCTCTTGGCTATGGGATGGCTTGGCCCATGCTATCTGGCTGCCTGGAGAAACTGTTAAATAAAATAATGCAGCAGATACCAGTTCAGTTACTCATGTTGAACTTGCTATTCCTTCTCTTTAGTTTCTTGCAACGGTCTATACTTTCCCCCCCATTTTAATCTTGTCTCTCCCCCTCTTTGCTTCCCCATTTCACTTCCTTGCTATTGTTCAGCAATATTTATTAGCAATCATGTTGCTCCATTTAGTAGGATATGGATCTGATTCCCCGCTCCAAAGACTGGACTGAAAGAATGAGAAGCCAGACAACCAGAGTGTCCTCCAGCTCATGGAGACGGAGCCATTACACAGAAAAACAGCCCCATTAAAAACTACATTAAGGCTGTGCAATAAGCAAATAAGAGCAGGGAAATGTGGACATGTAACAGCTTCAAAGTCCTTAATTCACCCTCTAATTACTAGGTATTGTGGCACATATTGTTTACTATGTTTGATAGCTCACTGCTCTGATGCACCTGTGATTTGGAAAAATATACTGTAACATCTAGGTCAAACGGGGTGAATTAAGCTTGGATGCTTGGAGATTTTTAATTTGGTGGAGGAGGTTTTAAAAATGAAGGCAGAAGGAGGGGGGCGCATTTAAAAGCGAACAGAGCAATAACCATCTATACAAGGGAAGCAGTGTGGCTTAGTGTACAGAGCACTGACGGACTCTGGACTTCTACTTCTGGTTCTTGCATTGGCCTGCTGGGTGACTTTGGGCAAGTCACTTCACCCCTGTGCCTCAGTTTCCCCATCTGTACAATGGAGATAATACTGGCCTCCTTTGTCAAGTGCTTTGAGGTCCACTGATGCAAGTTGCAGTGGGGGAGGTTTAGATTGGATATTAGGAAAAACTTTTTCACTAAGAGGGTGGTGAAACACTGGAATGCGTTACCTAGGGAGGTGGTAGAATCTCCTTCCTTAGAGGTTTTTAAGGTCAGGCTTGACAAAGCCCTGGCTGGGATGATTTAACTGGGAATTGGTCCTGCTTCGAGCAGGGGGTTGGACTAGATGACCTTCAGGGGTCCCTTCCAACCCTGATATTCTATGATTCTATGATGAAAAGTGCTATATAAAAGCTAGGTATTATTATAGAGCATAAATATGATGCTATGGCAGCTACCCACAGAATAAGGTCCCCATTTTATGATTTACTAAAGCTCTCATTAATTCTCATTTTCCCTTAGCAAACATCTTCATTTGTTTATCGCAGCCAGAGGGGAAGGACAGCCATATGGTTAAGGTTGTAACTGGGACTCCAGAGACATTGGTTCAGTTCCTCATCTGCCACAGACAAGTCCTTTAACCTTCTGTGCTTCACTTTCTCCATCTACGAAACGGGGATGATAGCACTTCCCTAATCAACAGGGTGCTGAGAGGTTAAAAACCATGAAAAAAAAAAAAGCCCTGGAGAAAGTGGTACGATTCTAGCTGCGGGAAACAGACACAGGGAAGTTAAGTGTCTTGCCAAAGTTTACTCAGCAAGTCAATGTCTGAGCTGTGAATAGAACCAGAAGTCCTAATCACGAGACAAAAACTCCCACTGTTCTTAAAACCAAAAATTATGTATTTGCAAGTTTAGCTGGCTCCCCTGCTGAGGCACAAAAGGGAATATTTTCTTCCCAAAATAAGTGCTAGCAGGAGATGCACAGATGAGAATCAGATGGGCACATCAAAAGAGAGCAGACACTACCCTCCCTGACCCACCCAAAGAAAAGCATTCCTACCCCTTACCTGGCTTTCTTTCATGGCAATGCAACAAATGTGTCAAAAAAAGAAAAAGTTACCTCGTTTTGGTTCCTCTGTTCTGGTCAACTTATTGGGAGGTGCAATAAAATCATCTTCAGTTATATAAGGCCCCCTCTTCATATTAGAGCTGCAATAGGGAAAGAAAAAAAAAGCATCATCAGTAGGAGCAGCCTTCTTGCCTGGAAGCAGGGAAATGGCCACGTCATGGATCTTATGATGTACATAATTTGAGAACCTGGGTAACTATTACCCTAATTACAATGGGCATTACTTTCTACACAAGTCAATACACATTATTTACAACTGCCCAGGTGCTTTGATTCTGCTGCTGCTGCTGTTGCTTATAGGTCTGACTATGGTCTGGGGCTTACATAAGGGGAGGAGTAAAACACAGAATATTAGAGTACATGGCAAGCTCTTTGGGGCAGGGACCTCACCTTCCTAGTTGATTTTACAGCACCATGCAATTCAATAGTGTTATAGAATGGATGAAATAGCGAGTCTCTTACCCTTCACCCTCCAGTTCTTCTGGTGCAACTGGAAGGACCTTTAAAACAAAACAAGAAAAAATTTTGAGTATACAGAGAAAGGTGCTCTATATTCAACTATATTGGATAGTAAATGACATGGGACCATTAACTGGAACCTACCACAGTGTGTGTGGCTAGCTAGCTAGATAGCTAGCTAGCTAGATAGAAAGAAAGAGGACCTGAGAAGCCAACAATAGGAACATAGAGATCAGACCAGAGCTCCTAGACCAGTATCCTGTCAGTGGCCAGCATCAAACGCTTTACAGGAAGGTGAAGTATTACCTGCCCACAAAGCAAGTTTTCTTCCTAACTCCCATTTGTTAGGCTTATGCCATGAAGCATAAAGGTTTATATGATCACACTTAATACTAACTTTTTGCTCCCAATTGTTATACATTTAAGAACCAGCCCAGTGGCTATGTACAGTATTATTACATAGGCAGACAATGCCCCTAATTTTATATTAAGGGCACACAATGGCATCACATACATGAGTCCCACGCTGAAGACTGGAATGGTGAAGGTCAGGAATAAAAAGAACTGGCTGAGTGTCAAGATCTTGGGATGGCTTGAAGACAGTGACGTCTGTCCGCTTGTGGGAAGGAAGCATTGGCACTTTGACATCGGGAACTGTAAAGAGATATCAAAGATCATAATATATGGATATTTGTAATATATGGATATTTAAGACAATGACATGGTTGTAGCCTTACTCGTTAAGAGCAATGTATTGCTGTTAAGCAGTGATGTGCTGGGGTGGGTGTGAAGGGGAGGGTCTTCGGATCCCATTGTTAATTTCTCAGCCTAGTTTTTTTTGGGGGGGGGTGTGGAGAGTAGGGGAAAGTGTGAGGTTTTCCCTTCTCTGATGGAGTCACCTATTCTGGGGACCACTAAATCACCCTGGCCAAAGATGCTTATTCCTTTTGGAATGGGTCACATGTCAGGTATTTTCAGTAAAATCTTCCCAAAAGATAGCTAAAAATCCTCGCGGTTCCTCCCACACACCCCAATTTCAAATGGCAGAGTTTAAACACTACTCTACTTTCAGTGCACTCCTATTTTTTCAGGAATCTACCACAAGCCTTTCCAGTGAGTGGCAGGAAGTGTTTGCCAAGTGGCATTGCTTCCCTCCTTGGCTGGGGTTAGGAGAAAGGGCTTTTGTCTAAACGGGTAAACAAATGAATTAATAGATTTCCCCCAGTAGCTCACTCCTTCTCTGTGAGCTCATGCACTCTGGTATATGGGCATGCCTTGTTTCAATATTGGTAGCATATCACTTCTTAAAAGCGCACAGAGCTGATCAATATTTGTTTCACTTAAGAACATTTATGAAGGATGGTCTTATGGGCACAGGACTGGGAGAGTCACATCTAGGTTCTAGTCCCGCCTCTGCCACAGACTTCCTGTGTAACTCACTGTACCTTTCTGCACAGTGCGGGGGATATTTCAACCTCACAGGGGCTATGAAGCTTCAGTCACAGAGTATTGAAAAGCATTTGGAGATCCTCAAATGGAAAGCACTACAGAAGCATTGTTACTACTGTGAAGTAGAGTTCGGCAAGATGCCAACATTTTGCAGAATGGAAAGTTGTGTGAAAAATTTTGGTTCACCATTGTGAATTGAAACAAAACATTTCAGTCTAGTTCAATATTAATCTGTTCCCTTGTTAGCCACTGTGTGCCTCCTGGCAATGTCGTTTGGGTGCTTCTGGGATGGACCACATGTACTACAGAGCACTGTGGTCACAAGACTCCAATGATGCAGCACATCAGTTCAACCAGCGGGAAGAAACCACAGTGCATCATGGGAGATGTAGTTCAGCTAGGAAGCCTAGCCTACAGAAAATGGAGTATGAGGTATCTAAACTACAGCTCCCATGAGGCACTCTAGCAGCTCTGATGAACAGAGATTAATGTCAAACTGACCCAAAATGAAAGATTTTAATTTGGGTTGGCAAACTGAAGTGTTTTGATTTGGGTTAAGCCTGCCCAAAATGAAATATTTCATTCTGAATTTCCCATGGAAAAAAAGTTGAAAAAAATTTCAAAACAATTAGTCAAAAATTTAAATTCTGTGGGAAAACTGATTTTCTAAAACTTCAACCAAAATTTACCAACCAGCTCTATTATGGAGCAATCCATATAGATACAGCAATTGTGTCTCTGGAAGCCACTGTAATGCTTATAGCTCAAAAATAGCCAAACAATATGTATTCAACCTTAATGGGGAAATAAACAGTACATCTGGGCTCAGCCCAAGCATAGGAAGTTTAGCTCCATAAGCAGCATTTATGAAGATAGATACGAACTTCTACAAATGGGGGGTTTAGCATGCAATTACCCTTTCTCAGCCATTAGCTCTAGTACTGTACACAGTCGTCTCTGGATCCTGCTTGGGCTACTGTACTTGGGATAGGAGACACCCCCCCCACACACACATACACACTTGTTAAATGCTAGCAAAGCATTGATCCTTCTTTTTATGATATATTTAAAAACTCTGCCCTCCCTGTAACTGCCCTTGAACAACTGAGTTTCCCTGTGTGATTGTGTTCTTCTGCGACCGCAAGGCCTGCATTTGCTGGGTCAGGAAACCCTGTTTAAACAAACTGTGAGGTTAATGCTTTATTGAACCAAATCAGACTGTTAAAAGCAGAGCTTCTGACAAGCACATCAAGTGGATGTAACATCTTCAAACAGCCCAGAGGAGAGACAAGGAATACACACTTTTCCTTGCTGCACAACGTGAAGGAGAAACAGGGATACAAACTTTACACCAAACAAACTCTGTTAATGTATAACTGACCATCAAAACATTGGCTCCGTAGGAGTCAACATAAAAGTATGATCTGCAGGAGAGAATTAAGAATGAAAAGCAAACAAATTTGGAAGGATATAGCTAGAAAACCTTTTGCTCATTCCAGCATCAAGCCCCTCGGGCTTACTTTTACATGCGTAGAAACAATGCCTAACTAGAGTATTAACTAAAAAGGGGCAGCTCAGCTCTAATGGGTCAAGTACAAGGCTGGGAATCAGGAGATCTGGGTTTGTATTGCAGACTCTGCCAGTGACTTGCTGCATAGCCTTGGGTAAATCCCTTAAGCCTGATTTGCAGAGGTTCTGGGTATTTCCAGCTCCTACTGACTTCATTTGGAGTTGCAGGTGCTCCACCAGTTCTCAAAACTAAGCCCTTAACATTCAGTTTCCCATCTGTAGAAACAGGGATAATAATGTTTACCCAACTTTGTAAAGTGCCTTGCACAACACTTTTCATCTTTGATTGCAAGTGCCAAGTGTGATTTCATGCTGGTCCAAATAGCACTGCCTTCTCCCTCTACTCTCTGGCTCCTAAAAGCCATAAAGTGATTGGATGTACAGTGGAGCCCACTCAGTGAGCATATAGTTTCTTTTCGAGTGAAGAAGAATTGAAGTTCCTAACTTATCCTGTGCATTGCAAAAATACAGTTCACAATCCCATATACAGTGGATTCAAGTGAAGCTATTTTATGGGAGGAAAAAAAGGCAAGCAATGACTCCTTTCTAGGAAAATTCCATTGTACTGAAAACAAAACTAGTCTGTAAGTGACATGAGGCCTACGATTTAAACACTTGGCGGAATAATTTCTACTTACAGGCATTCAATTGGGAGCTGGGGTCAGTGCACTTGCCTTTTCTTTTGCTTTGTTTTCGTTCTTCATCCCTGATCTTCCTTTCTGCTCCCTGTCAGATGACAGATTGGGGAAGAAGGGAGAAAGAAAAAAATAGTCTCTCAGTTGTTTGTTTGTAATACCCTCAGTTCAAGGACATTGATCTTTACAGAGAGAACACGTGGCGGTCAGTCTCACATTAACCACTTCATCAGGTCAGCCAGAAAATACCTCTTTTGAAATCTGTCCAGTACTTATTCCGAAGCACTGTCATCAAATCAAAATTTAATGGAAGTATGACAATCACTTGAATTTGTTTTAAGTTTGGGACTGTGGTAAAATGGCAAGTTACCACACAGTTACTTCAGCTTTTCCATACACTTAAGAGAATAGCAGTGTCTAAGATATAAAACAGCGATCATTGAATTTTTCTCTGATCAAAAATATTCCTGATGCTATAATCAAGCTAAATCCAGAACCCCTAGAGTTTTACAAGGATGGAACAAGACATACTAGCATGTTGAAGAGTCTTGGTCAGCAGCAACTGTGCCATCTTTCACAGCACTAAAATAATACAAGCATCACTTTTCATCCCTCAGAACAGTGCTAGCTTCTATGGGATCAACAAACACCTAATACAGAATAGATGGAAGCAGAACCTACCTCACATTTACAGAATTCCCTGTCCCTCCAAAAAGAATGTGACCAAAAAAAAACCTCAACAGCTAGTCAAGTTTTCTATGACGTATAAGCATGTAGATACCTCAGGAAGTAGGGATGGTCTAAGGCTCTGCCAGGACCCAATGAGATTTGAATTTGTTTCCAAACTCTGCCAGAAAATTCTTGTGTGATCTTGGGGCAAGTCACTTAGTCTGTCTCAGTTCTGTGAAACAGGGATAACAACTCTTCACTTTCTCCCAAATTTCATCTGTCTTGTCTATTTAAACTGTAAGCTCTGTGAGGCAGGAGTTTTTAAATGTATTTTGTACAGGACCTAGCACAACAAGGCCCCAGTCCCAGTGGGGACCTGTCACAGAGTGGGTAGGTGGTGCTGCTACTGGTTCTATTGCATTAATTCAAAGTGAAACAGTGATGGAGTCTCCTTAAATTAGCTAAAACCTAAGAGTAAGCCATATATAGGCCGGACTATTAACTTCGGATTCAGAACAATCATAACCAAAGGATTGGCTAGCCAAAGTGGCAGCATCCCTATGCTCATCTGCATGTGCCAAACACCTAAGTCCATTGCCTGCCCAGAACATAGGATGCAGTGGAAAATTGTGAGGTGTGGAGGAAGATTTGGTGATTTGCTTTGTAAAAGGAAAACTCAGATTGGCTTGTAAACAACGCTTGGGGAAAGGACACGTCACACCAAACACAGCAGAAATGTAGTTTCTGCAGTTAAAGTAGTTGCATTTCTGAACCATTTGCCAATTTTCAATACAAAAGTAAAAATGGAGGTCCTTGCACACTGAATTCTCCCCCAACACAATGAAATTTGACAATCTGATCAGGAAAAACCTCTCAAATAAATAATAATAATAATAGGCAACTATAAGCTTCACACAGTGTTAAAGCAACTCCGATGACAGCCAGAAGTAGTCACCTAGAATCCTCCTGTTATTCTCACCCACAAAAAATTGTGTAAGAAAACATACAGGCTAAGCAAGAGAAAATGTACAGGCTAAGCAAGAAGAGTCACTTCCAAATGACTGGATTTCAGGCCAGAATTCAAAGTGTTCAGTGATTCAAAGTCGATTCTCTTGCAGTACTGACAACCAATAGCATAACTTCATCTGCTGGGCTAAGCCACTGTAGCAGAACCAGCAAAGGGTTTTTGGGCTCAACAGCAAGGAATCACTTTAACAAAAAGAAACAAAAAAATCACACTGCTAGACATCTGATAAATTAAGAAACAATTATACAACATAATGTAGGTTAATAACGGTGTTTGGACAACTCAACACATCTATAACGAGGCTGTTACATGAGGCAGTATTGTCTAGTGATTAGAACACAAACGTTCGAGTTCTAATCCTGGCATTGCCACCAGCTCTCTCTGACCTGGGCTAAATCACCCAACTTCTTTATATCTCAGTATCCCCCCCCAGCAAATGGAGATATTTACCTACCTCATAGGGGAGATATGGGATTCATTAATGGTTGCATGGCACTTTGAAGATATAAAGCTATACACAGGTACCAAGTATTCTAGTGTCATTCTAAGTAAACTCAAGGGGGTGGTGACATTAAGCCCCAGGATGGAGAACTGGTCAGTAGCCCAGGAAAGATGGTATTTGAGCTGTGGTTTACAAGACTTATCTGTTGTTTAGTGAAGCTTATGATCAACCTTTGTAACTGGTAGTGGGCTTTTTGATTAACAAGCAGTGAGTTCTGCCAAGCTAGAATAAATGTTATTTTATTAAAGCAAGGTCCCCAGATGCCTCAGTGAGTGGGGCCAGTACATGTTCCTTAATAAAGATGGGATGTGGAATCAGAAAGGCAGAATGACTTTTGGCGAGGGTGGCAAGAGCAAAGGTCAACCTCACCAGAGATGATGGGGGCGGGGGGCAGAGGAGGAACTGGCAGAGCCGACACCACAAGGGGAAAGAGGAGGAGACACGAAATTAGAAATAGAGGAGGGGAGGCCAGCCAGCTCCAGAAATAAATTAGTTCAAAGAGGAAAAAGATGACCCAATATTAGACTTGCAGGACTTCAAGGCAGCGACCAACATCTTTGTTCTATAAGGCACCCAATGTTTTGGTGCTGTGAAAGCAAGCAGCATGGATATATTCTATCATGAATAATTTTTCCTTATGTTAATGGCCTGTCTTTGTCCCCTAAAAAATGGGATGGAATTAAAAAAAAATAAAAAATACCAAGGCTGCCACCATTAACACAACCCACTCTAACTTCAAGACTGAAGGGGCACAACAACAGCCTGCAACATTAACAGAGCAGAAGTGTTGGAATGTAACAGCAGTCGAGAGTCAGTGAGGGCCAGATGGGTCAGTTCAAATTTTGCCTCAGCCCTATATTTTCTTGTTCACACAGGGTTAAGTCAAGTACTTACTGTTATTCATATGTAATATTTCAGAATTGCAATTTCTCTATTGTACATTTTTAAGACATGTACGTGTATATTTCCAATATGTATTTGAGGAAATCCTCTTTTGTTACACACCCACAACCATACAGCTGCATGGAACTTGGTTTTTAAAAAGCGATGCTGGTTCTGAGTCACAGGAGCACATTAACAGCCTCTCAAATTCCATATACAACCAAATTCCACTTATTAAGCTTTGGAACATAGGAATCTCCAGATTGGATCAGACCAGTCGTCCATCCAGTCCATATTCTATCTGTCACTGACAGCCAAGACCAGATGCTTCAGAAAAAGCCTCAGGAAAACCCTGTATGAAGCAAGAGTTAATCAACGTGGAGAGCCTCTTCCCAATCCCATCAGTTAGAGGGTGGATTATGTCCTGGAGTTTAAGGGTTCAGTTCCCTATTAAAACTTCTGGTTTGTGGGGTAGCTTTTTGTTTGTTTGTTTTTAAATCCTTAAGATTATAATTTCACTCCTGGGCCAGTTTATATCCATTTGTTCTTGTGTCCACATTGATACTGAGCTTAAATAATTCCTCTCCCTCTCTGGTATTTATCCCTCTGATATATTTATAGAGGGCAATCATATCTTCCCTCAGCCTTCTTTTGGTTAGGCTAAACAAGCCAAGCTCCTTGAGTCTCCTTTCATAAAATAGGTTTTCCATTCCTCGGATCATCCTTGTAGCCCTTCTCTGTACCTGTTCCATGTTTAAGAAGGATAAATTCAAACTGGGAGACCAGAACCAGTTGAGACAATGATAGTCAAATTTCTTTTTGAGAATTGTTACCTCATGAAAAATTGGGTTTATTTGTTAAGCACCAACAATGTGCTTAACCCTGTACAAGCCAGACTCTGTTCTGAAGAGCTCATAATTTAACAAACAGGTAGAGGAAGCGTAACAGGATCCTCAACCCTAGAGCCACTAACAGCACCATTATAAGCAGAGCTGTGCGAGTAACTGATTATTCAGGAAAAAGTAAAGGAGTACTTATGGCACCTTAGAGACTAACAAATTTATCTGAGCATAAGCTTTCGTGAGCTACAGCTGAATGCATCCATTGAAGTGAGCTGTAGCTCACGAAAGCTTATGCTCAAATAAATTGGTTAGTCTCTAAGGTGCCACAAGTACTCCTTTTCTTTTTGCGAATACAGACTAACACAGCTGCTACTCTGAAACCTGATTATTCAGGGTGGTGGCTGCTCTAGAAATAAAATAAAATAAAAAAAAGAGTTTAGTTCAGGTTGAACTGCATCTGAAATTGTTCAGAATTTTCAGTGAAATGAAAATTTCAGGTTTGTTCCTGAGCAGAGATTTGAACCTATGCCTACCATATTCCAGGTGCATACTCTAATCACTGGGCCAAAGCTTAAAAACAGAGGGCAGCAGCACCAACACCTCCTCTGGCCATTCTGTGAATGGCTGAAACTGTGTGTGTCAAATTTGCAAATAATTTGGAGTCAAGCAAAAGTGCATTTTTCAGCAAATAATCTATTTGCTCAAAGTGAATTATAAAATCTGCTGTCTCTTTATTATTAGCAATTCTTGTACACAGCCAGCAACTGCCTGGAGTTTTTTTTTCTGGCAGTCTGAGTAGAATGATTTTTCTCAATTCAGTGATAATATAACAACCTGGCATGGTGTACATGGCATGTCCTTACTGTGTGAAGTCTCATTAAATATGAATTAAATAATGAGATAAGCGTCTAGCAAGTAAGTAACAAGACAAGAGCATACAGTAATAATGCATATGACATATGCATGTTGCAAGGCCAAAGGCCAGTGCTCCCAGTCCTTCTGAAGTTTATGGACAGCTCACTTCATCTGTACATTGTGCAGTGGGTCACTACTATTCTATAATGCCTGGACTTCCAAACAGATGTTTATTACAGTGGAATATACAGATCCAATCTCCATGGAAAAGCTTCCCTCTAGCTGAAATCCCAGTTTGAACATTTGGCAAGGCAATGCAACTGCATGGGGGGGTTCATTTCACAGTGAAGTTTTGCTGCAGGTAAATTCCACTGTAAATATCCTCCTTGAATTGAAGTAAGCTAGGGCTAAAGGATATGTATCGGGATAGAAGGAAAGGGTTCTTCCTTATTCTGTAATATACAGACCTAGTAAGCACCTAACCCCCACACCCCTGCAGACAGAATTGTAGGCCCTGATCCTGCAACTTGCTGCACACAGGCAGACCTGGGTGCCTATGCAGAGCCCTGGTGATGTTAATGGGGTTCACCCATGTGCAACAAAATACAGGCACATCTTTCATTGGCTGACTCATTAAGCAGATTAAGTGAGGGGATCTGGGAAGCAGGTCTTTAGAGAAGATTTCGCATTTCATGAACATCTCTTCTCGCTCTCTCACCTAGTGGGACTGCTAAACACTGAGGATGGCGTGGAGGTTAAAGAAATTCTAGGCATGGCCCAGTATCTAAACAAATACTTTGCCTCAGTCTTTAATGAGGCTAATGAGGATCTTAGGTATAATGGTAGCATGACAAATGAGAATGAGGATATGGAGGTAGATATTACCATATCTGAGGTAGAAGCGAAACTCGAACAGCTTAATGGGACTAAATCAGGGGGCTCAGATAATCTTCATCCAAAAATATTAAAGGAATTGGCACATGAAATTGCAAACCCATTAGCAAGAATTTTTAATGAATCTGTAAACTCGGGGGTTGTACCGTATAACTGGAGAATTGCTAACATAGTTCCTAGTTTTAAGAAAGGAAAAAAAAAAAAAGTGATCTGGGTAACAACAGGCCTGTTAGTTTGACATCTGTAGTATGCAAGGTCTCGGAAAAAATTTTGAAGGAGAAAGTAGTTAAGGACATTGAGGTCAATGGTAAATGGGACAAAATACAACATGGTTTTACAAAAGGTAGATCGTGCCAAACCAACCTGATCTTCTTTGAGAAAGTAACAGATTTTTTAGACAAAGGAAACGCAGTGGATCTAATTTACCTAGATTTCAGTAAGGCATTTGATACGGTGCCACATGGGGAATTATTAGTTAAATTGGAAAAGATGGGGATCAATATGAAAATTGAAAGGTGTATAAGGAATTGATTAACAGGGAGACTACAGCGGGTCCTACTGAAAGGTGAACTGTCAGGCTGGAGGGATGTTACCAGTGGAGTTCCTCAGGGATCGGTTTTGGGACCAATCTTATTTAATCTTTTTATTACTGACCTCGGCACAAAAAGTGGGAGTATGCTAATAAAGTCTGCGGATGATACAAAGCTGGGAGGTATTGCCAATTTAGAGAAGGACAGGGATATCCTACAGGAGGATCTGGATGACCTTGTAAACTGGAGTAATAGTAATAGGATGAAATTTAATCATGAGAAGTGTAAGGTCATGCATTTAGGGATTAATAACAAGAATTTTAGTTATAAGCTGGGGACGCATCAATTAGAAGTAACAGAGGAGAAGGGCCTTGGAGTATTGGTTGACCACAGGATAACTATGAGCCGCCAATATGATATTGCCGTGAAAAAAGCTAATGCGGTCTTGGGATGCATCAGGCGAGGTATTTCCAGTAGAGATAAGAAGGTGTTAGTACCATTATACAAGGCACTGATGAGACCTCACCTGGAATACTGTGTGCAGTTCTGGTCTCCCATGTTTAAGAAGGATGAATTCAAACTGGAACAGGTTCAGAGAAGGGCTACGAGGATGATCCGAGGAATGGAAAACCTGTCTTATGAAAGGAGACTCAAGGAGCTTGTCTTGTTTAGCCTAACCAAAAGAAGGCTGAGGGAAGATATGATTGCTCTCTATAAATATATCAGAGGGATAAATACCAGAGAGGGAGAGGAATTATTTAAGCTCAGTATCAATGTGGACACAAGAACAAATGGATATAAACTGGCCATCAGGAAGTTTAGACTTGAAATTAGACAAAGATTTCTAACCATCAGAGGAGTGAAGTTCTGGAACAGCCTTCCAAGGGAAGCAGCGGGGGCAAAAGACCTGTCTGTCTTCAAGATTAAACTTGATAAGTGTATGGAGGAAAAGGTATGATGGGATAACATGATTTTGGCAATTAATTGATCTTTAACTATTCACGGTAAATAGGCCCAATGGCCTGTGATAGAATGCTAGATGGGGTGGGATCTGAGTTAATACAGAGAATTCTTTCCTGGGTATCTGGCTGGTGAACCTTGCCTGCATGCTCAGGGTTCAGCTGATCGCCATATTTGGGGTCGGGAAGGAATTTTCCTCCAGGGCAGATTCGAAGAGGCTCTGGGGGTTTTTTGCCTTCCTTTGCAGCATGAGGCATGGGTCACTTGCTGGAGGAGTCTCTGCACCTTGAAGTCTTTAAACCATGATTTGAGGACTTCAATAGCTCAGACATAGGTGAGAGGTTTATTGCAGGAGTGGGTTGGTGAGATTCGGTGGCCTGCATTGTGCAGGAGGTCAGACTAGATGATCATAATGGTCCCTTCTGACCTTAATATCTATGAATCCCCTCCGATTCCCCTTCCACCCATGAACCCTCCCAATATTCCAACAGCACCCCTCACTGAATACAAAAATCATGGCCCAGTGTTTAGAACACCACCCTGTGAGACCCAGGTTCAACTTCCTGCTCCACCACAGGCTCTCTTGTATCACTAAGAGTTAGTGTAATGCCGACAGAACCCGGTCATTGGCAGGCAGGATCGAACCGGGGACTTCTGGAGCTTCGTGCATGAGCCTCTACTACATGAGCTAAAAGCCAGCTGCCTCTTAGCTAAGGCTGTAGAGCAGACTCATTTAACTCTCTCTAAGTGGTCTCAATGCCACTTGATGGGACAGAACACTACACCCAGGAGGTGTGGGGGTTACATTAGTTTCCCAGACCTGAAGAGTAGCTCTGTGTAGGCTCAGAAACTTATCTTTTATTGGACCAATTTCTGTTGGTGAGACATTACCTCACTCACATTGTCTCTCACATTAAAGATTGTGAGGCATTCAGTTACTATGGTAATGGTGATCACTTAAGTACCTAAGATAAATAGATGGAACACTTAAGTTTCAAGCCTTGGCCACTGTTGACAAATAGTTCTTAGGAGGAGAGAAGGTGACTAATGAGTCATCCTCTGCAGTCAGATGGAGGCACTGCTGCAGGTTGGGACACACAACTAATAGAGGTGACCGGTCAAGTCTATTTTTATACTATTTAAACAGAGCTTGAGCCAATATTTGAGTGATCTGTATTGACAGAGATGTGTTCCCTATGTAAGTCCACTTCAGAATCTGGGTGAGGGACTGTCTATGTGCAACAATCATGCTAAGAAATTACATCCTCAACTTGACAATATTTTTTGGGTGCAAAGAGATGCCCACAGATTAAATCTGAAATATATATTTTACAATGCAGGTCAAATGTATGAGGTATAGGGGAGGAGTCATGCAAAGAGAGAAGACAAAATCTAAAGTGAAAAATTATATAAACGGGGTAACTAACTAGATCTGCTGAAATTTATGATGCAGACTAAAACATTTTCCTCTGAAGCAATGAGCGGAGTGTGGATTTGCCAAATTAACAACTGGTTTATTAAAAGCGAGGGAGTTTGGAAGTCTGTTATTTTAGCTTGTAACTGACTGAGGAAAGGTAGTCCAGGGGTTAGGGCACTAGCCTGGGTTCAATTCTCTTCTCCACCACAGACTCTTAGTTTGTGTCACTTAGCCTCCCTAGGTATATCTATACTGCACACTAAGCCCAGGCTCTGACTCAGGTTTGAGCCAAACACTCCCTTCCATTTACACATAAAATAGTTTGGACTTGAGTCCACAAGCACTCAGGACCTGCTATGGGGGTTGGTCAGAGCCCAAGTCCTGCTGTCACTCTGGTCCAAGCCCTGTTCAGTTTGGAAACAGGCCAAACGACAGACCTGAGTCACAAAACCAGGTCCCGCAGTCCCCGGCTTAGTGTGCGGAGCAAAATGAGGATAACAGCACTTCATTTCCTCACAGGGGTGTTGTGGAGGGATAAATACATTAAATTGCGAAGACCTTTTATATACCACTTTTCATCAGAAGAGCTCAAAGAGACAAACCTATTTTTTAAAAATTATTGAGTAAATAGTGAGCAAAAGAAACCCTCAGGAAGAACTAAAGGTAAAATTTTCATAAGTGCCTAATTCCCATTTTCAAATAACTTATGTGTTTAGGAAAAAGTCTGTGGGATTTGGGAGTCAAGTCACTTCGGAGAAAATTTTCACAAGTGCCAAAGACACTATTCTGGCCCTGCTTACAGTATAGCCCCTGTGATGGGGCAGAATAAGGCTGGGTAAGTGTCCATCCATGCATTATAACTGGAGTGATAGTGACAGAAATATTAAGATTAAACATGCAGTGTTAGGCAATTTTTAATGGTAGCCTGCACTTTGGGGTTGAGAGTTCAGAATTTGGTTGGAAGAAGCCCTGGGCTCATAGGTGTGCTTTTTGCTGTTCCTGGGAAAGTCTGCCCAGATTTGGATGAGTTGTAAGCCATGAAAAATTGTCATTTGTGAAAATGTGGTCAAGTTTTTAAAACTTCCACCTCCTACAATGCTGCACTCACAGCTTTAGGTGCTCTACACCTGTGGAGAAAAACCAAACCATAAGCGCCAAGCAGAGCGCTCATAACTGAGGCATTCAAAACTAGTGGAGACTTGAAAATTTTGGCCTCAGTTTCCCCAACTATAAAATGGTATTAGTGATACTTCCCTATCTCACCAGGGCAGTAGGAAAGCCACACACATTACTGGTGAGGTTCTCAGATATTTTTATAATGAGCACACTAAGAAAGCACACAAAGAAATAGAAAATTCCATATTTAGCGATTTTGGTAAAAAATAGACTTGTTTGTTCCCTGCCTCAACAGAATTTCAAGTTTGAACTGAAAACCAAGTATATAGAGTTATTTGCCGTTGGCAACTGTGACATTCAGTATCATCTCCCAATGACCATTCCCAAAGTCAACACTGATTGTGCCTAAAAATGTTTTGCAACACTCCAGCATTCTGAAGGCAGCACATTTGTCTGAGGTCACTTCAGCATCTCTGAACCAGTTTTTTCCCCCTTACAAACGTCAAACACATACGGAGTTTTCAGAGATTATCTAAAATAGCATGTGTTAGAATCATAAAGGAAAAGGTCATTTACACTAAACAGAGCTGGAGGGACAGCCTTCCCCAAGCCCTCATTTCCAAACTGGCCTGAACTTACCTTGTCACAGAAGACTTTAATCTGGCAGTAGGCCCTGTGGATGGGTTTGTTACTCCTGTTATTGTAGCTGTAGGTGTCAATCTGAATGTTCAAGGGCAGCCCTTTAACTCCTTTCTGAGAGGAGAAATCTGTGCTGAGGCAGTTTACAGAAATAAAAACCTGTAAAAGAAGAAAAAAGCTTCCATCAGCAGCAATACATACATTCTTAGTGTTTGCTTCAGCCAGCCATACTGAGTCACAGTGTAACGACTCCACTTGGGTTTACTGTAGGATTTGAATCCAAGACCTTCAGAACTAAAGCGGTGAGTTTCTACCACATAAGCTAAATGACTGCTCGCATGAATCAGTGGATCAGCTACTAATGGGATTACAAAGACCCATCCTCCTAGTGTGGATTACAGCAACAAATATCAAATCTCATGCAGACTCTAGTTAACTTCTGAAGATTTTTATGCCCCAAGAAATATTTTGCCTATTGTAACCCCTTTTTAGGGGAAGAAATCCTTTCAGGCCCCATTTTCACTGGCCAAAAGAACAGTGTTTAAAAACCTTACTTAAAACCGGGGTCAGACATGCTTGCAGCAAGCACAACTGAAATCAGTTTGGATAGTAGCAAAACCATATTAGCTCCATGATCAAATTCTACTCTTGAGACTGATCAGTTTTTAAATAGAGTTATTTAATACGGGTTCCAATCCAGCAAAGACCTAAGGACATACTTAACATACAAGCACTCCCATTGACTGCAGTGAGATTACTTATGGGTCTTAAAGGTAAGCACGAGCCTAAATCTTTACGGGATCAGGGTCTTGAACACTTCCTAGCAGTGTTCACAACATCCTGCTAGTGCTCAGAAAAAGGAAGTGGAATATGAATCCTTTTTCATTATTCAAACTAAATGAAAATGTTAATGGGAAAAGTAATTTTTTTTAAATAATTTGAGTTTCATAATGCAAGGGCATGGGTACAGTTGCAGATGTAGAGTGCTGTGAGTTAAACCCGCCCTCAGAGAGCGTAGTAGGGAAAGCACTGCAGTGTGTTCACACTGGCAGCTGCAAGCACACTGGCATGGCCACATTTGCAGCAGCACTGGGAGCGGTGCATTATGGACAGCTAACCCACAGAGCACCTCTTCCCATTCTGTGGCTGGGGCTTGTGGGAAGAGCGTGGGGGGTGAGGGGCATTTTGGGTCCTGTCCCAATGCCCCGTGATGCATCGCTTCGCATTCCAGCAATCCCTGTGCTTCCGTCCACATTTGGTGCCATCTTTCAAAATTTTTTGTACTGTGCGCTCTGTCTTCCCTTTCAGTCTGCGGGAATGGAGCCCGAACTGCTGAGGAATATGCTGATGGGTCTCGCCAGCACGTCACAAATGGCAGTCGAGTTACTTCTTAAGCTACAAACTGACAGTGAGGAGTCCAGTGATGATGTCGACTTGCATAATGCACATGACACGAGATGGCTTGTAGCATTCATGGACATTCACCGCAGTGGATCGCTGCTTTTGGGCTCGGGAAACAAACACTGAGTAGTGGGATCACATCGTCATGCAAGTCTGGGATGATGAGCAGTGGCTGCAGAACTTTCAGATGAGAAAAGCTACTTTCATGGGACGGTGTGCTGAGCTCGCCCCCACCCTGCGGCGGAAGGACACGAGATTGAGAGCTGCCCTACTGGCAGAGAAGCTGGTGGCTATTGCAATCTAGAAACTGGCAACTCCAGACAGCTACTGATCAGTCACAAACCAGTTTGGAGTGGGAAAGTCGACCGTTGGAATCGTGTTGATGCAAGTTTGCAGGGCCATTAATCGCATCCTGCTCAGAAGAACCATGACTCTGGGTAACATGCACAATATTGTGGCTGGCTTTGCACAAATGGGTTTTCCTAACTGCAGAGAGGCAATAGATGGCACGCACATTCTGGCACCGGACCACGTAGCCTCTGAGTACGTTAATTGGAAGGGGTCTCTCTCTATGGTTCTCCAGGCGCTTGTGGATCACCCTGGGCGTTTCATTGACATTAACGCAGGCTGGTCTGGAAAGGTCCATGATACATGCATCTTTCGGAACACAGGCCTGTTCAGAAAGCTGCAAGCCAGGACTTTCTTCCCAGATCAGAAGATCACCATAGAAAAAGTCAAAATACCCATTGTGATCCTTCGAGACCCCACTTACCCTTTAATGCCGTGACTCACAAAACCCTACACAGGAAGCCTTGACAGCAGCAACGAGCGGTTCAACAGGCTGAGTCGGTGCAGAATGACTGTGGAGTGCGCTTTTGGCCATTTAAAGGGCTGCTGGTGCTGTCTGTATGGGAAGCTAGACCTGGCTGATGACAACATCCGCAAGGTTATATCTGCATGCTGTACCCTCCATAACATTTATTAAGGGAAGGGTGGAAAGATTCACTCAGGCATGGACCTCAGAGGTACCAAATCTGGAGGCTGGATTTGAACAGCCAGAGAGCAGGGCAATTAGAGGGTCCCAGCATGTGGCTGCAAGGATTAGAAATGCCTTGAAGGAGTAATCTGAGGCTGAAAGCCACCAGTAATGTTTGCTGCCCTGCATGGGAGTGAAGTGCAATGGTTCCAATGTTAGAAGAAATCTGTTTGCTACACTGACTTGCAGTGCCTGTTGCTTTCCTGGGCTAAGGTATCTTTTACTTAATGCAATAATAAAGAATGTTTTCAAAGCCAAAAAATCCATTTATTAAAAAGAAACAAACGCTTGGGAAACAGAAAGGGCAAGGGGGTGCGGTTAGGTGGGGAACAGTACAATCACAGATTTGCATATGTCCTGTTATCATACTCAGCCTTCCTGCAACGAGTGCTGCACTTCTGGCTGGCTAAATGCATGAGATGGGGGTTGAGTGCAGTGGGTAAGGGTCGTAGTTTGCAGGGCTGGGTGGTGAAGCTACAGGTGTTGGATGCAGCTGGTGGCGATAAGAACCTGGATGTTGGGGAAAGTGGATTGGAGGTGACATGGGGGCACAAGGGAAAGAGTTTTGGGACAAGGGCTGCAGTGGGGGAGGGGAGAAGCATGGAAGTGCTTCGCCTGTAGAGCGTCGGCTTGGCACTCCATAATGCTTAGCAGCCGCTCTGTGGTTTGGTGCCGGCAATCCACATTCTGCTGGCGGACCCTCCTTTCACTCTCCCGCCACTCCTGTGCTTTTTGATTTTCATTAAGGGACTGCTGCATTAGTCATGCAGCATGTCCTCTTTGCTTCTATGTGGCCGCTTCCTAATTCTTTGGAGTCTTTTGGCCAGTGATAACACGGACGGCTGAGATCTCAAGGTTGCATCTGTAAAGCCAAAATGCAACACTTAACAGAGGCAGCATTGTTCACACCAGACAGAGCAATGATTCGGTGGTACTTAAAGACAGTCTACACAATAGCAGAAATTGCACGTCCCAAAGCAAGCGCACATAACCCACAGGGGCCCCAAAATGCTGAGTAAGCAGATGGGCAAGTGGGACTGACTGTTTCACGGCTGTGCTGTCCTCTGGGGTTCTGTGCCTTGGAGAGAGCCAACAGCTGCAAGGGGCCCCTATACTGAATACTGTCCCCACATTTTCCACAGGAGTTCGTCCTGGAAGATATCTTACTGCTGAGGGTGACCTGGGAAGCAAGGGAGGATCTTCTACTACAATGCAGCTTCCGCCATGGCCCGTATGCAGCTTGCCCGTGTGCAGCAATGGTCCCCCCGCCCCTCACAGACAGCGGTGTGGACATGTTAGCCTTACTGGGACAAGGAGCACAGTAGCTCTGCCAAGGAACCTGCACAAGCGGATTGCCCAGCTTCTGCATGAGACCTTTGAAGAGATCACTGAGGCAGATTACCACAATGTGAGAGAGAGCACATCAACGCCCTATTCCGCATCTAGGCATGCATGCAGCCCTAACCCTCCTCACCCCAAGAGCCCGCAGCGAACAACTTCCTTCCCAAAATAAAAGCCAATTTCCAGGCACCTCCTCTGGTGTTTGTTCTTTCCCAAGCACCGTCCGCTGCGACTGGCTACCTTCCTTCTGGCTTGAAAACAGCTCCTGGCTGCATGCATCTAGGGATACCAGGCTGTCTCCCTCCTCCGCAGCACCCTCACTCCTGCTTTCCTCCTCCTCCTGCCTTGTTGAACTGGGCTCTGAAGTGTCCATGGTGGTCTTCGGAGTGGAGGTGGGGTCACCCCCAAGTATTGCGTCCAGCTCTTTGTAGAAACAGCAGGTCGCAGGGGCAGCATCAGAGCAGTGGTTTGCCTCACGGGCTTTGTGGTAAGCATTCTGCAGCTCCGTCACTTTAACCCTGCACTGCAGTGCGTCCCGGTCATGGCCCCTTTCCATCATGTCCCTTGATATCTGCCCGAAGGTATCGTAATTCCTACGGCTGCAGCGCAGGTGGGATTGGACAGCTTCCTCTCCCAAACACTGATGAGGTCCAGCACCTCGCCATTGCTCCATACTGGAGATCATCTGGAGCGTGGAGGCATGGTCACCTGGAAAGATTCGCTGAGCGCTTCCACGTCTTGCTGACCAAACAGGAAGGGGATTTTCAAAATTCCCAGAGAATTTAAAGGGCGGCTCTGACGGTTGGTCACCTGAGGACAGGGCAGTAGAGTTCAAAGTGATGACCAGAGTGGCTAGAACAGGCATTGTGGGACACTTCTGGAGGCCAATGAGAGAGCATTAATAGACCAGGGCGTCCACACTGGCACAGCAGTGCTCCAGCCGGGGCGCATCAAGCGTTACGCTTCTCGTTGAGGAGCATTACCAGGAGCACTACAGCCGCGGAGTCCAGGCGCTATATGTGCCTTGCAAGTGTGGACGCATCATGAATTAGGGTGCCCAGGGCTACTTTAATGCTCCCTAACTTGCAAGTGTAGCCATGCCCCTAGATCTTAGTAGTAGCAGAGGAATGGAATTTTCTAGTTGTCCTATTTAGGGGCACACTCATTCAAGAATAAAAGATAGGAATCCCTTCCCATCCTCTAAAGAAAGCAAGGATTTCAGAGCCAGAGGCCACAGCAAGTACCTTAACCAAGACTTTGAAAAATATTGCTCCAATATCTAACTGCAAGTTTGTTTTGCTTATTATAATAAACTAAAATTCTAAATATCAGTAGTGAGTGAGGGACCCCTGCTGGTATTTAACTGGTATTACAATTTGCAAATTGAAAACAGCTTACCCAGTTTAAAAAATAAAGGTGTTTTTATGCAGCATTGTTGTCATAAGTTGCAACACGTTTTACAAGTATTATAAAAAGGGGGGTAATCTAGTAAGTATTACAGGTGAGATACAAGTTATTCCTGTTTCCAAGGGATTTTTTATAAGAATACTGTCTGCAGCACTGAGAAGGTAGCTTAATTATGATGAAAGAAGGTGCATATCTGCACTAGATTTGAGGTTCCCTGATAAAATTGTTACTAAAGTTTGATTTTCAAAAATGCACATGCAATTAATATGAACAATGGCATGCACAATTAAGAAACACAGCCAACGTGACTGTCGAGTCAGGAGAGTTTCATGCAAATGGCCAGATACGAAGGTAGCTATTGGCACGCACCCTTACCATAGTATTGCATTATCACTCTAATCGAACACACAAAACAGTGTAGTTTTAAGAGTCAGTCCCTTAATGTCTCTTTGGTTGCCCACAACCTCTGGGAAAAGATCTAGTGTTAAAAACATATGAACTGTTCACACATTTTTCAATAAATATCTATGAATCACTATGGCAGTAGTATGGCAGCTAGCCCCACTTTTGAGAATTTTATAAGAACGAACGAACTACTGCTACCTGACATTTTAGGCTGTGCACTGAATGGATTTTGCATGGAAGCAGCAGCTAAAGCCCTATGATCCTGTCAAATTGATTCTATACACTTTTGTGCAATATTCCAAAGCAACAGTGCTTCAGGTTTTTGATTTGAAGGAGGCAAATATGTAGCTAAATACCATTAGAGCTGGAAAAAGGTTTTAAGAGTTTTAAAAGTAAACCACTTATAGTAAATTCACCAGAATGGTTTGCCAGCTTCTAAGCCACCCACTCCTCCCTGATCCCCCACAAGATGGTGTGGGCATATCAACACAGCCAATATTGAGCTATTTATAAGATGCAGTGCAGATCTAGGTCCTGCTCATGTAGCCTGTACTCGGGTAGAAAGCTCTGACTTCGAACAGATGTTTTGTCTGAGTAAAGACTGAAGGATTGGAACACCTGAGAGCATTTTGCATTGTATAAGGGAGCGAGTGGAGGACTGAGGAGTTTCCTCTGGTTTTGGATTTATATAATGGATAATGTTGTCTTATAAGCAGAAGTGTTATTTTTAATTAGTACCGACTCCTAAGGGTTGCATGTATATAGCTTTGTCTGACCATAATGAATGTTTATTGGTGTACGTCCCTTGTGTCTGTATCACTTTAATGAAGTAGGAATATTTGAGAAAAAGCAAAGACTGTTTTCCTCCAGAACACATGTGCAGATACAGCTATTACGACTGGTTTAATAGAGCCTTGGAACTTTCAAAAATATATCATTTAATATTACACCTCTAAGCTCCAAAGCACATGGGGGGAAATCTTTAGACTAGATAGGCATCGATTCCTTAGTGCCATTTTCCTTTGGTTGGGAGGTACTGGCATTCTCAAACTCTAGGTCTCTCTTTTCAGCTTTCTTTGCATTTGCTGGAAGTGGCGGTGGGGAGAGAGGTTTTTGTAAATTCTAATCGACTGACCATGCAGAGCATCCTCAGCACTGTAGTCTGAAGTTAGAAGTTTCTGTCTAGATGCTAGACATGTACAACATTGATGGACTTCAGTATACACATCCCCTATTTAATCCACTAGTTCCATGTGAATTTGCAATTATTCATTTACCAGGTAGCAAGGATTTTTGTTCCATTTGAAAATAGCCTTAATTTGATTAAGTCTGGCTTTAAAGGCTGAATCCATTTCTAGGATAAATATCATTATTCAATCTTCTACATTCTAGAAGAGGGAGAGAGAGAGAGAGAGTCCTAAATCCTAGTCTTTTCTCTCTACCCCTTTTGGATACAACAGGAACCAGTCTAAACTGGCCATATGCAGAAACTCAGCTTAATTCAACATGATGTGTCCAATCCTAGTGTGAGAGTTTCACCCTTTCCATAGCAATATGCTAGTCGTCTGATGCCAAACAGATTGCTTTAAAATCCCACCTGAATGGAGTCTACAACGGTGTTCTTGGGAACAGTTTTTCTAGTTAAGTGTAAACTTGATTTCACAGATCTTGGGAGACAGACCAGTCCTTGCTTACAGACAGCCCCCCAACCTGAAGCAAATACTCTCCAGCAACCACACAACAAAAACACTAACCCAGGAACAGGAGTACTTGTGGCACCTTAGAGACTAACAAATTTATTAGAAGTTAAGTATCCTCACACCTTCTTGTCAGCTGTCTAAATGGGCTATCTTGATTATCACTACAAAAGTTTTTTTCTCCTGCTGATAATAGCTCATCTTAACTAATTAGCCTCTCACAGTTTGTATGGCAACTTCCAACTTATCTGTGTGTATATATATCTTCTTTCTGCATGTTCCATTCTATGCATCTGATGAAGTGGGCTGTAGCCCACGAAAGCTTATGCTCTAATAAATTTGTTAGTCTCTAAGGTGCCACATGTACTCCTGTTCTTTTTGCGGATAAAGACTAGCACGGCTGCTACTCTGAGACTTGATTTCTTTCAGTCACTTGATTCAAATCTGTCCTGAACAAAGTTCTTAAAAAAAAACACAAGGGTGAGTGACTAACCCAGCTACATCCCCACCCCAACATTTTCAGAAGAGAGAAAAATGTAACCACAGAAGTCATTCAGCATCTTTAGCCTGTTCAGCAAGATTCCTCTTCAGCTGTCCAACCTATTTTTCTGAGGGCAGTTCCACATTCTTGGCTAGATTAAGATTTGCTTGTTACTTTTCAAAAACATTTTCATTTTCATCTTACCTCCCAGGATTCAGCTTTAAAAAGAGATGGCATTTAAAAAGCACAGGATCGTCAGCCCCAAATGTTCAAAACCCATGGGTCAGGCCCCAGAAAGTAAATAGCTTGGCTTAAAAAGCATGAGATTGTTACTGAAAAAGAGAGACATTTTGGGTTATTTTTGCCTTCTCATTTTGAGATGTTAGGCGATACCCGCATCATATTTTTAAATTTGTCTCTGCCACCAAGAGGTCCAGAAACTTACTTTTATTCTTAAAGGAAAGTTGAAATTCCCCCCTAATCACACAGCTCCTGGAGCTGGGAATTTGAGGGGGGGGGAAATATTGTGAGTGTTGGCAATACTGCATATACAATTTAGTATCAGGGAAGATGCATGTATGTGTTAACTTTTATTTTACACTTCTATAGTCCTTTCCATCAGAGACTCTCAAAAAACATTACCAACAGTAATTAAGTTAGCTTCCCAATGCCCCTTTGAGGTCTGTAAGTATTATTCCTATTTTACAGAGCGGAAAAGTGAAGCAACAAGATTAAAGCAACTTCTCCAAGGTCACAGAGGAAGCCTATGGCAAAGCAGAGCAGAGAATCCAGATCTCAGGACTCTCAGTCTGTGCTTTAACCACAAGACCATCTCATATTTCAAGGAAACCTACTGTACCTACCTTAAAATCTACAAGAAACACATCATTAATTTTAACAAACGCAGGGATCTTTAAAAAAAATTGATAAATTAAGTCAGAATATCTGTGATGTGCCCTCAAGGAAGAGCAGCAGATGCAGCCAAGAACTTTTCCACATAGCAGTTTTTACTAACAAGACCTGCCTTTCAAACAAACCAGGAAAAATGAAAAAGTGTAATTAAAGCACAATCAAAGCACTGCAGAAGCTTCCCGGTCACTGAGCTGAAGAATAGCTTCTTAATGAAGTCCTGTGTGCCCAAATCCCTTCTCTTCAGTTTATCTTGGCACCACACAAATGATTCCCACAATTTAATTTAGTCAGAAGCCTAAATAGTGGAGCTTTCAAATGAAGGTAAATGATGTTCACTGTATACATAGTAATAAAAAACAGGAGTCACCAAAAAGCAAGCAAACAAAATGGTTTGGGAGATATTTATACTCCCGGATCAGGGCCCAATCCAGTGTGGCAATTCCTATGCTCCTAATATTCACTGTGGTTTTATTTTTTGAACTACTGCAGGCAAATCAAATCCTATTAATTTCCATGCATGCTACATTATTCTTGTACCCAGAAGAGTAAGATACGGTCCAACAATTCAAAGACACATTAGGTACTGTTTTTATAGTCAACATTCAGATAAAGCTCCAATTCTTTTCTAATATACCTGAAGGCAAAGTGCCTCTAGTTTTTGACAGAAAGTTCTGCAGCCTCATTTGCATCTCTTCAGCTACGTGCAAGTTTAAGCTTTCACAGATTCCAAGCCCAGAAAGGACCACTATGATCATCTAGTCTCACCTTCTGTATAACACAGCCCATAGAACTTCTCTATAATAATTCCTGAAGCGTATCTTTTAGAAAAAAAAAGAAATCATTGATAAAGAATCCACCACAATCCTTAATAAGTTGTTCCAATGGTTAATTACTCTTACTGTTAAAAACATATGCCTTCTTTCCAGTCTGAATGCATCTAGCTTCAGCTTCCGGCCACTGGATTGGGTTATACTTTTCTCCAGTCACATCCTGGAGACCAACCCAGACCTCGACCCTCACTCCCCACCCCCAAAACTCCTGCACAGCCCATCATCAAATATTTGTTCCTCATGTAGGTACTTATATAGACTATAATCAAATCACCACTCAACCTTCTCTTTAGGTTACTGTACCAAAGTCTTCATTAGCTCCACATGCAGAGGGCATGCTCACCAACTTATTCTGCACAGACTTATTTCCCAACAGAATATCCTCACATTTATCAGATGTGAATGGTCTTCACTGAAGACTGGCTCCTTGGCAAGTATGAGGTTTTCAGTTTAGCAGTTCTGACTCAAAGTTCAGAAATAAGTACTGGAATAATTTCCTTAAGGTAACACTCGCTCCAATAAGTCAGCCAATTTTTAAGTGTACTTTAGAGCCAACAGCCATCTGGAGAATATTTAAGCCCAGTGTGTATTTAATTCATGGAGTCACATACACTGTGAACAGGAACTTGAAGTGTGCAAGGCACCACCAAATTTCCACTTTGGGCTCTATTCACAGATGCTTAAAATACTTGGGTAGGCCTCCCTCGAGCCTTGGCATGCAGAGGCTAAGCAGGTATTCCTCCCCCCCCCAATCTACAATACAGGATACCCTCCTTAGCAACTGACAGTGGTTTACTGTGCTTTGAGTAGGGCTGCTCTTTGGCACTGCAGCAGGGAGCATTGAGCGAAGGGTGGGGCAGCATGTGCTATATGCTGGACCAGCCAGCACACAGGAGCGCACACAGGCAATCGGTCCACTCCCTGGGCTCAGCGGTGCAGTGCCATGCGATGTGGCCTGGCTGCCACTGGCTCACACCACATGTTCTGCTCACCCAAGATGCTTTTAGTTTTTGGTTTGACTCAGACTTCTTGCATCAATCCAGAGTATCTGGAATTCATGTGATCAAGTTTATGCTATTTCTAGCTCATTAGTTAGAGGCAGGTTAAACTGTAACAAGCACCTTCTTAAGGGTTTCATTTGGATACTTTATTCTTCTTGAATTCCAGTCCTAAAATGTTAGGGAATATTCCTGTGTCCTCCTAAATAGGTATAACATTCCATCAGAGAACTGACTGTATATGCTGTACCTAGCATCTTGGGATCCTTTGGGTGGATAGTCACTATAACTAGGCTTGGAATTTTAATTGGTAAATGTTGTTTTTGCCATACACATACAAACCACCCCAAAAATATTTCTATCAATAAATCAAAATGTACAGGGCAAAATAGCAAAAACGCTGTTGAGAACCTAGAGTCTAAATCCAGTGATTTAGACTTATGAATTGGGCTGGTTACAAATGGACTAGCAAATGAATAGTAAAAACATGTATGATTGATTGAAAAATATTTACTTTGTATATTTTGACATATGATTTAACAATTTGTGTTTTAACAGTTTATAAAATTTTTACTTTTGAATCTCACTGTCTACTGTCATTAAATAAGTTCGATCCCCATAATTTCCTGCAACTGAAAATTTAAAAAAGCTTAAAACAAACTGATATTATGTCAAAATTATATTTAAAAAATTTGAATTCTGCCAATCCTGTCTATAACAAGCCACCACTGCCTGTTTGGATTGATCTCCACACCAAATACTGTTCACAGGAACAAATCTTAGCCTCACCAAATGTCTTCGAATAAGGAGAGGCCCATCAGGTCTTAGCTTGCCCTAACTTAGCTTACTTAGGAGGCCTTCACTTGCCTTCTCTGGAGACAGTGCACTAGTTTATATGGTCTCTTTGCTGGGCTGCAGAAAGACTGTCACACTAAAACTATCCCTGCATAAGCACAAATGTAACTAGGATGCCTACAGTACCTTTCTTGCCATGGTCTGGGGGGATGCAAACTCCAGGGCAAGCCCCCGCCTGGACCAAAATTTAAAAGCGTACAGCAAGAGGATGCAGAAAAGAAGATGTGGGAGCTCCTCACCACTTCTTTTAAGTGGGAGCCAATAAAGCCAGTACATTTGTCCAGACTCAATAAAAGGGTTTGAGGACTATTCAGGTAAGGGATAGTCAGGCAAATTTATTATTCTGCCTGCACTAGTTCACTCATAAGATTGTTATGTCTGTGATTGTGTAGTGAGAGCACTCATATACTTCAGAGATGGAAGACATAGATGTGCCTAGACTGACACCACCACAGCTTCATGATACTCTGTCAGCATCTGGACATAAAATGGTATTCTGGGCATGGAAAAGAGATTCTAACAGAGAGCTGCTGGTAGCTTTGCCTTCTGTTCATGGAGTCAACTCAGTCTTGCAAAAAGGGTTATATTACAACTTCTTTTGATGAACGGTTGACTAAGCAGCTTTAGGCCTGGATTCCACCCAAGTCATTCATTGCCCACCCAAAGAAAAGCTGCATTAAAGCAGAGAGATTTTTAATTTAATACAGATGGCCCTAAGTAAGTTGTTTTTCTAAGACCACCTTCAGTAAGTATTGTGAAAACAAAGGGAAAAAATCTAAGAGACAAACTGACAACTCTTGCTGGGAACATTTTCGCTTCTAAAAAAGACAGTGCTCATGAAGACCAAACAAGATGTAGCCAATTTTGATGCTGTCACAATATTTATTCCTTTACCTCCCACATGCTTCATGGTTTTTGCATCACAGGGAGGGGAAGCCAGGGGAGCAGACATGGAGATAAAAATTGGGCAACACATGCATGTGTGGGCTTCACACCCAATATATGGATTGTTTGGTAGATGTGCAGTCCTGTTGCATGTGTTATGGCATCACTCTGGGTATCCCAAGAACCAGTCTATCCAGAATCTACAGTGGCAGGACTGGTGAAAATGGAAACAGGAAGAAAGTTCCACGAAGGACATTCAGCAAGGGCATGAGACAGAACAATACAGCAACATCCAAAGCTGAAATCTTGCCATGGAATGAGTGCGTTAGTTCAAGTTTGACAACTATGGATGGGGAGGAAAACCTTCAATTTTCCACAGCAAAAATAGATATTTCAAGACATTCAGTTAGCTCTTCTTCTAATGGAACATCCCAAGGCTGTCGGTACCTGTTACCACTGGGCAGCAAAACGTGATAACTCCACGGAAAAAAAAAAAAAAAAAAAAGCTTAGATCACCAAGTCCTGTGTTGTATTGCACAGGATCTGTTTTAATGCATCAGAACTTAAATCAAAAATTTGCGTCCAGCTTGCAAGTGGTTAAGAATGAGTGAAACTTGGGTTTGTGCTCCAGAATTCCAGGATAAATTATTTAAAAATCCGTTCCTCAGAAATGTGTACGTTTACTATGACTTCCTCTCCACACTTCATATGCTGCACTCACTTTTGCCCCATGTATTTGTGGTTTTACAGCCTTTGCTTTAACCTGACACCTTTCTTTTATTGGAAATGCAAATAGGCATTTGACTCACCATCCGCCCATTCACATTTCACAGTTTCATTCCCAAACTAACCAAACCTGTACCTTCGTAATGCAACCAAAGATGTCAACACCTTATTTTAATGAGGCATATGACTGATGGTTCATTAGAATGGCATCCATATATATACATGCAATATTCACATAGAAAGTTAAAATTGTTCCTACAGTGAACGCCAAACAAAAATTATGCTAGAATGTATTAAAATAGTATCTCAGACCCACCCAGACAAAAATAAGTCTTCGTCAAATCACAGTGAGTGATCCACCCTCTTCAGAAAAGTCAGTTCAGTGAAACAGACTCCTGCTTACTGCAATACATGGGCAGGTTCCACTGTACAGAGAACACCCATGCTAGGCAGCCTCCTGTTTCAAGAGACCAGCCCAAACTATCTACAAATGGTTTGGGACAATTCTTCTCCACCTTTAGTAGAGCAATTAAACAGCTGATTGTCTGTCATTTAAGATGTCACTGAAGTCAGGTTTCCCTGCAACTTTTCTTAGGCAGGAAAGAGTGAAAAAAATACTAAAACTATGTCCAATTTCCGGGATCACTCACAATAAAGGTTCTCTGGCACCAAATGCCAGAAGTGCTGTACATATTACTACCTTCTGTACCCTAGCTTTAATGAACACAAGTGAGGGAATGTCTACACTTCAATTAAACACCCACGGTTGGGCTGGGTCAGCTGACTCTGGCTCATGGGGCTTGGACTATGAGACTGTAAAACTGAGATGCAGACATTTGGCTTGGGCTGGAGCCCAAGCTCTGGGACTCAGCCAGAGCCCAATCATCTGCACCTCAGTTTTACAGCCCCACGACCCCAAGTCAGCTAATGCCAGCCATGGGTGTTCAACTGCAGTTCAGACATAACCTGGCCTAAGGGACATCTACCTTGGAACTGCAGGAAGCTATGCTGTTGATTTAGAAGGTGGGTCTCTTTAGCCAGCACAAAATTGCATTGGAGCACTATACTGTTAAAGATGTCATTTGTACCGGATATAAAATCCCACAGATAAAATCGCTTGTGTTCACTGAAGCATCCCATGGAATCTTTATAAGAGGAGTGTTAATATCTGTATCCTTGTCAAGTTCCAAACTGGGTAAGTCCATTCTGTCTAGCTACATCTCTCCCACAGTTTGAGCTGAGCAGGCTTCCTTGCCCCAAACTACTGGCTAGTACTATTAAACTGCTATTACCTTTCACTCAAGAAGTGGCCATATTTCCACACGTGGGAAATGATCCCTGGATATTGTCAGCCTTGTACAGTAGAATATATGGATAACAGAGGATTTAAAAAAAATCAGGGGAGCCAGTTCAGAGCCATTAGACTCCAGATTCCAAAGTATGATGGCTAATTCGGATTCCTGCATAGCCAGCCAGCCTTGAGGAAGCCTGACTGGCTGCATTAGCCAACTCTCACAGACTTGAAACCAGGCCATGCCCCCAAAATTTAAGGGTCAGGATGTTCTGCACATCTAATGTCACACCAGTAGAGGTGGTGGGACAGTGGCGCTTGTTGTGACTGGAAAAATGGAGAGTGCTGGGGCCAGGCCATAAGATTTTTATATAGAGACCATATTTTTGACAGTGAGGGCACCAGTGATGATATTCACGGTTATTAAAGCAGTACCTAGAGGCTTCACCTGAGAGGAGAGAGCCATAGAGTAAGAGATAGTTCCTAGCCCAAACAGCTTACAGTCTAAGTCAGGGCTGAGCAAACTTTTTGTCCCAAGGACCACATCTGGGAATAGAAATTGTATGGCAGGCCATGAATACTCACAAAGCTGGGGTTGCGCTGCGAGAGGGGGTGAGGACTCTGCCTGAGGTTGCGGGCTCTGGGGTGGAACTGGGGATGAGGAGTTTGGGGTGCAGAAGGGTGCTCCTGAGGGCAGGAGGAAGATCAGGGCTGGGGCAGGGTTTTGGGGTGTGGGAAGGAGTGCAGGCTCCAGCTGGGGGTACGGGCTGCGAGGTGTGCCTGGGGATAAGAGGTTTGCGGTGCAGAAAGGTGCTCTGGTCTGAGATCAAGGAGTTTGGAGGTTGGGAGGAGAATCAGGGCTGGGGCAGGGGGTTGAGGCAAGGGGGAGGCTCAGGGATGCAGGCTTGTGGCGGCTCTTACCTCAAGCGGCTCCCAGAAGCAGCAGCATGCCCTTCTCCAGCTCCTACGCAGAAGCATGGCCAGCCAGTCTGCACGCTGCCCTGTCCACAAGCACTGCCCCCACAGGCCACAGTTCCTGGCCAATGGGAGCTGCGGGGTCAGTGCTTGGGGAAGAGGCAGTGTGCAGAGCGGAGCCCCATGGGTGCCCCTACATGTAGGAGCCAAAGGGGGCCATGCCGCTGCTTACAGGAGCCAGGTGGAGCAGCCCCCGACCCTGCTCCCTGGCTGGAGCACCAGAGGGGGGCCATACCACTACTTCTAAGAGCTGTGTGGAGACAGGGCCAACTCTAGGCACCAGCAAAACAAGCAGGTGCTTAGGGCGGCACATTTCTAGGGGCGGCATTCCAGCCCCCGCCACCCCAGCTAGCCTCTGCCTGCTCCCCTGAGCATGCCACCGCCGGTCTGCTTCTCCCTCCTCCCTCCCAGGCTTGCCAGGCTTGAAACAGTATTCCCACAGTATTCTTGCCAACAAGTTAAAGAAGTATGGGCTGGATGAATGGACTATAAGGTGGACAGAAAGCTGGCTAGATTGTCGGGCTCAACGGGTAGTGATCAATGGCTCCATGTCTAGTTGGCAGCCGGTATCAAGTGGAGTGCCCCAGGGGTCGGTCCTGGGGCCGGTTTTGTTCAATATCTTCATAAATGATCTGGAGGATGGTGTGGATTGCACCCTCAGCAAGTTTGCAGATGACACTAAAGTGGGAAGAGTGGTAGATACGCTGGAGGGTAGGGATAGGATACAGAGGGACCTAGACAAATTGGAGGATTGGGCCAAAAGAAATCTGATGAGGTTCAACAAGGACAAGTGCAGAGTCCTGCACTTAGGACAGAAGAATCCAATGCACCGCTACAGACTAGGGACTGAATGGCTCGGCAGCAGTTCTGCGGAAAAGGACCTAGGGGTTACAGTGGACGAGAAGCTGGATATGAGTCAACAGTGTGCCCTTGTTGCCAAGAAGGCCAATGGCATTTTGGGATGTATAAGTAGGGGCATTGCCAGAAGATCGAGGGACGTGATCGTTCCCCTCTATTCGACATTGGTGAGGCCTCATCTGGAGTACTGTATCCAGTTTTGGGCCCCACACTACAAGAAGGATGTGGAAAAATTGGAAAGAGTCCAGCAGAGGGCAACAAAAATGATTAGGGGACTGGAACACATACTTATGAGGAGAGGCTGAGGGAACTGGGGATGTTTAGTCTTCAGAAGAGAAGAATGAGGGGGGATTTGATAGCTGCTTTCAACTACCTGAAAGGGGGTTCCAAAGAGGATGGCTCTAGACTGTTCTCAGTGGTAGCAGATGACAGAACAAGGAGTAATGGTCTCAAGTTGCAGTGGGGGAGATTTAGGTTGGATATTAGGAAAAACTTTTTCACTAGGAGGGTGGTGAAACACTGGAATGCGTTACCTAGGGAGGTGGTGGAATTTCCTTCCCTAGAAGTTTTTAAGGTCAGGCTTGACAAAGCCCTGGCTCGGCTTTGGCACGCCCGGGGGAGTTAGGGCGGAGGGGGCACGAAAAAAAAAGCGGGGGCGGCAAAAATCCTAGAGCCATCCCTGTGTGGAGCAGCCCCCGACTCTTCTCCCCAGCTAGAGCGGGACAAGCCCCAGACCCCGCTCCCCAGCAAGAGCTTGAGGGCCAGATTAAAATGGCTGGCAGGCCAAACCTTGCCCATGGGCCATAGTTTGCCCACCCCTGGTCTAAGTAGACAAGGCAGAGGAAAGGTAGGAGCAAGGAAGTGCTATTGTCCTTATTTACAGATAGGGAATGCAGGCAAAGAAAGTAAGTGACTTGTTCAAGGGGACATGCAGTCTGGGGTAGAACAAGGGGCTGAACCCAGATCTGCCAAGTCCTAACCCAGCGGGTGAATCACGCTTCCCATTCTTCCCATGTGATCAATGGCATCAGCCATGTACACCTGATGCCCTCACCAGCACCCTGCCCATTCATCCATCCCCCCGGCTCCAAACTTCTGAGCAGCATCAAGCAGCTTCGCTGGTTAAGCCACCAGCCATAAAACAATCGTTTTCCCCCATGTCACATTCTTCCTCTCACACACCACCTTCCAAATTAAGTAATTCAGAAGTGAAGGTGGGGAAATATTTAGTCAAAGATCTCACATCTATCACTGGCTCATACAAGCTGGCAGGGCCACCTTCAGCATTTCCCAGCCTTCATTTCAGTATTCTCTCCCCCCTTCAGTTCCAATGCATTTTCCATGATATCTTTCAATCTTCCTTCATTCCGCCTCCCACCCACTCCAAAAATGAAACCCCTGTGGAAGGATTCTCCCCTGCCTCTCAGACCAGGCTTCCTCCTGCCCTTCTGGAGCACCCTCAGCTCTTCACCACCCCAGGGGAAGGCAGCACCAGGGTCTCACCCTTTATAGGGTTTAACAGTCCGCTGCTCAGCCCAGTGAATATCCTGACCCACCTACTCCACTATCATTGTGCGGCTTTCTCGAGGCTCTTTGTGCTGTCTCAGAGTAGCCTGCAGGGGGCATTGGGGAGCTGCTGCAGGGATAGTAGTAGAGTACAACAGAACCTGCTTCTCTACACCATTTGATTTTGGAGTTACAAGCTCCTCCCACACGTTTACATACATGAGTGCACAGACAGTGCACAAACACGGTCAGCTACAATGTCACTGTCTTTGCTCAGAGCATCACTATATCCTGCATCAGGTCTCTGATGCATCACAGTGCCAACGCACATGCAAAGCTCTGGGGTTGCAGCTGCCCAGTTACAGGGCATTCTCCCTGCAGAATACCGGAAAGAACCGGGCAGCACTCAGTGCAATGCACACTATCCCTTAAACACCTGTTTCAAGCTACTTCAGTTTCATGAAATAAGCGTTTTCTGTTTCATACACTGAAATGCAGGAATCTGTAGGCTTTTCATGTTTAAAAGACAAAGAATATTTTCATGCCATAACAGTGTCATCACATTTTACAAAATCCATGGTGCATACAAACTCCATTAGAAAATGTACATTTCCATGGCCGACTTCTCTTTTCTTTTGACAAAGCATCTCCGCAGCTGTGGATTGTTACTCCCAGGAGCCCCACGTCAAGGATGCGTGCTGGGAAGAAAGGCTATGTACCCACAATGCGCTGTATCACAGTTGCTGGAGGCAGTGTCATGGGATATTTTACTTCACGCTTCTAAAAAACACATTTATAGGTGTCAGTCCAGTGCTCAGGTTGCCTATCCCATAAATTACATCATACACACGAACGAAGACCTGAGCTTGGCAAGACAACTGATATCAGGGGCGTGCACGAGGGGAGGTGGGGGAAGAGAGAAGCAGCAACACAAACTCCCCCCAGTAATCGTTGAGGGCACAGAACTCCTCTGGCCTTGGTCCTGCGGGGGAGGGAAGAGCAAGTGCCTGCCAGGGCTAGGATGGGGGGCATAGAACATGCCCCCCCAAAAGGCATCAAAGTTAAAATTCTGCGCATGCCCCTGGCTGGTATGGATGCACAGCACCCACCACCATTTGCAACTTTCTCTAACACAGGCAAATCTCTAACATTCAGCAACAGCCCAAGCCATTCCCACAGAAGACTAGAAACCAGAATGAGTGGGGGAGGGGGAAAGAAAGCCACACAGTATCCCGGGATGAATCCTTTGGCTATGGGCCTACCATTTCAGATAACGGAAGGGGCTGAGTAAGCACCCACCAGATAATCAAGGCTCCACTGTATATCAGTTTGTTAAGTGCTTTATCAGTGTACTATCACTGTCATCATTAAAAATAAAGCATTGTACTTATTGCTTTGAAGGACTTCCCTGTAGCATGGGAAGCTCAACTCTTGCCTCATTCCCCACCCTCTCCATACACTGCACCACACAAGCTTTTGTAAAAAAAGTGAGATAAATGAACCATGCAATAAAAATTGTTGAAATTGGCTCAGTCTCCTCCTGATAAGATCACAGTGTTGGGAAAGAGCTACAGCTCCCTCGATGAGTAAGCTGATCAAGATTCACTGTCAAATGCATTTGCTCAAGGGGGAAAAAAAAAAAACCCAACAAGGTTTAAATAGGAGATGTAGAAACCCAGTGTGCTTGTTACAAAGGCAATCCTTTGTGGATCTGTCTCATGTAAAACCGTAGGGTATGTGGCAGCTGGAAGGGAGCCTCCCAGTCAGGGCAGACAGACTCCAGCCGAGTGCATTACAAATAGCTGCATGGCTGTTGCACTGGGTCTGAGCTTGGGGTGGCTGGACACTGTTAGAGCCGTAATCTCCCCACTGCTATTTGTAGAGTGCTACCTTGAGCCCAGCAGCACAAGTGGCTCCCCAGGCTGGGAGCCTCACCCCTAGGTGCACTGTAGAGACGTCTGTGCTTAGCACTCTAGCGAACACCACGCTCAGGCCCACAGGCTCCCTGCTTGCTTCACTCTCAAAATCTTCCATTAAACTGTCAGTTTTACTTGCTTTTGTAAGTTTCCAGCAGTCAGGACTCATGCTCAAAGGCCTGACAGCACCAATTTGGGGGTCTGTCTAACCTATAGCTCCAGCTATTTTTGTGCATGGATTTAATGCCAAACGGACACCCCTGGAAGCGGCCAGTGTCTAGTTATCCACAGAACAAGCAGCACAAGCTTCCCCACACAACTCCTCCAACATGGCACCTCAACCGCACCGGGAGGAGTGGCAGTGGGGGAGGGGAGAGAGAAAAGGTACTTCACTCTCTCCACAATCAGTCCCTGGGCTGACTGCTAGTAAGGGTGCCAATTATCTCAGTGGTAATTTTGATGTGAACACCCATCCACTAGAAAAACGGGCCAAGACCACCTGCTTATTTCACACAGGACATCACAGACCAACGGGACAGAAATGACTTTCGTCTCTACTATCCTGCACTGGATTTGAACCAGTGATTTAGAGGAGAATTGTCCCCCTCTGCCACCCAATCCTCCAAAGGTATTTTCCAGACATTCAGGTCTCAATCCCCCTTTCATAAACCCAAGATGCACATCACTGCCCCAGAAAATACTGTCCCCTCTCCCTGGTCAGGCAGGTGCGCACATTTCACAGGATCTGTAATAAAGTTCACTTATGTATCCAAGATCAACACTGTGCCTTTAGTTCACATCCTTGTCTACTCTCCTGCTTGTGCATTTACCAGCCACAACTGTCTCAAGAACTAAACTAGCCTTTTCATAACAGTGAAACAGATGGTCTCAGTTTCCCAATCTGTAAATAGTTCTTACCTACTTCTGGTTGTTGAAGCTCAGTTAATTCGTGTTTGTAAAGGACTGAGTTCCTTGGATGTAAGTATTATTAAATCTTATCTGCAGCAGTGAGAAAACATGTAGCTCTTTACTCTTGGATCCTGTACAATCTACTGATGGCAGCTATTATTCTATCCAGTTTCCTGAACAGTCCAGCACTTCCATGCCTCAAAACGCATTCAAACCTTTCAGTACGTGTGCATGGGAAAGGCACCCTGCTGCCCAATTCCAGGGTAAAATGGAAAACCATCCCTTTTGGCATGAACAAAGCCAGGACACTAGATTCTAAGTTCAAGGAATTTTAAAGACTGGCATCTGATACCAGACTCACTAGTAATATTTAAGTGAAAACATGCTGCTACAAAACCATTCAGGTTGGAGGTATAAAAGCCACCAGAGCTGGGCAGTGAAGAGTAGATATTATTTACTTTACTTAGCGATAAATACTTAGAACAGCTACCTACTGCCCATCTCCTAAGTGCCTCTACCTCTCCACAATCCACTTTCATTAAGCGGTCAATACGGTTTCCTTCTCCAAGGTCTTCACACCTCCCTCTTGAACGGTTATCCAGTGCATCTCTGAGACTGACAGACTGTGCTGGGCACTGGCCTTGTCTTCTACATGTGCTGTAAAGCACTGACATTTAGAGCTCGACAGACAGACAACCCTGAAATACTTTTCAGTGAGGAGTTCTGCCATTCCCCCATTAGTACTATTTCCAGATGCAGCACTTCAGAGTCCTTCTGGATGACAGATGCTGTATACGTTCTCAGTCATCTTCACTTTGTCTGTTACTAGCTTCAAACATGATGTGTGAGATATGATCAGCTGCTCTCAAACAGGAAGGAAAACTCTGTAAACTGGAGACTAAGCCTTATACCACCAGCATAGGGATGAGCCTTAGGAATTACACAATTAACCTGCAAGAGTCAGTAAATTACAGAAAACCCTCTAACACTTTGCAGCTGCAACTACATCAGCTCAACAGTGGTATAATCTGATCGAAACTGGACCCTTTTTGCTCTCTTTAGACAAGCGTTCTAGCACTTTGAAGATGCACAACTCCTCCACACATTTACTTGGGGTATGGCTTCAAACAGCAACAGCTGCAATTAACAAAACACACCAGCTGTGAGAGTTGCTGACACACTACATCTACCACCTAACACAGTGGCCCAAAACACTGAGTGAGGATCATATGGTGGCTCAATGAGTTCACCTAGAGGCCACTCAGATTAAAATTTATCCTTGCATGCTAGGATCTGTAGTCTCAGTGGAACATAATTCTATAAGGGCAGCTGCAATCTATTCTGTTTAATGCAATTTAGGTGCAGTGGTCTAGGATCCTGGCAAATTGCCAAACTGGCCCCTCTGTTGGAGCATCCCAAAAAGTTACTGGCAACTATCACGACACCATATATTGGTTCCCAAGTACACTAAACCATATCTCCAGCACCTCTGCAGCACTCTTTAGGAAGAAGTTTGGTGCTTCCATGCGTCAGTATTTGTCCAGCAAGATAGATTTCCCTGCTAAGAAACAAAGTCACTGCAAAGCTTTTAATATTTGCTCACGCAAGCCTTCTTAGCCAGCAACATTTTGCCTATTTCTTAACACAAGACCGTAAACAAACTCATTACATGCTAATCATCAGGTCACACACACCCCTCTCTTTCCCCATATGCTGGAAGAGCAGGAAACATAAGATGGGTCACATACCTTTGCTTCATCATTAATGTCCCAATTGAAGGATATGGCATTGTATGCAAGCTCTTCAATGTTACTGATTGTGTTGAAGCTCTCCTTATAGTCGGCTGTCGGGAGGGAGAGGAGAGCATCTTAAACCATACTAAGCAGACAAACTGAATAGCAACTGCAGCTCTTCCACAGTACCCTAAGGGTTAAAGGCTCTGAAAGGCTTTCAGAGGCGGATTGTTAATAAAGGTTGAAAGCAGTTCATTATATACAAAAAAAAAGAGAAGAATTAAAAACAAAAACTAAAGTGGGAAAGGCAACGACGCCAAGCATGGCATGTATCTGTGCCATACCCTATAGTTACATATGAGAAATGTCACACTGCATGACAAGAGTATAAGCTCTCAAAGCTCCTTCAATAATAAAGCTGACGCGCATGCAAATCTTTAAGTGCCAAGTGCTTAATCCCTGCCTTTATTCACAGAAGGAAAGGGCTAGGAGCACAACCCAGCTTTCAACCAAGGAAATCTGGAAGCCAGCCAGTCGCAGCCTTGTCTGTAGGCAAGTGGAAATTTGCAATGTTTTCTTTTTAACTGAACCGAGGACTCACTGCAAGAGCAGCAGCAGGAAGGAGACCAAGGAGCATATTTCAACAGGGAGTTTGTCCCCTGAAAAAAAACACTTACTGTTTAGAAAGCTTGCAAAGCCCAGAGAGTGCAGTTTGACTATACTGGCCAAGATTTTTAAATGCAACAAGTGATTTGGGGGCGTCTCCATTTTTGGATGCTCCAACTTGAGACATCTGAAGAGGGCCGGTCTTTCAGATGGTGTGGGGAGCACTTGGCATTTTCTGAAAATCAGGCATTTTCAAGGCATCTAACATTAGCACACCCACCCCCCAGAATTGAGGCTGCCAAAATACCTAGTCCCTTCTGAAAATACCTTGGCCAAAAACTTCCCTTTGGTTTTGCCACAAAGGTATGGACAGTGCTCAGCCTGGTCTGAAGGTTCCCTTTAAAAAGGGAGTACCACTAGAAGGTCAAACCCTGCCAAGGAAATCAGGCTTGGAGCTTGATACCAGTAATTAGAGTGTTTCTTACCAATGTCAATGCATCTTTGTTTGGCTGTATGCTGCCTCGAGTGCCAGTACTTCCAGTGCCTGATTTGATCTTCTCTTGTTTTGTCTTCGGCAAACACGACCAAGATGACGCTCTTCGTGAAGAGGAAGGGGGTAGGGAGAGAGAAAAACTTTAAAGGCCACAGAGAAAATTTGTTTTGGAAGCTTTTACTGGCTATCAGGTTTTCTGCATTTGGCATGCAAAGCTTAGGAAAAGCCAAGTTACGCCTGGCAAAGTAGAAAACCCTCTTTAGAATGGGAACAAACATGCTAATGTTCTTCAGGGCCATAAAAGAACAAGGTGGTCAGAAGTTGCCCACCTAAAGAGAGTTGGATGCTCTCCTTCCAGGTGTCCATGTCACATAAACCCATTACCACTACTGACTTGCTTGCTTCGCAGGCTCAGAGACACCAGTGACCGAATAGGCCTGGAGACCAATTTAACCTCTTCTGCTCTTCATTGGCATGGCAGAAGGGGAAAGCTGGGCCTGCTGTTGTTGACTTCAGTCTAGACTTGTGTGACTATGGGACTTCAAGGCAGTCAGCCCAGCACCTCCAATAAACAATAAATACCCACAACACTTCTCCCAAGAAGCTGTAAGAGTTGCCACTCACTCTGACTTTGCTGATTGGGTGGTGGACTCCTTCACTGCTGCTGACTTCTTTAAGAGTGATCGGATAAAACTGACCCTTGTTTAGGTACGTCATTGTGCTGTCCCCTGGCTTCTGACGAAGTGACTTGGAAGCTTCTAAGGTGTATTCAAAGTTATTCCTAGGAGACAAAAAGGACATTGATAGCTTCCTGGCAAACTCTTTAGCAAAGTGTTTTACATTTAATTTGGAGAAATTCCAGACTTATTAGTTGAGACACTAAACCCTCAATAGGGAAGGGAGGGGGAAGCAAGACTAGCTCTTTGTTGATAATCAATTCTCTTCATGAGAAAACATTTAGAAAAGCTCTTTGCAGAGAAAATCAATATGTAGGATTGGAGGCTGCCTATTCAAGCTTACTGCAACATGTTCATTTATGTAACAGAAGAATTTCTACCAGTGACCAAAATGCTGTTAAGAGTCATTCAAAGGCTGCTAGGTCCCCTCCTCCTCCCACCAATGTTTCATTCCCCATTAAAAACAAACAAATCCACCCCACATCACCCATTCCCCATCGTAGGTCTCCATACACAAAATCCACACACAGCAAACCTCCAGTGCCTGCTGTAGGTTCTCAACGTGGAGAGAGCAGGCAAGCATCTCTAGGCATCTATCGAGATGAGGCACTTGGGAGCCAGCTCCAGGAGGATTCTGCAGTAATTCTTATTCTCTTAAATGACTAGCTGGATCACACCATACCAAGCTGGTTAGAAATCAATGTAAGACTCCTAGATGGCAGTACAGTGCCATTATCAACCCAACAAAGATAGTTTTCCTAAATATTGCAGACATGACTTTCCAGGTTGTTGAGCACTCAGCTTCAGCTAAAACCAATGGGAGCTGCAGGTGTGCTCAGCACCTCTGAGAATCATGCCTAAAGAAAGGCAACGCAAAAGAGAATTCATAAGCAAGCTGCACCGATTAGTCACAAACAAACTGGCTATAAAGATCAAGCGGCTACAGGACAACAAAGCTTGAAGTATTACCCAGCAATGCTGTCAAAAACGTAGTCCTCTGAACTCATGCTGGCCATCCGCAGATTTAGTTCAGCAGGAAAGAAAACCTGAAAATACAGATAATTAATTCAGCAGCAACAGAATCAAGATTTAACAGCTGCCAGGTTACAACCCTGCTTCAGCTGGCTTAAATATCTAATAGCTAGGGATTGTGGCTAGCATATAGAGTAGGCTGTATATGGGCCCCAGTCAAATAATGCTTTATATGCCAATTAAGCACAAGATCTAGCAAGCGCACTCTGGGCCAGCTTTTAAAAATCAAGCCTTCCTGAAGCTTGCTAACTACTGGAAATCATGGACATCACTAATATGGACTTAGAGCTTAAAGGGAAGCATTGGTGAACCCTGTAGATTTCAATAGCTGCAAGAAAACAAATTAAGAACAAAAATCAGATTTTTCTATGAGCTCAGCTCCCATTCAGACACCTAAATAAACTTGCCAGATTTTCACAAGCGCCCAGCACCCAGTAGCTCCCATTGAGGACAATGGAAGCTGAGCACTTGGGAAAATCTGACCAGTTTATTTAGGTGCTTAAATGGGAGCTTCAGGCAGAGCTCTTGTAACCTTGGCCCACTATTTATTTACTGTTGCTGCTAACAGATTATTATTTCCACAAGCTATTTAGCCAAAGCTTCCGTCATTTGTAAGATTAGCCATTTGCTTTTGATAACGATTTTGTGTTTTATAGATTTAATTCACTAAATTATACTTATGGACCTTTCTGGGAAAGTCTTCTATTTCTAATCCACAGGACTGAGATTTCAGGTTTACATAACTATTAGAGGTGCAACATGATACCTATGCACTGATTGGGTTGCGCAAACACACACACACGCACAGAATATGGTGGGTGATCCCTGTACCTCTTGCACTCCTTCTTTGAACGTCTCCGAGAAGGTGGAGTCCGGCGTGCGCCTCTGCGAGTTCTGAGGCTGAGCACTGGAACTAAACTGATCAGGGTTGAGATTCCTGTCGAAAACCACCACCCGTTCTGGGGGCTCGGGGTGGTAGCCAGTGGGAGGGATGCCCACAGTGAAGCCATGCGGTTGCGTTTCTGTTTTAATTGAATGCGTGGGCATTGTTGCAATGGAAACAGTGACAGTGGTGTCGGGGGTCGTCAGGTGGCCTCTCTTGTCCATGGCCATTTGAGTAGCGTGAGGAAGAACAATATTGAAAGGCACATTTTTCAGAACCTGCACTCTGTTTTCTCCAGTAGAAATGAGTGATTGTTCTGTCGGGATGCTGTTCCTTTAAGAGGAAAAAAAAAAGATTCAGAAAAACCGAACATTGAACAGCAGAATTAGAAACATTTACTGGGCTTTTGGCTAAGGTGAAACAGAATAGCAGCTCCCTGTACTGGTGATGATCAACTATATCTAGGGTTATGGGCTCTAGAATTTATAAAAATCTTTATCCATTTCTGACGCCTAGGACCCTAATTTTGAGCTAGAATAGTATACTTGACCTTAAAATATTAACATCCCATAAACTGAGTCACCCAAAACACAATACACTAAGGGCCCCGCTGACAGGGTATCAAGCACTGAGGGACTCACTTAGTTAGCTAGTATATAAGTTAACATACTATACCACCACACTGATTTCTGTCTTCCTTAACAGACAGAATCAGCTTATCAGAGCTGGAGCAATTTAAACTTGTCTTGGTCAGCTCTCTCTTCAGCTTAGCTGTCATAAACATACAGCTAAGGATAGCATAAAATCCCTCCTTTACCTGTAAGGGGTTAAGAAGCTCAAATAACCTGGTTGGTACCTGACCAAAAGGACCAATAAGGGAAGAAGATCCTTTCAAATCAGGGGGGGGGTAGGGGGGTTTGTTTGTGCTCTCTTTGTTGTTCTCTCTCAGACAGAGAGGGACCAGGACAGGAAAAAATATCTCCTAAAACCCTACCTGAAATAAGCATCCAAGATTACAAAAATTGTAAGTAATAGCAAGGAAATGCATTCTGACATGGTGGTAGTGGTAGGATGATAAGGTGTTTGGGGTTTTCCTTGGGATGTAGGTGGGGCCTTGGGCTGCCCCCGGTGGTAAAGTGTTGTTTGGGGTTGTCCCTTCTGATATCCACTCCAACTGCTACTAGCTTTTTTCTGGCTTGGTTCTGATCTCCCCCGCCTCGATTACAGCTCTGGGCTTCCCATCTGGGATGTACCTATCTATTTCCTCAGGAACACCCTCTAAGAACTGTTCCATTTGCATTAGGAAAGACAGATCTTCCAGAGATTTAACACTTGCTCCTGATATCTAGGCATCCCAATTTTTGACTATGTGGTAGGTGTGTTGGGAAAATGCCACGTCTGGTTTCCACCTGAGGGCTCCGACCCGCTGACAGGCATGCTCAGGTGTTAGCCCCATTCTAATTCTGGCCTTTAAAAAAAAAAAAAGGGTTCATAGCTGTTCATGTGTTCCTTAGGCATTTCAGCTGCCACCTCTGCTAAGGATCCACTGAGCTGCGGCCTCAGTGCCACCATATACTGGTCTGTAGAGATGCTGTACCCAAGGCAGACCCTTTCGAAATTTTCTAAGAAGGCCTCTGTATCATCGTCTACCTTGTAGGTGGGGAATTTTTTGGAATGGGGAGCAGCACTTGCAGAAGGATTGTTAGGGTTATCTGGTATACCCAGCTTAGCCCTTTCCAGATTTAAGCGCTTCAGCTCTAACTCCGTATCCAAGCATTTCGCCTCTGCCTCTAAGCGTTTCATCTCCATTTCCGTCTCCAAGTGTTTTGCTTGTTTCCTCTCCTCCGTTTCCAACTCCAAGCGCTTTAAGGCCATCTGTCTTTCATGTTCTTTGTCTCTCTTCAGCTTCCAATCTGGCTAACTCTAGTTTCTTTTGGACCTCACTTTCCGTCATCCTAGCCTTCCTGCGCTTAGCCTAGCCTAACCCGAGAGCGAGAAAGAAAAAAAAAACAAAAAACCCCAGCTTGTGAATTCCCTTGCTGTAACTTAACTCCTCTGCCACCAGGCAAAGAAAAAAAAACAAAAAAACTCCAGCAGCTTTCAGCTTTAAAAAAAAAAGTATCCTTTAAAAAACAAAACAAAAACAAAAAACACACCTCCCTGGTTTTCAATCAGCCAAAAGAAAAAATGTTTTTAAAATCCTGAGGTCTGTAATTCTGGTTCAAAATGATCCCACTGCGCTGCCACCATGTCAGGGTTCCTTCCCCACTCTGAACTCTGGGTACAGATGTGGGGAACCACGTGAAAGACTCCCTTAGCTTATTTTTACCAGCTTAGGTTCAAAAATTCCCCAAGGCACAAATTCTTCCTTGTCCTTGGACGGTATTGCTGCTACCACCAAGTGAGTTAGACAAAGATTCAGGAAAAGGACCACTTGGAGTTCCTGTTGCCCCAAAATATCCCCCCCAAGCCCCTTCACCCCCTTTCCTAGGGAGGCTTGAGAATAATATATCAACCAAACAGGTAAACAAGGTGAGCACAGACCAGACCCTTGGGTTTTTAGGACATTAAAAACAAATTAGGTTCTTAAAAGCAGAACCGTATTATAAAGAAAAAAGTAAAAGAAGCATCTCTGTAAAATCAGGATGGAAGGTAATTTTATAGGGTAATAAGTTTTAAAACACAGAGGATTCCCCTCCAGGCAAAACTTTAAAAAGTTACAAAGAACAGGAATAAATCTCCCTCTTAGCATAGGGAAAATTCACAAGCTAAAACAAAAGATAAGCCAACGCATTTCCTTGCTATTACTTAGATTTTTGTAATTTTGGATGTTTATTTCAGGTAGAGTTTTAGGAGATGTTTTTTCCTGTCCTGGTCCCTCTCTGTCCAAGAGAGAGCAAAGAGAGCACAAACAAAACCTCCTCCCACAGATTTGAAAGGATCTTCTTCCCTTATTGGTCCTTTTGGTCAGGTGCCAACCAGGTTATTTGAGCTTCTTAACCCCTTACTGGTAAAGGAGGGATTTTTTGCTACCCTTAGCTGTATGTTTATGACATTAGTGTTATAGGAAGAGGGCAGCAAGGAGTGGGACTTAAAATATCATGAATATAAATTAACCTTATGACCCCATGGTTTGTTGGTACGTTCCGCCCCCACCCAGAATAAAAAGAAAAGCCTGCAAAGTTTATGCAAGTGAAACTAATGCATCAGAACCACAGATTAACAAACCACAAATACATTGCAAAGTTTATGGCACCCCACTCAAATTAATCCTGACTACATATTCCAAATGCATCCAGTCCCGTAGTACCTAGTAACTGATGGAGTTTTTGTAAGGACCTGATCTTGAGGGTGGTTGGACGATCAGGACCGGCCCACTAAGGCTCAGTCATGAGCCACCTTGTGTAAACACTGGGGAGTAAATGCTTATCAGCCACCTCCTTACTCCCCTGAAAGGGGTATTGTCACTAGTTCATGCATGGGGGAAAGAGAGCAGTTCCAGTGCATTACTATTCCCTCTCTTGCACAGGAGGTGGTAGGTGGATGGGCAGGCAGGGATGAGAAGTGGATGGAGCCTTGACTTTGAATCAAAATTCAATCCCTAGTTGCTCCTGGGGCACTTCAAGTACCAGCTGTCCCGGACTCCAAAGCCTGTGGTAACTCCACCATCTAACCCTTGGGTTGTAACAAGAGTTGATGTGCCTAGATGGTGCAGAAGAAAGGATTGCAATCTCCATTACAAATGCAGGAGAGCTGGTGCAGGTATGGCAGCGAACTTCATTTAAGCAGCCTTAGCGTTATATCAGGATGTCGGTTAAAGCAAACGTGCAACAATAGAATCCAGTACCTTTTGCTATGATCTTGGTCAGGGTGATCTACATCTGGTTTTGCTGTTGAAGTCCTTCTTTCTCTGGGAACCTGGAGGTATTATACATGTGAGAGTTGAACTGTTCTTATCCAAACAAGGTTAGCTCATTCTCTCCCCCGCCAGGTTTGGAAAGCTAAGTATCAGTCTGTTATGCATCAATTATTTAAAGTACAGTTAACACCTGTAAAGAACTTTACAATGCCAAAATTTATCACCACGACTGTTGCTTTGGGAAGTCAAGTCTTTTCCATATGCTGCTAAAAGGATCCCAAACTAATACAATGGAGCAGTACTTTGGAATTTGGATTCCTGCATAGAAAAAACAAGACAAACTGCTTAAACCTTAGGACAAGGACAAGTTTCCAACCTGGCTGGAAAGATCATCATCTCTTATCAAGTGTCAGCAACTGGAATAATGGAATTGGAGGGAAAATAAAGAGTTGTCACTAGTAACTCTGATAAAGAAAACTAACAGGCTTCAATTTGTCTGGTGACTTTATTACTTAGGAAAGATCATCTCAACAGCTCTGGAGAGCGACATCCTTAGTCTACCCACAGGGGTGGTCTATTTCAGTTTCTCATTGCCCATTCACACCTTTGCCTCTGTGGACACTTTTGGTTGGATATTTTTTGGGCCTGGTCTTGGGACACTTTCCCTAGGAACTAGAATGAGACTAAGTTTAATAATGACAATACTTGGTCTTTATAGAGTCTTTTATATTCACAAAGCAATATGCAAACATAAGCTAATTCTCACTGTGCCCCTTTAAGGAAGATGATATCCTCATTCTATACATGGGGAAGCAGAAAGAGAGGCTGATGGCCTGCTCTTCAGTGGATCTGAGCTCCCACAACTCAAACTAAAATCAGTGAGTGTTTAACACCTTTGAAAATCAGGCCCTGAACAATTTGTCCAAGGACACAGAACAAATCAACAGGAGAACTTGGATGAGTTCCTAACACCCAGTCCCATATCCTGTCCAGTCACACTTTATATTAATTATATAAATATTTATATTTATAAATTATGAAGGATTAAACATGATTAATAGATAGCTATAAGCATATCAGCAGAAGGTGACTAAAACCATGGTTATAAGAAACATTGACTTTTAGGACTCTAAAAATGTATTAAAATATCTAAACTTGTGTATTAACCCTTTATGTTAAGGGTATATTTATAAAGGGTGATTCTTGATTAACTAGACTATGATGCCTTTGATGTAAGTCACTGACCAACTCTCAGTAATGGCTTTTGTCATCTACTGACTGGAGCTAGATGTGAACCAGTAACCTGGACAAAGAAAAATTCTCCAGATTCCATTATTACCCATCATCTGAGCTATCTAGTTCTCCACTTTTCGACATTTTACTATTTAAAGAGGACTGCTACTTACAGTCCTAACCGGCAAAACCCCAACCAGTATTTTATAAAGCTGTGGGGGAGATATGATGTACATTAGGGATTAAACCAAGATCTTCTAAAGTCAGGATACTGGTGATCAGGATATTTGCATTCAGACTCAGACTTTAAGGTCAGAAGGGACCATCATGATCACCTAGTCTGACCTCCTGCACATTGCAGGCCACAGAACCTCACCCATACACTCTGGTAATAGAGCCAAACCTCTGGCTGAGTTACTGAAGTCCTCAAATCATGACTTAAAAACTTCAAGTTATAGAGAATCCACCATTCACACTAGTTTAAGCCTACAAGTGACCAGTGTCCCACGCTACAGAGGAAAGTGAAATATAAAAATATATCCTCCAAATATAAAAAGGGGCTATTGTCTCAGCACACTGTACCACCTAGTCCTTCAAAATGTAGATCAAAGAGAGTTCATTCAATTTAATAAAAATTGCCAGAGACCACATGCCATGAAGTAGTGTAAGGACACTCACTCTATACTATGGTAACACCCTGTTAAAGAGAGAGATCAGATTATTATATTCTTGTATAATCTCCAAACAAAAGCTCACTGTTGTAATTATTATTATTGTTTTGTCTCCGATAGTTACATGGCAAGGATCTGTAAGCTTGTTAAAAACTTCCTAAATATATTGTTAGAAAAAATACAAATGCAGGTCTCTGATTTATTATTTGGCCATTAAATTTTATTTATCTTGAGGTTCCAGGCTACTCTGATAAAACACAAAAGCTACAAGACACTGATAGTTCTTGTTCATTTAAATGGTATGTGCTAATACATTAGAAGGAATTAACTCCAGACCTTCCAGCACTGAAACATGCTGCATAAGCATGATCAGATACTGCACCTTCACCTGACAAATGCAAGCTATTTAAATTATATTGGAAACGCCTAATTTTTTGTAATAGTAATTACAGGCTGATGACAGAAAACCTTAGTAGAAACAGTACTTTTCTAAATAGCTTCCAATTAAAACCTTTAAAATCCAGTGGCTTTAAGTAGTGTAGAGAATGTAAGAGCATCAGAAAATCTTGACCTACATTCTTCTGGAGTAACTAGGGATTTTGGGAACTTCCATTTTTGGGTGCCTAATTTAAGACATCTTAAAGGGGCCCAATTTTCAGAGGGCATGCGCTCAGCAGTTTCTGAAAATGAATCCCTTTCAAGGTGTCTCAGGTTGGGCACCCAAAAATCACTACTAACTTTTGAAATTGTTGCTGTAAATTTCCAAGTAACACTGTTAGAGTTAGGCTAGTCTTGGCTCAGGAGAAAAAAAATTAATTTTTTTTCTACAAAAACTTTTACAGGTGGCAGCCCCACCAGGCTTTAATTTTCTATTCCAGACCTTGGAAGCTCTCACCTGCTCCTTTAACTTAATCTCAGAAAATGACGGATGAATTCTTCCAAAATTTTATACTTTTTTGGCATGTAAGCTTGCCCTCTCCAAACCTTTCCTACAGTTTATAGATGGCGTGAGTAGGGAAGGAAACCCTGAATAAAATACCAATGCATGGCAAATTCTTTGTGCTTCACTAAAAGCTCTTCACTACAGCCTCCACCAAATTTCTCTTCACAGTTTTTCACATTTAAAAATGGATTTAGCAGATTAAAATCCTCTGACAAAAAGGCTTTTTTAGTGGCATAACCAGCAAGCACAGAGGGGTATGGCTTTTTAAGGCAGAAAAAAAGCTTTCCTACAAGTGTCACAGTTATAACTATCTTTACACCAATTATTTTGTTACACGCATTAAGGACTAAACTGAGCTTTGCAACACAGATTATAAAATACTTATATATACACACCATTCAGTTTTATGTAACTATACTGCTTGAAAAATTGGTTAAACTCTTAATAATAGGCATGTACTTTGTATATAACAAGTGTAGTAGTTCTAAAGGCTGGAAAATATGTTTGTCCATAATTAACAATGTTCTCAGTGCTCTTCCAGACACCAAATGGAGACAGTCCCTGCTCTGATCCTGCAAACAGATCGGTGAAAGTAAATGGGATTCAGGAACCTGGCTGTCTTAGGCTCCTTAGAAAATCCCAACCTAAATCTTATTTATTAATATTGTGGTAGCATCCATGAGGCCCAGTTGAGGTCCAGGATATCACTGTGCTAGGCACTACACAAACAAAGACAGTCCCTTGCCCCGCATTTTTATATTCATATACACACTCTCCAGCATTTCAGCCAGTAACGGTTAAAACCTGTGCCCTGAAAATCCTGAGTCAGTAGGCCACACAAGTACCCTGACCTATTACAAAAAAGATTCCAGAACAACCGATTTCTACTTAGCTTAAAAGAAATCTATTGTCGGAAAATCAAAGTTGTGTTTAATTTTTAATTTTATTTTATTTTTGGGGGGAAAAAAAAAAGAGAACCACCAACTTAGAGTCCTCATTACACTATTAATAGCTACTATGCCAAAAGCTACATTACCGTTTCATTCCCTAGCAAATTACTGTTTCATATGCAGGCAAAACAAGTGGAACCTTTGGTTGTTAGGTGTTACTGGTGCCAACTTACTTTGTAATAGTCATATAGTAATCCCAGGGCAGCTGCACTGTCTTCGTCGCCATTGATGCTCATCATGGCTTTGGTGGCTGCTGTAAGGGGATTTTCAAGGAAGGACTTCCAGGCTTCATCTTCACTGGTGTATGGACGCCTCTGGGAGTAGAGAGAGTCATTCTGAAGAACCAACACGGGCCTTTTGCTTTGGTCATAAAAATATGAATCTTTGTTATAATGCATCCAAAAAGTATATAATAAGCATGTTTCACAAACTTTGTAACATTTAAGAATTAGCGGGCAGGTTTTTACTATGTTAATATTATGACTTAATGTGACACAGTGGTTAGTCAACAGAAAGACCAGGGATACAATTCTGATCTCATGTATGTCAGTGGAAATCAGGAGTGACCTCATTGAATTCAATGGTATTACATCAGTGAGATCACAAAACTGCTGAAGATGATAGCTGGCCAGCTAACAAATATTTGGAATCCAACATAGAACAATAAAAATGTTATGAATTTATTAGCCTAAGACACACAGTACTATTAGCATGTTATTAAACAAAAAGATATTGTACAGCAGTAACTTGCTACTAATTCATTCAAGCTCTCTCTATGCACTATAGAGAGTCAATGGTTTCATGCTTTGTCATGCAAGACTAGAGAGTTCACATTAACAAATACCACTGTCATGTTATAAAACAGAGTTAACTCTATTTTCCTTTGTCTGACAATTCCCTCAGAAGACAACTTATTTAATTATTGGGGTATATTTGAAAGTTTTTGAAAGCTGCTGATATTCCATGTATAGTATACATGGAATGTAGCCAAAGGAGACCATAAATCAACAAGGCAGTGCAATTTTCTGGCAATAGAAGCCAAGCGGTTTATTGTATGTTTACCTTTGAGATAATCTGTGATAATGTCTTGAGAGACAATCCCAGTGGGCTACCAGGAAAGAAAATCTACCTACACACAACTCCCCCCCACACACACACACAAAAAGTGTGGATATTACCACTGTGAAAATAATTAGATTTGTTCAAAACATTTTGTTCTTATTGTGAAGGAGAAAACCCCAAGCACTCACACAAGTGGAAGCAGGGAGAGATGCTGTTTGCTGCAAAACAGTTTTACCAGCCTAAACAAGTTAATATTTTAAATTCAGCTTTTTTTTAAAATATATGCCTCATCCACATTGGCCAGACAAACAAACAATGTTGAAACCATGTTAGCTTGAACTGGTTTTAAACCAGTTCAAACAGTTCCCCCATGCTTATTCCCACCTCCAGTGTGCACAGAGGCCTAGTTGATGTTTACTACACGTACTTTGTTTTTCAAAAGTCGAAAGTCTCTTTTTAAAAAAAAAAAAAAACAACCAACCAACCAAAAAAAAACAAAAAAACCCACAAACACCCACCACTCCACACCATACAACCACCATCTATTAAGAAATAGGAACATCTTTTTTGTTGAACTTACTCCCAGGACTATTCAAAGATTGTAACATATTAGAATATTGAAGGAATGAAACACTATCGTCAACTTAATAAATATCCTGCATTTATAACTCCTTTCACCTAGGAAAATTATTAAGTGCTTTGCAAACTATGGATTTGAATCTGTGAACCCTTACTCACCCAAGCGGGCTCAGCGACGTCATGGGGACTACTTGCATGATTTAAGAACAACTCATGTGAGTAAGGGTTTGCAGGTTCTGGATAAAGGGGGATTTATACATACACACAGAGTGGCTGTGTGTCAGTCTGTAAAATGAGCCACCTTTGGTGTAGAGTGTAGCAAATTGGCACACAGGAAATTGTGCAACAATGGGATGAGTTTAAATTTTCTCCAAAGACACAGGGCAAACACCTACTCTTCTGGAAATGAAACAGAATTTTTAGATGTTCACACAGAGCGGACAGGCCCTCAAATTAAGGTCATATAAAAGACTGAGCCACCTGTAGTAGCCTGCATGGAACTCATTTTATCTACCTTCTTAAAGTTGAAGGGCTGAGTTAACCTCGCTTGGCATTTAAACTTGCTATTGAGACCATAAAACCATTCCCTTTCAGCAATGTGAAAAGATCCATATGGAAGAAAAATTAATCTAAACGCAAAACCATTCAGAACTGAACAAGCACTAAACTGAAATCCAGTAAACTCAGAAACTACAATATTTTTTGTAAGACTCGTCTCTCGTTGCAACACCCAAATAAAATGCACAATTGCCCTAAAGGTAACCTACCTCCTCTAAAAGGAGTGTAGAAAGAATTATCTTTAGAATTATCAACAAAGTGTAGGGTTTGGCAGTAACTCAATCTCTTAACAGGATTACAGGTTCTTTTAAGAAAATGAGAACATATTTATAAAAGACAGTCAAACATGCGTTTTTCTGACGATTGACCTGTGATGAGTTTTAGACTTCCATATGTATATTTGGCAGTGATCTGTGCATAAAAGTACTGGACGCTATTAGCAAGTTTTAGAAATAAGTCTTCTAGTGTGCATTTAAATACTTGAAAAAAGTTGATTGATTTTCTGCTTGACCAAATTGCAAAAAAGTAGGAAAATGTGACAGGAATGTGTGTTCTCTGCATTGTAGTGATATTGTGCCAATGCTGACCTCATGTCACGCTTATTCCTGGCAATATTTTCCTACTATTTTTTTTTCTGGGGGTGGGGGGGGCAATTTGTTCATGCAGTCGAACCTGTTATTTCTGACAAACCCAATAATTCTCTCTCAAAAGAAAAAAAATCCCATTGTCACAATCCATTTACTAGCACACTCAATAATAGAATGCTTTTTATTGTTATTTGTCTTACACAGAGCGTGTGGTTGGTGCTGTAGCAAACACACAGATAAAGACAGTCTCTGTCCCAATGACTTTACAGGCCAGAAGACAGAGAGAGATTTAGACATGGGGCTGTTAGGCCTCATCTCCATTAGGGAAACGCTCAACAAAATTCCCCATGAGGTCTCCCATTTTTTAAGACTTACCAGTACTTTTACAAAGTAGCATTAGCCAACTTACTAGAATAATGACAACTTATAAAAGACCCAGCCTACAACTGTCCAAGTAAACAAAGCATATTTTGTGATGCATTCAGACTTACAGCTGCCAGTTTATAAAGTTAAAAAAAAAAGTAGTCATTTGTAAGAAGTCTTCAGGTCAAAATTGAGAATTAGTAAGGCTCTCTCTGTACTTATCTGGCACCCATCACCCTATTTGGCCACCTTGAACAATTTTGAATAATTATTCATATTATTATAGCATCAAATAGCCCTCGTCATGGACCACGACCCCATGATGCTATATTTTGTATACACAAACAACAAGTATGCAATACATATATACACACACACACACACACACATCTAGATTGGTAACCTTTATCATTATCTATGTAATTGCAAATCAGTTTGAATTCAACTACTAGAATCCAACACTTTAAGCACAAACATGTTCTAATAGAAACATCTACACTTTGCAGTACTATAATGTATTGTTTATAAAATATACTATAAAAAACCCAGACATCTGAACACTAGTTTTTGCTAAATACCCTCCTATGAAGTGAAATCTTATTCCTGTTTAGTACTTAAATTGTCAAAATCTAGAGCTAGTAGTAACTGAATGACTGATGGATCTCAAACCACTAACAAGGACCTCAGAATATTGCACAAATAAACTTTGTACATATTTGATGATTGGCTGATTAGCATTACCGGAATGTGTAACAAACCGCCATACAGAGATTAAGAATCAAATTAATTTTGGAACATCTGCACATGCACATTTCTCTCTCAGAAAGCAGGAGCATTCCACATGTAATAAGAAAAGGAGGACTTGTAGCACCTTAGAGACTAACCAATTTATTTGAGCATAAGCTTTCCTGAGCTACAGCTCGCTTCATTGGATGCTACTCTGAAACCTGTCATTATGTAAGGCACTGCATTTAGCCGTATGGAGTGGAAATCCATCAACTGCATGAAAATACAGACTAACACGGCTGCTACTCTGACACATGTAATAAGAAGCACTGTTTCAAATATCAAGCAAACATTCCAAATTTGAGGGGAGAGATTTAAAGTACACATTCTTATTTTTAAAATTTTATAACATGTTCATAACTTTTACAAACTTGAGATTTTAAAATAGATCTTGGTGGGGAAAAAAGCATTTTAAAAGTCATTTTTAGATATTGCCCTGTATTCCATGTTCTTGAATAGAAAACAGCCTACATTATCCATGCTGGAAATGCTACAAGAAATCACAGAACTGGAAGGGATCTCGAGAGGTCATCTAGTCCAGTCCCTGAACTTGTGGCAGGACTAAGTATTATCTAGATCATCCCCGACAGGTATTTGTCTAACCTGTTCTTAAAAATCTTCAATGATGGAGATTCTACAACTTCCCTAGGCAATTTATTCCAATGCTTAACCACCCTGACAGGAAGTTTTTCCTAATGTCCAACTTAAACCTCCCTTGCTGCAATTTAAGACCATTGCTTCTTGTCCTATCTTCAGAAGTTAAGAAAAATAATTTTTCTTCCTCATTCTTGTAACAATCTTTTACATACTTGAAAACTGTTATGTCCCCTCTCAGTCTCCTCTTTTTCAGACTAAACAAACCAATTAATTATTTGTATTTAATGTGTGTATTACACATACAATAAGGACCAGTCCAAGTGTCTGCCTATACAAGGCTACCATTGCTCCACCACAGCACCTACTTGCACAGAGCAAATAGTGACTACAACTTTATAACATATAGGCACAAAGACAAGGTCTCTGCTCTCAAAGAGTTCACAATATAATATTTTGGACTTCTGAAAATGGTAAAGATTGTTAGATTTTCCAACTGACACTGCTAAGAACACCAGATTACCTGGGGAAGTCCATTTTTCCAGTAGCGTGGGTTTCATAAAAATCCATCAGATCTTGGTCCTACAGCATATAAGAAGCTTGTATTTTAAAAGACAGTTTTTACAAATCTGTTGCATCAAGGTCTAACACTGCCAAAGGCCAAGACCAGGAAATCTCTTTAAATTAGAGCAACAATGTTCAAGTCATTAAAAAAACCTAGGTGTGCCTCAGATAATGATGTCCCAGTTAACGCTGCTCTCACTTCCCAGCCCTTGTTCTTAAATCTTCAAGAGGAGAAAAAAGCAGCACACCGCGCAATTCGGTAAGATCCTGCATTAGAAAAGCTCTTCGAAACAAGTGCTGTGGGCGGGGTGAATGTCTACAGCCCCCTATGCACTTCTGAAGGCTGAGAGGCTCCTCCTGACAGACACGGACTGATTATTCGCCGCACTCAGCATTTAAAGAAGAGTGGAGGAGGAGGAGGAAGAAGATGGTGACCAACGCCTCAGTACAGGTGTCGAGTTTCAAAGCCGGACTGTCTTCTCTATAGCTTGATTATAACAGAAAGTGAGCGAGAGAAGAGAGAGCGATTCCAGAACAAAGAACTAAACTAAACTTCAGACACAGGAGGATCCTGAAAGAAAAGGAGTACTTGTGGCACCTTAGAGACTAACCAATTTATTTGAGCATGAGCTTTCGTGAGCTACAGCTCACTTCATCGGACACATTCAGTGGACCCTGATCCTCACAGCTTCCCCCAGCAGCAAGCGGGCCATTCGAGATCCCATCGCTGCACGCAGGGTTGATGGGTCCCAAAGATGCAGGCTAACGCTCGGAGGCCACTACAGAAACCTATGGGCTAAGTCAGAAGTTTTCCTCCCAGGCGGAAGACGTGAGATTTCCCTCTGCCAGAAATAAATGCCTGACTTTGTGGTTGTTATCCGATCCGCGCCCGGGAGCGCTTTATTTAAACGGGGCAGAACGGGCTCGGAAAATCGACAGAGGGGATCTCGGCGGATTTAACGCAAGAGCTTGTACCATGCAGCCCAGAGCGGGGAGCGCCCGACCCTGGGTCCATCTGCCGGCCCTATGCGGGACAGAGATAAAGCCGCACGCCCAGAGGCCCCGCGCTGCACTGGGAAGGCGGGGGTCCGTAGAAGGAGAAAGGCGGACAGGCGCTCGGTCCTGGCTGAAGTTTCTGTACCTCACCCCCGGCAGCCGCAGGTGCTCCAGAATCTGCCAACGTACAAACACACACAGCCCCGCTCGTGGGGGACACCCCGGAGATCTGCTCAGCGCCCCCCTCGCCGCCTGTGTCCGGCCGGGCCGCTTGAAAGGAGCAAGACTATTTCACCAAGGCCGAATAGGGTCAGGTAGGTGCCCGGCTACGGGGCACCCGCCCCAAACCCACCAACAGGGAGAGGCCGACGCTAACCCCCCGTCACTCCGGCGGCTGCTGCCACTCCCTCCTAGAGATCCTGCAATGCTACACGGCCAGCCACCGCCATCCGCTACTCCCGAGCTCTCCTCCCCCGGCGCCCGTCCCGCAGGAGCCCACAAGACAGGGCGAGGATCACCAGGTCACCCCCTTTCCCAGCCCGTAGAAAGAGACGGGCAGCAGCGCCGGTCGGACCTGCCCAGACTCCCTCCCGCTCGCTCGCTCGCTCACTTACTTGTCGTAGTCTTGTGTCATGTCTGGCAGCCAACGGGTGGCAGAACTGGCCCGGCGGGTTGGGACGGTGGCTGGCGGCAGCCCGGGCACTGGGGAGGGGGCTAGAGCCAGAGCAGCGCGCAACCTGCCGCACAAACGGGTTTTGTCAGCTTTTCTGGCTAGCTCAGGTGGCTCTGGGATCCGCAGGTGGATCGCACCTGTGGCCCGCTTCCCATTGGCTCGCGGAGTTCCCTTGGGGGCGGGGCCTCAGTCGCCCAACTCCCCAGGGAGACGCCTAATCAGGTACAGAAGGGCGGGGTTTGGTAACGTTGCGGGTTCTAAATAGAATCTCGGCCGCCAGAGGCTGAGACCGCGCTTGCTGGGCAGGTACCTGTTGAGCTCCAGACGCCTTCTGAACTGCAGCCCCCTGCCACTGCAGCACCCATAGGACCCTAAATCGTGGCCCGCTTCACCACACAGCCCCTAAGAGATCCTCCCTCCCCCTTTGCCCAGACCCTAGCTGGAGAGAAGTGAATGAGGCGGGATGTGTTACAACACAACACAGGTGAAAAAGACACCTAAGTATGACAGAAATTGGGAAGCAGAAGAGTCAGCTAGGCCCTGAGCCTGCTAGACAAACACTGGCTGCTGCAGCATGGGCCTAGGCCTTGTTCCAGTCCCAGGTGGGAATTGGTTATATTAAACTGTAAACTGAGTTATGATTCCTTATTGTCCACCTTTCCCCTGAACATGGGATCACTCTTGTTATAGAGGTGAATTCTCCTGTGGGCAAGTCACTTTTCCCCTACAAAATACAATCATCTCTTAACTAGAGGCTTGCTTTAGTCCACTTTACTATCTGCATGTTACAAAGCATAGGAAGTGTTCGGGCACATCCCTCTATCTTACTTGAACAATTTCATGAGCTTGTTTCCACAATGTTTTCTGAAATTTTCCCACCACAGCACTAGAATGAAGCCCCTAATACAAAGACAGTCCCTGCCTGGACAAGGTTCCCAGGCACGACTGCAATTTCTAATAAAAACATTTCTCTCATTGCACATTGGTTCCCATTCTTCCCCCTCACTCCACATTAGCCTCAGTCTTTTATTTTTCTGCATTACTTCCATGCTTAAAAAAAGTTAGTCTAGAGAAGATTTAAAGAGACAAGAAATGTGTGTGAACCCTGCACATATTGACGAATTATACTGTGACCAAATGCAATTACACACCCCCATCATAGAAGACTGCTAACAGAACTTTTTTGGCACAAAAGAAGGGAAAGTTTAAGACAGAACTAGAACTGCAGCAGTGATAGCTTCAAAGCCTTCTTGGGTTCCACCATTGCTGCAAACAACCAAATATCTTTATACCCAAAAAGATGCATACAAACATCACCTCTGAGGCTATGTCTACACTGCACACTTTACAGCAGCACACCTGACAAAATAATACCACCCCCCAAATCCCTACACTACTTTAAAGGATGTACTCCAACATAAAACCCATAGAAGGACAATTCCACCAACCAAAGGAAATATGAAACTGAAGGGAACAAATCCTCACTAAGGGCCTGCATATGGAATTTTACCTTCCTCTGCTTCCACTGGCTCTTTTGAAACTAGCATTCTAGCAACCAACATTTTCATGAGCAGCAAACGTCTAATATCATCTTGATAAGTACTGTAATCTAATTTAGACTCCGTCCTATCAAAGTGAATGATAAACTGCTTTAGACGGTCCTTTGTGCCACAAAATGAAAGTCAGTTTTATTTTTAAAAAATACATACAAAATATTCCCCTTTTGCAGCCCAGAATAAACAGAGAATAATTCCTTATGCTCTCTGTACAGCAGATGATAAACTAGAATCCAACTATATAATACAATGCTGGGTATTTCTCTGAAAATCTGGGTTGGTTCGTTTCTAGTATAAATCACAAAAGCAACTAAGTGAGAAGCATAGGAAGAGATTTCCAACTTTCTTAGGTGTTGTATATTTTTGCACTGCTCACTTTTGTTCTGTCTTGAAGTTGCTAGGGATGCACAGATGCAAATTTCATTTGAGTCTATTCTCTGCAGTGCTTATGCATAACCATTATTATTATTTATTATTAACAACAACAAAATACCACCACACTTGGCAGACTTTATGTGGGCTCAATTCAGGCATGGTGTCGGAGCCACACCCCTGAAGTCAGGCGTCACCCTATTTACATCAGGCCTGAACTGCTAAAATCCCATTGAAGTGTCATATATGTTCTGCATTTCTTTCCAAATAGAATGTTTATCAGGGTTTGTTTGTTTGTTTTCTAAACTTTAAATAGAAGTTCCTGCCTTTTTTAAGGAACTGTTCTTCTTGCCCGATTGATTCATTGATGACAGTCCACTTTGGCTACATCTACACTTGGAGCCTGGGTCTAATTCCCAACTCAAATAGGCACTGGCATTATTGAGCTAGTGCACTAAAAATAATCGTATAGCTGCGGGAGCATGGCAGCAGTGGCATGGGCACTTGCATCCCAAGTACTTATCAATGAGGTCCAGGCAGGTTATACACGCAGTGGCTAGACCTTGCTGCCACTGCTTTTGCTACCGCGGCTACACTAATATTTTTAAGCACGCTTGTTCTGTCAGAGCTAGCACAAGTATGTCTACTGGAGCTGGGAATCACACCACTAGCTCCAAGTGCAGACATAACCTGAGTGATATTACAATAATTTCAATGCTGAGGAGACACAATGGTACAAATCTGGATTGACACCCCATTGACTGACCTGCCAGTCACACGCTAGACTTTGTAATACCATTGTAAATACCTCTCCGATGTCACTTGCAGGACTGCATAAGTCACTGAATGCAAGAGGCCCAAGCGGATATTTGCAATGGGGTTACATCGTGGAGACATGGTCCTGATTCTCTACCATCTTGCACCTTGTAGTCATTCACACTTGTGCAAAGTGGTATAGAGTTGTACCAGTCTGACTGGGTAGCATTTTGAAAGGAGACTCCCTGCCATGTGTTGATTGGCTGTTTGCTCCATCGCCCTCCATCACAGTCCCTGCACCTCAGCCTCATTCCACTCTTGCCCCTTATACCTTCTTTACTTCCTCCCCTCTCTGTTTTCCCCTGTCCTGTCCTTTTCACCCCCCCTTGCTTCACTTTTCCCTCTCTTTTCTCTTCTGTTTAGAAAATCCCCTCCTAACTGAACCCCATCCAAAAGGAAAAACAAAAAAAGAAAAACTGGAATTTACTTGCTATTTGCTGCCATCACACTGATCATTCTGCTTGTGCATCACACTGATCACCCGGTGTCTGTCTTGTCTATTTAGATTATAAGATCTTCTGGATAGGGAATGTCTACTACTGTATTTGTACAGTGCCTACCAAAATGCGGCAGTACCCTAATGAACAAAAAATAATAAAATGTTATACTAACTTTGAAAAGGTGTCAATGCCTCCACAAGGTACAAGGCAGTGGAGAATCCAGCCCAAAGTGCTTTATATAAAATCTGTATGACAACAAAGTCCCTGCCCATAGAACAGATTCCGTGTTAGGGGTTAGCAATGTAGGTGGCTACAAAAAGTGCTTAATTTTCCCCACACTGCTTTACAGAAAACAGAAAGGATTTCAGCACTCTGTACAGTCTGTCTCGTTAACTCTTTAGCAAAAGCTTCCTTCCCCTTCCTGCAACAGGCTCACAGGGTTTCCTGTGGCTGGAGCATGGATTTGGAAAAGGGAGGAGACCCTGAGTTTGGATCCCAATTCCCTTCACAGCCAACCCCAAGGCAGAGGATTAGAAAGGAGGGAGAAGTGCCCAAGAGCTGAGGTTTCTGCAAACACAGGGAAATAGAGTGCAAAGAGAAAAAGGAGAAGAGTAAAAGTGAATAAGATAAGGAGACTCAGGGAATGTGGAGAGGGCAGTTGGGATGGGAGGGAGAGAGCACCTGGGGTAAGAAAGAGAGAGGAGAAAACAACAAAGAGGGAAGAGATGGACAAACGTGGATAAAAAAAGAAAATAAAGGGGAAATATATAAAGTATGAAGAAAGAATGGGAAAATAGTATAATAAGTTTTATTTTCACTTCATTTATATCCCTCCATGCTAAATTGTGTTTTATAGGAATCCTTTAAGGAGTTGATGTTATTTTAAATACATATTCACACACCCACAGCTGAAATAGTTGCCATTTTTTTCCAGACTGAGTCAGAGGCTAGGAGGTCAGGCTCCACCAGTCTAAATTAGACATGATACCGAAAAGGGGTATAATACAAAGTCATCCAATATTCACTTAGCTCACATTTTATATATTATTTTTTGTTCATTCAACTTAAGATCTAGAGCAGGGGTGGGCAAACTTTTTGGCGCGAGGGCTACATCGGAGTTGTGAAATTGTATGGAGGGCTGGATAAGGAAGGCTGTGCCTCCCCAAACAGCCTGGCCCCCACTCCCTATCCGCCCCCCCATCAGAATTCCCAACCCATCCAACCCCCGCCCCTTGTCCCCTGACCACCTCCTCCCGGGACCCCCCACGCTAACCATCCCCTGGAACCCCCCCATCCAACCCCCCCTGCTCCCTGTCTCCTGACTGCCCCGACCCCTATCCACACCCCTGCCCCCTGGGACTCCCATGCCTATCCAACTGACCCCTGCTCCCCGTCCCCTGACTGCCTTGACCCCCAGAACCTCCGCCCCATCCAACCCCCCCGCTCCCTGTCTGCCCCCCAGGACCCCCTGCCCCTTATCCAATCCCCTCCCCGCTCCCTGTCTGCCCCCCAGAACCCCCTGCTCCTTATCCAATCCCCTCTCCCTTGCTCCCTGCCCCTTACCATGCTGCTCAGAGCGGCAGGACTGACAGCTGTGCCGCCTGGCCGGAACCAACTGCACTCCCCGCGTGGTGGTGAGGGAAGGGGGATAGAGGGGGAGGGGCCAGGGGCTAGCCTCCCCGGCCGGGAGCTCAAGGGCCAGGCAGGATGGTCCCATGGGCTGTAGTTTGCCCACCTCTGGTCTAGAGTTCCATATGCAGGAAAGAATTTGGCACACTAACCACTAGGCAGTCCTATTAGCAGTTCCTATAAACACACTTCCCATCCACGCATAAAAGTGCTCCCACCTTTGCATTGGTGTTTCAACTGCACTTAGGATGAGACTTGCTTTGTGCAAATCTAACTACCACGTGGTCCTCCATTGGGTCAGTATGGATGGAGATTGTATTATGGGACTGCTCCATCAGCTGTCTTTTCACAGCACCCTAGTCACTATTTAGTGTTCCTGCCTAATCATCACACACTGTTGAGTTGGCCAAAGAGGCCACTTACCTGTACCCACAGACAGCGCTGCACACTTCAGATCTCAGTTGCAAGTCATTTTCACAGTGAACAGTTTCTAAAACAATCTTATATTGGGATGGCTCATCTTATTAGGCTGATGCTCAGGCACTGGTGTCAATCTGGGGAGAGGAGATCCAGAGCCAATTGAACAAAATAATGCTCAGTGCTCTGGAGTGTGACAATTTAGCCAAGCAACAGGCAGAAATGGGCATCAACAGGAGCATCAAGCCATGCTGTAAGACAAAAAGGGTCTGGATTTCATGACCTCAAGGTCCCCTCCAGTTCTAAATTTCTATGATTCTGTGAAAAGGAGCGGAAATCCAGCTCATGACTATAATCATCAATCAGGACTGGAGTGGGAAACTTATCCACTGTTTGAGAAGCTGGATTAAATCCCAGGATCCATCTCTCCATTCAGACAGATAACCTACTACAGTGGTTCTCAGCCAGAGGTCCGGGGTCCCCTAGAGCTGTGGTTCTCAAAGCCGGTCCGCCGCTTGTTCAGGGAAAGCCCCTGGCGGGCCAGGCCGGTTTGTTTACTTGCCGTGTCCGCAGGTTCGGCCGATCGCGGCTCCCACTGGCCACGGTTCGCCACTCCAGGACAATGGAGGCTGCAGAAAGTGCCGCGGGCCGAGGGACGTGCTGGCCACCCTTCCCGCACCCCCCCATTGGTCTGGAGCAGCGAACCGCGGCGAGTGGGAGTCACAATCAGCTGAACCTGCGGACGCAGCAGGTAAACAAGCCGGCCCAGCCCACCAGGGGCTTTTCCTGAACAAGCGGCAGACCAGCTTTGAGAACCACTGCCCTAGAGGGCCACAAACAGGTTTCAGAGGGTCCAACAAGCATTAGACTTACTGGGGCCCTCAGCAAAAAGCTGATGCCCACTACATGGGGCTGCAGCCCAGGGCCCTGACCCCGCCACACGGGGCTGAAGCCAAAGGCTGAGCAATGTAGCGCCATGGGGCCCCACGCAATTGCCGTGTTTACTACCCTCTAACACCGACCCAGGCTTTTATATGCAGAAGAACAGTTATTGTGGCACAGGTAGGCCGTGGAGTTTTTATAGCACACTGGGGGGGAAGGGAAGAGGCTCAGGAAAAAAAAGAAAAAGGTTGAGAACCCCTGTCCGACTACATGCCATGGAAACACCTTGTGGTCTGATCAGTAAGGATAGGCAGCCTGGGTGGATGACAAGCCAGAACAGGTGATGCCCCTCACACTGCTGCATTCGCAGGATTTCCAGACAGATCCAAAATTCTGAGAGCTGCAAACGGCACAGACCCACAATCCTGCCCATGGTAGCTGAGCTGGTTTAACAGGAGAAAGAACCAGGGGATGAGCGGTTATATAGCTTTTTGATATCTCATATACCGTTGGGAGCTGATTTTTCATATTTTGGGGAAGGGGAAGAGTTTTCTTGGTTCTTATGAATGTTGCCATTAGCAACTGTCATGAGGACAGAAGCATTAACCTCACCTCTCCTCTACTCTACTAGCCTCACTCTACCTCTTATTTCTTTCTGCCTCTCATTAGTGCAGTGGGAAGAGCTGGTTCCTGCACACCTGTTTCAATTTTCAGAGTCTTGCATCTCCTTCAGCTCTTCTTTCTGGCTGCATGGCCAGTTTTCTGGGTCAGGGCAGAAGTGCTAAATTCAACATACACAGTGGCTGGCTGAGCTATGTCATATGTCCAGACTCAGAAAGCTGGACAAATGAGGGGAGGAAAATCAGAAAATAACATAGCAGCTGAAACAGGAGAAAATAGGAGTTTTCTATTGGAAGAAATTCCCCATGGGGTACTATGGCCAAAGCATAAGTTACATTTCATCTGTTGGCCCACATACCAGCCTACTCACCTAGGTAGTACATATGACTCTTACCTACCTGAAAACACATTTCATTCTGTCTTGAAATGAAAGATGCATAAAAAGCAGTCCTAAATAAATTCCTTCTGTCTCACTAATGTTTTTAAAGCAGCACAAGACGTAATAATCAAGCTGATGGGTGGCTCACTCAAGTCAAGAGCGGTAGGAAAAAAGACAACAGACTAAGTGAGATATCTAATGATTCCAGGCCTTAATGTTCCCCAGTTACTCCAGTTAGTCTGTGGATCTCCAAAAGTACTGCCCTTCACCAAATCACCACTACTGCTGGAGATGCCTCACAAGTACCTTTTGGGAGCCTCAGCAGAAACCTTATTTGCCAAGCAAGGAAACAACAGAGTTTATTCAGACTTCCATTTTGATAATGGGATTTAGGGGACTCTTCCAGGGGATTAAGGGAGTTTGATTTATTTTCAAATTATGCCAGAAGGCTTTCCAAAATCTCCCACAAGTCACTGCTTTAGAAAGCTGTGCTGGGGACTGGGCTACAAACAATGCTACTACAACTGTGAACACCACGGGTGGGTAGACAACAAACCCGAACCAGCCTGGCTTGCCTTCACACTGTACCACTGACACATACACTGGTGCTAACCCACCAGTTAAATGTCCTAGTGTAGACCACATTAGAGGCAGAAGAGAATGGAGTCAATTTTTATGACTATATTTGGAGAATTGTAAAAGCTTTTTTGAAGTTCAGTTAATAAATTGTTTTCAATGGGTTTGTGTAATTAAATGACTATTAGTTTAACATTGTCAAGTGTTTGAATGGAGATAGGCAATTAAGTGGAGGTACAATTCAAATTTTCTCAAATTCCTTTGAGAGTCATAAGGTTTCATTCAAAAAATAAAAGATGTCTTATTATATAATGTTTCCAAGTAAATCTTGATAGAGGCTCAGAAAGGGTAACACTTTGTGTATTCATTTGCCCTTTCTTTCTTTGCTAAGTCAACAGAAGGGCAAGCTGAGTTCTGTGAATTCTTCTTAGTCTTGAGGTTATATTTGCGTTCCTGGAGCTGGAAACATGCATTAATATACAACAATACACAAAGCCAGGGCATACATATGTACCACAGGGGAAGAGGAAATAAGTTTTAAAGAACTCACAATCTCATGCAGATCAATAATTAATAACTTTACAGTGTGAAAGACTTAAAGCTGCTAAATATTTTAATGCATTTTAATCTATGCACTGTAAAATAATAATTCATCTTTTAATGATAAAAGTCAAAAGCAGATATCAATTATTTTCATTTGTATAATTTCCCCTTTTCAAATACCTAAAGTAAAGAGCAAAGCAAAAAATGTTGACTTTCCTTAAATGTTGTTAGCAAATGATTATAAAAAGAAGATGTAACAAAACCAGAGAGAATAAGGAGTTAAAGCTGCTGGGCTGAAGTGGACACCCTAGCCTCGGGCTATCCAGCCCCAGTTGTCTGCTTAAGAAATGTGGCTCCACCTCAGTGCAGTGTTGACTGGACTCAAAGTAGTTGTGTCCCAAGAGAGCACAACTACACTTGAGTGAAGATAAGTCACCCTGTGGTTCATCAGCTTGTTGCTAACTATCATTACACAAACTAAATGTTGACTGATTAAACTGGATGGGACTGACATCAAGCACATTAGAAGCACACCCTTTACTTTTAAATCCGACTCTTACCCTATGTGTCCAGGAGGCACAAACTGCTTGGTGATGAATTGCAAGCTTTATTTCTGTTTATTAAAGCACAACTTTAATTTATCCCAACATCTAAGGGCGCATTGTTACATTCGCAGATTGAGTATGCACACACTATTTTTACAACTACAGTAGCTTTAAAAGAAAGCTGTGTCTGTAATTACGCATATGTAGTCTTTCAAATGAAGTTAAATACAGCCTTTCGTATTACTTTAAATACTATGTGTCTTTTAGCTAGTGAACCTGAAACCAATGATAAATACTGTAGTAACAGGAATAAGGCATTTTGACTAATAAAAGGATAAGTAGTTTACAATTAAGACAGTGTATAAAAGGAGACGGTATTTCAAACTTTTTAAAAAAGTGATAAGGAAACTTACATTCTTGTTAAAAAATAATGTAACTGCTGATAAAAATAGCAACTGGGGCTGCCTATCTCATAACCACATCAGAAATTTCTTCCAAAAGGCCTAAAAACTCTAGGAAGGGTCAACATAGATAACAAATCTTAAAATCTAAACAAAAATTGTGGCACTAAAAACACAATGCATGAAATTTATCTCTGAGTCAATTTACATATAAAATTATCAGAATTGGGTCTCTCTCTTCATGCCTGTCTGACGTGCCCAGTACAATTTCTATTTAGATCTTAGATATGCCTAAGGCACCTAAGCACTGTACAAGCGCTATGAATCATTGAGTATGAATGTGACACAAGTCACATCTCAGTCTCCTCCCTCCCACTCAACACACACTTATTTTTGTTGTTGTTGGCACTATATAATCTCCCTAGTATCAGAGCATGTCACAATCTCAAGCCTACTACTCTGACTCCCTGTTTGTGATAAGACCACCCTAAGTTTCAGATTTTTGTTTCAAGGTAGCAAGATATCACTTTCACTGACCTTCTGCTCAGTTTTGAATGAATCTTCCCCCTTGGTGTGCAAAACTTTCCAGGTGCTTTCTGTGACCTAGTTCTGACTTCCTAACCACCTCTGGGCTCCTTCCCGGTGATCTTCACAGTTTGAGTGTTGCTTTTTCCACTTGGTTCCAGAAGGTTAGGGCAGTACATCTCCATTCCTACAACCTACAAGATCCATTCTCAGTCTTCAGATTTCAACTTTATAATTTTATTTAAACTATGACTGAGGGGACCTGACCACCAGAGAGAGGACCCACTGTACTGGCCACCTTCTGGGATTATCTCACCACTGCAGCCTGGGCTCCTTGCTCATGAGAGAAGTTGGAAGCTCTTTAAGATTATGTCTATACAGTAACTGGATACCTGTGGCTGGCTCAGGCTGCAGGACTGTTTCATTGCTGTGTAGACCTTCTGGGCTCAGGTTGGCTCCCAAGCTCTAGGATCCGGTGGGGTGGGAGGATCCCAGAGCTTGGGGCTCCAGAACACACAGCAATGAAAACAACACTGTAACCCAAGCCCCACAAGCCCAAGTTGGCTGATATAGGCCAGCTGCAGGCCTATATCAGCCTATATCAGGCCTATATCTTTGTTGTGTAGACTAGTAGTTCTCAAACTTCTGTACTGGTGACCCCTTTCAAATAGCAAGCCTATAAGTGCGACCCGCCTTATAAATTAAAAACACTTTTTAATATATTTAACACCATTATAAATGCTGGACGCAAAGCGGGGTTTGGGGTGGAGACTGACAGCTAGCGACCCCCCATGTAATAACCTCACAACCCCCAGAAGGGTCCTGACCCCCAGTTTGAGAACTCCTGGTGTAGACAAACCCTAAGAGCCTTCCCACACCCCCAGATGGGACATGCTGTCCATGGTAATCATTTTAGATGTTTGCTGACTTTAGTATAATTGAATTTCGTAACATTTGTGCTCCCTATTAGGGGTTGGAGGCACTGGCTTTTATTAATATTAGCTGAGACACCAAAGAATGGTGCTAGGCAACCGTTTATCTGCCACAAAGATTCCAGCCTACATGGTATCTACTCCTTACTCCTGTTCAAACGTATGTAAGCCCATTAGAAAGCACAATTGAGAAAACATGGGCTATGATAAGGGCCCTACCAAATTCATGGCCATGAAAAATACATCACGGACGACAAAAACTGATCTCCCACCGTGAAATCCTGGTCTTTTGTGTGCTTTTACCCTATACTATACAGATTTCACAGAGGAGACCAGCGTTTCTCAAATTGGGGGTCCTGACCCGAAAGGAAGTTGCAGGGGGGGGTCACAAGGTTATTTTAGGGGGGTTGTGGTATTACCACTAGCGATGTAAAAGTTTAACCGGTTAACCGATAAAATTGATGCTTATCAATTTCTGTGAGCAATTAAACTCTGCCTGGGGTCCCGTCTGCCGGCCCTGCACACCCTCAGGGTCCTGGCTACTCGCCCGGCATCCTGGCGTGCCTGGGGATCTGCTGCTGCCCTGCACAGAGCCCTGGGTGTGGGGCCGGCAGCAGAAACCGGCCTAAAACGTGCGGGTGCTGCAGCACCTCCTGCACCCTGTTTAAATGTTTAACCATGTAACAGATAGAATTTTAATCAGTTACACGATTATTGTTTTTACACGTTATTTACATCCCTAATTACCACCCTTATTTCTGCTCTGCCTTCAGAGCTGGGTGGCCAGAGAGCAGCAGCGGGTGGTCACGCCCCCGGCTCTGAAGGCGGCACCCTGCCAGCAGCAGCGCAGAAGTAAGGGTGGCAATACAATACCATGCCATCCTTACTTCTGCGCTGCTGCCTTCAGAGCTGGGCAGCTAAAGAGTGGCGGCTGCTGACTGAGGGCCTAGCTCTGCAGGCAGCAGCGCAGAACGGTGGCAATACCATACCATACCATCCTTACTTCTGCGCTGCTGCTGGCGGCGGCTCTGCCTTCAGAGCTGGGCTCCCAGCCAGCAGCTGCCGCTCTCCAGCTGCCCAGCTCTGAAGGCAGCACCACTGCCAGCAGCAGCGCAGAAGTAAGGGTAGCAGTACTGCAACCCCCCACACCCTACCATAACCTTGCGATCCTCCCACAACTCCTGTTTGTGTCAGGACCCTTACAACACCATGAAATTTATGATTTTAAAAATCCTATGATTGTGACATTGACCAAAATGGACAGCGAATTTGGTAGGGCCCTAGCTATGATGGTGTTGGCATCCAGCTTTCTCTCCACCTTGTCTGTTCTGGCTGATTTAGTTGAGCAACTTACTCAGTGCATGAAGAATAAAGCTAGGACTTGGACAGGTATTAGATGGATGAGGCTCAACACATCTTCAGGTGACAAGTGGAATAATTTAATTATCATGATCACTGTCAGTAAGCCTTGCAGAAGAAAGATCGAGAGAAACCCAGCACGTGGTGTACCAGGAAAGGGAGGGAGGAGTTCCAGGTGTTAAAGGGGAAGCACAGAAGAAACCATGAGGCTGGAGCGGGAAAAGAATATAAAATAATGGCTACGTAAGAAGCTTGGGCATAGCAAAGGGTGAGGAGGAGAATAGGAAGAGAGGAAATGTAAAGAGGCCAGGAGAGAATATTGCAAGGCTCCTTCCAATCAATCTGATGTTTCAAAATAGTGAGTTGCAACCCAAATGTCAGATCACCCCAATAAAACCCTCTGTTAAACACCTCTTTTCCCACAGTTGTTTTTTAGCAGTTTTTTTATTTCAAATGTAAACAAATAGTTCTTTTTAGAAATAGGTAACATTTGCTCTCATACAAGTTAAAAAACCCCAACAAGATACAGACTATTTTGAAATGCAAACCCTTCAGTAAAATGAACAATTAATATAATCTAGATGATTTGCTGCACTTTGCAATCAAGATACACACAAGTATGTATGTATGCCAAAAAACTACTACTTTAATAAATTTCCCATTGCCTTTAATACAAGTGGATGTAAACTTTGGTAAGCAGTTGCTTCAGTAACTTTTCCCTCACGTGGTTTCCCATTGTTCTTTGTAATGTAGATGCATTGAAACCACGAATTGGCAGTGAGACAGGCAGTGGCAGATCCACCCATACAGCATCACGCTGAGAACAGTGGAGCTTCATGCAGGTGTTAGGTCTGTATGCATGGATGCTATCGCAGGACTGGGGCCATAGTTCTTAACTTTTTCATTTACCATCTGTGATCTTTAGGACTTTCCATTTTCTTGGACATGAATGTTTTGTTTTGTGTTACTTTCTGTGGAGTTTTGTTTTAAACAGTTTGTGTTCTATTAAACATACCTCTTCATGGATGAGAGAGGCTGGTACCCTTAGGAGGAAGGAGAACAGGTTTAACACAAACTGGTAGCTCTGTGGAAAGTTTGATTCTTTATAGTGTGTCAGTTGCCCACATATCCTACAAAAAAAAACCAAACACAAAAAAAAGGATAAGTATGTTCTAAATCACAAATTTATCTTGTTGACATTCAGACATACTCAAGTTTTCCTCTAATTTGAGTATTTTTTATTATATCATAAGTACCGTTATTGATCTATGGCTCCAATCTATGGACCCACTCAGAGTCTCTATGGAATATTTATTTGCAAGACTGGGGCCACATACAGATTAGGCTAGATCGTTATTCTAGAGACAGGTAAGAAGGGTGTGCTGTATATGTTTCCCAAAACCAGGTACACATTGGTCTTCACTAAAACCCTGTATTTTCCATGATTCCACCACTGCAGATTGAGACAATTTGGCTGTCAAATTTAAGATGTTACTTAAGAAAATTATTCCTCTCCTATTCCCCGCTTATGAGGAGCAAAACCTTTTAAATGTTAACAGAATGTATCAGGTGGAGTCATGTTTTCCAGAGTCTGCAGACAGCCTGGAACAATAGCTCCAACGGGTGTGACTTGCTCTTATTCATCATAACTGATGTAATTCTGAGCCTACTGATGACAATTTAAATGTCAGCATTATTAACTATTCCGCTACTATTCATTTTTAGCAGAAACATTCAGTTAGTGCACTTATTCCATTGGCCATAGCTGGCGTGGTTACAATAGAGGGTACTGGGCCAAGCTTTCTGCTGTCAAATGTTGCTGGAGTGGAGAACTGTGTGTTTCAGTCTCAAAAAAAAAAAAAAAAAAAAGTTAAGCAATCTCTGTCCACACTGATTGGACCTTTATTGTACATTGCAGTTTACCTTTAAATAAAATTTTCCTTAAACACTTCTTCCTGGAATCAATATTTTATAATAGCTTATTACTATATGATGAGATTACTGGTTCTGTGGATGAAGGGAAAGCAGTGGATGTATTGTTTCTTGACTTTAGCAAAGCTTTTGACACGGTCTCCCATAGTATTCTTGTCAACAAGTTAAGGAAGTATGGGCTGGATGAATGCACTATAAGGTGGGTAGAAAGCTGGCTAAATTGTCGGGCTCAACGGGTAGTGATCAATGGCTCCATGTCTAGTTGGCAGCCGGTATCAAGTGGAGTGCCCCAAGGGTCGGTCCTGGGGCCGGTTTTATTCAATATCTTCATAAATGATCTGGAGGATGGTGTGGATTGCACTCTCAGCAAATTTGCGGATGATACTAAACTGGGAGGAGTGGTAGATACGCTGGAGGGGAGGGATAGGATACAGAAGGACCTAGACCAATTGGAAGATTGGGCCAAAAGGAATCTGATGAGGTTCAATAAGGATAAGTGCAGGGTCCTGCACTTAGGACGGAAGAACCCAATGCACAGCTACAGACTAGGGACCGAATGGCTAGGCAGCAGTTCTGCAGAAAAGGACCTAGGGGTGACAGTGGACGAGAAGCTGGATATGAGTCAGCAGTGTGCCCTTGTTGCCAAGAAGGCCAATGGCATTTTGGGATGTATAAGTAGGGGCATAGCGAGCAGATCGAGGGACGTGATCGTTCCCCTCTATTCGACATTGGTGAGGCCTCATCTGGAGTACTGTGTCCAGTTTTGGGCCCCACACTTCAAGAAGGATGTGGATAAATTGGAGAGAGTCCAGCGAAGGGCAACAAAAATGATTAGGGGTCTGGAACACATGACTTATGAGGAGAGGCTGAGGGAGCTGGGATTGTTTAGCCTGCAGAAGAGAAGAATGAGGGGGGATTTGATAGCTGCTTTCAACTACCTGAAAGGGGGTTCCAAAGAGGATGGCTCTAGACTGTTCTCAATGGTAGCAGATGACAGAACGAGGAGTAATGGTCTCAAGTTGCAGTGGGGGAGGTTTAGATTGGATATTAGGAAAAACTTTTTCACTAAGAGGGTGGTGAAACACTGGAATGCGTTACCTAGGGAGGTGGTAGAATCTCCTTCCTTAGAGGTTTTTAAGGTCAGGCTTGACAAAGCCCTGGCTGGGATGATTTAACTGGGAATTGGTCCTGCTTTGAGCAGGGGGTTGGACTAGATGACCTTCTGGGGTCCCTTCCAACCCTGATATTCTATGATATGTATGGTTACTTAAAACAAATCTCCACTGACATTTTTAGCGCTTCTTTTTGTTTTTAGGCAGTATTAGCATCATGTGTTTGAAATAGCAAGATTTTAAAATCAATATTACTTGGCATTTGAATTCTGGGGGCTTGGTACTTTATTACAATTAATTTTATAGTGGTGCACAATTTTATTGTAAAAATATTTGTAAGGGAGCAACATACAAAGGACTAGAAAAGGTTGACAGTGACGATTTAAAAAAAAAATCCAAATCTGCATTTAGGAACTTGTAAGAGATCAAAACATCAGGTTTATGCACATCAATGAAGCTGAAAGAAAGATACTCAGGCATTTTTTATGTGGAATGGCCCATGAGGTAACACTTCTTTTCAAAGTGTTCTGCTCTCTCAAAATATATTTTGTCAACCAAAACTAATGATCTGATACAAACAGGTTAAAGTGGCATTGCAGGGCACCTATTTGATTTTAATGGGAGTGAGGGTTTTCATACAGACATCAGATACATAGAATTTGCATTTTCTTCCTCAAAGGCATTTTCTCCTTACTATCTACTCCAAGAATAGTTTAAAGGATCTAAGACTTCAGGACCTTGTGCTTTTTAAATTCCCAGACAAAAATTACATTAAAATGAAGTGTACATATAAACAAAATTAGAGTAAAATTCATTAAACGGATGTTTAATTAGCTTAAAAACTAAGTGTTAGAAACACAAGAAACTCACAGTTAGGTAAGCTTAAAAAGTCTAAACATTTTAACATATGGAAATTTAAAGCAACCTTAACTGTGCTCTGTAGTGAGGCCATGAAATAGCCATATGCATAAAGCATTTCAGTGGTTCCAGAAAAACTGATTTTTAAAGAAACATTTCTGGGGTTTGTTTTTAGCTCTATGGCATCTCTAATGCACAAAATCTCATAGCTGAGGGAATGAATGCTCTTTTCACATTTTCAAAAAATTAAAGAAATGGCCATATTTGTAACTACATTAACTACTTGCACTATAGATGATACAATGGGAAATCTAAAGGATAAGAATTTAAACTCAATTCTTGATTTCTGATGGCTATGACTATTTGCATTTCACATTATGTTCTAACGTACTACATATGTAAATACATGCTTAAATACAAAATTTGCACGGAGAGAGATTGTTCATGCAAACATACATTAAAAAAAACACTTAACCAATCTGTATCAGATTTATGCATATGAATAAAGAGGATTCTTCCCTCACCCTCTGTTAAAAAGTTTCTTGTTCATACAAGAGAATGAACCTAAAGAACAAAAGCTCTTGTAATATGATACTATGTTTACATTATTCCAACCCACTTCTGTCTTGGTGAATGCATAAAAGGCAAAGTGAAAAGGAAAAAAGGTAGATGAATAATAAGCAAGTACACTGAAAAGGCAACAAAGTGTGCACACACTTTAGACTCAGTCATTTTCAAAAACAGAATATTAAATAAACTAAACCTAAAATAATATAGCTGATATTGTAGTGTTTGTTTTCTTAAACGTGATATTTTATAGTAAATAAAATCTTAAGGCTTGGGTATATAATATATTGGCATGAAATGCAATGAGATTGAATTCAGATTTCCCAATATTCCTTCCCACAAAAGACAGCAGAAACCCATTATTGCAGTGTGAATCCAAGATGATCTTCAATCTCTCAGTATCTTTTCCTCACCCCCACCTAATCCATTGGCTGAACAGGAGCTGGGTTTGCTTTTCATGGCATGACCCAGTGGCAGAACAGTAAACTGGCCTTAGGCCAGGCCACCTTGTTTATTAAAAATAAAAAAAAAAAATCAGGATTTTGGAGGCTAGATAAAAACACCATTTGAAATGTAAATACTTCTTCCTGCCTCACAAGAGATAAATGCTATTGAACTCTTACATTATCCTGAGTAGTCTTCTGCACTCAGATGGAAGTTGGTCATCTTTTAATCCACTTAATGTGTGTCATGTTAATTTTATATCGTTCTAGTTTTTTAATCAAAATATTTTGTGGTACTAAGTCAAATGCCTTACAGAAGTCTAAGTAAAGTGTGGGCCCCCTACTGAATGAGGGAGGCAACCTAGTGACAGAGGATGTGGAAAAAGCTAATGTACTCAATGCTTTTTTTGCCTCTGTCTTCACTAACAAGGTCAGCTCCCAGACTGCTGCGTTGGGCATCACAGCATGGTGGGTAGATGGCCAGCCCTCTGTGGAGAGAGAGGTGGTTAGGGACTATTTAGAAAAGCTGGACGTGCACAAGTCCATGGGGCCGGACGAGTTGCATCCGAGAGTGCTAAAGGAATTGGCGGCTGTGATTGCAGAGCCATTGGCCATTATCTTTGAAAACTCATGGCAAATGGGGGAAGTCCCAGATGACTGGAAAAAGGCTAATATAGTGTCCATCTTTAAAAAAGGGAAGGAGGAGGATCCTGGGAACTACAGGCCAGTCAGCCTCACCACAGTCCTCAGAAAAATCATGGAGCAGGTCCTCAAAGAATCAATCCTAAAGCACTTACATGAGAGGAAAGTGATCAGGAACAGTCAGCATGGATTCACCAAGGGAAGGTCATGCCTGACTAATCTAATCGCCTTCTATGATGAGATTACTGGTTCTGTGGATGAAGGGAAAGCAGTGGATGTACTGTTTCTTGACTTTAGCAAAGCTTTTGACATGGTCTCTCACAGTATTCTTGTCAGCAAGTTAAAGAAGTATGGGCTGGATGAATGCACTATAAGGTGGGTAGAAAGTTGGCTAGATTGTCGGGCTCAACAGGTAGTGATCAATGGCTCCATGTCTAGTTGGCAGCCGGTGTCAAGTGGAGTGCCCCAGGGGTCGGTCCTGGGGCCGGTTTTGTTCAATATCTTCATAAATGATCTGGAGGATGGTGTGGATTGCACTCTCAGCAAATTTGTGGATGATACTAAACTAGGAGGAGTGGTAGATACGCTGGAGGGCAGGGATAGGATACAGAGGGACCTAGACAAATTAGAGGATTGGGCCAAAAGAAATCTGATGAGGTTCAATAAGGGTAAGTGCAGGGTCCTGCACTTAGGACGGAAGAACCCAATGCACAGCTACAGACTAGGGACCGAATAGCTAGGCAGCAGTTCTGCGGAAAAGGACCTAGGGGTGACAGTGGACGAGAAGCTGTATATGAGTCAGCAGTGTGCCCTTGTTGCCAAGAAAGCCAATGGCATTTTGGGCTGTATAAGTAGGGGCATTGCCAGCAGATCGAGGGACGTGATCGTTCCCCTCTATTCGACATTGGTGAGGCCTCATCTGGAGTACTGTGTCCAGTTTTGGGCCCCACACTACAAGAAGGATGTGGATAAATTGGAGAGAGTCCAGCGAAGGGCAACAAAAATGATTAGGGGTCTGAACACATGACCTATGAGGAGAGGCTGAGGGAACTGGGATTGTTTAGTCTGCAGAAGAGAAGAATGAGGGGGGATTTGATAGCTGCTTTCAACTACCTGAGAGGTGGTTCCAGAGAGGATGGTTCTAGACTGTTCTCAGTGGTAGAAGAGGACAGGACAAGGAGTAATGGTCTCAAGTTGCAGTGGGGGAGGTTTAGGTTGGATATTAGGAAAAACTTTTTTACTAGGAGGGTGGTGAAACACTGGAATGCGTTACCTAGGGAGGTGGTAGAATCTCCTTCCTTAGAAGTTTTTAAGGTCAGGCTTGACAAAGGCCTGGATGGGATGATTTAATTGGGGATTGGTCCTGCTTTGAGCAGGGGGTTGGACTAGATGACCTCCTGAGGTCCCTTCCAACCCTGATATTCTATGATTCTATATTACATCAACACTATTATCTTTATCAATCAAACTGTAATCCCATAAAAAAAAAAATCACATTAGTTTAACACCATCTATTGCATACAACAGTATGACTTTTCCGACCCACGACCAATATATATATGTATTAGGGCTGTCAAGCGATTAAAAAAATTAATCATGATTATTCGCGTTGTTAAACAGTAATGGAATACCGTTTATTTAAATATTTTTGGATATTTTCTACATTTTCAAATATATTGATTTCAATTACAATACAGAATACAAAGTGTAGAGTGCTCATTTTATATTTATTTTTATTACAAATATTTGCACTGTAAAAAACAAAAATAATATTTTTCAATTCACCTCATTAAAGTACTGTAGTGCAATATCTTTATCATGAAAGTTGAACTTACAAATGTAGAATTACGTACAAAAAATAATTGCACTGGAAAATAAAACACTGTAAAACTTTAGAGCCTACAAGTCCACTCAGTCCTACTTCAACCAATCGCTCAGACAAACCAACGTGGTTACAATTTGCAGGAGATAATGCTGCCCGCTTCACGTTTATGACACCTGAAAGTGAAAACAGGCGTTTGCACGGCACTGTTGTAGCCAGCATAGCAAGATATTTCGGTGTCAGATGCACTAATGCAGGGGTAGGCAACCTATGGCATGAGTGCGAAAGGCAGCACGTGAGCTGATTTTCAGTGGCACTCACACTGCTTGGGTCCCTGCCACTGGTCCGGGGGGCTCTGCATTTCAATTTAATTTTAAATGAAGCTTCTTAAACATTTTAAAAACCTTATTTACTTTACATACAACAATAGTTTAATTATATATTATAGACTTATAGTAAGAGACCTTCTAAAAACATTAAAATGTATTACTGGCACGCGAAACCTTAAATTAGAGTGAATAAATGAAGACTCGGCACACCACTTCTGAAAGGTTGCCGACCCCTGCGCTAAAGATTCATGTCCCTTCAACTTCAACCACCATTCCAGAGGACACGTGTCCATGCTGACGATGGGTTCTGCTCGATAACTATCCAAAGCAGAGCAGATCAACGCATATTCATTTTCATCATCATGAGTCAGATGCCACCAGCAGAAGGCTGATTTTCTTTTTTGGTGGTTGAGATTCTGTAGTTTCTGCATCTGAGTGTTGTTCTTTTAAGACTTCTGAAAGCATGCTCCATACCTCATCCCTCTCAGATTTTGGAAGGTACTTCTGATTCTTAAACCTTAGGTCGAGAGCTGTAGCTGTTTTTTGAAATCTCACATTGGTCTCTTCTTTGAGTTTTGTCAAATCTGCTGTGAAAGTGTTCTTAAAACCAACATGCTGGGTCATCATCCAGGACTGCTATAACATGAAATATATGGCAAAATGCGGGTAAAACAGAGCCGAAGACATACAGTTCTCCCCCAATGAGTTCAGTCACAAATTTAATTAACACATTATTTTTTAACAAGCATCATCAGCATGGAAGCATATCCTCTGGAATGGTGGCCAAAGCATGAAGGGGCATACAAATGTTTAGCATATCTGGCAGATAAATACCTTGCAACGCCGGCTACAAAAGTGCCATGCGAATGCCTGTTCTCACTTTCAGATGACATTGTAAATAAGAAGCAGGCAGCAGCATCTCCTGAAAATGTAAACAAACTTGTTTGTCTAAGCAATTGGCTGAACAAGAAGTAAGGACTGAGCGGACTTGCAGGCTCTAAAGCTTTACATTGTTTTCTTTTTGAGAGCAGTTATGTAACAAAACAAAACAAAAATCTACATTTGTAAGTAGAACTTTCATGATAAAAAGACTGCACTACAGCACTTGTATGAGGAGAATTGAAAAATACGATTTCTTTTGTTTATAATTTTTACAGTGCAAATATTTGTAATAAAAATAATAATATAAAGTGAGCAGTGTACACTTTGCATTTTGTGTTGTAATAGAAATCAATATATTTGAAAATTGAGAAAAACATCCAAATATTTAATACATTTAAATTGGTATTCTATTGTTTAACAGTGCAATTAATCACGATTAATTTTTTTGAGATTATATAACAGCTTAGCATAGGTAAGTCACTAGCCAATGCACAGTCTCAGTCCATAGCTCTCACACTAAATATCTTGTTTAATAAAAATAAAATACCTTACAAAAATTTAATTTTGAGAAACTTTTTCATGAATATTCAACACATTTCCAACAAGAGTCAGATACTCACTTCTCATTACATAGTTTAACTGTACACAACCAATACTTGGTGTTCATGGTTGTAAGTGAATTGCCTTTTTCTTGTAAAACTCCCTCTAGGATATGCCCATGAAAACAATTCCCATCTGTGTTTTCTTCAGCCCAATTTAACTGGAAACTTGAAGGGCTTTGCTTTTCAGCAACTTGCCTTGAACCAGACAGTGCGCCAAACTGTCTTTGTAAGTTCACTACCATTTCTGTACAAAGAGAAACAAAAACCTAAGCCACAGTGTATCATTACATTTTCCCACAAACAGAGTTTACCTTTCTACACAGAACATTAAAATCCTGTTTTAAAACGTTAATTTGAATTTGTGCTTTTTTCTACCTCTGCATGATATATAGAAAAAGTGTGAAATGTTTATTTTTCTTCTTCTCTTTTTTACATTTGAAATTCAAGTCAGTCTATTTTAAAAACCTCTATTGTGACTGGAACTATTATTAAAGTTATGACCCCATGTAAGTAAAGAGACAAAGTTATAGAGGACCTGAGAGGAGAAGTAATTTTAAATCAGATTGTTTAGAGATCTTTTTAAAAAATGCATTTAACTCCATTTTCTGATAAACATTTTGAAGAAAGGATGTTTTAAGAATTCAAACACCATTACCCCACCAGTTATGCTATCAGAGCCCACAATACACATGCTCAGACTCCCAAGAGGTACTCCAGCAAAACAAGTGAAGACCGAAAAGACTTTCCCAATATCTTTACAGTAAAAATCCAGTGAAAAGAAAGCTTAAAAAATACAGGCTGCCTTTATACATAATAAAATATCATAAAAAGGGCAAAAGTTCAATTATGCAAAAATCCATTTCAAGTCTCTTGTAATATAAACAATGTATTCTGGTACTCTCATTCTAAATCCCTTTGATAAACAAAAACTTGAACAGGGAAAAAGACAAGAAAATATTCGTATTGTATTGCTCATATTGTTGGCTAAAGAAAATTATACTCACGTCTTTTCTTAAGAACCACAGATTTTTCCTTGGCTGAGTAGAATAGTGGTTTTTCACATTTCCACAGACACCTATCAGTGAAAGAAATACAACCTGGTGAAAAAATAAAAACCAGCACAACCATATCTAAACAAGAAAAGGCAGTCATTTCTCAGGATTGTTATTACAAGTATCCAATATTTTAGGTATAACCTCAAATTGGTAAGTGCCCAGCACCATTATTCACCACCGTGCATAAGAGAAGTCTCTCTTCAAACTGGTGGAGCGGGGCATGGAAGAAGTGCTCTTCATCAATTTTTCACCATTTATTGTAATCAGTTTTGATAGCTTTAATAATTCAGTCACTGGTCACAGAGAGTTTCCATTTAATTAATATGTCAGGCCAAAGTTCTAAGTGTGATGGGAGAAAGAGCACAAGGATTTATTAATTTGCTTTACTCCTCCAAGCTCGTGCGACAGAAATAAGGGTGAAATCCTGGCCCCACTGAAGTCAGTGAGATCACGATTTCACCCAAGATATTCAACCTCAAAAAAAGTGAGGTACTGAACAATAGCATACCGGGCTCTTTCTTCATCTAATTTCTTCTGTTCCACGTCCACAGACTTCTTTATAATCTTGTACCACTTTTTGAAATCAAACCACAGGCAGCCTGAAGTTAAATCCAAAATTTAGTTTTAGGAAAAGTGATAGAACAAAATAAAATACAGAATGTTAGAAAGGTAGCAGCAGTTAGACCTTTAGCTTTCTTTTTAAATGGGTGTATTGCATATCCTAGACTCTAGATACCTTAAAAATAAATTATATAAAACAGCAGGCAGTGAAGAAACCTATAGGATACCATCAGGGATGTGGAGGAGCCAAATAAGTGGGAGTGAATTGTGTTTCTTTAACTCAGCTCATATAAACACTTTACACTTTTTTGGTTTTCACTCTTTGGCCCTTACCTTGCTGCTAAGAATAGCAGGAGTTAATAAGGCATTTTTTCCCCCAAGCTCCAAGATTCATCCTCAAAGAGGTGATTTGATTTAGATTTAGTCCTCCCTCTCTATAGAATAAACCTTTCACCTTTGCAACATGAATTGGCCTCCATACATATAGAATGTGAACTGTTCAAAGGAATGATGAAGGTTGACTGGTCAAAAATTTTAGCTACTTTTAAAGTATTCTTTTTAATTCTTTTTTAAAGTATTCATGGGATTCTGAAAAGTTTAAATCAGCTCCCAAAACAAAGAAAAATAGCCTTCCCTTCTAGGCATCCTGCAAACAAAATGTCAACCATATTCCTCCAGCCCCTCCGAAATTCCAATGTCATATCATCATTCCATATTTATGATTAACTAGAGTAATGAAACATAGCACAAAACCCCGTTCTGTGATTTGAGAATAAGTACCTCTCAATTTATGCCTGAACTGTACCACATATGCATTTAAGCAACATACCTAGCACCTGCTATCCCATGACAAGAGGCGTAAGTATGATGTTAGTAAACAAGTATTGTACAAGAATTATAAGAATTCCAAACAGAACCAAGGTGTGGAGTATATTTCAAATAAAACATGCTTAAATAACTAATTTTTGAACATACAAGGTATTGTTTACTCCAAAAAGCAGTGATGTGTATATTCCATGAAGAACAAAATATACATGATATAGCCAAAACTTTTGAGTTGTATTCAAAGAATGCAAGAGCAGAAATAACAGAAGCTATTAAAACTTTAAATATTTTTCAGAAAAAAGTGTATGTTTTGTCTTAAGTGGAAATGTTTTACATTTCTATCTAGTCTAGCCCAACATCACAAATTAACGTTTAAAATTTAGTTAACAGTTAATACTGAAAATGTACATGCTAATGTAGATCCAACAACTCTGCAAATGGGCTTCTAGATTTTTAAATTTACCCCAAAGAAGTAATTGATGCACCATAAAAAACTGATGAAAGCCAAAAAAAGAAAAACCAAACACATTCTTAGGGTCAATAAGTCCATGCCCTACCTAGTTTAATTACAAAATTTAATTTTAAAAATTATATTAGATTCTTTCCACTGACATATTAAGTACCTTCTTTGTTCTTTTGATTTCTTTTTCCAGCCAAGTTTGCAAGTAACCTGAAAAAATATATATTTATCAGATGGATTGTTTTTTGGAATCATACTTTCCACTTCTGAAACTTTAAAAAAAAATATTTAAAACAAAACCGCTGACACCAAAAATTCCACCCATTTTAGCCTTAATCCTATCTTTAAAACAATCAGATTTGGTTATCAATACAGTCAGCTGAGATGTGAACTACTGCTTACTTTTAAACTAAAATTATTAGTTAGCTAAAGGTACAATAGCATTAAATAATAATCATGAGTTATAGCAAGAAATTGACATTGGCTATTATTGAATCTGCTTTCCATTCTTTGGGCCTGAGTTAGCGGTTTAAAAAAAGTTTTAGTGAAATATTAGAAAATTTGGGCCCTTCTGATGTGAAAGTTTGCTCATAAAACATACTTACCATTCATACTGATCATCTAATAAAAATAGTAATTTGAGCACCACTATAATGATGGCTGCAGCAAGAACATCATATTTTACTTTCCTTGCTGATTTATTCACAGGATCAAGTGTCAGAAAGTCTGTTTCTCCAGCATTGATCTTTTTTACCACTCTGCAAGTCCAGTTGTGCAATTCATCTAATTAAGAAAAAAGTAAAGTAAAATATTGTTAAATGAGCTGTACAGACATGTTAAATATGCCAGTTTCTAACACCTTATAAATACACAGATTTTTTTAAAATACAACTTTTTACCAATATTAACTAAATTAACCTTCAGAACACTCCTATGAGGTAGGCCAGTATGATTTAAAATATATACTATGAAATAGGGAAGAAAAATTACACTTTGAATAAAATACTCATTGGATCCTTTGGATGGAATAATGATGTTGCTAGGCCACCCTGGTCATACCCTAAGTATGGCAGATCTTAAATACATGTTGTACAACCTTTAACTTGTTTGCAGAATCAGGGTCTAACTTTACTTCAAGTAGTCCTGTAAATTTAAATAGAACTACTCCCAGTAATAAAATTAAACATGTGTGTAAGTGATTGCAGAAACAAGGCCTGAAGTGACACAGTTTAAAGTTTATAATGCTAATCTTAACTACTCTCTGTTTAAACCACAAAAGGAAAGAAAGTCAAAGACATCAATATTATTCCAACACCAGTTGTACTGCATCTGAACAGTCCAATATTACTGTATACTTATTTTCACTGGTGCAAAATCCCCACATTTCTTACCTTTCCAGTTTAGCAAGAAACTCAGGAACTGATTACATCATCAGATTCCAAAAAGATTAGCAATATCTTGCTATATTCTGACTGAGTACAACATTAGTTCAGCTATACTTTCTATTTCCACAGCAGCTATTGCTTGTAAGGAGTTAAATTAGTACAAGACCTGATCTTAATTTTCCAGTTGTCACCTTCATACACAACACTAAACACACAGAGACTATGCATCAAACCACTAAAATCCCTGAAAATAAAAATGTTACCAACAATAGCATCACTTACACAAGAAAGTTTCATTATGTTTAAATAGTGAATAATAAAAGAAAAAAATGACTTCTCATAATTCAACACTGTCCCAAGGGGATATTATCAATTCACTGTAGCCTAAATCACATAATATATTCCCACCCAGCTTCCCCCCCCCAAGTTTTTTATTAAGGCAAAAGTTACAATAAAACATTAATGTACTACAGCATACATTACTTATTCAGGATCAGATTAATATTTAAAGAACCTGGATAAAGCTTCTGGATTCCAGGTTGGAAAGCCCTCCCTTCTCTGAGAAGGCTAGAAATGGGTAACCAAATTTTTAAATACCTATCCTCTTTTTGGTGATTCTCTTGGTACAAAAGCTTTTCCATTACAAGGACAGTCCATATTTTACTATACCACAATTCCAAAGGAGGAAGGGTCACCACTTTCCAGTAATGTGCAACCAAAGTCTAGCTGCTAACAATAAAAATATATTTTGTCATTTTGTTTAAAATGTAGATTTCCCGGAGCAATAAGTAAGCAGGTCAAGAGATCTTTAAGAAGTTGGTATTCTGTCATAGGATTAATTTCTTCAATAATTTTCTCCCAAAACAGTCTAATTCCTGGACACAATCACATGTGCAGTATTTTCCCCTTTCCCTGCAAACCCTCCAACAGAGCACTTCCCTAGGAGCAAAAACAGGATGGATCTTAATTGGAGTCAAAGGCCACCTACACAGTAATTTATAAAAATTTTCTTTATGAGCTACACAAATTGAAGATGTATATCCCCTTTCCCATACAGAGACACAGTCATACGAATCAATTTCTTTGTCCAAATCCCTCTCCCACCCTGTTATTCCTTTTTCAGATAGTCACTAATTCTTTTTATGTTAAGTTTTATTGTGGATTCCATTTGTTGCTCCTTTGTAACTATTCTTCTTTTGTAGTAATTTTAAAAGGTCTGACAGCTTTGAATTTCTTTGTAGTAAGTCTGAAAACTGCAGACCTACAGACCATCCTCAAGTCACGTATTTGATATTTCAAGATTTCAAAATAATGTGATGTTACATATAATGTAAATGCTACACAGGCACAGAATGATTAAAAGATGGAATATCCAGTCTGGAATTCTAGCTCTAAATGTGAGCTTTCTTCTTTTTACACATTCAAATGTGACCGTAAATAAGAACTGCAAGCTCACACAGTGAAAAGAATTGTTGTATTCTCATAAAATATCTGATACGTATGAAAAATAAATTACCATTTCTAAACTATTCAGTGAAAACAGCCATCTTGACTAACTGGGCCACTTGTGATACCTGCAGCATAGAAGCCCAATATATATAGCATATATACTAGTTTCTATAGTCATTTGTTAGATAATCTTGAATGTTTACTATTTAAACAAAAAGCATGGAATGTTTACACAGCACTAATTCTGATGTTAACTCAGAAATCAAGCAAGTCAGAAACTGATTTACAGTCCCTGACACTGTGACCCCAGAGAACTAGAATCACAAGGTACTTTTCATTTCAGTTTGTAAATACTGAGAAATCTCCGACTGAGCTTCAGATAGTTGTACAGAGAAAAATGGGATTATTTCTTTTAATTTCTTTGACCAGATTTTATATATTTTAATATATCTTAAATTGAAAACTTACTGAAATTAGTTACAGTTGCACAGAAAAAAAGTCTCAAAAGTCACTTTTAAAAATGAATACTAGCGATTCAAATGTATGTCAAAACATGTTTACATTGAGATAAAGCAACAGAAGCAATTGCAATATGAACTCCCTAAAAAACAGAGTTTAAAGTGGAAATCATGAAGCGTCCCCTAACTACAGTGGCACTCAAAAACAACCTTATAAAAATTTATATATACAATGAACATCAGCTCTCATGAAATTAAAAATGAGTACCACACATAGGGCTTGATCCTGCAAAGTGCTCTCCTCCAATCCAGCAAAGGACTTAAACACATGCTTAACTTTAAGAATATGAACAGTCCTAAGGACGATTGGCAGGACTATTTACATGCTTAAAGTAAGCATATTGTTAAGCACTTTGCTGGGTCAGGGTGCTCAGAACCTTGCAGGATCAAGCCCATAATAATTATTTTAAATGTTCAGCCAACTTATTAAATTATTTCTGTAGTAATTATCTTTGGAGTTTCATAACTAAATGTTAAGAAACTTAGAAGGAAGAGGGGAAGCACTGTCATATCACTATGATAAGGCTGGTATGTGAATAGTTCATCAGTTCCTTTGCTAGAGAGCCTTAGCAGTTTTAGAGACTACAAAGGCCAAGGTTTAATTAGACGGTAAATTTAAGAGGCGTATTTACCAGGTAAGTTGGCTTCCATCAGATATTTAATGCACAAGATGTTTGGATGAAGAAAGCAGCTATCAGTTATAGCTGGAAAACGAGGCAAATCTAAAAACGCTGCAAGTTCAGACATCTTGTTATGCACATCTTCATACACAGGCCAAGACTGAAAGACAAAATAGGTTTAAAAAGTTTCTTCTGTTTTGTTTTTAGATTTTACCCCAGCATCTTTAGCTATCTGTTTTTAATTCAAATTCTACATTATTGTTATACAGAAACGTTCATGCCCTTTCTTTAGCACCTCTACAAGCTTTGGTATGTATTATGCAGGATACTCTTTGGAGCTGGAACCTTGTTCATAACATGTGTTTGTGAGGCAGCAAGGTTCCCCAAAAAAATAAATAAATCAAAAAAATACCCTAAAGCACTGCAAATTTAGCATGAACTCTCAAAGCTAGATAGATAACAATCTGTAGCTCTGTAACATAACTTCATACAAAAATCCCTTTCAAATTTCCATACTAATTCATAGAAATAATCTTGCAACTGTCTCCTTTCGAATCTATTAACCACATGAAGAAAGATTTCCAAGCTTCCACTGTAACATTAATTCTAGATAAAAACATTACTTATGATCAGACTCTTATTTGGTCACAATGAGCTCAACAGTTACCTGAGGAATAAAGAACATAAAGGGCAGCAGAATGTGACCTTATTTCTCAAGAGAAACAAGGTGGGTGAGATATCTTTTATTGGACCAATTTTTGTTGGTGAGAGAGACAAGTTTCTGAGCTTATACAGAGCTCTTCTTCAGGTCTGGAAAACTTACTCCAAGTGTCACAGCTAAATGCAAGATGGAACAGATTGTTTAGTATAAGTAGTTCACATATATTTCAAGGGACCATTCAAGGTAAAGTGGCCCATTACCATCCCTCCAGTCACAGGAACAAAAGGAAGGAGATGTGAAGGGTTGTTAGTGAATTATAGATTTTTGTAATAAGCCATAAATCCAGTGTGTCTATTCAGTGCATGATTTTTATTGTCTAGCAAAGTTATGAATTTAAGCTCCCAGGCTCATCTTTTGAAAGTGTTGTGCAGGTTTCCTTGGGGGATGAGGACTGATAGGTCAGATACTGAATGATCACTTTGCAAAAAGCGTTCACCCACAGATGGGGTATTTTTTGTCTTTTATCATTTTGCTGTGTGAGTTCATTCATGAGTGTGGCGATTAGGAGTCTAACTACACATAGTTGCTATTGGAGCATTTAGCGCACTGGATAAGATATGCCAATCACAACATGTGGTGTATGTCTTGAAAGGTGTGTCATGAGGGGTGTTTATCATTGTAATAGTGGAGATGTGTTTGCAAGTTTTGCATCTGTTGTTCTGGCAGGGTCCAGCGCCGTTTTGAGTGGACATGTTCTGGTCTGTGGGGACCTTGCTTCTAATGATGAGCATGGAGAGGTTGGGGGTGGGGGGTGTTTGAAGTCCAAAGAGGCGGTTCAGGAAAGATTTCTTTCAGGATGGGGGTCTTCATCGATCATGGATTGAACTTGTTTGATGATACCCTATATGGGTTCCAGTGTGGGGTGACAGGTGACAACTGGAGGTGGGCGATTGGAGAGAGTTTTATTTCTGTGTTGAAGCAGTTCTCTCTGGTATTTGGGTGGCCCATTCCATGATGTGATCTACTTCCCTGATGGAGCATCCTTGTTTGGTGAAGGCAGTTTTGATTGTGTTACGGTGTATATCCTGGACTTCCTCCTCGGAGCATATTCTGTGGATCTGAGTGTCTTGCTGTAGAAAACAGATTTCTTGGTGTGTTTGGGATAGTTAAGAACATAAGAATGGCCATACAAGGTCAGACCAAAGGTCCATCAAGACCAATATCCTGCCCTCTGACAGTGGCCAATGGTAGGTGCCCCAAAAGGAATGAACAGACAGGTTATCATCAAGTGATCCATGCCCTCTCACCCAATCCCAGCTTCTGGCAAACAGAGGCTAGGGACACCACTCCTGCCCATATAAAGGTAGGTACGGTGATCAATGGGTTTCTTGCATATATTTGTCTCTAGGGTTCCATTGTTGAAGATGCTTATGGTGTCCAGGAAGTTAATGCTGGTGTGGGAGTGTTTCAGAGAGAGTTTAATGGACAGGTGGTAGTTGATAAAGTTGTGGTGAAAATCTAGGAAGGAGCTGAAGTCATCTGTCCAGTGGATGAAAATATCTTTGATGCATCTCAGGTGCACCATTGGCTTCATGGTGCATTTGTCCAGCAATTCTTCCAGGTAGCCCATAAAGAGGTTGGCATTTTGGAGAGCCATTTTAATACCCAGGACTGTTCCCATGGTTTGGGCAAAATGGGTTCTGTTGAATGTAAAATTGTTATGGGTGAGAATGAAATGGATGAATCTGGCGATATGTTTGGGGTGAATATCTGAGGGTTGTCCATTGTCTTGTAAATATTAGTGGCAGGCAGCTACGCCATCCATCATTGGAGGGATGTTCGTGTACAGGGAGGTGACCTCCATGGTAGTGAAGATGGTGTTCCGAGGGAGGTTGTTAATATTATGAAGTTTGTGGAGGAAGTTAGTTGTATCCTGGAAGAAGCTGACCCTTTGTGTGATGAGTGGTTTGAGAATGGTTTCTATGAGTCCCAATAGTACTTCAGTAGGAGTGCCGTGGCCAGATATTGGACTACAAGGTGGACAGAAAGCTGGCTAGCTCGTTAGGCTCAAAAGGTAGTGATCAATGGCTCCATGTCTAGCTGGCAGCCAGTATCAAGTGGAGTGCTCCAAGGGTTGGTCCTGGGACTGGTTTTGTTCAATATCTTCATAAATGATCTGGAGGATGGTGTGGATTGCACCCTCAGCAAGTTTGCAGATGACACTAAACTGGGAGGAGAGGTAGATATGCTGGAAGGTAGGGATAGGATACAGTGGGCCCTAGACAAATTAGAGGATTGGGCCAAAAGAAATCTGATGAGGTTCAACAAGGACAAGTGCAGAGTCCTGCACTTAGGACGGAAGAATCCCATGCACTGCTACAGACTAGGGAAGCAGTGGCTAGGCAGCAGTTCTGCAGAAAAGGACCTAGGGGTGACAGTGGACGAGAAGCTGGATATGAGTCAACAGTGTGCCCTTGTTGCCAAGAAGGCCAATGGCATTTTGGGACGTATATGTAGAGGCATTGCCAGCAGATCGAGGGATGTGATCGTTCCCCTCTATTCAACATTGGTGAGGCCTCATCTGGAGTACTGTGTCTAGTTTTGGGCCCCACACTACAAGAAGGATGTGGAAAAATTGGAAAGAGTCCAGCAGAGGGCAACAAAAAAGATTAGGGGGCTGGAGCACATGATTTAAGAGGAGAGGCTGGGGGAACTGGGATTACTTAGTCTGTAGAAGAGAAGAATGAGGGAGGATTTGATAGCTGCTTTCAACTACCTGAAAGGGGGTTCCAAAGAGGATGGATCTAGACTGTTCTCAGTGGTACTAGATGACAGGACAAGGAGTAATGGTCTCAAGTTGCAGTGGGGGAGGTTTAGGTTGGATATTAGGAAAAACTTTTTCACTAGGAGCATGGTGAAGCACTGGAATGGGTTACCTATGGAGGTCATAGAATCTCCTTCCTTAGATGTTTTTAAGGTCAAGCTTGACAAAGCCCTGGCTGGGATGATTTAGTTGGGGATTGGTCCTGCTTTGAGCAGGGGGTTGGACTAGATGACCTCCTGAGGTCCCTTCCAACCCTGATATGCTAGGATTCTATGATATTATGGGTTCCCTTGTTTGTGTATCTTGGGAAGCATATAGACGTTCGTGGAGGATGAGTATGTAGAGTCTCTTGGAATTGTTTGGGGAAGGATTTGATGAGATTCTTAAATTCCTAGGTAAATTGTTGTGTGGGGTCTTCTTTGAATTCTTTATAGTAGGTGGACTGAATAGTGACTCTGGATTTATGGCTTATTACAACAATCTATAACCCACTAAAAACCCCTCCCCTCCCTGCAGCTGCTTCTCCTCCCGTTTTCTTTCCTCTGCTACTTTATGTTTCTGGCCCCAATTCAGCAAAGTTGTAAACCATGTGCTTATGTCTATTCATATTTAGCAAAATGTTTAAGTACATACATCACTATAGTGTCAATTTTAAGCACACTATAAAAATTAATTAATTATTAATCCAGTGCAGGCTTTACTGCTCTGCTGAATAAGAATGAACTGCTGAACTGGGGCCTCTATTTTTGAAATCTTATAACCCAAGCTAAAAAAAAAAATAATGTTCAATAATTATGCTATCAAGAACAACCGAAATTCAATAGTCTCTTTTTGTTACATTACGTGATGTTTAACTCTTTTAATATAGGCAATTCAACTGTCATTCACACTTAACAGTTTTGAATGATTGCAAACAGTATGTCCATTTTTAAAAGGTGCCCCAAGCCTGCAATGAATTAAGAATGTGCTTAACTTTAAGCATGTGAATAGTTCTACTGAAGTCACTTAAAGTTACAGGAGTAACTTTTATTAAAGTGTTTTTTAGTTCCTTATTCTTCTAAACAAACAGTGATGAAAAGTAGTCTCCTCACCTGTTAGGCTTATCTTGAGATAAAAGAAATACATGTGTTACCAGAATACTACAAAATCAAGGTATACAGTCCCCTCCAATCAGTCTAAGAAGCAATTCATCAGCTTTACAACAGAATAATCGTGGAAGAAAAAATTTAAACAGTCAGGATTTCAAGTTTGAAATTATATACATTCTTTTATGCATAAATTTCAAAATCAGTGGAATATCAATTTCCTAGTGCCCTGAAAGAGCACACTGGAAAATCAACAGATAATGCAAATAGATACAGTGCAAAAATAATATACTTAATTAGATATCGTGGAGATGGAACTTTCCCATGAGAATAAGAAACACAAATACTGATCTGCCTAAATATCAATCAGGCACCATGTTAAAGATTAAAAGTGAGGTACATAAGGAACTCATAGCAGCTTAAATGCATCATTTCTCAGTCACTAAAGAACACCACCACTATTATTTAAGCATTCACGGTACTTCACAAAAAGTTATAAAGAGCTTTTGTTCAGTTTTTTCAAACCAAATTCAAGGTTTAATTTTATGATAAGATAGTAAAGATCAGCTTTTTAAGTGATGTAAAATACTACTCCCTACATAATGGTATTTCGTTTGTGGTGTTGTTTTTCATTGCAAATAGTTCAAAAGGATACAAACAACCTAAAATACTCCTGTGTGACCTCTTTTTAAGGATGTTTTTGAGTATAAATAGACAGGAGTGCTCTCCCTTGGGTATGTGTTCACAATGGATTTAATAGAATTGGGACACATAATACACTTGGAGGAGCACACTAATTCATGACAAGGCCTCCCCAACCAAACCCTTCTCTTGATTCCTCCTTCCTCCTGTGGTTTAAACCCCAACAGCCTGTTTACATTTTTTCCTATTACAAAGGGATAGATAATTACAATGCTAGATTGAGTGACTTATGCATTACCAAAAGCACATAGATTCTGTTTTCTTCATGTCTGTAAATAGCAGGTAGAAGTTGAAATTAAACAACACACAAGATCATTTTCTACCAGGAACCTAGTTAGTTGGGGGTGACAATGGCTGTAGAGAGCTCTATTATTCAGAAAGCACTGAAACATCTTAACAACAAACATTTTACAGTTTAACGTCAAAAGAGCTATTAGCTTTTGCGGTGAAGTTCCCATGTGAAAATTTTCACTCCTACTTCTGCAGTCTACCACACAAAGAATGTATTCATGTTACAGCAGTAAAGGAGGAGGGTTTTTATTTCATTCAGTTTATAAAATATGTTCCTATATCTGGGTGCATATATTCACCGTACACAAAATTTATAGCAAACGTCAAACTGCCCTGCCTCAACACTCATCATCTTCCACCCATCTACTTATGTGTCCCTCCCCAGAAAAAGCCTGATAGAACAAGTCATCCTGAAAGTCAACCAAGTCAGGCTTTGATTAACCAATAATTGAAGCAAGTTTTGGAGTCACGGCCCTCTCAACTGAGAATGCCCTGCCTCCAGCACCTCATGATTAAATTCAGAGAAGGAGTGGCTTGAGATGTTAGATCATATGCCTCAGATTACCAAAGAATAATTTTTTTTTGTTACCCAATATCAAAGTTTATCTTCACATTGCATATTTTCATCTGTGTTTGTGCTAAATATTTACAAGGGCTCCCCTATCCATCTCTTTCTGGAATTATTGTGCTTTTGTTTACTGTTCCCAGTCCTTGGGAGTCCCCCAAACAGTTTGTAACTCTCAGCTACAACTTCATGATGGCATTTTATAATTCCAAAGATCAAGAACAGAAGAACCATTATAATACGTATGACCATCAAATGATAGTCTTCTCATACTTTTGGCAAACTGGAGTTTCTTGAAGACGGATGTGGGAGATTCAGTTGTCTTGATGTGGATGCAACTGCTATTGGGGAGCAATTTCTTTGCCGCTCTTTTGGTCTTTGAAAGGTCCTTTATCTCTTGTCTCCACATACTATAAAACAAGATACTTTGAATCTAGAAGGTAGTAAGGGAATTTGATACTACATGAGAATATCTACTATACTTTTATCCCTCACTGTTTAATGTAACTCACAAGGCAGACTATTCTGTAGGAATATTAGCACCTGGAATATGGTATCCAGTGTGCTACATGTTGGATTGTTTCAATTAGCTAATTCTTTTATCATTCAGAGCTCTCTGGGAGAATTTTTTTCCTGTAATAGAAGAGGACAAACTAGTTTCCAAAAAGTAGATGATCCAATTTGTTAATATGAATAATCAGGGCATAGAAACAGATAATTGTTTTGGGTGAGCCCAGATTGCATCCTCTCATGCTTGTTATGACAGTATCAGAATGTTGCTAATCAACATGTGAAAAACTCAGAACCTATTGGCTAACTTTTCAGGTGCATTTTCTGGCCGCTTCTTTTAGACTGAGGGTTCACAAACTTTTTATTACTATGGATCACATCTCAATAGAGAAAGCCAATGGACCACTTCTCTCTCTCTCACACACGATTGTACGGACCATTTCTCCTCTCATTTGTGATTACATAACATCCCTGTAGCAATTGTTTTGCATGTATTTGTCTTCAACTTTAATATGATAAGGATCTATCCTTCTTGAATTTGCTATGCAGTCTCCTTTGCTGTTGATTTAATTTCCTCTTTTTCTGTTTTATTCATCTCTCCCTGTACATTGTTGAACTGCTTATTCCTTTTCCTTTTGACCATGCTTTGCTTCCACTTGGACCCTTCGTTCCTGGACATGCAGTCTAGATATCAGGATTTCGTCTTCTCATGCTCCTCTGGGCACATTGACTAGTTGCTTTGTTCTCTGCTCCTCTGAACATTCCCCCTACTGATAGTGGTCAGCAGCTGTAGTCGCTGAAAGGGTCTCCTTTTTCCATCTCCTCTTTACAAGTGGACCTGGTAGAGGCCAATCCAGATGTCTCTTTGCAATGAAGAGATTCAATACCTGTGGAACTATCTGAAAAGATTCTGACCTATCTGAAGCAGCCTATGACCAGCCATCTCTCCCCAGACTACAGTTTGGAAAAATGTGCTAGGCTGACAAGGACCAATGACTAGGATATTGATTATTCCAACATGAAGGCTTAGAAGAAGATTAAGCTATGATTTTGGGGTCGGGGGGATTTAAAAAAAATTATAACTACACTGAAAAGTTGGTGCAACATATATTCTTTATAAAGACAAATATAAACACAAAACACAGTAAGCTATTTATTGTAAAAGAGCTAGTAAATCAAGTTTGTAAACTAGAATAACCTGCATGCATCTAATAATCTGAAATGCAGTGAAGTCAGGAGCCGTAGATGCTGGGTGATGCAGAAGTGCTAATTTAGCCACTAGCTGATTTCATAACAGAGCTGACACTACTTCCAATAACTATGCCACATGTGAAATTTACAACCAAAATGATATTTGAAACTGAATGGGAATGAGATGGTGACTCAGTACTTTGTATTATATAGATGTCCTTGGAGAGATGTCAGCTTAAAAATTCCTACATTAAAATGGAATTTCCTTACTTGCTTTGTGTTGCTCTCAGATCAGTCACTCTGTCCCCCTTCTCTACCCATTTGTCAGCCTCTCCATCATCTAAATCTTTTTCCATGCAGCCTCCACTGTGGTTCTATCTCCTTGAGATCATCCACAAGACCCTTACTTTCCTCATTTAAGTACATCTTAAAAACCCACTTCTGCCAATGCTATCTACAGTGAGTTTTGTTGATTTGTATACGACATTTTTTTCCCTGTTCCCCTAAACTCTATTCACCTGACAGACTATGAGCTCATTGGGATTATTCCCCAAGGTTGACAAAACACATGTTCAGATCAACCAGATGAAACGTCTCTTTAAAGATATGTAGCGAAGTCAGGTACCCATATGGAAAAAGAATTCACCAAAATGCATTGACCAGAAGAACTTTTACAATATTTCCAGGTATTGATGGCTCTAAAATTGTTCTGGAATGTCATCAAAGCAATTACCATATAATGTATTCCTAACACCTTAGATTATTAGAAGTGAAAGATTTTAAAAATCAAGTTTACTTTCCACCAAGAATTTTTTTTTTTTGGCACCACATTCAACTTGGGCAGTGAAAATAGCACAGTTACTTCTGTTTTGTAGTTCGTTTCTAATATGTTGTGCTTACATTTTCCACAGCAAAAGACTTTACTAAAAAAGTACTGGATCCGTAAGGAATGTTTAAGAAATATAGAGCAGTGATGTAAAGGATGGACTAGATGATTGCATACATCTCTTCCAATCCTAATATCTATGAATCATATGTTGCTGCTGATGTAATAATGGAGGGGCATGCCTGAGACTACTAAAGGTGAACAAATGGCAGGAAAGAATAAAGGGTGAAATTCTTACTGCTCCATTTAGATAACTGTTCAATATTCCAAAGAAGAGAAAAAAATTGTGAGGACTCCACCATGAAAAAAAGAAAAGAAATACAGAGATCAATCTCACATTTAAAATAAGTTTTACAAGATTCCACAGGAATGAAGCACTAGGATAATAGTAAGCATTAGACTTGTCCACCTTGTAGAGCCTGGCATGTGTGTTGTTGAGATGGTTTCCTAAACTCTCTAGAATATTAAAAATGCAGCCAAGATCATCCTTATCAAACCATATGAAAAGCAACACTGGCACTGTGTCCATCTCCTATAATAACTGCACCTTTTAAACTCTCAGATAAAGCTACCAGTGTTGCTTCAGAAGCCAAAACTTACTCCAGAGGGCTGTGTTGGGCATCAAAGGAATGTTCTTTATTCAGGAAAAGCTTTCATTTAAAAAGGTTCAACATACAGAGAATGATCAATGATCAATCACTTCTGTGAGCAAATCCGTGGTATGCTATGGAGAATGACTGCCTAATGGTGAAATCATATCACATATCTATTTGAAGAATGCAGGACTGGTTGCTATCTTGTCCACAAGCGAAAACAACAACAACAGGAATTAGAGGATGAATACTGAATACAGAAGAAGCTTGCTTTGCTAGATAGCCAAATAAATTCCATTTCTTTATTCTATCTGGAAGACTTTTCATCACAATGCTTCTTGGGGATGCATAACACTACTTTGGTTATTGGGTAATTTTGAAAAAGAAAAGTTCTGGTTGAATGAGTTCTAATATATTATTAAACTGGCAAAGACACATGATTGAGTGTTGCTTTGTACATGCTCACAAGACAAATCTGAGTGATAATGAACACTTAAGCTTAATAAGTTTTAAAAGCCTACCTAGTGTTGTGTTGAATTGTCTAACAAGTATTCAAATTTAAAGCTTGCAAACAAGTTTTATTGAATTTCACAAATATTTTATTAGGTTTGTTTTCCTTCTTTATTAAGCAATGCTTTAAGACAGGTAGAGACAAGCTAGAGTTTCTGTTACACAACAGCAGGCTCCCATGATAAACCTGATTACAATAACCCTGTCAGAAGTGAACTTCCTCCTCAGCGCTTTTAAAAAAGCCTCACCCTTGCTTATTATCATTCTGAAGTAGTTTCAGAAGAGAAAAGGGAAATTGGCAGCTGTTAATCGCATATCTGCAATACATTAGGAAAAAAAAAAGGAAACAAAAAATCCCACCAAATAGAAGGGTTAAAATGGACTCCAAAAACAGTAGCAGGACTGAGGAGGGAACTGGTGTTTATGGTTTTGAATGATAAAAATGAAGGCAGCAGAGTTGATTTGCACAACTTATATGCTTCTATTTGTATTTCTTACTAAGCTCTAAAAACTCAACAGAGCCTTAACTGGCTTCTGTGTCAATTCTAACATCTTTGGGAAGGGGAATAGAGATAAGAATTTTATGAAATGACACTCAGAGGATACATCCAAATCTCAGTAGCCAGAAAAATAAGACACAGCCTACTTGCTATCATTCTTAGAAACTACCACCAAGTAACCATCTCTGTTCTGTGCTTACTTTTTATGGTGTAAACCAATTTATTTGGTTCTAAAAATTGTACTTCCAAAAACAATTTTAAGTCTCTTATCCACTGCCCCATCAAGTTTGCTTCTTGTAAACCATAGGTGCTTTAAAAGATGTAATATGTGCTTTAACCATGATGTAATTCTAATTGTGGCACCTCCACAATACGCATGTCACACTACCCTTCAAAGAAAAACAATGCATTCTTCAATAAAACATAATTTTACCATAATATTACCTTAAACAGTGTAAAAAGAAAAGGAGTAAGTGAGCTGTAGCTCACGAAAGCTTATGCTCAAATAAATTTGTTAGTCTCTATGGTGCCACAAGTACTCCTTTTCTTTTTGCAGATACAGACTAACACGGCTGCTACTCTGAAACCTTAAAAAGTGTGTCTAACACTTTAAATTTGGGCAAACTTGCCAAGCAAAGAAGAGGTTTCCTGCTCCATCAAGTTTATGAACGAAGACCCCGATCCTGATTTCAGTGGAGCTCTCCTTGGATGCAAGAATCTGCCTGCACTGTGTGGATCCAACTGTGCAATAGGGTCTAAAGACTCACAAAGGGACTGATACATGGAAGTAGAGAATGATGTACAGTTGTCACTGGAGTGGGGAAAGTTTTGTGGACATGAACAAACATTTCAACTTAATTCCCAACAGATTGGTTTTAAACAGTTGGTTAACAGATTTATCTACAGTCAAGAAGCTGCCTACAATAAAAATGCAAATGTACAATCCAACAAACTTGGGAGACTGGAATATTTTAAGCGCTGGAAGTTTCCTATAAGGGATACTGAAAACTTTAATTATTTGAAATTGTCTGATTTCAATAGAGTGCCTGTAGCAGGGTGGTCACCCCACTCCTGCCCTGAAGGGGTTAAAACAGCCCTGGGAGAGGGCTTCCCTGGGGAGCCCATAGTAAAAGCAGCCCTGCAGAGGGCTACAGCTGGGAATAGCAAGGCTGACTGGGGGAAGCAGCCACAGATGGGGCCACGCCCCAATCAGGCCACAGCTGGCCCTTATAAGAGGGCTGTGGGCCAGGAGTCTCACTCTAGCCCTGGATTGGGAAGGGCTAGCTGCCTGAGAATGAGGTATCTTAAGCGGAGCAGTGCTGGGGAAGGGCAAAGGGAGCTGAGGAGACCCAGCCTAGTAAACCCCCAGGCTGCAGGCCTTGGTAAAGGCCCAGAAAGATACTGGGGCTGCAGCGGTGTAGCCTGGGAATAGGCAGAGGCAGCGGGTCCTAACCACTTGCCAATGATGAGTGGCCATTACACTGCAGTCTGCCCCAGTGAGCGGGGGTTAGATGATGATTGGTAGTAGCCACTGAGGTAAGGTGGGTTTAGAGGGTTGGGGGTTCCCCTTGAAAGAGAGACCCAGAGTGTGGGGGTACTGATGGGGCAGAACTCCAGAACCGGGGTCCGAGAGAGGCCAGTGGGAGACGAGACACCAGCCTGCAGAGGGCGCGCCAAAAGCTGGAAAGAGCTAATTCCCAAGACAACCAGCAGGAGGTGCAGCACTCATGAGTCTCGCTTCGCTCCAGTGCCCTTGTCTAATTTCAATAGATTTCCCTTAAATCGTATGTCTTTAAATGAATTTGAAAAATTAAATAAGAAAAAAGGGGGGAGATTTTCAAAAAGTCAAAGAGATTTAGAAGCACAAGTCCCAATGGAAGGAGGAGGTCATCCTCCATTCCAATCCTGCCTCAGCCACTGATTCATTGTGTAGCCTTGGGCAAGTCACTGTCTGTCGCAGTTTGCCCACCATACAATGTTCATAATACTTTCTTTTCACAGGAAAGATGTAAAGATAAATTCACTAATGACTGAGGCATGCTGATATTATAGTGATGCATGCCAAAGAGGAGACCACGAGGAACCGAAGCATTCTGTAGTCAGTGCAGGGGTTGGATGGCACGCAGTAAATAAGGGAATGGAGCCACACATTGGAATTATGAAGATAAAAATAAATATTGAACAGCTGCTTCATTTTCCCAAACACCATCCATCCTATGCACTAAAAATGGGTCCTGGATTAAAAACCACATATGATTATGTAATTAAAAACCGCAGCCTAATGCATACAAACAAGGGGACCAAATTAAGCTTATAAGGAAACCTCAATTCTGGCATTTCCTAATTTTTAAGTGCTTACCTTTGCAAACAAAATAACTTCTAAATGTAGGGTTTTTTTGTATGTAAATTATATAAGTTTAATTCATCCATGAATCAAAGCCCTTACCCATTTTCTGTAAGAGCTGAACAAGACAATGCTCAAAAATCTGATTCAAACGGTCTGGAAATACGCAGATAATCTGTTTAATGTGAAAGTAGAATTGGAACAGAGAGAAATAAAATGAATAATTCATAAAAGGCTGTTTGTCATGTCTTCTATTCCAGGATGGCACCATATGCTCTTTAATCTAAGATTATTAAGCTTCTGCTTTTATTGCATTTTTTTCCCCATCAGACTTGTTGTGAATTTTCCTTCCCTTCACTGGTGCTGGGCTGCCAACATTATTCACCAATGTGAAAGACTTGGTAATCAAGATGAAAAGGTGAGCCATGCTGAAGAGATGAACATTCACTAGCAAGCTGTCCTAACAACTCCTCCAAAACAAAAACTGAGAAATATTTAAGCAAAGATTTCATATACATCTATTTAATGGGGCCACTTTTAGCCTACAGTAAAGAAACCTAGGCTTCCCCCCATACACTTTTAAAAAATGTATATCTGAAGAGATGAAACGTTGTCATAACATCCACTTGAAACCCTAGAAGGATGACATTAAGCTATATCTAATTTATACAACTCGCATACTACTTGGAGGGGGGTGGGGGGAAGGAGATTAATGTAACCATTTTGTGGATGTGAGTTTTAGTTTTAAGTGTTCTCGCTGGTCAGTTTTTTAACACTGACAGCAAACAAATTCTGAGTCACCTTTAGTAAAACGGGGCTGCAAACAGCTGTGCTAAAATATTATGGAGGAGCAGCAGCACCTTCCATAGGTAAGGCCGAGCAGAGCTCTTTGTTTAAGATTGATATATTATCATGTGTTCTCGTACAATGCTGTCTTTCAAAGGAAAGCACAAGTCTTAGCTAGAGGCTTGAGAGAGAGAACAATGCTTAAATACACTTTAAATCTGAATTATACAAATTAAATATATAAATGAATAATTCAAGGGTCTCTGAATACTCCTCCCCTGCCTTTCACAGCATAAAATGCCCAAATGAGGTACTATATTTTCAGAGGAGTCCACAGTTCTACTCTCTCAAGCAAAAATACTCAGCATAAAAGGAATAGACTAAAGAGCATGATTATACTAATGTATTGTTTACTACAGTACATTTTTAACTGGACAAATCAAACATTAGTGATACAAAGCCAGCCACTGATTTTACAATGACACTGTCATGACTAGGATCATTCAGTAAAGGACCTGCTGACAAATACAACTGGTTAAAAGCTAGAGCAGCAGCAGGCAAGCTGAGCTGGTCAGGAAATTTCCACTATATTTTCCAAACAGCAAATGCCCGTTTCACAAAATTAAAGTTTTCCATAGGAAAACTACAATGTTGCTGAAAAATTGATTTTTTCTGTCAGAAAAATTGAAATGATGGCTCCCAGGTTGCGCACCTGGACAGGTTTTTGCCAAATTTTACTTTCACCCAGAAGCTGAAAATTTTACTTTGGTTCTCCTAAAACAGAAGTTTTCTGGAAATCTTTTCCCACTAAATCTTTGGTGGGAATGAATTTCCATTTTCTGGCCAACTTTACAGATATGATAACAGGGCATGCCAACAGAATAAAACTGAGTAACTAAAAACCAAGGAACATGTAAGCAAACACCATTCAATAGTTTGTGCCTGTTCATCTATCAATATATGGACTTCGGGAATGCACTGCAGCACAAGGCATATAACTAGCAGAAAAAAAAACACACCTCTTTCAATGTTAGAACAATTAGTAGTTTGTTAATGAATCTTCATAAAATGATTTGTTAAAAAATAAACCAAATGAAAACCTTCTACTGTAATACTAATTGCCAAAAAATATTCCATATAGAAAATATAACACTGTTTGTATCTGAGTTTGTTTAAACCCTCTTTCCCCAATCTACTTCAATTCTCCTTTCTTCCTACTCTTCCTTCTAACCCTGAAGCTGTGTCAGCAAGAGCAATCCAACTAGATGTTCAAGACAACTTCAAATCTACTGTTGGGCAGGATCAGAATTTGAAAGGGAAGCTGCTGCCATCCTGCTCCACCCTTCTTAGGTTACTTGCGGAGCTTGGTAGGCCAAGCAGTTTAATGTGAATACAGTGGAGCAAGGAGTTCTGCAAGGGAACTGTGTGATGGGCTTTCAAAATCATTTTCTGCTTATTGGGGCCCAGTAATTGAGCATTTCCACCTGCAAAGGAAAGAAGAATGAAAAGAACAAAAGAAGAGAAGAAGAAGGAAAATAATTTAATTTTAATCTGCCCCTTAATTGTGAGTTGGAAGACATGATGGGTTACAGGTGCCGTATTTTTTAAGTTACCGTTTTACTCGCAAAAGCCACTACGTATTCAGACCTGATTGTGTGTATATACAGTTACATCTGTTCATGCTATTTACAAATGCACTTTTTTTTCCCTACGTTTTCTTTTGATTACTTACGCAGAGTCACCCCAGCTCAAAAAATTTTAATTCTATTCTTTCTTGTGCAGCAGGCTTGTGTACTAAATTTGATCAATTACACATGTGGAAAGCAATTCAAAGCAAGGGAGTTTATAGGTATCCCTTAATGCCTGTAGAACCTTTATTAGTGAAGATGATGCAAGAACAGTAAAGAACTCAGCTTGCCTCACAGATCTCAAAAGAAGTCTGCACAGCTGTCAGTCTAAAAAAAATTTTTAAACTTGCAAACTCAATACTTTAGAAATAGAATAACTGAGATGAACAGGTCACCATGACCACAACATTTTTCGCAGTGCTACTTCTCAGAGCAGAACCACACTTTAAAGGACTTGTTTTTACTACTACTTCTGACCTGACAAATCAGGAAATGGAGGAAACTAAATATCATGAATACTTAAATATTTTTACAGAAATTGGATATAACAATGATCTGGTTGTTGATGAAGCTTTATGGTCTCAACAAGTGCATCTCTACCAGTCACCATCTTGGCCAACATTAGGGTTTGAACTGGGGACTTCCATAGCTAAAACGCTTGAGTCTCTACAGCATGAGCTTACTGACTCACAACCCGTCTGAGAACAGAAGGGAATGGACGGTCATGGACACACATGCTCTCTGACCAGTAGATTACAAATTTACTCAGAAAAATGGGAAATTCAGATCTTCAACCCAGGCTATTTTATGCAGTAAAGTAATAGCAAATGACACATACAAGTACTAGTAAAATACTCATTGGGTTTACAAGTCAAAATTAAAAATAGGGGAACTTCTTACATATTAAAAACTCCAAAGAGATGAGGAAATGGTTTAGCATGTTCGTGTGTTCATTTTAGGGACATATTTCAAAACCCAGACTACATTTGTGTCACTTAGCTAAATCATTTCAGTCAAGCTGAAGGTAAGAATTTCAACAGAGTGGCCTGATGCAAGATATGGAACACCAGAAATAAAAAGGAATTTTACTCTTCTTTAGTAGGCGGGACAAGGTAGGTAAGTACAGTTCTGAAACGGAGTGATTCATTTCATCAGCCCCTCCTAGAAAAGTACTATAATTAGGAAGAATAAATCCACACCTATAACTAAAGAAATACTGTCTAGTTTATAAATGTGCACAGTTTGCCCAAACAGTGAATGTTAAGCAGCTCCTAACTTTTCTTCTATTAAAGTTGAGGAAATAATACATTTATATAGAATCTTTGATTTCAAAAGATCCCAAATAAACTACATGTACAGAAATAACTTAGTTACTGAAATGCACTTATTTTTTAGGTGAAACAGGTTGGCTGTTTAACATCATGCAGGTGCAAGCATACTGCAATGACACAGCCAAGTTACTATGGCCTCACTGGTGCTGCACTCACCCAAGTGCATCAATAGGATTTCTGGGGTCATAACCCATGGTTCTGTGTGCTGCACTAAGCTGAGCTGCTCTAGGATTCTTTCCCCCAGTGAATTGTAGGACAATTTGTCTGTCCTTCTGGAACAGGCAGAATTTTGGGAAGGCACTGGAGGATCAACACTCCTCACTGCAAGGTACATTGGTTACCAGCCCGAGGGAAAGTGGCACCTAAGTTCTAGCCTATACCCCCAGACAAGCCAACCAGCCTGGGTTTAAAGTTACACCAAACTTGGGTGAGATGGCTTTATATGTGGACAGCGGGGGGGGGGGGGAGAGGTGTGCGGCACGGCTAGGTGCAACAGCCAAGTAAGAGCCCAAAATAACTCCGCAGAGAGACATACCCTAAAAGACACAAACTCTAACAAATCAGTGCCAACTGACACCTTGCTAGGGCATTGATTCAGTATCAACTCAGAGGGGAAAAAGTGACACCTTATGAGTCTCCAAGAGGAAAGGCAGTGTTCTAGTGGACTGAAGGAAGTAGGAGCTAGGAAATTTAGTCCTCTAATCCACAGAATAGGATTAGCAAACTGCCTCATAGTGCTGTCCCTGTGCCTCAAACCTGACTTGAAGGGATCATCTCAGAGCTTTATTTAATAACAGACTTTAAGGGGCTGAGGCCTGGTCTACACTACAGTTAGAAGAAAAGGAGTACTCGTGGCACCTTAGAGACTAACAAATTTATATGAGTTTAAGCTTTCATGAGCTACAGCTCACTTCGTCGGATGCATGCAGTGGAAAATACAGTAGGGGGATTTTATATACACAGAGAACATGAAACAATGGGTGTTACCATACACACTGTAACAAGAGTGATCAGGTAAGGTGAGCTATTACCAGCAGGAGAGGGGGAAAAAAACAAAACAAAAAAACCCTTTTGTAGTGATAATCAAGGTGGACCATTTCCAGCAGTTGACAAGACCTGTCAGGAACAGTGACAACTGTGAGGAACAGTAGGGGGGAAAAATAAACATGGAGAAATAGTTTTACTTTGTGTAATGACACATCCACTCCCAGTCTTTATTCAAGCCTAATTTAATGGTGTCCAGTTTGCAAATTAATTCCAATTCAGGAGTCTCTCATTGGAGTCTGTTTTTGAAGGTTTTTTTGTTGTAATATTGCAACTTTTAGGTCTGTAATTGAGTGACCAGAGAGACTAAAGTGTTCTCCGACTGGTTTTTGAATGTCTTATTTGTGTTCTTTTATTCTTTTACGTAGAGACTGTCCAGTTTGGCCAATGTACATGGCAGAGGGGCATTGCTGGAGCTCCGGTGGCTGACAGCCTGGAGCCCCATTGCTTGGACCTCCGGGCTCTCACTGCCCCACAATGACAGTTAAATCGGGGGAAGTGCTCCTACTGAGGAAATGCACCACTGACAGGACTGTAGCGTGCACACAAAAAAACTGATGTAATTACCGTGGTGGCTGTATGTCAACGTAACTAAGTAGAATTATTTTTGTAGTGTAGACTTCCCCAATACTACGAAGACTTATGCACATTAGTATCTCTAGCCACATGAATTGCTCTAATTTGTTTCAAAGAGACTACTCACATACATATCTTTGTGGGATTGGACCCCAAAACAGTAGTTCTATATTGTTTTATAGAACCATAGAAACGTAGGGCTGAAAGGCACCTCACAGGGTCATCAAGTCCAGCCCCCTGCACTGAAGCAGAACCTATTAAACCTAGACCATCCCTGACAGGTGTTTGTCCAACCTATTCTTAAAAACCTCCAATGACAGGGACTCCACAACCTCGCTTTGAAGCCTATGCCAGAGCTTAACCACCCTTATAGTTAAAAAGTTTGGTAACCTTAAAAAATCTTAAGTTATCCTTACTAATGTATTAAAGTAATTTTACCAATTATTTTTTTTCTTCAAAAAATTGGAAACATCAGTGACCATTTTCTTTTGTTAGGACACAGTAATCCATTTATCTTAAATACAGACTAACCTTTATAAGGCTAGCTAAGGAATGTGTACTAAAGAAGTGAAAGAAAAACAACAATGGATGATTTTTAGAAACTCAAAATGCTTTTGCATTCAAACATTTTTTTAAATCTATTTATAATAGGTGCTTATTGTAAGCATTGCACACACACACAAAAATCTTTAAAAAAAAAATCTCAAGGAAAACAAACCAGTTTAAATATAAGGCCAGAATACACTAAAAAGTTTCATTATTAGTCACACTAATGTAGTTTTCCATAAAGTAGATTCAGTGCTGTAAATGTACTGAACTATTTTTTGAAGGAGTGTGTAGTAGAGCTATTACTTCTCTTTGGATTAATTAGGTACTGTAAACCTAATCCTAATAGGAGATTTACTGACAGACAATCATCTAACAAATTTTATAATGAACCAGCACAGATTATTTGAAATCTATAAGGATTTGATATAAAGTGATAATTTCTAAAATTGAGCCCTTAAGGTTAACATGTAGGCCCACAGTCCAATCCTTGTTTCTGTCACGCACAACAGGAAGTTATCAAAACTGTTGTGTAAGTCTCTCTTCATAATCCACGGGAAATTCTGATTTTATATTTTCCTTCAGGCAAACTAGCAATTATTCTGCATCCAACACTCACAGGGAAAATAAAAGATTCCCACTGCCTTTTTATTATTATTATTTTTTTTAAAAACAACTAAAACTTGACAGATTTACAGAACAAAATGTTTTTTACGTCTTTAGCTTTATTTGAACAATGCTGAATTGATTCTGCTGCATATTTGTGGCATCTGTTTAACTCAAGCCATTTTTATTGAGCAATCAAGATATTAGGTGGTCACAAGTAAAGAAAGAAAAATATTCACAGGCCATAATCACCACAGCAATCTTTCAACTGTACTTTTGACTATATCTTTCTAATATGAATGAGACAAGGTGGATGAGTTAATATTTTGTACTGTACCAATTTCTGTTAGTGAAAGAGACAAGCTTTCGAGCTTAGACAGAGCTCTTCTTCAGGCCTGGGAAAGATACTATGGGTATGTCTACACTGCAATTAGACCCCCGCGGCTGGCCTTTGCAAAATGACTCTGGCTCTTGGGCTAAAGGGCTGTTTAACTGTGCTGTAGACATTCAGGGACATCTCCGGGACTCTCCCACCTCACAGCGTTCTCGAGCAAGTGCTGCAGCCTGAGCCCAAACGTCTACACCACAATTAAACAGCCCCTGAGCCTGAGCCAGCTGGCATAAGCCAGTCACATGTGTCTAACTGCAGTGTAAACATACCCTCAGAGTGTCACAGCTAAATACAAGGTAGAACAGAACATTCAAGGTGAAGTGGGCAGTTAACACATCTGCAGTCATACAACAAAGGAGGGTTAGTGGGTTACAGATTGCTGAAATGAGCCATAAATCCAGTGTTTTTATTAAGTCCATGATTTTTAGTGTCTAGCAGAGATATGAATTTAACTTCCCAAACTTGTCTTTTGAAGGTGCTGTGCAGATTTCCTTTGAGGATGAGGATTGAGAGGTCAGATATGGAGTTATCATGTTATGAAACCTGTTTGTTCCCAGGTGATATTGTGTTTTTTACTTTTATCATGTTTCTATGAGAGTTCATTTGAGATCATAATGATTTTCTGTTTTCACCCACACAGTTATTGGGGCATTTAGTGCACTGGATGAGGTATAACATGTTGTGATATGCATGTGTAGAACCCATGAATCTTGAAAGGTTTGTTGTGGGGGGTACTGATCATCGTAGCTGTGGAGATATGTTTGCAGGTTTTGCATCTATTGTTCTGGCAGGGTCTGGTGCCACTATGAGTTGATGTGTCCTGATCTGTAGGGAGACCTTGCTTCTCATGGTGAGCTTGGCAAGGTTGGAGGGTGTTGCTTGAAAGCCAGAAGAGGGGGTTGGGAAAGATTTCTTTCAGGATGTGGTCCCCATCATGTATGGGTTGTTATTGTTTAATGATACCCCATGGGAAAGTATCAGTGTGGGGTGATAGGTGACTCCACTTAAGAGTAAAAGTATTCCACTTAGGAAGGAGCAATCAGTTCCACGTATACAAAATGGGAAACGATTGCTTTTAGGAAGGTATACTGTGGAAAGGGATCTGGAGGTCATAGTGGATCACAAGTTAAACATGAGTCAACTGTGTAACACTGTTGTTAAAAAAAAAGCAAACATCATTCTGGGATGTATTAGCTGGAGGGTTGTAAGCAAGACAAGAAGTAATTCTTCTGCTCTACTCCGCACTGATTAGGCCTCAACTGGAGTATGGTGTATAGTTCTGGGCACTACATTTCAGGAAAGATGTGGACAAATTGGAAAAGTTCCAAGTCCAGAAGAACAACAAAAATGATTAAAGGTCTAGAAAACATGACCTATGAGGGAAGATTGAAAAAATTGGGTTTGTTTAGTCTGGAGAAGACTGAGAGGGGACACGATAACAGTTTTCAAATATTGTACAAAAAAGGTTGTTACAAGGATTAGGGAGAAGAATTGTTCTCCTGAACCTCTGAGGATATGACAAGAAGCAATGGGCTTAAATTACATCAAGGGCGGTTTAGATTGGACATTAGGAAAAAATTCCTAACTGTTAGGGTAATTAAGCACTAGAATAAATTGCCGAGGGAGATTAAAATCTCGAATGACGGAGATTCCACAAAGAGCAGGTTAGACCAACACGTCAGGCATAGTCTAGATCAGGGTTCTCAAACAAAGTTGTTGCCATCTGTACGTTTATCCGTTCGCTACGACACAGTGTGCACATTTAATTGTAAGCACAGACCACAATCGCAGTTTTGCTTTTGCTCTTATTACAATGGATCGTTGGCTCATTCGTGCAACAGAAACAAAAACAACTCAAGCGAAAAACAAAGAAGCCGAAACTGATTCAAGTGAAGCACCGCCACCGCATATATCAGCATATGTACTTGTATACAGGGTGGGTGGGGAGCATAAACTACTACAGACACAAAGAAGGAGGGCATGATCAAATAAGTGTGAGCACCACTGGTCTAGATAAACATTTAGTTTTACCTTGAGTGCAGGGGATTGGCCTAGAAGACCTCTTGACCTCTACCAGTCCTACGAGTCCATGGACTAGAAGTGTGTGATCAGAGGGTTTTTTCCTGAGAGAACCTGCTTCAATACAGAGTATTTGGGTGGTCTGTTCAACGATGCAGTCTACTTCTCTGAAGTGTTCTAGTTTGGTGACAGTGGTTTTAAGTGTGTTAAGATGTGCATCCCAGACTTTTTCCTCAGAGCATAATCTCTGCTCTGACTGCCTGGCTGTACATAACATTTCTTGAATCAGGCAGAATAGGGACTTGAACCTGGGTCTTCCATGTTCCAGGCAGTGCCTTAGCCAACAGGTTATTGGACATTCTGGGGTATTCTGGTTTCTCTCCCTCCCTCTCTCTTTTTTGGGGGAAAGTCAAAAGATCTGTTTTCTTTCTAGGTGGAATGAAAAATTCTGAATCCTCAAAATTTTTCATGAAACAAAATTCTTGTTTCCAGTCAGCTCTTGTAATGCCTTCCTTGGTAAGGCATCAGTGGTCAGGTACAGGATGTTGTCAAGTTCTCCTTCCCGGAGGAATGGGAGGAGGAAGAGAAACCACACACACAGAAGCCACCAATTTCAGGCAGAAGAGGATCTGACTGTGCAGTGTACTCAAAGAGAGAATCCCATAGCTAGAAGGGGTATGAGGCAGTAAGTGCTGTAGATGTTCTACAAAGTGGGCCAAAGGGAAAGACAGCTAAGTACAAGCAGCAGGGAGACCATTTTCATGTGGACAGAACATATTAACGTGAACTCTTTAGTTTAACAATGTAAATTTTGCTAAATAAGAAGATTTTGCTAAAAAAGAAACAAATTCCAATAAATACAGCAAGAACACATCATACTATAAAAAACTGATAGAACTTGCTTCCAAAGAGAGGGAGATTTCAACTGAGTATTCAAAGGAGTATTTATGTTTTCTCAAAAAGAAAAGGAGTACTTGTGGCACCTTAGAGACTAACAAATTTATTTGAGCTGAAGTGAGCTGTAGCTCACGAAAGCTTATGCTCAAATAAATTGGTTAGTCTCTAAGGTGCCACAAGTACTCCTTTTCTTTTTGTGAATACAGACTAACACAGCTACTACTCTGAAACCTGTCTATGTTTTCTGTATTTCCCAAGAGATAAGCAAACATAATACAAACACACACCTGAGGGTAATTAATCATTGGGACAATTTACCAAGGGTCGTGGTGGACTCTCCATCACTGACAGTTTTTAAATCAAGATCAGACATTTTTCTAAAAGATATATTCTAGGAATTATTTTTGGGGAAGTTATATGGCCTGTGTTATAGGAGGTCAGACTAGATTATCACAGTGGTCCTTCCTGGCCCTGGAATCTATGAGAAAAACCTGTTTAGTACTTATCAAGTTATCAACCTAATTATTCTAATTTAAATATGAAAGTACTCAGAATAATTTGCTCACTGGCTCCTGCATTACTACCAGGAAGCAAAATAATATAACAAAGGTAGATTCACTCAAATTGTCAGTACCATAACCCAGAAGTACAATATACCATAAGATATGTAGCTTATTAAATAAAAACAAAAGGATAAAAGTCACCTCTACATGAAAGATCTTGAGATCAACTCCATACAATTTCATCTCCTCTGGAAAATACTGAAAAGCATTCAAGTAAGGAATGTGACCATCTATAACAAACCTAAATAAAAAAAAAAGTTTAAGCCAAATCAACATTTAGTTTAAAGCATCATGTACTTTTTAAAAAATGGCACTTAAAAAAAATCAAGATTGAAATCTTAATTTCAAAGTTAAAATAGCATCACATTTGAAAAGCCCAAATAGCTCCAGCTAACACCGTGTCCTCCAAAATGCTGCTTTAGTACTAAAAAATTACCTGTTCTTTAACATGAGAGCTAGAATATTAAAATTCAAGCTCAAACATGACTCACAGATAAAGTTAGGGCACCGAGTTTACTCTAGATATGTTTATATCCAGCTTTCCCTGCACGTTCTCTATATAGCCAATTCTTGCAAACAGAATATTTTAACTGAAATATTTTCAATATTGGGCAATGCTATTAAGGAGACAGTAAGTACACTTTTATGATAACACTGTTATAAGGCTATAGCGTTTTGCTCCCCAAATCCATCCATACTTAACTAAACATGAAAGAGTTGAATCTTTCCACAGTAAGTATGCAGGGTTCCTACAATCAGGGTCATAGAACTGTTAGCTTATATGTAACCAAATCAGAAAACCATACAACTATATATTTTATCAATATATAAAAAACATTTATTTTAGATAAATGTCGAAACACTTCGGATTTTTATTTTTCAAAAAATATGGCGGGGAAGAGGGAGAGAAAAGGAGGGGAAGAGAGAGTGCCCATCTGAATAGTGTCATCTGCTGGCTATTCAATAGCTCACATGAAATAAGTTGTGGTCTCAGTCTAGCTCTTAGTAGGCAGCTGTTTGAATCACAAAGAACACCATAACATTTACCAATATCTGGCATGCAACTGGACATTATCAGCGAACAAGCCAAGTTTTGAATTGAGAGGGAGACTGAATTATCCTCACTCTAAGAGGTTGCCCCTCCAGGTCGGAATTAAAGTACATTAGTGGAAACTTTATACTACCCATGATGAGGCTAAAGCATGCTTCGGCCTAGAAGATTATCAAACCAACATGTTTTATGAACACTAAATTCACTACACTTTTTTAAAACCTCAGGATTTTTAAAATAGGATTCCTGGTAGGAAGTCATACTCTGGTTGGTATGAATGTTGCAAAATGTGTTTATTACAAAGAGAAAAACAACAAAATTAAATTTCCTGCAGGACGTTTAAGACATAGTAAGATACAGCATAGGTTTTGGCTGTGGAGTTAGGGGAGGTCTTTTGGTTTATTTTTAAAATATATCAGTACCAAGTACATAAGTCACACTTGGGCTATTTCTACACTAGAGACCTTACAGTGACAGCTGTACCGATGCAGCTGTGCCGCTGCAAGACCTCCCATGTAGCTGCTCTGTGCTGACAGGAGAGAGCTCTCCCATCGACATAATTAAACCTCCTTCAAAGAGCAGCGGTAGCTATGTCAGCAGGAGAGCATCTCCTGCCAACATAGCACTGTCCACACCAGCGCTTCTGTCAGTGTAACTTATATTGGTCAGGCAGCCTTTTTTTATTTCACACCCCAAAACAACTTAAGTTTTACCGACAAAAGTGCTAGCCCTAGTCTCTCCAGAGGGGAGTTCAAGCTGTACCAGATATACCTAGATATCTGGGCAGTTACCTTAATTCAATAAGCAAGAACAAAAACAGCAAAGAGAAGTGGTTTAAAAAAAAAAATGAAAGAAGTCATTGTTGTAACAGAAAATGCAATGTTGATTTTAGAAAAGGGCACCAGGAACTTGGATGGCCCAATATTGAGATGACATATTCCTAAAAAGTCAGTGCCTATCTGCAAAATTTCACTGAACAAACATGCAGTACTCTTCTTTGTTTAGGCCTTGGCAGAAAGGGTCAAGGAATTAAAAGAAACACCACATACTAGATGGCAGAGACACTTTTATAAGTGAAAACAAAGTTAGAGAAATTACTTAACAGGCATTCCTTAAGAAGATTTAAGCCATAGAAAAGAAGCTACTTGTTGTATATTACTTGCTACTTATCAACATTCCATTTAAGAAGAACTACGGTAAGTGAATGTCGATCACTCCCTATGACTGCACTCTATAACCAATTCTTTAAGATCTAGAATTTAAATTCAAAGTATAGTTAGAACTACAGTATGTTATAATTTTATGATGAATTATTCCAGAAATACTAGATTCAAAGTGATTTTAAAAGGAAGATGTATTAAATAAAGAATGTATCCCTCTAAATTAAAATTAATGCAACATTTGTAACAGTTTTAACTTGATTTTAGAAAGTTTTCTTGCCTAGTACTTTATATTCTGAAATTCTGTGCACTCTTCCATCAATTTGATATCACTGATTCACAAATAAGGAATTAAATATATAACAAATGTCCTGTCCACATTGGAATCGGAATGATGCGTATGGACAGTAAAATCTCCCCTCCCACCGGAGAAATGTGTTAGGTTACTGCACTACAGGACCAGTCTATATTTGCCTGAGGCAAGATGTATTTTGATACAGTTTAAAACACAGTACTCACTAAACATGGTTCTACCAGATCAAATTTTGTTACAACTGTTTTTAAAGAATTCTCATAGCCCTAGTATAAAGGGCCCATTAAAAGGTGGACACATCAACTGAGGCTAAGATTTAGTCATGGGTATTTTTGGTAAAAGTCATGGACAGGTCACAGGCAATAAAAAAAAATTCATAGCCTGTGACCTTTCCATGACTTACCAAAAATACCCATGACTAAATCTCTACTTCTGGGGCCCCTGTTCCAGCCGCCCTGGGACCACTGCTGCTCGAGCGGTCCCCAGGGCACCCCCAGAACCGCTGCTTGGGCACTCCCCGAGCCAGCCACACCAGCTGCTGTTCTGGTGGTCCCCGGAGCCAGCTGCATGGGGCCACCTGAGCAGTGGCCGGTGCAACTGGCTCTTGGGCAGCCCCCCTGGACCACTGCTCAGGCGCTCCTGGGGTCTCCCCCAGGACCACTTCTTGGGCACTCCTGGGGTCTCCCCCAGGACTTCTGCTTGGGCTGTCCACGGGACCAGCCGCTGCTTGGGCAGCCCCTGAAGCCAGCTGGCCCCGGGCCTCCCGAGCAGTGGCCAGAGCAACTGGCCCCAGGGACCACCAGAGCAGCTGGCCCCAGGTCGCTCCAGCAGCAGCCGATGCAGCTGGCTGTGGGGTGCCTGAGCAGCTGGCCCTGAAGTCAGCCACACCAGGCACTGTGGAAGTCATGGAGGTCACAGAAAGTCACAGAATCCGTGACATCCATGACCTCCGTGAAAGAATCGCAGCCTTATTTATCACTCACTGCAGTTAACCTAAGTGTCATGTTCTCCATTCTAAATATAGAGAATATCACAAATACTGCAATGAAAGTAAACATTGTGTGGGAAAACATCCAATTTACAGATGATACCTACTCCAAGAGCTCATGTTCGAGAATACTTTTTAAAGCAGTTCTAACGCTTTTTGGCTCATCCACACTCATTTTATGAAGTGTTGTTTAGAATTTAGAATAAACTATGTTTAAACAAGTGTACAAACTGTGTTTAAACTTTCCTATTGCAAAAACAAATGGGGCTTATAGTTTCTGTCCTTTTAAATATGGTAATCCAAGTGTGGATAAACCCTAGATCTTGTGTATAATATGAAAAAAAATAACATGCCAAGGCCACAAAACAGAAGTGAAACAAACTGGTTACAATTTTGATCTTGCCAACTTAGCTAGATTTAGCCTGGTTTGAACTGCATTACTGTATTATTCTACAGCCACATGAAGTCTCCCATGTTGAAACTGTAGTCTTACTTGTTGAGAGGAATACAAAAAATAAACAGCACAATGAACGTTAGTTTAATGACACTAAAAAAATATATTGCTATTTGAAACATATGTAGGAACATTTTAAAATGTTATTTTTAACCACAGTGTCCCTTTAATTACAAGGTTAATTACAAGGTTATGTATTGAATGTGCCAAATAGCAATAAGAATATTTTTGGTCCTGTATTTTAAGTCCCTTAGAAAATGGCTGGTTGCCTGATGTGGTGCCCAAGCATGTATCACAGGGGAGGAGCAGTAGTCAGCTGACTACCACTTTGGGGGAAAACCAAAAAGAAAAAAGGTGGGTCATTTAGCACAACTAGTATTCTATTGTTTTAAATATTCATGAACTACCTACCTACAAAGAACTAAAATGGCAAGCCTGACTATTAGCATAATTTCTGGGTATATTTTTTTTTCTCAATTTGGTCTGTCATTGAGTCTATACCTATATTTTATTGCATACAAAAATGTGTTAAAAAGACAACTATTTAGGTGAAGCAAATGAAAGCTAGAAAATGACAGATTTATGGTTTGCATTGCTGCTGATGTTCTGGCAGTAGCACAAGCCTGGATCTTTAGAACATTCATTCAGTTATAAGGCAGGCTATCAACATTCTCCTAAGGAATACAAATGAGGGAAGTGAAACTGCAATATTTATCTATTTACAACTCAACTAAATTGGAAAATAATTTCATCGGACAAAGAAAAGGCACTTCTCTAACACTAATATTTTCTCCCTGACAAATTTCAAACACTTGCTGCAAACAACAGAGCTATTAGAGACTCTCAAAAAATGGTTGCAAGAATCTTCTATCCTTGAACATGTGAGGCAACCTAAATATAGGGTCACTACCAGCCCTACCTATAATTCAACTAGTTAACAAGCAAGCAACCCAAATTAAAAAAAAAAACACTGATTACTTACAACGGCAGCAAATATTTCACAGAGACTATTCATACCTTAAGAGATCTGATAACGTCACTGGTTCTCTCAGCCAGAGTAATGCAATATAGCAGAATGAAAGCGTCATTGGCATAGACATCCTCAAGTTCCCTTTTTTCCTCTTAAGTACATACGAGCCACCATCTACCGATCCGGAGCAGACAGATGTGGTTTCTCTTGCTGATGATAAAAAACATTACATATAAAATAACTCTGTAGACAAAATATGCTACACTGAACATGCAAATGTGAAAAGAACAAGAGAAACTGATCATCCAACAAGCTGCGTTTAGCCATTAGTGGCGGTTTCAAATCAAAGCTTTGGTGTTAGTGTTCTAAATGGCTTACACTCTCAAAGTACCTCTTACTGCAACACAAGACGACAAGCTGGCTCTCTGAGAACCAGTGCCAATGTAGCTCCACAGACTCGCTAATAAGAGAACAGGGTAAGTAACAAATACTTGAGGAGCTGGGAATGGGTGATGGGATGGATCACTTGACGATTACCTGTTCTGTTCATTCCCTCTGAAGCACCTGGCATTGGCCATTGTCGGAAGACAGGATACTGGGCTAGATAAACCTTTGGTCTGACCCTGTATGGCTGTTCTCTAGGGGCAATTCCCACTGGCACACCAGAAAGTGTGTGCGTCGCCTCAGTCTATACAAAAATGTTAAACCTTGAAAGCACCATTCTAGTGAGACCATATTTAAACTTGGCTCTCTAGAAAGGTGCTAATACTTAACTCTTACACAGCACATTACCAACATTAACTAATTCCTCACAACATCCCATGAGGTAGATATAAGTATTATCCTAATTTTATACATGGGATATCAAGGAAGAAAGGATAAGTGATTTGCCAAAGCTGAATATGTCAGAGTTGGGGATTAGAACTCAGCAGTTTTTGGCTCTCAGAAGTGTCCTCATAACAGAGAATTACATTTTTACCTCAGGCATTAAAGATGCCGCAAAGACATTTAAAATAGACAGGTTTCAGAGTAGCAGCCATGTTAGGCTGTATTCGCAAAAAGAAAAGGAGTACTTGTGGCACCTTAGAAATTTGTTAGTCTCTAAGGTGCCACAAGTACTCCTTTTCTTTTTATTTAAAATAGAGTTAACAAGGAAGTGACTCCCCAGTGCATGCCTAGTAAAAATTGGCAAAGATAACACAAAAGCTACCCTAGAACATCTATTGTGTACATGCGAGCCACAGAACAAAAGCATGAACATCAGATAATCCTTTCAGTCATCAGTTTCACCTTTTATATGTATAAGCTGTGCCTAAAGGAGGCCTTGTGATTGAAACTTCACTGCTAACTTTATATATGGCTTGATTTAAAATAATCCTCTTGTTCTATTTGTAGCTTTCTTGGTGACATAGCAGCTTTCCTTTCATTTGTTCCAGGTTATAAATGACACATTGGTCAGTCAGCACTAAACCTGACACAACATACAATTAAACATCGTAACAACAACTTAAGAATTTAATAGGCTTCTTAAACAACGACTAGACTACACCAAATGGAATGTTAGCCTATCAGCTTGTTGAATAATGAGCTATTATCCCCAGATAAACATACGATAAAATGTTTATTAATTAGAAAAGCATTTAAAAATGGTACCCAAATCCCCCTCAGCAAGCCATCAATAATTCAATGAAACAGCACAGCAAAAATGTAATTATACACAATTTATGAGTAGCCAATGCATAGAAAAAAATGCAATACTGCTCATTTGGACCAACTTTCATTATACAAATGACAGGTATTCTGTCCATATGATCTCTTAGACACAGCTATCAAAAATGCACAGGTAATTTTATATTGCTGAATTCAACAGTATTGCCTTTAAAAATACTTTTACGAAAAAAGGTGCGATCACTTAAAGAAATCTGGACTCCATTTTTGTAATCCACAGTGTGAAACAATAAGCTAGGAATATTCCTGAGGGCATTCTGCACCAAAAAAATCAAAATTCTGCAAAATTCTGCAAATTTTGTTTGTTAAATAAATGTGGAGGCTCCAGCATGGCACTGGGGAAGAGAGGCCATTGGTTGCACAGAGGTGGGAGATCACTGTGCAGCTTCTCTCCGGGACACAGACTCAGTTGTGAGGCTGCACCCAACCTTGACACAGCACAAGGACCAGGCCTGCCCCAGAAACATCCCAGGGCCCTGCCCTCTGTGCCAGGGAAACCATATGTGGGCAGGCAGTCTCAGCAAGTCAGGATCCAAGTGTGAAGGGGCTTAGCGTGGTGGAATCTAGGTGTGGGTTGAGAGTGTTCTGTGGGGGGCAATCTGGGTGCAGGCGGCTCAGTGTAGGATCCAGGTGTGGGGGGGATCTGGATGCACAGGGACTTGTTGGGGGGTCTGGGTGCAATGGTAATGGGACTCGGCAGAGTTGTCCAGGTGAAGGTGGTTGGGGCATAGCAGGAGTGGTCTGGGTGTGGGGGTCCCAGATGCAGGGGGAGTGGGGTTCAGTGGGGTGGGGATCCAGGTGCCTTGTTGGGATGGTCCAGGTGCAGGGAGAGTGAGGCTCATCAGGGAGGCAGGGGGGTCCTGAGTCGGTGGACGTGAGGCTTGGCAGGAGGGTCTGGGTATGAGGGGGTCTGGATGCACGAGGGTTGGGTGGATGGGGGAGAAGCTCCCTGTACAGAGATCTCTCCCTCTGCAGATGAGGAGCAATGTGTGCAGGAAGCAGGTGGGGATGGGGGGGAAGGTTTGCAGAGCTTCCTGCAGCTGAGGGAGAAATCTGGGGATGAGTCTGATCCAGCCCCTGATGCCGTGCAGGGGAAGAGGAAGTCCCGCCCTCTCCAGCCCAGCCAGGAATAGCAGCTGAGCACGGGGTAGGAGCCATCAGCCGAGTCTTCCCCAGTCCTGACCTCTACCTCACAGTGATTTACCTCTCTGCCCTGGGTATCCAAAACACACTGCTGGGGAGGGTCGCATGACCACTCTTGTGGCTTCCCTTTGCTTCCCCATCATCTGCGGGCAAGCAAAGAAATCTGCAGGGGACATAAATTCTGTGCATGCGCAGTGGCATAGAATTCCCCCAGGAATATAGAAAGGATCTGGTAATTACCATATATACTTGTTCATTAGCCAGTTCGTTTATAAGCCAACCCCCCAAGATGGATAGGTAAAAACAGTAAAAACTGTATGACCCTTTCATAAGAGGACCCTATATTTCAGGGGCTGGCAAACTTTGGCTCCCGGCCAGTCAGGGTAAGCCACTGGCGGGTCAGGACGTTTTGTTTACCTGGAGCGTTCACAGGCAAGGAGCCCCTCAGCTCCCAGTGGCTGCAGTTTGCCGTCCCCGACGGCAAACTGCAGCCACTGGGAGCTGAGGGGCTCCACGCCTGCAAACTCTCCAGGTAAACAAAACAACAATGTATTAGATATTCAATTCAATAATTTCATAGAGTTTAAAATCATCAAATTTTGGTGTAGACCCGTTTATAAGCTGACCGCCCCCCTTTGATGTGTCACTTTTTTACCAAAAATATTCAGCTTACGAATGAGTATATATGGCACTTCCCTTCCTCAAAATTATATCCGTTACTCTACAACTGCTATAAAAGGTAAATGTTACTGCAGAAAGGAACCGTCCTAAATGGAAGAAGGAACTAAGGAAGGAAGAAGCTTTACAGACAATGTGAATTGTAACACAACCTGTTGGAACATTTATAACAGGAAAGGTTTTATAAAAAAACTTTGCCCCTACATATTATTTGTATAGTGCCAGTGTCCTATGTGAATATAGACAACAACAAAAATCCCTGCTCTGAAGACCCTGCAACTTAAGTAGAAAATGTAAAGACATAGGATGGAAAATGGGATAAAACACGTATTGTTAATGAATGGGAAAGCTAAGCATGTGTTTACTGTTTCCACTATTTTTGTTTGGATTTTTTCTTTTATAAATTTGTTATTCTTGTTGTTTTTCACTGAAGGGAAAACTAGAGTTTATAGGTTTCAGAAGATCTGCATTGTATGAAAAGACCAGATAGAAGAGCAAAGGAAAGAATGAAGGAGATTCCAGGCATATGAGGCTGCATAAAAGGAGACAAAAATGCAAACAGGAGCAAGACAACCGTGGCAGCGTCATCTGACATACAGCAAAACTGAGGTGGCACTGGGGAAGCAAAAGGAGATGCAAGCAAACAGATTCGTGAAAATAGGTTATGGACAAGATTGAAGTTGACATAAAAGTTCAAATCTACTTAGATGCTTTTATGTCCAACATCAGATACTGTAGTATTCCTGGCTTCTATCCAGACAGTGTCCCTGCCCCTCCAATTTTGTATTGAATTTTAGTTGGAAGGGCTCGTACCCTGGCTACTAAGAGTCTAGTAAAATTTCCAAGTCTGTGAGTGGATAGGAGAGATCGATGGGAAGTTAAAAAATGAATTATGGTAGAGAGGAGTTATGGGGGGAGAAGAACATACAGACAGAAGATATAGAAGAGAAACCAGAGAGCATAATGTAGGGAAAAAATGGGAAAGATTAAAAAAACACTGAAGACAACACATTCTTAACCTTTTTCTTTCCTGTACGGAAACTACAGCCAGAAATTGAAAGAAGATATAACAGAATTAAGGTGCACAATAAACTATATTTTTGAAAACTTAATAGAGATATGAGTGACAAGATTGTCACTAACTACACAAATGTTTATTCCTTAAAATTGCAGTGCGTTTGAAGGCATGGTCTTGAGGGGCATGCTGGCTCATTATTTATCTACCCTGAGTAGCAGTCATCAGGTAAAGTTTAACCCTGTCCATAACCACCACCATCACCCCCCTAAACAAAACCAAACAACTTCACTTTCCCCCACTCACACCCCCCAAGAAACCATACTGAAAAAATAGAACTTTTTTCAGCAACCCTCATGTTTCATGTGCCTGTCTAGCCTTTAACTCCTTGTAGAGGGACCATGACTATTTATATGACTAGTACAGTGCAGAGTACACTGTTGATAAATAAGAGGGAAATCCTCCATCTACATTTTCTACCTCTACATAAGCAACAAATCCTTCTGATTAGTACTAAATGAACAGTCATTTTTAAAACACATCCTAACAATATAGAACACTGATTTCAAATTATATCTGCTCCTACCTGAGGCTTTGCCAATGGAAGAAACATATCCAAAGCTGCTTTCTGTTTGTAAATCTCCATCACTTTCAGAGAAAGATGACAAGTCACGAATACTTATTCTCTCTGGTTCACTATCCACATCTGTACTGACATCAGATATCTGTTTTTTTAAATAAGTTACAGTTTTTATCCCATGTTAGTTCTAACGCAATAGTTTGACCTGTAAAAGCTCAATAATATCTGTTAGCAAACATGCGATTGACAGTTTAGGTGTAAGCTAAAGCAAGTCATACCCAGAATGTTCTTGCTTTTAATCATGTAAATTCACACCACTAGAAACCACCCTTTCAAAAAGTTCTTCCTCATTTTAGCAGTGTGTTTGTCAGAACAAAATAATTCCAATGATTAGGTAGCCATCCCAACCTGCCATACTACCCAGGAGGTATCCAATGCACAGAATCATAAATATTCATGAAATATGCAATTTGAGAAGGGGGAAGACTGTTCAGTTTGGAGCTAACTGGAAAATTCGGGGACTAAATAATTTTTTGACTAGCTATATAACCTGTGAGAGATCAGATAGCTCCACAGGAGTGGCTCTTCCAAACAGAGGTTCAAAGATACGTCCAAAAAGAACTACTCTCCACACAAAATACTTGCACCACCACCAGGATTCACATCTGCAAATGGTCTCTCCTATGGATCACAAGCCAAGATAGCCCTTTAGGGTATGTCTACACCACAATGTAAGCCCAGGGATCGAACTCAGGCTCAAGCCTACGCCCCTTCCATCAACACACAAATTGTGCTAACCCAGAGCTTGGACCCATGGTCTCAGGCCCCTACAGGGGTGGAGGGTCTGAGCCTGACTCAAGCCCAGACCCAGGGTTCAAGCCCTATTGCTCTTTAGTGTATACGTAGCACCACTGGACTCGTGCTCAGTGAGTCTGCCAAAATCACCCCACAGGATAACTTTCGTTGTCCTCTAGATAGTCAAGTGTGGTGGACAGTCAAGTTTGCCCAGACTGTACCACGAACAAAGGGTTAGAGCAGCCACTTTGACAGGGCACTAGAAAGTCTGGGATATGGGTAGTTGGACTCAGACCTGCATATTGCAGTATAGACACTAGAGTCCCAGGTGGGGACCCAGGATTCAACAATTCCTAACCTGGGGTTACAAATGAGTGTAGATGCTCAAGCTGTATGTTAACAAACCCAGAGTCTGCTAACTCCCACAAGACGGAAGGGTGCCAGAGCCTGTGCTCCACCCTGAGTCGGAATATCTACACCTCAATTAAGCACCCGTAGCCCAAGCCCAAGTCAGCTGACACGGGCCAGCCTCAGGTGTTGTATTGAAGCGTAGACATTCATAACATACTTGTTTCTATGCCATCATTTGTGGATTATGTAAGTGTCAACACAGCTCTAGAAATATAGTGCATTATAATTTGTGCTCCATCTGCTGGCTGGCTACACAATAGCAAAGTAAGACATTAAATATGAACAGAGTTTTCCATCAGCACAACAGCAGATATTTTCTTAAAATGGCAAAATATATTTAGGAGACAGTCCTCATTAAAATGAGCAAGTTGTATGCATGGCTTGAACAACAAAAACAACATTTTAAAAGATCAACGCAAAATCATTTGCTTAACAGCTATGAAATTCACTTACAGATAATGTTTTGCTAGTATAACTAACTGGTGTGGTGCAATATGCCTGCTTGCTCTTCTGAAGGTAACGTCTCCAGAAATTGCATAGAATTGCATCCTGATAAGCATAAAAATGAATCATTAGTCTATATCTTATAAAACCATAGGTCTGAAAAAACAAATTGTGACTTTACAATTCAAGAACCTTGAAAAATGTTCTGTGCCTGCTTTCATGAAAACCCTGTTTACAAAACCATAAGTTACTTTTACTGTTCCTTGTAAATATTATTTTCATAGGTTCTCTTCCTTGGCTCCTCATCTATTGGCCCATTTCCTGATGGTTTTTAAGAGGGAATTATTCTGTCTACCTTAAAATAATTATATTCTTGAAGTACAAATCATAAAGACTATATGTTCTAATATAAAGCCTTATGCAAAGGCCAACATACCTTCATCTGTGGACACACTCCTAAAGTTTGCAGAGCTTCAGCTTGCTTCTTGAGTATGTACTGAAAACCTTCACAAACATACCATTCCCAGCCTTTATCTAAAGAGCAACAAATAAAAATTGTTTGGGCTGTTCTGGTTTTACATACCTGCACTTTAATATATTAATCTCTTGGTGCAGGGACTAGGGACTTGTTTTAAATAAGAAAATCCCAAATGCTGGAGCAAAGGGCCAAAAACATACTAAGTGATTAATGTACCTCTATAAAATCAGTGAAGTTTAGAATCTTAAACTAAGAAAAACCAAAAACAGCCAAACTACAACAGTTTCCCCACACATTTCTCAAGAACCAAAACAGTTGTAGCAAAGCGAGAGTTATCAATATGGTGTTTGTAATATATATGTTATGACTGTTAGGTGACCTAAATTTTAAAATAAAAACACAAGATACCAGTCATGAAGGAAAGAATACATGTGCTTATTCCTCTCCCTTTCCCAGCATGAAAAACTGGAACTCACTGCAGTAGTGAATGGGGGAGAAAAAAGTATTCGTTCTTTATAATGTTCTGTATGATTGTCTCCTATGTTATCCCCTTTTGTAAGTTCTACACAGTTTTCTGTGGGGGAGGGATAGCTCAGTGGTTTGAGCATTGGCTTGCTAAACCCAGGGTTGTGAGTTCAATCCTTGAGGGGGCCATTTAAGGATCTGGGGCAAAAATTGGGGATTGGTCCTGCTTTAAGCAGGGGGTTGGACTAGATGACCTCCTGAGGTCCCTTCCAACCCTGATGTTCTATGATTCTATGATTCTCCCTTCATTATCTCCTGAATTCAAGTCTTACGTATTTTAATTGTGCCTTTACTTTTGTGTACACGCATTCCTCCTACGCTGGGTTTTATTCTTCTGAATTTTCTCTGTGTTTATCCTCTCTCTCATTTCCTCTATGCCGTTCACCATTTTTCCCCCTTTCTACTTTGTGCTATGTAAATGTCCTTCTTTCCTCTATATGCCAAGTGTCTGCCTCAGTTTCCTCTTTCCCTCTTCATGATCTACTTCATCTACAAATGCTTCTCCCTTCCAACAGCTTCCCTTCTCTTCGACCCACACTTAGGGCTCATCTAAACATAATTTTTATCCTGCTTTAACTATGCCAGTGTTATACCAGGAGTGTGCCATTAACTATCGTGGTTTCAATATGCTTATAATGGTATGGCTAACTCCTGTAAATGTAGGGGAATAAACTGTATCAGCATAAGGCACCTTTATAATGGTATATAACTGCATCCACATTAGGGGCTATAACTTTTTTTATTTACCATATCCCTAAGAGAACTACTTAAAATCAGTACCAAAAGTGTGTGTCAATCAGGTCATAGGAGCCAGAAAAGGCTGAAGGGAGCAGAGCCACAAGGGTTGTTCCCTTTCCTAATCTTAAACACTTCATTCTGAACACAGCGTTCTACCACCGTTTTCACTATGGGACAGCAGATAGTATAGCAGCACTAAGATTCTTTTTAAAATCAGATAATTTTGTAGGTGTTTCAATGTCAGTGGCCAAGACAACAGAACAAATGGCTGCCACAACCTTCACAGTATGCTTATCTAGTTTCAGCAACAGCATTACAATAGGCATAATAGTATATAATCATAGGACTGGTAGGGCCCTTGAGAGCATGATTTAAAGACACACAATTACTATTTCTACATCTGTTGAAAGCACTTTTCAGCATGAGACTAGAGACTTAACACACAGAAGTTGCACCAGTGTAACTAAGTCAGTTTAACTGGTACAACTTTGTGCATGGAAACTTTTACACTGGCTTAAAGCTGGCTTATATTAGTGCATCACTGTTAAATTACAGACTCAAGAAAATATAATGTAAACCAAATTTTAACCCACATAAGAATGTATAAACACAAAATTGGACCTGTTTAATATCACACCTTTAATTAAACCAGTGCAGCTTGTGTCTAGAGCAGGCCCAGCAAGAACAAAAGGGTCATTTTCAGCTCAATTCAGTTTGTATGGTCCTGTAGAAAAATCCATTTGCTCACACTAACCAAGTTGGTAAGTAGTACCAGAAAATTAGCACACAACTAGAAAGATATATTACACAAAATGTAGAAGTAATATATAGACAAAAAGTAAACATACCAATTTTTTTTCTCTTTCTAAATCCTCTGGAGATGGACTGGATCTTTGCGTTAGGAACAACATCAGAAGTTAAAACCTCTTTAGTCCTCTGCAGGATAATTGATAAAAGTGTAATGTTAGCAAGAAAAGAGCTAACTTGCATGGGCTGCCTCTGCTGTACAACTTAATTGGAGAATTCCTTCTAATCATTACCCACAACTGACAAAAGACAAAAAATTGTGAATCTTAAATTTAAGAATGATAAGCAAACAGAAACATCTGGATGATGCAGTGAAAAAATTAAACAGGCTTCACCGTTAGAAAATATTGGAAATCGAAGTGTCAAAGTTATTGTAAGATAAATACTTAAATTTGACTGTACATTGAAAAAAAATTAGAGACAAAAGATCCAGGCACTAAATCAAGATACTGAAGTAACGACAACTTACGCTTGAAATTTTTTTTTAAAGAAGTGTTTATATACTGAAATTATCTACATACAACTAGACATCACACATGTAATCAGATATGTAGTAAACATTTAATTAAGCTTCAACAAAACACTGACATTTTCCATTACCTTTTTTAGATTACCAAAATGTATATGCATTAAAGTTAAAAGTAGACATTTTTAACCAAAGTTTAGGATTGTGAATAAAATATAAATAAAAGTTTATGTTTGACAAACCATAGTAGTATCACTGAACAAAGACACTTATGTTTGGATTTAAACTTTGCAACTTTGCTATCACATGAGAACGAGAGCAAAACTGACTAGTCTGTTTTCATTCTCCAAAATAAGTGAAATGCAAAAAGAAAACAAGCATAAATGAAGAAAAGATATAATTCTTTAAATTCATTCAGTTAAAAAACCCTAAAGAATATTTATCAGCACAGTTAAGGAAAGAAGGATTTTTTAAAATTTAAATACAGTGCAACCTCAACTGTCTGAAGGGCAACTGAAACATCTCAATAACTGTCAATGCACTTCTGCAGACCCAGCATGCCTAGTTATTCAAGAGGCTACCTTACCTAATGTTGACCTGTTCAGCAGGCAGGTAGCCAGGAAAGGACATTCTCTGACGCAAGGTTTGAGGGGCCAGAGGGAATAAAAAACATTTTTTGAGGAGATTTTCAAAGGCACAAATGGCAGTAAGGCACTTAACACAAATGACTTTCAGGAGTTAGAGTAACAGCCGTGTTAGTCTGTATTCGCAAAAAGAAAAGGAGTACTTGTGGCACCTTAGAGACTAACCAATTTATTTGAGCATAGGCTTTCGTGAGCTATAGCTCACTTCATCGGATGCATACTGTGGAAACTGCAGAAGACATTATATACACAGAGACCCAGTATGCATCTGATGAAGTGAGCTGTAGCTCACGAAAGCTTATGCTCAAATAAATTGGTTAGTCTCTAAGGTGCCACAAGTCCTCCTTTTCTTTTTTCAGGAGTTAGGCATCTAACAGCTATTTGTGCCTTTTAAAATCTGTTCGTGTCTTTAGAGGAATAACTACACAGCTCGTGCTAGAAACCATTACTCTGTTTAAGTAAGCTGTTTCACATAGAGAGGTCTGAGTAATGCAAGTTGCGCTGCACCTTCTGTAACCACCTACTCAACAGTGTGGCTCTATGGAGGAACATTTGAGAAGATTCACTGTCACAGAACCATTTTTATGAAAGCCAGAGTGAGTGACATGCACGGACCCCCTCAAGACTTCCACTGACTTGGGTTAAGAACATAAAGAGACCCACTCCTGCGGTTCCTGACTAGCTCAAGTAGGAATTGTTGGAGGAGTTCAAGAGAAGGGATGCTCAGCATGGCTCCATGGAAGCATCCTTATGTCCCAGATAGGATCTTCAAGAGGTAAAATCAACTTTCTTCTTCCTGGACAGTCTTCTTAGAACCTCACATTGAAGATTAAATAGCACAGAACCTAGTACTCCAACAAGGAGATGGGCCTGCTAGCTAAATAGGAATTGGAATAACTATTCCAAACAGTATCTGCTCAAGGCTTAGTCAACAGACTAGTAAAGGTATGAAGTCAAAGTGCTCAATTACACAGCTCAAGGGTCCGCCTATGCAGAGCTGAATGCAGGATTGGTTCTAGAACCACAGAAATGTAGGGCTGGAAGAGACTTTGAGAGGTCACTTAGTCCAGCCCCCTGCACTGAGGCAGGACCAAGTATACCTAGACCATCCCTGACGTGTTTGTCTAAACTGTTCTTAAAAACCTCCAGTGATTGGGATTCCACAACCTCCCTTGGAATCCTATTCCAGCTCTTTAACTATATCTTTATAGTTAAAAAGTTTTTCCTTATTTTATCTAATCTAAATCTCCCTTGCTGCAGATTAAATTTATCCAGTGGACACGGAGAACAATTGATCACGGTCCTCTTTATAAACAGCCCTTAACATATTTGAGGACTTAGGTCCTACACCCCAAATCCCAGCCTTCTTTTCTCAAGACTAAACATGCCCAATTTTTTTTTAAACGCTTCCTCATAGATCAGGTTTTCTAAACCTTTTATCATTTTTGTTGCTCTCCTCTAGACTCTCCACTTCACACTTTTCCTGAAGTATTGGGTCTAGAACTGAACACAGTACTCCAGATGAGGCCTCACCAGTGCCAAGTAGAGAGGGACAATTACATCTTGTGTCTCACATGACACTCCTGTTAATATACCCCAGAATGATATTAGCCTAGTTTCACAACTACATTACACTGTTGACTCATATTTAATTTGTGATCCACTATAACCCTCAAATCTTTTCAGCAGTAGGACTGCCTAGCCAGTTATAACATTGCTGTTTTTTCTAGAAATACTGAAAAGCAGTTTAGCCTAACACAATGAACAGGGTAAGACCCAAACAGCAGCAATTATATGGATCAAATATTTAAAGGCATAAAATAAGTCATTCTGAAAAACATAAAGAATAATTTACTTAGCACTAATACAGTACTTTTCTTCCATACATATGAAGTGCTTTAGAAACAAGGGTAAATGTCATCTCCTTTTTATGGTCAACTGACATGGAGAGAGGTTAAATGAAGGCAATATCAAGATTACATACATTGGACTTTGAACTCAATTCCTAGCCTTGTTGCCCATCCCCATACCTCATTATTTGAAGATACAGTATTTTTATACAGCGTAAGTGAGATATGATGCACCCAGAATACCCACAAAACTGCCTGTACCTTTTAGCAGCAGGATGAAAATTTATCACTTTAAAATGTAAAAGAAAAAAATATTTAAAATACGTACTTACCTCTATGACGTTGTGGCAAGACTTGCAATAAAATCTGCCTTCATCAGTAAGACCCCAGTTTACAACAGAACACTGTACACAAGGTTCACTGTAATCTCTCTAAGTGGAACAAAAGCAAAGGTTGTTTTAGTATTAAATTCATTTGATCTCATTTATTGTGAGTATTTCTTACCAGGCAAACTATTGGGATTGAAATATTTACAGAACAAAATGTGGTTAACAAAACATTTTAGTAGATGGCAGAGTGATCATACCACTTACAGGACCAACAGTTACATAAGATTTAGGACCACTCAATCCCTTCTTCAGTTCATCCATTATAAAGTCAGAAAGGACCACTATAATAATCTAGTCTGATATCCTGTATGACGCAGGCCATGGGCCTCCCCGAATTAATTTTTGTTTGAACTAGCGCACATCTTTTAGAAAAACTTCCAGCCTCGATTTAAAAGTTTCCAATGATGAAGAATCCACCAAAACCTTTGGAAAATTGTTCCAATGGTTAGTTACCCTCACGGATAAAAAAAAATTGTACCTCATTTCCAGCCTGAATTTGTCTAGCTTCAAATTCCAGAAATCTTTTTCTATAGCTTTGTCTGCTAGACTGAGGAGCCCATTAACAATTTTTTGCTCCCCCCATAGGCACTTATAAACTGTGATCAAGTCACCCCTTAACCTTCTCTTTGTTAAACTAATTAGATTTGAGATTTTTGGGTCTATCACTGTAATGTATGTTTTCCAATTCTTTACCTGACCTGTGTTAACTTTTGAACATGGCAAAACTGATACAGGGGAAAACCCATGTATCCTATGTCTAGAATACATGACACCACAGGGCATTAATGAAAACATTAGGAAGGGAAGAGAATAGTAGAGGACAGTCATAAAAGGAAACAAAGGGAAACTTTGGTAAGCTTTTTGAACACTGGAAAAAGTTAGAGAACACAAGGAATGGAAGAAAGCCTGCAAGAATAAAAGGCGACCAGAGACCCAAGAAAAGAGGAGGTCTCATTAAAGAAGGAATGAGGAGATGGGAGAGAATCAATCCTAAAATTCTGTTTGAAAAATGTTAGTTTACTCAGAGTCATCTGCATGACTTGCAGAGTTTAATGAGAGATTAAAACAGGTTGCGTAGTCCAGCTACTAGAAAAAAAACAAGCTAACCCATGATTTACCAGTCAGTGCAGGATCATGGATCCCCTCACCCCAAAAGTCACTTGCACTGATTTGCCCACAGTGAATCCTAAATCTATGTCAGTGTCCTTTCATCATGCAAAACGCAAAGTTGTTATTTCAATGAACCCTGTGAAGCATTACATTTTCTTAAATCAGAGCTCTTCCGCCAATCCTTAGAAACAGCCGTCTTATGTTTCCAAAACTCTAGCAAACCTGGGACTGAAACTAGTTAATGATCAGTAGATTCCCAGTATTTCTGAAATTCGGTCATGCTCAGGATTATTTTGCACTGGATCTTTCTAATAAGAAGATACAAGCCTGCTACATACAAATAAACTCTGCTACCTCCTGAAAAACCACCATCTCCCCCAAAACAAGCCCCCCAGTCTCTAAGCCCCCCCAGCACCAACCCCTCAGACCAACAGGTCCTGAAAAAGACCACAGACCATGCCCATTTTGTACTCTTCCCACAATCTCCCCTTCCTCACCCCCCCACCCATGATCTCAAAAACAGCTCACACCAAACCACGCTATTACCTACAAGCCCCACCCCATCCTCACCACCACCCCACAACTTATGTCCTCAAAAGTGCATTACCCCATAACAACCACCCCATTACCTACACCCCCACCTCAACCCCAACCCAACCTACTCCAGCCTCACCTCCCAACCCATACCTTCAAAAACGCCTCACCCTAAAACTACCCCCACTACCTGTACCCCACCACCTCAACCCCACCCAATCTACCCCCCACCCCGCCCACAACCACCCCCTCGCCTACCCCAGCCCCACCTCAACCCTCACTCCCCACACACACAACCCACGTGCTCGCACTCCTCCCACCACAACCGCCCCATTACCTACCCCCACCTCACTCCTCACCCAACCTACCTCCATCCTCACCCCCGCCCACGAGCCCCTCCTGCACCACCCCATGACCGCCCCGCTCCCTGTCCTGCCCCCTCCGCCCCCCCGAGGGGAGTAAACCCGGCACGGGGCGGCTCCGGACACCTCTCACCGTGTCCTCTTCCTCCATGCCTGGGACGCCTCACCCCCCGCGCGGCCTCGGGCCCCGAGCCATGGCAACGGCCTGCGGAGCGCTGGGGAAGCCCAACCGGCCGGGAACCGGGGCCGCGCGCTTGGGTTCCGGCAGCAATGGATGGGGGCCGCCTGACGCGCGGCACGTGCTGGGGCTGGCGCCCTGGGGCCGCTGCTGGGTTGGCCTCTCAGCTCCGCCGGGACTGCCCGCGTGCGCTGGCTGGCTGGCCCGGTCCCGACCACCTCCCTCCTGCCCCCTGGTCCCCGCGATTCCCCGCCGCCGCGCGGAGGTGGAGCCAATGTCCATTCCCTCTGCACAGCCTGGGTGGGAAGGGAAGCTGCCCTGCAGAATTGAGTATCAGCCACACCGCTAAAGGGGCCCGAGGAAGAAGTTACAGTCAATATTTTAGCCCTCATTTAGCCAATTCATGACCGAGCCCGAGACTTGTAGTGCAAAAAGCAGGTGCCCCTTGCTGCATGAGCTAAAGGAGGATCACCTTGCAGCTGTCAACCTTTTACAGGACGCACGAGTGGAACTCAGATCCATTCTTTCCTAATGTGGGTTGCACTTCATTTTTTTTATAGTAAACCATTATTTCTATGATATTTCAAACAAAACAATCTTTTAAATGTAAAGAGTTAAGACTGTACCAAATTGGAGACATGGTCTGAAGTAAATAGGATGAAATTTAGTAAGGACAAATGCAAAGTACTCCACTTAGGAAGGAACAATAAGTTGCACACATACAAAATGGGAAATGACTATCTAGGAAGGAGTACTGCGGAAAGAGATCTAGGGGTCATAGTGGACCACAAGCTAAATATGGCTTTGTCTACACCATGCGGCTTTTAGCGACATGGCTGTGCTACTGTTTGTCAGCAGCAGAGACTTCTCCCGCGGACAAAAAACTTCCACCCCCCAATGAGCAGCGGTGACTTTGTCAGCGGGAGAGCACTCTTGCCAACAAAGCGCTGTTCGCACTGTCGCTTTTCCTCCACAAAACATTTGCCTTGTGGTGTGTGTCTATGTGTGTGTGTTTTTAGCACCTCTGAACAACAAAAGTTTTGTCATTCACTTGCCAGTGTAGATTATGGGTCAACAGTGTAATGCTGTTGCAAAAAAAGCAAACATCATTCTGGGATGTATCAAGGAGTGTTGTAAGCAAGACACAAGAAGTCATTCTTCTGCTCTACTCCACTCTGATTAGGCCTCAACTGGAGTATTGTGTCCAGTTCTGGGTGCCACATTTCAGGAAAGACATGGACAAATTGGAGAAAGTCCAGAGAAGAGCAACAAAAATGATTAACGGTCTAGAAAACATGACCTATAAGGGAAGACTGAAAAAAAATGGGTTTGTTTAGCCTGGAAAAGAGAAGACTGAGAAGGGACATGATAACAGTTTTCAAGTACATAAAAGGTTGTTACAAGGAGGAGGGAGAAAAATTGTTCTTCTTAACCTCTGAGGATAGAACAAGAAGCAATGGGCTTAAATTGCAGCAAGGGAGGTTTAGGTTGGACAGTAGGAAAAACTTCCTGTCAGGTTGGTTAAGCACGGGAATAAATTGCCTCAAGACCTTGAGGAATCTCCAGCGCTGGAGATTTTTAAAAGCAGACAAATACATATCAGGGATCGTCTAGATAATACTTAGTCCAGCCATGAGTGCAGGGGACTGGACTAGATGACCTCTCGAGGTCCCTTTCAGTCCTATGATTCTATGAAATACATCAGAAGAAGATGCAAGAAATCACATAATGGACAAATATGATATAACATACCTACCTGAAGGAGAAATTTCTTCCTAATCTTTGTTAGTGGTTAGTTTATACCCTGAACCATTACAGTTTGTAGTCCTTCTTCTATGCAACGTAACTGGGAATGTTGTTCCTATCCATGTAAATGTCTAATGTTTTTAAAAATCCTACTAAGATCTTGGCCTCAGAGACATATTGTGGCAATGAGTCCCATGAGTTAATTATGCATTGTGTAAAAAAGATTTTCCTTTTAAGAGTTTTAAATCTGTTGCTTTTTAATTGTCAAGGGCTCAGTTTTATGTCATGTCCATAAACAGGGCACTGTTCTGAAACATTCTATTAATGTTTGTTTGTTTAATATTTGAGCAATACCATGCTAGACAATGAACTGTTCTACCATAATCACATGTCTTTGCAGGACCATGTGGCACAAGGCCAAAGGATTGGTGTCTACAGCCACTTGAGAAATGCCTCTGTCATTCTGTTCAACTGTCCATGCCATGGAGTTCCTTTTACAATTATCATAGAACCATATTAGATATGGAAAAGTCTTACTACTCTTACTAATTATTTCACAGCACCCAAAAATGTACTAGGTGCAAGAGAGAAACCAGTAATAGTGGCATAAAGATCTTCTCTCTCATCAGATCACAGAAGGTAGCAGCAGCAACCCAAGCAGGTTCCAGAGTAGGGAGGTCAGAAGTGATGGGGAGTGGGAGGAATTCCTAAGTACTAAAGGGAGAAAGAAAGGGAGATGTTTGGAGTGTGGGGGGGAGGAGTTCCTGGAGACCATGAGTGCAGGGAAATGAACCCAAAATCTGAGCTTTATGGGATGCTCCTGGGGCATAAGAAGTCCTGGAGCTCCCAGAAGCTGACGGTGAAGGGAAGGAGGGAGAGATTTGGGCAAGAGATGTGGTTCTTGAGGGATGTAAATTGCTATTTCATTTGTCCTGGGAAGAAATCCCAGGGCCTCCTCCCTTTTAATTTTGTTCTTCCTGATCCCTGGTTTGGTTTGGTTTTTGTGGTTGCACCTCTGTACAGAGAGGCCAGAAGAAGAAGGGAAGAAGTTACAGCAATAGGATTATGTAGATACTTAGCAAGGCTAACACACAACATGATGATCAATGGAGGTTTGGTTGGGAAGGTCGGGGGTGTCAGGAGATCACAATCCTGACCTGACCTTGAGTTAAAATCCTGTATCTGCCAGTGCTTTGCTGTCTCAGTTTTCTTATTTCTACTTGGGGACAGTAATACAAATGCAATTGGTCTGTGGAGTTAATTAGCACAAAATATCCCTGAGGCCAAATACTTGGCAGAATTAAAATAAATGGGACATTTATACAATGGGGAAAACATCCAGAGTTACAACAGTTAGGATTTAAAAAAACAAAGTTTGGAAGAGCTACAAACCCTTATGCTTTAGGGCATAAACCAGCCTCTAACTACTGGGGGTTATAAAGAAACTCTCTTTATGGACAGGTTATCCAATACATTTCTTCTGCAGAGTTACTTGCGCCTGTCTCTAAAGCTCTGGTACTGGCCACTGTCAAAGACAGGCCACTGTTTCAATCCCCCATGGCAATTAGAGAAATTCCTACAGCATAAGGGTCTTGCCAGGATTAATTTAGTTAATCTCTATACAATGCTTTGAACATGTATAGTGATATATAAATGCAAAGTATATTTTTTTCAGTTGAGGCAGTTGAACATGGAGATGGTAAAAGCCTGATGTTGTGGCTCACGATGGGTGTTCCATGCATAGAAATGTAGAGCTGGAAGGGTCCTCAACAGGTCATCCCCCTGCTTTGAGGCTGGATTAAGTGCACCTACACTATCCCTGACAGGTGTTAGTCTAACCTAGATTTAAAAACCTCCAATGACACAGATTCCACAGCCTCTCTTGGAAGCCTATTCCTATTATCCTTATAGTTTGAAAGTTTTTCCTAATATCTAATTGTGACATTGCACTCCATATGTTTTATGAAAATATGCTTATGAGTGTGAATATGATATAACTGGAATATGCTTTATGCAAAAGGTCTCTTGTAAGGTATCATAACAAAGGTTATGACCTACTGAATATATTCCTCCTATTTGTATGTATGTATCATTCTTGTGATTAATACCTGAGGGAGCAAACAGCTGCGTATATCTCTCTATCAGTTTTATAGATGGCGGACAATTTATAAGTTTACCCTGTATAAGCTTTATACAGAGTAAAACGGATTTATTTGGGGGTTTGGATCCCATTGGGAACTGGGTGTCTGGGTGCTGGAGATAGGTGACCTGCTGAGCAGTTTTTGGTTAAAGTCTACTGCTTTGAAGCATGGACCAGACCTGGATCTGTATTGCAGCAGGCTAGCATGTCTGGCTCAACAAGACAGGGGTCTGGAGTCCAGAGCTGACAGGGAAAACAGGTTCAGAGGTAATTCCAGCACGTCAGGTGACAGTCCCAAGGGGGTCTCTGTGACCGAACCCGTCACACTAATCTAAATCTCCCTTGCTGCAGATTAAGCTGATTACTTCTTGTTCTACCAACATGTAGAACAATTGATCGCCATCCTCTTTATAACAGCCCTTAATGTATTTGAAAATTGCTATCAAGTCTCCCCTCAGTCTTCTTTTCTTAAGACTAAACATCCCCAGGTTTTTTAATCTTTCCTCACAGGTCAGGTTTTCTAAATCTTTTACCATTTATCATTTTTGGACTTTCTCCAATTTGTCCACATCTTTCTTAAAGTGTAGCATCCAAATCTGGACACAATACTCCAAATGAGGCCTCACCAGTGCTGAGTAGAGCAGGAGAATTACTTCCCATGTCTTCCACACAACACTCCTATTGATACATCCCAGAATTATGTTAGCCTGAGAATATAGTGAGGATCTATGGGAAGAGAGGGTAAATAGGCCCCAAGGTTGTTATATCCATCACTATAGCCAATGCACAATTGTTCGCTACAGTACATTTTCTAGTATGATGGCCAATCTAGTTTCTTATCCCAAGAGATAAGGTTCCCACCACATCCCTTGATAGACTGTTCCAGTTCAACACCTTGCTGTCAAAGTTTTTCCTCATCATTAGCCTAAATTTCCCTTTTATTAGTTGCTTTCCAATTACTCCTAGTTACATCCATGTGTAATACCCCAGTAATTCCCTGCTCTCCAGGGACTGACCTGCTTTGTAAAGTTTACTTTGAGATGTACTGATGAAAAGTTTTATATAAGAACTAGGCATTATGTTGTTGTTATTATTTATCCAGGTCACCAGTTCATGTAATTTATGCACAAAGCTGCACCGCCCCAACAAGAGCAGTGGGAGACATGCCTCATGGAGGTACAATGCTTCCTTGAGCTCCTAGGCATACACTGGGAGTGCACTTTTGCCATCCTTTAGAATGATGCATTGTGTTCCCCTCTCTGTGCCTCACAAATTCAGCTGGCTGAGTTGGAGGAGGATAGACTCATAGCCTTGCATTCTCCCCAGCCTCTTCAGGGTGATTTACACAGCTGGGGTGCTAAGGAGGGGACTCAAGCAGAGAAAGGAGGCTCCATGTTCCCTTCCTCTTGTGTATGTGTCAGTCATAATCTGGCTCTTGTTGTTTACACTCTAATGATATCCGTAGATTATTATAATCCACTTAGTTGTCACTTAATCAAGCTATACATATATAGCTCTTTTGACCATTCCTCATGAATCAGTCCCTCCAGTTCCTTATCGCCAGTGTTGCTCTTCTCGGAGCTTCCTACACTTTGTCAAGATCTTCCTGGCAATGTGGTGTCCGGGTATGTACACAGTATTCCAGTTAGGTTGTACCAAATTTGTATAGGAGGGCACCATTATTTCCTTTATACAATGTGCTGTGGGACTTCATTCATATATGTGAAGAGCTTTGAGATGAAAAGAGCTATATAAGTATAAAGTATTAATATTACATTGCTTTTAAAATTCACTTTTAATTAAAAAACATTAGGGCCAGATGTTTGAAAATGGTCTCCAATACTGTGTTTATCAATGATAATGTTTGGATGTCTAAATGCTAGGGTCTTTGTTGGTGATTAATTGACCCCACAAAACAGGAAACCTGGTTTAAGTCCCTTTAAAACCATGGCCCATAAAGTGAGAACATGGGAAAAAATGAAAACATTTATGCAGAAACAGGTGAAAGTCACTTGACAGCTGTGGTTTCACTGATTTTGGGGGATGGGCCAGGAGCTAGAGGGGAACAATGTATGTTCAAGAAAAAAAAGCTATTACTTGTACCAGCTATCAGGATGTCATCTTTTTCTCAGTGTGAGTGGGATTAACACTTGTAATTCCCACTAATGGGAATTGTAACACCCATAAATTCCTTGCATATTAAAAAGATGATTATCAACCCTGTAGAAGTGTAACAAATACTTTAATGAAATAGATCCCACTTGTTATTTTAATTTCCGTATTTTTAGTATGTGTAAATCCTAGTCTGGGACAGTGAGGCTATATCATTTGCCTGAAAGAGGTGATATTTTTCCAGTGAATTTGTAAGATGAAATACCATCTCAGAAAAATCAGATGGAAATAATGTACAGAAATATGGTTAAATGTGAAGACTTCCTAAAATAGAAGCTCGGAGCTTGATCCTGCAAATACTTACACACATGCTTTACTTTGCACACTGTAAATAGTCAATGGGACTGCTCAGTGTACATACAGATAATTAAACATATGTGCCTGATTTTAAGTACCTGCTTAACTCAGGCTCTTGAGTTCTAATTAGAGCTGTCAGATAACTTCCACAAAACATTTTTATATCAGAATTTTCCAAACACATCAAAATAGAAATGTTTCATGGAGACAGCTCAATTTCAGCAAAGTTCTGACAGAACCCAGGCAGGGTTTGCCTTTTTTTCTGGTTGAGCATGTGTGACTTTGGAAGCCATATAAGCTACACCAGGAACAGGAACTTTTATTCCAAAATAAGAGTGTCTACACAGTAAACCCATATGCTAGTAAATGTCTCATATAGACAAGACTTTACTCTGTGACCTATAACAAGTCATTTAACTTTCCAGTGGTTCACTTCCTCTGTCAGCAAAATAGGGATATTAATCCTTACCAAACTTCGGAAAGTGATCTGTGATCTACAGATGAAAAGTGATACATGCCCAATTATTATATTATATAATTATTATAAAGGATGTGTCATAAATATAAAGGGAAGGGTAACCACCTTTCTGTATACAGTGCTATAAAATCCCTCCTGGCCAGAGGCAAAACCGTTTCACCTGTAAAGGGTTAAGAAGCTAAGGTAACCTAGCTGGCACCTGACCCAAAATGACCAATGAGAGGACAAGATACTTTCAAATCTGGAGAGGGGAGGGGAACAAAGGGTCTGTCTGTCTGTGTGATGCTTTTGCCGGGGACAGACCAGGAATGCAGCCTCACAACCCCTGTTAGTTAGTAAGTAATCTAGCTAGAAATGCGTTAGATTTCCTTTTGTTTAATGGCTAGTAAAATAAGCTGTGCTGAATGGAAGGTATATTCCTGTTTTTGTGTCTTTTTGTAACTTAAGGTTTTGCCTAGAGGGATTCTCTATGTTTTGAATCTGATTACCCTGTAAGGTATTTACCATCCTGATTTTACAGAGGTGATTCTTTTACTTTTTCTTCAATTACAATTCTTCTTTTAAGAACCTGATTGATTTTTTCATTGTTCTTAAGATCCAAGGGTTTGGGTCTGTGTTCACTTGTACAAATTGGTGAGGATTTTTATCAAGCCTTCCCCAGGAAAGGGGGTGTAGGACTTGGGGTGGATATTTTGGGGGAAGATGTCTGCAAGTGGGCTCTTTCCCTGGTATTTGTGTAAGATGCTTGGTGGTGGCAGCATACGGTTCAAGGACAAGGCAAAGTTTGTATCTTTGGGGAAGCTTTTAACCTAAGCTGGTAAGAATAAGCTAAGGGGGTCTTTCATGCAGGTCCCCACATCTGTACCCTAGAGTTCAGAGTGGGGAAGGAACCGTGACAGGATGCAACTCTTATTATTACTCATTATTTATTAAGCTCATCCACTAATTAGTGCAGCCTGATAGTTGAATTACAAAATTTCAGGCATACTGGGGAAATCAAGTCCTGTAACTTGTCTTTAAATCATTTCAAAATACAGTATGTATAAAACCAGTTATTCAACATGTAAGATTATGTATAACCTTTGTCCCTAATTACAAGTTACCCAAGCATACTGAAATACTGATAGGGGTATGATAATTTCAGAGGTAGGAGACAGACTGTCTTCATGCTTCAGTTCACTTTTCTAATTAAGATCATTATGCAGAGTAGTCAGATTGATGCATGACTCAGATAAATACTATGCCCTGTTGTTTCCATCAGTTTGAATTTTTAATGAACAGGGTTCCATTGCTAGCATCACAATTATGGTTCTTAACTCCAGATATCATGCAGCTGAACAAACAAATATACATGTTTTGAAATTAAGCAAATTTACTTCAGCCTTGCCTTAAGGTACAGATCATGTCATGACACTGTTTTCAGGATGTGAAAAGCTTTCCAGAATTTTTTAACAGAGCTTCTCCCTCAAGTCTAAACTCTTCATGAATATAATTCCATGTCAGGACCTCCTGTGAAGAGTTTGAGCAGATGTTTGACCTCAGTGATTCTACAAAATATAAAGAGACTGGCCAACCTTTAGAGCTGCCACTGCTTGGTCTCTCAAAACAATGAATTGCTATTATCACTGTTGCTTGTTTTGTTTAAGGTAGCGCACATAGATGCTTTTCAGAGATTCAGCAATGGACAGTCCCCATCCAGAACAGCTGACATTCTAAGGGCATAAAGACAAGTAGGCAGAGGTTAAGATCAGGGGAACAAGAAACAGGTATTTTTATCCAGGTCTGCTAGCTTCACTGTAAGCAGCATTGTAGGAGCATAGTGGTCTGGTGGATGAACTCACGGAGCGTGTATCATGCAGATAGGGCTACATGGAAGAAACAACAGAGAGGCATTTGTGCAAGAAATGCCTGCTGCTGCGCTGGGCATCACAACATGGGGAATAGATGGCCAGCCCTCTGTGGAGAAAGAGGTGGTTAGGGACTATTTAGAAAAGCTGGCGTGCACAAGTCCATGGGGCCGGACGAGTTGCATCCGAGAGTGCTAAAGGAACTGGCAGCTGTGATTGCAGAGCCATTGGCCATTACCTTTGAAAACTCGTGGCGAACGGGGGAAGTCCCAGATGACTGGAAAAAGGCTAATGTAGTGCCAATCTTTAAAAAAGGGAAGGAGGATCCTGGGAACTACAGGCCAGTCAGCCTCACTTCAGTCCCCGGAAAAATCATGGAGCAGGTCCTCAAAGAATCAATCCTGAAGCACTTACACGAGAGGAAAGTGATCAGGAACAGTCAGTATGGATTCACCAAGGGAAGGTCATGCCTGACTAATCTAATCGCCTTCTATGATGAGATTACTGGTTCTGTGGATGAAGGGAAAGCAGTGGATGTATTGTATCTTGACTTTAGCAAAGCTTTTGACACGGTCTCCCACAGTATTCTTGTCAGCAAGTTAAAGAAGTATGGGCTGGATGAATGCACTATAAGGTGGGTAGAAAGTTGGTTAGATTGTTGGGCTAACGGGTAGTGATCAATGGCTCCATGTCTAGTTGGCAGCCGGTGTCAAGTGGAGTGCCCCAGGGGTCGGTCCTGGGGCCGGTTTTGTTCAATATCTTCATAAATGATCTGGAGGATGGTGTGGATTGCCCTCTCAGCAAATTTGCGGATGATACTAAACTGGGAGGAGTGGTAGATACGCTGGAGGGCAGGGATAGGATACAGAGGGACCTAGACAAATTGGAGGATTGGACCAAAAGAAATCTGATGAGGTTCAATAAGGATAAGTGCAGGGTCCTGCACTTAGGACGGAAGAATCCAATGCACAGCTACAGACAAGGGACCGAATGGCTAGGCAGCAGTTCTGCGGAAAAGGACCTAGGGGTGACAGTGGACGAGAAGCTGGATATGAGTCAGCTGTGTGCCCTTGTTGCCAAGAAGGCCAATGGCATTTTGGGATGTATAAGTAGGGGCATAGCGAGCAGATCGAGGGACATGATCGTCCCCCTCTATTCGACATTGGTGAGGCCTCATCTGGAGTACTGTGTCCAGTTTTGGGCCCCACACTACAAGAAGGATGTGGATAAATTGGAAAGAGTCCAGCGAAGGGCAACAAAAATGATTAGGGGTCTGGAACACATGACTTATGAGGAGAGGCTGAGGGAACTGGGATTGTTTAGTCTGCGGAAGAGAAGAATGAGGGGGGATTTGATAGCTGCTTTCAACTACCTGAGAGGTGGTTCCAGAGAGGATGGTTCTAGACTATTCTCAGTGGTGGAAGAGGACAGGACAAGGAGTAATGGTCTCAAGTTGCAGTGGGGGAGGTTTAGGTTGGATATTAGGAAAAACTTTTTCACTAGGAGGGTGGTGAAACATTGGAATGCGTTGCCTAGGGAGGTGGTGGAATCTCCTTCCTTAGAAGTTTTTAAGGTCAGGCTTGACAAAGCCGTGGCTGGGATGATTTAATTGGGGATGGGTCCTGCTTTTGAGCAGGCGGTTGGATTAGATGACCTCCTGAGGTCCCTTCCAACCCTGATATTCTCTGATTCTATGAAGAAGCTGACAGGTGAGTGGACAAAGGTGGGAACATTATTGAACTTGCTCCCACCCCTTATATTTCACCAATGTGTCAGGAGTAAGGACCTGCAACTAGATTGCTTGTCTGCTAGCTTACCCTGCAGGCAGACTAATGTGCTCAGCTGGGCCCCAACTGAGGTGCCTGATTGGCCAAACCATTTGATTGGCTGATGGGATTAGCAGACCAGCAGCAGCAGGGTACTGCTTGTTTGACGTATTTACCCCTGGCTCCAATAGCTCCTGCTTCATCCTTGTTCAGGCTTTGCCCCTGCCTTGCTGTGCTCCAGGTAACCTGGCTCTGACCCTCAGCACTGATTTTTGACTTCCTATTTTGGCTCTGCCCTCTGAATCCAGGTCTGACCCTTGGCTCCAATTTCTGGCTACCAGCTCCTGCTATAACCACTAGGAACAGTCATGCATGTCCTGGTCACTGACCCAAGGGAGGAGAGGATAAGTAGGGTGGGGGGCAGAGTTGACTAGAGCTTTGAAGGTAGTGACAAAAATCTTGAATTTGATGCAATTATAGCCAGGAATGGATTATGGCAATCCAGGATTTTAGGCACCCCCGGTGTTGCTTTGTGTTCTCCCCCCACACACCCTTCAGGAATTGTGTGATATTTGGTGTTTCTCTTAAGGCCCCAGTATATGACGATCCTAGATTTTTATTAAACAATAAGTAGGTGTGTCAAGGTTCCTTCCCCACTCTGCACTCTAGGGTACAGATGTGGGGACCTGCATGAAAAACCCCCTAAGCTTGTTTTTACCAGCTTAGGTTAAAACTTCCCCAAGGCACAAACTATTTTACCTTTTGTCCCTTGACTTTATTGCTGCCACCACCAAGCGTTTAACAAATATAACAGGGAAAGAGCCTGCTTGGAAATGTCTTTTCCCCCCCCAAAATCCCCCCAAGCCCTACACCCCCTTTCCTGGGGAAGGCTTGATTAAAAATCCTCACCAATTTGCATAGGTGAACACAGACCCAAACCCTTGGATCTTAAGAACAATGAAAAATCAATCAGGTTCTTAAAAGAAGAATTTTAATTAAAGAAAAAGTAAAAGAATCACCTCTGTAAAATCAGGATGGTAAATACCTTACAGGGTAATCAGATTCAAAACATAGAGAATCCCTCTAGACAAAACCTTAAGTTACAAAAAGACACACAAACAGGAATATACCTTCCATTCAGCACAACTTATTTTATCAGCCATTTAAACAAAACAGAATCTAACGCATATCCAACTAGATTGCTTATTAACCCTTTACGGGAGTTCTGACCTGCATTCCTGCTCTTGTCCTGGCAAAAGACAACACAGGCAGAGAGAACCCTTTGTCCCCCCGTCCCCCTCTCCAGCTTTGAAAGTATCTTGTCTCCTCATTGGTCATTTTGGTCAGGTGCCAGCGAGGTTGTCTTAGCTTCTTAACCCTTTACTGGTGAAAGGGTTTTTCCTCTGGCCAGCAGGGATTTAAAGGTGTTTACCCTTCCCTTTATTTTTATGACAAGGTGTCTGGCTTGTCTGGTATAGAAAAGTTTGAAAACATGAACTCTAATGGCTCAAAGGCAAGTAACAAGCTTCACATTTATTTTTTTAAAAACTCATTTTTTTGCTTAAACTTTTGATGTTTTTGGCAGGGAAGAGAAGACTGATTTCTGAATGCTTGGGCTTGGCAATACTGCATACTACAACATGGAGGTCCTAATGTCCTGGCAGGCCCTTTGCTTGGAGTGGTGGTGATGCCAGAAGGCTATCCCTTACAAAGAGGAAGGGGCAGCTGCTTGGGGACTCATCCCAAGAATGGCAGCAGGGCCCCGTCTGTAGAGAGCAGCGAGCCTTCTTCTCAGCATTAGGCCAGCAACTGAGATGTGTTTTTGTGAGGGTGGGCTGGGAGTACTGCACTCGTCTCTTCCTAGCACACACTCTATTCTTTGCTGGGGTGGCATTGGTGAGGCCTCACTCCACTTCTGTACATAGTCAACACCCCGTTGAATTGGAAAACAGTCTTGACTTTGTATTCTCTTTTCATATTTGGATGAGCAGTAACACTAAGCATAGCTTCATAACTATAGTTCTAGTTGTGTCAGACTCCGTTTGGCCTTTGGCTTTAGTGTAAGAAAACTGAGTCAAACAAGCTCTACTAAAGAGGAGGATTTTCATTTCAAACACCGCATTATGTTAGTGCACTGTCTTGAAGTCTCCTACAGCTCTGGTTGTCAAACTTTTTGAGCTGAGCCCCCCCCCCCTTTGAGTTACAATTTTTGGTTTCCCCCCCAACCCAGACAAAATTACATATGCAAAAGTATGCTTGATAGCCTACTCATAAACCTAACAGAGACCTTAACAGAACTTTAAGTTACTTACACCTGTAAATTTCAAATACACAGATACTTAACGTGAAGGGTATGCCTCTTTGTCTGTGGACAGTGTATCAATTTGTGGGGAGATTTTTTGAAAGCAGCACTCTGAGGTTGTCCTCCATTTCTAGTCTCGAACAGTATTCTGGCTTTTGTACAGCCAGTGCAGAGAATCCGATCTCTCACAAATAAGATGAACCAAAAGGTAAAAGAGCTTTGATCGCATACTTTGACAAAGCTGGATATTCTGAGCCAACTTTTAACCAACATTTCCCCAAAGACTGTTTTTAATTGAATTTCCAGGATCCTATCACCCTGAAGTTCAATCAGCTTCTCCTGAATCCTGTTTGAGAGATGGGACTATTTGAGATGAGGTCACTTCCTCAGCTACAAAAGGTTGGATAATCCAATCATTTAGTGACGCATTTCCTTCAGAAAAATATTGATCCAGACTGGCTCTGAGAGAAGTCAAGTGTTTCTTGATTGAGTGTTGTTGAACCAATAGTTCAGATTCTGTTTCTTTGAAGGTGTCAGTTAACTACGGGCATGGAACACTTAAACTAGTTTTGATCTTTGTTTTCCAGAGATCTATCTTTCTCTTGAATGCTAATATCTTGTTGTGCAGGTCAAAAATAGTTCTTTCTACTCCTTGCAATGAGACATTTAGAGAATTCAGTTTGTCAAAAAGATCAGCAAGGTAAGCCAAAAGCACAAGCCAGCGGGGAGCACACAGTGTGTCTGCGTTTGTTGAAATTCAAAACCACTAGAAAAAGACAAACTTCATTTCTCAGTTCATAAACATGTTGCAATACTTTCCCCCTGGATAGCCACCTGACTTCCGTGTGAAACAACAGAGCATTGTGCTCTACTCCCATTTCTGCACAAGGCATTACAAAGAGACACGCCTTTGTGGGCTGCACCTTGATAAAGTTCATGATTTTAATAACCGAACATCAGTAAGTCCCCCCAGTTACAAGGGCTTTACGGTGTGTCATACAATGAGCCAATGATGTATGTGGAGCAATTTCAAATATGTCGGCTTTCAAGCCTGCCCTACCTCCAGACATAGAAGGGGCTCCATCAGTGCAGATTCAGACGTAGTCTTCCCACTTCAACTCAAGAGAAGTTATTAAGCTGTTTAAAATGTTAAACAGTTCAGATCCAGTTGCATGCATCTTAATTGGCCTGCAGAACAAAAAATCTTCCAATATTGATGTTTCATGAGAGTATCAAATGTAAGCAATTAAATGAGCTTCTTTTGATAATCTGTTTCATCTAACTGGATTGCAAGTAAACTGGATTGCAACCAATAGATCAGCTTTACTTGATATTTTCTGACGTGTCAGATTCGGCAGCTGCCTGCGCTGCCTGACAGCAAGATCACTTTTAACTTCTCTGTTGCACTGTCACCAAGCATCATCCTGCAAAGGTCAATTGCAACGGAGAGAATCTGTTTTTCCCCAGTTGTATAAGGCTTTTTATTCTTGGTATGCAACTTGATATGATTTTTTAAAGCACTTGCAAGGGTGAATACCACATTTTTCACTGACTTTTTTGTTTAATTTCTCTTAGCTTTCATTCAAAAAAATCTTTTTTTTTCTACCAAATCCTCATGTTTTGTTTCTAAATGTCTTCTTAGTTTTGTTGGCTTCAGGCTATCATTTGCTAAAGTTACTGGACACACTACACATTGCTGTTAATGGAGAAATTAGACCTTAATGGAAGTGAAACCCAAAATCCAAATATGCTTCATCATATTTTCTTGTTGTTTGCAGATTTTTTTCTCTATCACCTTTAGCCATTTCAACTTCTGGCTTACATTTTGGAACACTACCATCTTTTCTACCATTCCATTTTTCACCACACAATGATAAGAGAAAAATCAAACTCCCCAGCGGAATAAGTGCTGCGCAACTGCTTGCTGTAAGGACACTAAATTGAAAGATGGGAAAGGTAGTAGTTTGGAAATGATTGACTGGGGGGAGGGGCCCTCTGCTAGCCCCAGGATGGCAAGTGACCCCCACAGCCCACTAGACTGTTCCTCCATGCCTACCTGGGAAAAAGCGTGCCCCACACATTGAAAACCTGACCTACACTATGCCCTGGTCTACACTAGGACTTTAGGTCGAATTTAGCAGCATTAAATCAATGTAAACCTGCACCCGTCCAAACGATGAAGCCCTTTATTTCGACTTAAAGGGCTCTTAAAATCGATTTCCTTACTCCACCCCTGACAAGTGGATTAGCGCTTAAATCGGCCTTGCCGGCTCGAATTTGGGATACTGTGGACACAAACGGTATTGGCCTCCGGGAGCTATCCCAGAGTGCTCCATTGTGACTGCTCTGGACAGCACTCTCAACTCAGATGCACTGGCCGGGTAGACAGGAAAAGAACCGCGAACTTTTGAATCTCATTTCCTGTTTGGCCAGCGTGGCAAGCTGCAGGTGACCATGCAGAGCTCATCAGCAGAGGTGACCATGATGGAGTCCCAGAATCGCAAAAGAGCTCCAGCATGGACCGAATGGGAGGTACGGGATCTGATCGCTGTATGGGGAGAGGAATCCGTGCTATCAGAACTCCGTTCCAGTTTTTGAAATGCCAAAACCTTTGTGAAAATCTCCCAGGGCATGAAGGACAGAGGCCATAACAGGGACCTGAAGCAGTGCCGCGTGAAACTGAAGGAGCTGAGGCAAGCCTACCAGAAAACCAGAGAGGTGAACGGCCGCTCCGGGTCAGAGCCCCAAACATGCCGCTTCTATGATGAGCTGCATGCCATTTTAGGGGGTTCAGCCACCACTACCCCAGCTGTGTTGTTTGACTCTTTCAATGGAGAGGGAGGCAATATGGAAGCAGGTTTTAGGGACGAAGAAGATGATCATGATGAGGAGGTTGTAGATAGCTCACAGCAAGCAAGCGGAGAAACCGGTTTTCCCGACAGCCAGGAACTGTTTCTCACCCTGGACCTGGAGCCAGTACCCCCCGAACCCACCCAAGGCTGCCTCGTGGACCCAGCAGGCGGAGAAGGGACCTCCGGTGAGCGTACCTTTTAAAATACTATACATGGTTTAAAAGCAAGCATGTGAAAGGATTACTTTGCCCTGGCATTCACGGCTCTCCTGGATGTACTCCCAAAGCCTTTGCAAAAGGTTTCTGGGGAGGGCAGCCTTATTGCGTCCTTCATGGTAGGACACTTTACCACTCCAGGCCAGTAACACGTACTCGGGAATCATTGTACAACAAAGCATTGCAGTGTATGTTTGCTGGAGTTCAAACAACATCCGTTCTTTATCTCTCTGTGTTATCCTCAGGAGAGTGAGATATAATTCATGGTAACCTGGTTGAAATAGAGTGCTTTTCTTCAGGGGACACTCAGAGGAGCCCATTTCTGCTGGGCTGTTTGCCTGTGGCTAAACAGAAATGTTCCGTGCTGTTAGCCACAGGGAGGGGGGAGGGTTGAGGGGGTAGCCACGCGGTGGGGGGAGGCAAAATGCAACCTTGTAACGAAGCACATGTGCTATGTATGTAATGTTAACAGCAAGGTTTACCCTGAAAGAGTGTAGCCACTGTTTTATAAAATGTGTCTTTTTAAATACCGCTGTCCCTTTTTTTTTCTCCACCAGCTGCATGTGTTTCAATGATCACAGGATCTTCTCCTTCCCAGAGGCTAGTGAAGCTTAGAAAGAAAAAAAACCGCACTTGCGATGAAATGTTCTCCGAGCTCATGCTGTCCTCCCACACTGACAGAGCACAGACGAATGCGTGGAGGCAAATAATGTCAGAGTGCAGAAAAGTACAAAATGACCAGGAGGAGAGGTGTCGGGCTGAAGAGAGTAAGTGGCGGGCTGAAGACAGGGCTGAAGCTCAAATGTGGCGGCAGCGTGATGAGAGGAGGCAGGATTCAATGCTGAGGCTGCTGCAGGACCAAACCAGTATGCTCCAGTGTATGGTTGAGCTGCAGCAAAGGCAGCTGGAGCACAGACTGCCACTACAGCCCCTGTGTAACCAACCGCCCTCCTCCCCAAGTTTCATAGCCTCCACACCCAGACGCCCAAGAACGCGGTGGGGGGGGCCACCGGCCAACCAGCCACTCCGCCACAGAGGATTGCCCAAAAAAAAGAAGGCTGGCATTCAATAAATTTTAAAGTTGTAAACTTTTGAAGTGCTGTGCTTGAAGTGCTGTGTGGCATTTTCCTTCCCTCCTCCACCACCCCTCATGGGCTACCTTGGTAGTCATCCCCCTATTTGTGTGATGAATGAATAAAGAATGCATGAATGTGAAGCAACAATGACTTTATTGCCTCTGCAAGCGGTGATCGAAGGGAGGAGGGGAGGGTGGTTAGCTTACACGGAAGTAGAGTGAACCAAGGGGCGGGGGGTTTCATCAAGGAGAAACAAACAGAACTTTCACACCGTAGCCTGGCCAGTCATGAAACTGGTTTTCAAAGCTTCTCTGATGCGTACCGTGCCCTCCTGTGCTCTTCTAACCACCCTGGTGTCTGGCTGCGCGTAACCAGCAGCAAGGCGATTTGCCTCAACCTCCCACCCCGCCATAAACGTCTCCCCCTTACTCTCACAGATATTGTGGAGCACACAGCAAGCAGTAATAACAGTGGGAATATTGGTTTCGCTGAGGTCTAAGTGAGTCAGTAAACTGCGCCAGCGCGCCTTTAAACGTCCAAATGCACATTCTACCACCATTCTGCACTTACTCAGCCTGTAGTTGAACAGCTCCTGACTACTGTCCAGGCTGCCTGTATACGGCTTCATGAGCCATGGCATTAAGGGGTAGGCTGGGTCCCCAAGGATACATATAGGCATTTCAACATCCCCAACAGTTATTTTCTGGTCTGGGAATAAAGTCCCTTCCTGCAGCTTTTGAAACAGACCAGAGTTCCTGAAGATGCGAGCATCATGCACGTTTCCCGGCCATCCCACGTTGATGTTGGTGAAACGTCCCTTGTGATCCACCAGAGCTTGCAGCACTATTGAAAAGTACCCCTTGCGGTTTATGTACTTGGCGGCTTGGTGCTCTGGTGCCAAGATAGGGATATGGGTTCTGTCTATGGCCCCACCACAGTTAGGGAATCCCATTGCAGCAAAGCCATCCACTATGACCTGCACATTTCCCAGGGTCACTACCCTTGATATCAGCAGATCTTTGATTGCGTGGGCTACTTGCATCACAGCAGCCCCAACAGTAGATTTGCCCACTCCAAATTGATTCCCAGCTGACCGGTAGCTGTCTGGCATTGCAAGCTTCCACAGGGCTATCGCCACTCGCTTCTCAACTGTGAGGGCTGCTCTCATCTTGGTATTCATGTGCCTCAGGGCAGGGGAAAGCAAGTCACAAAGTTCCATGAAAGTGCCCTTACGCATGCGAAAGTTTCGCAGCCACTGGGAATCGTCCCAGACCTGCAACACTATGGGGTCCCACCAGTCTGTGCTTGTTTCCCGAGCCCAGAATCGGCGTTCCACAGCATGAACCTGCCCCATTAGCACCATGATGCATGCATTGGCAGGGCCCATGCTTTCAGAGAAATCTGTGTCCATGTCCTGATCACTCACGTGACCGCGCTGACGTCGCCTCCTCGCCCGGTATTGCTTTGCCAGGTTCTGGTGCTGCATATACTGCTGGATAATGCATGTGGTATTTAATGTGCTCCTAATTGCCAAAGTGAGCTGAGCGGCCTCCATGCTTGCCTTGGTATGGCGTCCGCACAGAAAAAAGGCGCGGAACGATTGTCTGCTGTTGCTCTGACGGAGGGAGGGGCGACTGACGACACGGCTTACAGGGTTGACTTCAGGGAGCTAAAATCAACAAAGCGGGTGGCTTTACATCAAGGAGTATTTCAGGCAGGACTTCACGGAGGGTTCCAATAAGAAATGGTGCACCTAAGTTATTGTTCTTATTGGAACAAGGAGGTTAGCCTGGCCTCTGATTGATACATGGCTAGATTTACCTCGCTGCACCTTCTCTGTGAGTGACTGCAGTGTGACCTAGAGGAATGAGTCCCTAGACAGGGGAGGGAGAGAAGCAAATGAGTACAAAACAAATCTGGTCTATTTCTTGTTTTGATCCACTCCATCTATCTTTTACATCTTTGGCTGGCAGCAGACGGTGCAGAAGGACTGCATGCCATCCACATCTCATGGCTGCTCGGCAGAAGATGGTACAGTACGACTGCTAGCCATCCTCATCTCTTGCCTGCCCGGCAGAAGATGGTACAATACGACTGCTAGTCATCCTCATCTCTTGCCTGCCCGGCAGAAGATGGTACAGTACGACTACTAGCAATCCGTATCGCCTGCCTGCTCACAATAAGACGGTTCAATAGGACTGACTACAGGACTAAAGAGAATGACCTGGTCAAGTCACTCCAAATTTAGTCCCTGCGCCCATCTCTGCCCAGGCGCTCCCAGCCGACGTGGCCAGGAGCACCTCGGACACAACGAGGACGGCTATCAGTCGTACTGCACCGTCTGCTGCCAGAAGGCAATGGGTTGCTGCTACTGTGTAGCAACGCCGTACCGCGTCTGCCAGCACCCAGGAGACATACGGTGACGGTTACCTGAGCGGGCTCCATACTTGCCGTGGTATGGCGTCTGCACAGGTAACTCAGGAAAAAAGGCGCAAAATGATTGTCTGCCCTTGCTTTCACGGAGGGAGGGAGGGAAGGGGGGTCTGACGATATGTACCCAGAACCACCCGCGACAATGTTTTAGCCCCATCAGGCATTGGGATCTCAACCCAGAATTCCAATGGGCAGCGGAGACTGCGGGAACTGTGGGATAGCTATCCACAGTGCAACGCTCTGGAAGTCGACTCTAGCCTCGGTACTGTAGAAGCACTCCGCCGAGTTAATGCACTTAATGCACTTAGAGCATTTTCTGTGGGGACACACACACTCGAATACATAAAACCGATTTCTAAAAAAACGACTTCTATAAATTCAACCTTATTCCGTAGTGTAGACATACCAGTGGACAAGGAGTACAGTGCCCTTTTAAAAAAGGGATAGGGAGCCATCTTGTGGAGCAGGGAGTTACTAGATAGTATAACGTATCAGGTGGAACACTTAAGCTTTGGTGTGAATTCCTGTCCTAGCTATTCTGTATACAGTTCATCTTGTACATAAGCACATACTTGGATCCATCTCTCACAGCTCTTCCCCTGATTAAAACTAGTCAACAAGGAAATGTATCTGTGATGGTGAGCAGGAGCCTGACACAGGACCAATGCAGAAAGTAGCGGATCGAGGGAGGGCATGGTGATGACTATATCCTGAAATGTCATGGCAAGTCAGGGTTTTGTGAGACTAGAAACCGTTGCCACTGCATAAATAAATGAAAGTCTTAAATTCAATGGTGGATTTAATATATAAAATTCATCGTATGTAGACTTCAGTTACATTGTTATATTGTAACAGCATTTGGTAAGGTCAAGTATGGAAATTCCTAGGGGCTAAATGCTAGGATGCTCTGCAACTGCAGTGAATCCTGAAGCTGTTCCTTGGTGTGAAGGGTAGGTACAGAATTTGTGGAGCTCACACAGCAGGTCTGCATTCTTTGCGTGTTACAGCTCTTCTGCCCTTACCCCAGCACCCTGTGTACCCCAGCACACAGGGATAGCTGCAATGAGATCAGTGCATCCATGACTGTAGGGATCCATCAGTCATTCTGCCCTTTACAAGGAAAGTGAACTAATCACAGGGGCTGATATAATCTTTAGGATACCACAACAGTTCCATAAAGATTCTTCTCCCATCATTCCCCCTGGAGCTCCCCAGCCATTTGTGATGCTTCCAGGTTTTGGACCTTGGTGTATAGCTAGCTACTGGATATTAAGACTTGCCACTCCATGTGTCAGAATCAAGGTTGGTCAAGAAGTGTTTACTGACCAAGACTACACAATGATGCCGTCTTGCTTGTGGAGAAGTTAGAGAATTTCAGGCCTGCCCTCCCAGGGCTCCAAGATACCACCTGCACTATGGGATTGAATGTCTCATAGCAAACATCAAGGTCCAGAACCTCGGAGCTGGGCCACCAGAATCCCCACTGTAGGTGGGAGTTGAGTATTGTATTGTGGGGAATGTTGACAGGTTCATCTACGTAGGCTGCAAGCAGAGTTCTAATGATCACAGCAAACTGAACATTCTTCAACAAATGTCTCTCGCTTCCTGCATGAAATCAATGTCTCACTTATGCATGCACAAACATGTTTGCGCTGAGAAAAAGTTCAGGATCTATCAAACCTGTGTACTGTCTGCATTGCTAGATGGGTCAGAAACCTCTTAAAGCAGATGTGGAGGGACTAGAGGCATTTCATATGCACTGTAAGTGCCAAATCTTGAGCATAAAGTCATTTGACTTTGTATGAGATGTCACAATCTCACCGAGATCTGGCCTTTCTTCAGTCATTCATTATACTCAAAAGCGGCATTGCAGGCTCTTTGCCATGTTGCCAGAATGGCCAAAAACACTCCTGCACACTATGCTCTTAAACGCTGCATCAATGCAGAAAATGGGTGCACAGCCTGACCTTAAATGGTGCTGCCCCCGGCGCCGCTCCTGAGACTTTTGGATTTGTAGGAGTGAGCCAGATCGAGGAACTTCACTACACGATGTCTAGTATGACTCCATCAACCATGGCTATTCTGACTGCCACAATAGTCCTTAATAGACTGTGTGTTTGATGTATAGCCTCATTGCAAATAGAGTATTTCAGTTTCTTCAGTACCTTTAAAGCAGAATCTACTTTACCTTCAGCACACAAGGTTGTCCTGTTATGTCTTAAAATGAACTTTGCATATAATACTCGTTAAAAAGCCTTTTTTTAAGGGGTGACCCTTTGCCATCAACAGGTACATGGCAAAGCAATGTATAAGTCTGACACAAGCACCCATGTGCAGGCATTATATACACCAATGTTGAGATAAATGGGCCCAGTGTAATTCGGCAGGAAATCAGCCTGCTTACTCACACAAGCCTGTTCTCTATAGCATGATTATTTACATTCAGCTTCCAGTGAGCTAAACTTCAGCTCCAGGAGCTTCCTTAACTAACTATATGTCAGCAGAGTTCTCTATTAAATTTCATTTCAGAAGGCGCACTTGCTGAAGAAAGATCCCACATTCTAAATCGCTGCTAACAAAACAATAATAACGTATATGTCGAGAACTATATATAGTGAAACCTGAATACTAGCTCACACTTATTGAGATTTGGCTTAAGAGCCTACCTCAAAGCATTTCCAACATATTGAGTACAGTGGGTTTTTTGTTTTTGTTTTTTAAAACTCTTAGAAGGCTACCTCATTAAGCAACCGCTCTTTGTCAGTGCCTTGAATGGTCACGTCAGACAGGTTTCATTGTATACAAGAATTGCTTACCACCTCTGAAATTTAGTACCTGTAAGATGGAATGTGGCAACAGTTGAATAGCCTATAGCGGGAGTGGCAAAACTTACTGACCCTCCGAGCCTCATACAATAATCTTCAGAAGTTCGAGAGCCGCAAGACATGCACAACCTGCCCCATGGGGCAGCGCCTGCCAGGATGTGCGGCTTCTGCCCTGATGCCCACCCACAGGGCTAAAGTCCTTATACTCCTCTCCCTGCAGGGCAGAAGCCCCAAGCTCACCCTGCCCAGTTTTGTAGGCAGAGAATGGGGGGAAGGGTATGGGGGGCTCCAGGAGCTGCACTGTAACTTTAAAAGAGCTGCATGCAGCTCACAAGCCACAAGTGTGGCCACGCCTGGAATATAGGAACACTACACAGCAGCTTCTGCCAAGGAAATGAAGGATATACTGTGTCCAGTTGAAATAAAAAGGAGAATTTAGATAAGTAAAATGTACTTAGAAATCAGAATTTAGCAAGGACAGCGGGGACAACTGCTTTAACTAAGTAAGAAAACGATATCCAAATGATGGGACTTCAAAGAGAACAACACCTTCATACTGTACTGGGGAATCTATTCAGCTCTGATTCTGAGAGGCTATCACCTACACATAGACATTGCACGATGAGCAGGATCTGAACATTAGTTTAAAAAGGCAGATAAATGAGAGTCAAATCCACCAAAAAAAGGGTAGAAAAACATATAATTTCATTTGACACAATAAAAGGGAGGTTTAGAAGATAAGAATCCAATTCCAAAGGAGAAGACTGCAAGGATTACTTTATGAGGGTGCCTTACACCTCAGAATTGTTTCTCCAGCTGTCCTTTGCCCCTATTCCTCACTATGGAATTGTTTCTCCAGCTGTCCTATGCCCCTCTTGGAAGAGATGAGCCCAAAGGTAATTTTAAAAGGTTACCTTGTAAAGAAGCCAGAAAATCAGTCAGCACAGCTGTGAAATAATTTCAAATGGTACATTTAGGTCAGATTTGGAATGTAGTTTGCATTGCAAAGTCAGCCAGTGCAATGAATCCTGCAGCACTGAGTCCAGCTCAGAAAATGAAGCAGCAGTCAAGGAAGGAACAAAACAGCCAGAGTGCAGCTTGCAAGGTGCCACTAGGCAGCAGGTCCATCTTAACCTCATTTCAATTGGTTCAATAGCTAATATCATTATCCTGAGTATCTGGGTACTAGGAATGGGTTTGAAACAAAACCCTGTATCAGAACACCTCCAGGCTTTGGATTCAGATCTGATCTTCATGATTCAGCCCTATCACCAGTGAGACCACAATAGAATCAGCTTTCACAGGACAGTGACACCCCCCTCCCCTCCCACCCCCCCCGCAACACAAACACACACACACACACTTAAACTATGACTATTCTACAGACCTTATAGAAGTGCAGCTGTACTCCCGTGTAGCTGCTCTATGCTGGCAGGAGAGAGCTCTCCCGCTGGCATAATTAAACCACCCCCAACGAGCGGCAGTAGCTATGTTGGCAGAAGAGCATCCACACTCGCACTTTTGTCAGTGAAACGTGTGTCGATCAGGGGGGTGTATTTTTTTTCACACCCCTGACTGACAAAAGCTTTACTGACAAAAGTGCTTGTGTAGACATAGCCTAAGGTTTACAAAGTATATGAGCAAACTTTATTCTAAACCAGGAGCATCCTTGGAAAGATAAAAGCAATGAAAAGAAGACAGACTGACTTCCTAGCTGCTAGCTCTGTGACGATAAGTAAATCCAAAATTAGGACATCTTTCTTGCTGCCTTTCAGAAAAGAAAGCAAAGTAACAGACACGCTTTTTCTTGAATTATGCTGTCCACCCACTTCACAATTATTATAGCTTCCCAATTTTCTCATCAGTACCCTTTAGACTCCAAAGTCCTACCAAGAGAAGGAGTTCATATTATTCCTGTTTTAATAACAGGTTTCAGAAATGTGATGACAAATAATTTAGTTTTTAGAAGCCGTGAAGCCCATGGACATTTTTAGAAGGGAGCAATAAAAGGGTTTTTTTAAATTAAAATACAGTGAAATAGAGAACATAGAAATACTTTTATTTAATCACATTTCACTGCTGGTTCATGTCAGAGAAATAATAGAAAGTTCAAGGCTTATGAACTTTCTACTTTTATTTTCATCCTAACCACCTATTTTTCAGGGCCTTCCTGCTGAAAAAATCAAGCATTTTTTATTGCATTATTGACTCCAGACCATCACCAAACCAGACTGTGCCTTACAGGCACAATCACTCCCTGAGCCTATCTATGCATTGGGGTGATGACCAGGTTGAACCAACCTTCAGGATAATGCAGCATAATCATGTTGTCCTGAGGCAGGATTAGGTATACCTTTCCCACCCCTGAATTTAGTCTCACATCACCCATGAAACAAGTATCATTGTCCTCATTTGCAGATGGATCCATTGCATTGCCACACTTGCAGAACAAGAGGCCAGGAGTTGTCTCTTAGCTCAATATAAAATCATGCTGCTGGTGTGTCGCATGTAATAGCTTATTATTGCTCCAGGTATCTCATTTCCCCCAGTTTCTTGCTTCATCTTTTACAATTCTGCGCTATGAAAAACATATCTGTAACAAATGTTACATTTCCCATCTCATGTGCCAGTGGTTGCACAGTATAATTCTGAACAGTTGGAGATGATCACCTTTAGTGAATGTAGATGATGCTGGAAGATGCCGTAATTCCACTTCCCCAGTAGTGATCCTACTTGGATCTCTTTCTCACATGAGCTGCTTCAGAGAAAAGATGTTTGAACCAAATATAGTATATAAATTTGTGGCACATGGTGTACTCTGATGAGCATTCAATTGTAGCCTCAAGGAAAGGGCCAGTATGTGCTTATAAAAAGACATTCTAAATTCTTGAGCATCTGAGGGTCTAAGACTACTCTGGTTGAACTCAGTGGGTGAAATCATGGCTCCATTGAAGTCAATGGGATGTCTTCTATTGACTCCAGTGCGGCAAGGGTTTCACCCAGAAAATCTTATCATTGATGACTGTGCCCTAAATGTTTCCTACAATGAAAGTCACGTGTGGTGAAAGGACACACACAGATATATACACACAACCAAATTATGGCCACTATGGATGTAGAAGCCCTCTACACCAACATTCCACACAAAGATGGACTATAAGCCATCAGGAACAGTATCCCCGATAATGTCACGGCAAACCTGGTGGCTGAACTTTGTGACTTTGTCCTCACCCATAACTATTTCACATTTGGGGACAATGTATACCTTCAAATCAGCGGCACTGCTACGGGTACCCGCATGGCCCCACAGTATGCCAACATTTTTATGGCTGACTTAGAACAACGCTTCCTCAGCTCTCGTCCCCTAATGCCCCTACTCTACTTGCGCTATACTGATGACATCTTCATCATCTGGACCCATGGAAAAGAAGCCCTTGAGGAATTCCACCATGATTTCAACAATTTCCATCCCACCATCAACCTCAGCCTGGACCAGTCCACACAAGAGATCCACTTCCTGGACACTACAGTGCTAATAAGCGATGATCACATAAACACCACCCTATACCGGAAACCTACTGACTGCTATTCCTACCTACATGCCTCTAGCTTTCACCCAGACCACACCACACGATCCATTGTCTACAGCCAAGCTCTACGATACAACCGCATTTGCTCCAACCCGTCAGACAGAGACAAACACCTACAAGATCTCCATCAAGCATTCTTACAACTACAAAACCCACCTGCTGAAATGAAGAAACAAATTGACAGAGCCAGAAGAGTACCCAGAAGTCACCTACTACAGGACAGGCCCAACAAAGAAAATAACAGAACGCCACTAGCCATCACCTTCTGCCCCCAACTAAAACCTCTCCAACGCATCATCAGGGATCTACAACCTATCCTGAAGGACGACCCATCACTCTCACAAATTTTGGGAGACAGGCCAGTTCTTGCCTACAGACAGTGCCCCAACCTGAAGCAAATACTCACCAGCAACCACACACCACACAACAGAGCCACTAACCCAGGAACCTATACTTGCAACAAAGCCCGTTGCCAACTGTGTCCACATATCTATTCAGGGGACACCATCACAGGGCCTAATAACATCAGCCACACTATCAGAGGTTAGTTCACCTGCACATCTACCAATGTGATAATGCCATCATGTGCCAGCAATGCCCCTCTGCCATGTACATTGGTCAAACTGGACAGTCTCTACGTAAAAGAATAAATGGACACAAATCAGATGTCAAGAATTATAACATTCAAAAACCAGTTGAAGAACACTTCAATCTCTCTGGTCACTCAATTACAGACCTAAAAGTCGCAATATTACAACAAAAAGACTTCAAAAACAGACTCCAACGAGAGATTGCTGAATTGGAATTAATTTGCAAACTGGATACAATTAACTTAGGCTTGAATAGAGACTGGGAGTGGATGGGTCATTACACAAAGTAAAACTATTTCCCTATGTTTATTCCCCACCACCACCCTCCACTGTTCCTCAGACGTTCTTGTTAACTAACTTGTTAACCCACCTTGATTATCACTACAAAAGGTTTTCTTCCCCCCTTCCCCCCCCCACTCTCCTGCTGGTAATAGCTCATCTTAAGTGATCATTCTCCTTACAGTGTGTATGATAACACCCATTTTTTCATGTTCTGTGTGTATATAAATCTCCTCACTGTATTTTCCACTGAATGCATCTGATGAAGTGAGCTGTAGCTCACGAAAGCTTATGCTCAAATAAATTGGTTAGTCTCTAAGGTGCCACAAGTACTCCTTTTCTTATTATCTACATGTCATTCCTTAGTCCCATGCCAGTATGGCACTGTATGCTCATTCAAAAAGTACCATTTATGCAGGGGAAAGCATAATTTCATTGATTCCATTGACTTTTTTTCTTAAATCCCAGTTAACTGTAGTAATCTTTGCCAATCACTAGAGAGAAAAATAAAGAGGGTCTGAAAGTCAGGTAAAAAAATCTCTTCCATGTACATAGGACAAGGGCAAACAAACACAAGCAAAGGCATAAACAGTATATGCCCTATCACCAGAGTAGTTCATGCCATTTAAGCAGTTTAGAACAGTAAACAAAGAGAAGATCATGCACAGAAGCAGCATTAGGTAACCACAAATGAGTACAGCTGTTTTTTCAATCCATTCACACACCCCTGAACAAGTTTGTGTTCTCAGCACTGTTTACTTGTAGGGGTAATGTCTTAAATATTCCATCCTCTTTTCTTCCCCAGATTGTCTGTTCCCAGGTTCTGAAAATTCACTGTTTTCCCAGCCTAGTCATATGCTTCTCCCCACTCATCTATATATTTTACTGTCATGTGCTAACTCTCTTACAACAGGCTGGTTGATGTGTATCACTCAGCAGCTTTGAGACTGTTGTGTGGTTTCTCTGTTATGAATTTCACAAATAAATTGCTAGTTCTCACTTCCCAGTAGTATAAATATGCTGAAGCAGCTGCCTAAATTGTGCCCACAAAACCGTGTCCTCATTACATGCATGTATCCCACATTTCAACATGCTGAAGGGAAATTGCCTGCAGATGCCTGTCTTGAATGAGCATATGGATTATGATGTTATAAATGCCGGGGTCTACACACTAGTGCTTCAAGTGGTCTGAAAAAAATGGTGGTTGTGGTGGTGACGGTGAGTCTATCATCACACCCACATCTGCCAGTTCCCTGGGCCCTGCCCAATAACTGATTTTGCTCCCCAACCCTCAGATCAGTCTGATCCCACCTCCCCGCCCCCGTCCCACCAGTTCATCATGAGTTCTCCCCCACCCAGCCTCATCTCTGCTCCTCCTGCAGCTCCAGGGGTTCTTCACCCACTCCCTGGCTTGGGGCATTGCTGCAGAGGGGTCCCAACTCCCCCTTCCCAGGTCAGGTACTGCGGTGAAGGAGGAGGAGGGACCAGAACAGCTCCAAGCAGCAGGGCTCTTTCTGCTCCCTCTTTCCCATTTTCCCCCACCCCCTTTCTGTGAGAATGGTGTTGGTTCCCGAGGGGACACGGGAAAGCTCTGCCTGCTTCCTGCAGCAGCTCTGAATGGGCATGTGGGGAAAGCAGCCAATCAGAGGGTTTTTTCCCCAGGCCATACTAAAAACCTACACCCCTTGATGACATGGCTAGTTCTTTAGAACTCTTATTTCCAGGGTCTGTGACCTGTTACAGTCCTGCACACATTAAGCACCACTGAGCACACAAACCATGCGAGTGCATACAAATATTATAGGCGCTGTCTAGGCAGCCATTTTTTAAAATGTGGCCACAAACACTATTGTTTGTGCAATACTCTGTAAGTAGCTATATAACAGCAATTGAAGAAAAAACACCATCCAGCATAATTATCCCTACAAATGAAAATGTACCTTCTTCTGTGTAATAATGGTTCCTCCAATCTGGGTAGAGTAATACTGGAATATGAGACCGGTGAAGAGGATCAGTCTGCTGGCTACCCAACAAGATTTTTTTTCTTTGAATATTCATCCTTGCACTCTCATCTCATCTATCTCCAGGACACAACAATCAAGAGCTTAATGTTAATTAAAAAGCTTAATGTGGCTACAAAAAATCAGGTCTATATGATCCTGCTTTTATCCATGGTAGGAGTCCCGCTTCCATTGATTTTAATGGGAGTTGCTTGGGGGAGTTGTCCTTAGGGGTAAATTCTCCAGTCAGATGCACATGGCAGAGCTTGACGGAGTGTATTGCACAACACGCATTGGCATGAATGGAGTGTCCCATGTTAATGTAGTGTCCCATGTTATTATATTTACAACCAAATATGCTAGGTGATTTCCCAACAAATGATATGATGGAATCCTTGCCTCATAAAGTGCATAGTGTGAGACGATAAACAATTTATGAATAGTTCGAGATAGGTAAATAGTAAACTGATTTTATTATTTTAAATGTGTAGCAGCATTCCGCACTGGCCCTCTATTACCCGCTATTAATTGGGAATTTTTTGTAAGTATCACAGTAGAAGCAGGACTTAAGGAGGGACTGATATCCTTACTTAACAGTATTTCCTTTGACTTTTATTGTCAGACAAATGTCCTTGTAGAACGTATTTTTATGAAGATTGGCAAATGCAGAACATTTTTTCTAAGTGTTTAATCTGGGGATAAAAGACCTGAAACAGCAATTGTGCTACTTGCTTGTAACTGATTATTTATGAGTGATTGAAAGATCTTGTCAGTGTCTTCATAGAACCCCTGTGAGCCTTTTCTGCAATTCTGAGATGCACAGAGGCCATCGCTAAGGAACGAGGAACTAGCAATCATTCCCATGTACACAGTGTGCCAGAAATGGGGGTCCAGTGTATCCATGGTCCCAAGTGTGTTCTAGGAGGAAATGTATGTTAATATCTCCATCATTTCAAATTTATATGTATCAAACTGACTCCTTCTCTTCTCCTCAGTTTCCCTCTTCTCCTCCCTCCTGCTCCTTCTCCTTCTCCTCTTATCTTTAGTCTCTTCCTCTGCCTTTCTTCTCCTTTCTATGATGGCCTCCTGCTATCAAAGAGACAAAACCATTGAAGGAAATAGAGTTTCCAATCTCCCAGGCATTCCAATCTAAGAATTTTTTTTAAGGCAGCTGACCATACATTGAGTGGCTTCCTATTTAGCCCCCTGCTTTTCTTCTTTTCTAGGGTTTTGCTCCCTGGACCTTGGTGGTGGTGTGTGTGTGTGTGTTTGTTTATATAATACAGGATTTCACCATGACACCAATTTAACCATAACTTCCTTTATTAAATCCAATGGGCTGAATAATATTTATACAGATGCTCCAAATGTGCCTTAAATGCCTAAGCAATCATCCCACCCTTACAGTTACATGTAGTTATAAGAAAAGGAGTACTTGTGGCACCTTAGAGACTAACCAATTTATTTGAGCATAAGCTTTCGTGAGCTACAGCTCACTTCATCGGATGCATACTGTGGAAAGTACAGAAGACGTTTTTATACACACAAACCATGAAAAAATTATCACTACAAAAGGTTTTCACCCCACTCTCCTGCTGGTAATAGCTTATGTAAAGTGATCACTCTCCTTACAATGTGTATGATAATCAAGGTGGGCCATTTCCAGCACAAATCCAGGTTTTCTCCCCTCCTCACCCTCAACACCCCTCCCCCCCCAAAAAAAAAAAACAAAAACAAAAAACCACTCTCCTTTTAGTAATAGCTTATCTAAAGTGATTACTCTCCTTACAATGTGTATGATAATCAAGGTGGGCCATTTATAAGCATTGATCAGGTACTTATAAAAGGACTAGCTCCAAGATGCTCAAACCCATGTTGGCTGGCTCCAACTGGACAGGCAGGTTCTAGCAACAAACAGTCTTAAGAGTTTACCCTTTTATACCTTATCCATCAGAACCTATATGACTGTAGTCACTGCCTCTTGGATTCCTTTCTTTGCTAAAACTGGTTAGAACCATCCCTGATAATTGGGGCTTTTTGTTCAAAGATAACCCTCCTATCTTATCAGCCACATTCCGAGCCCAGTGTTTCCAATTAAGGATACCATCTTTTAAGGCCCTTCCACATCTGCTGAGCACCTGCACTTTCCACAAACTGCAAAGCGTGTATATATATGTTAGCCAAGGTAATTTAACCCTTTATGTACCTATCTAATCCTATAGACCTGCTCTTGGAGACCATGTTGGAAAGAATACTTGAGAACACTAGCTATATATTTAGAACTGCTGCCTGCAGGCCTAAGGGAAAGTTGCAGCAGTGGTTTGGGGTGCACTGCCTCCTTGCATTAGCTTGGCAGTGACTCATTGGCACTCTTCAAGGTGGGCAGCAGTGAGTGCCTAGCTTGAGACTGCAGACGCTTTGGTGTGCAGCTGGGGCCTCATTGCCAAGCAAACAAAAACACCCTTGATGTTAAAAGAGCTTTGGAAAAGGAAACAGAGAAAACATTTTCAGATCTAGCTCCTTTTCCATTTTAAAGCATGTTCAGTAATGGCTAAAGGAAAATCTTTTTTCCCTTTCAATACAGAATTTATTTCTTCACCAGCACCCATTCCCCTTTCCCCAGTAGCTCACATCTCCTGCCACACTCAAGCCTTCTCCAGTGGCACCCTTTCCTTTCTTCCTGCACCCCCTGCTATACCCTGCTTTTGTTGCCTCTCCTCTCTTCCACAGAGCATAAAATACTACGCACACAAACAAGAGTGAAGAGTACTGCTCCATGCCACCACTCCTTTACTTTATGCCTCCCAGTCTCTTGCCCCTCTCCATTCCTCTCCCCGGCCTCTATATCCCCTCCTGAACCTCTACTCTCCATAGCCCCCACTGGTCTTCTGTTCCTCCATATGGTCCCTGGCCTCCGCTGATTTATCCACAAGTTGGTCAGTTTTGTTTTTCTATGAAGATTATTGGCTTTGCAAAACTATCACTTCAAAAGGTTCTTCTTGGTTACCATACGCTATCGTAAAAACTTTAATATACAGAAACCATGAACGTATGAAACCAGTCAGAGTTGTTCAAAGTCTCTCAGGAACAGGCCTTATATGACCACTGCAAGACTTTGGGAACTTTTTGTTCTGCTTACACAGATTTGGTTTAGTTACAGTAATATAGTGAGGTACTTATATGGTACCCAAAGTTCCTTCCAGCAACAGGTAAATGCACAGTTTGAAATATTAATACGGCTCACTTAGAAACAAATAGATGCCTGTGTGTGCACACACACTCACAATGTGAAATGGAACTTTAAAAGGATAGTCTTATCATGCCCTAAGCATCCTGCTCTGCCCCACAGCTTCAGTCATGGTATGGAGCTCTGAGGATAGTGTTTGTTAGCCAGCTGCTGCTTCAGAGCCAGACATGATCCTGTAACTTGTGGTTTCTAGGTCCTATTAAATAGCAGCTATTTGGGTTTTTTGGTTTTGTGATGGTGGGTGACTTTTTTAAAAAGTTTTTTAGAAGTTGAAAGACTTTTTCCTTTGAGAAAACAGAATGTGACTAATTACACATCAGCCAGAGGATCAAGAGGAGTAAGGAAGTATGTGCATGGGTGCATTAATATATACATTAACTTTGGCCTTGTCTACATTGTACACTAGAAAAATAAGCTGTATAATTCATCACTAGTGCAGCTCAACTGGTGATAGTGGTGGAAGCTGCAGCATAGAAAGGGCTCAGGCATCATGACACGGAATGACCCTGTTCTGACAAAATGCTAAAAGTGATGCCTGAGTCCTGTCTACACTACATCTTCCACAGCTAGTACCCCGACAGAGCTGCGTCACCTATTGTAGACCAGTCTGTACACTGCCTGAAACTCTCCAGCCTCTTCAGTATCCTGACCAGAGTTTGCAAGATTAATCTGTCAACAGGCATCACTGTGTGTCTAACTATGCAAGGTTCCAGCACTTCAGCTGAAGATGACTGTAGGCCAGTCAGCAGAACCACCAGTACTTTCCAGCAGTGGCAGAGTTTCAATCTCTTTGTTCAGGGCTTTCTTTTATTGATTCAGAAACAAAGGATTTCAAACAAAAACAAGTCACTCACAACAGTGGGTCCCAGTTGCCAGAGATCTTTCTAGCTTCTTAGCAAGCTGGGAGGGGAAAGGACTCACTCTTCCCCCTAGACTGCAGCCACTTCTGCATTGAGATTGAGAAAATGTCTCTTTGGGGGATGGTGATGCTCTCTGGGGCACCTAGAACTGTAAGCCACTGTGTTACTCCTCTACCTCAGCAAGAGAGCTTTGCTGGAGCTTAAATGTGAATCAGCTCCCTACCACAGCAGTCTGTCCACCTCACCAGCAAACCCCTTGAGACTCTGCCAGTCTTAACCTTCCCTTACAGGTAACATTCAGCAAATCCAAGTTCCCCAGAGACATCTATCCACAGTGTCCAGTCCCTGTCACTGGACACTCATAGAGATTACCAAGAGACAGAATACTGACCAGTCCATTGGTTCAGCTGAGGATGCACACCTTACTTTAGTACAACAGCACTGAGATAAACTTATTCTTGTTTTCTTATCAATTCATTAATAAAGAACATAGATTTAAGTGATACTAAGAAGAGAAGAGATGGGTAACGTGAAAAACAAAATAAAACAGGCTTTCCAGTACCTAATACTTTAGCAAGCTGCAATCATTGCCTCAGCTGCTTTTTCACTTACATCAAGCTAATAGCATCCTCAGACAGAAGGATCCACAGCTCAGAGTCAGAGGCTTCTGAGTCCTTTCTCCCCTAAGTGATGAAAAACAAAGGAGTCCCCTTTTATAGTCCAGAAAAGTTTTGAAATGTATTCTTTGAAAAGTGAACCCAGAAAAGGTTCCTCTCCCCTGCTGCTGCTTTTTTGGAGTGCAGGCCAAGCACCTTCTTCCTTCTCTAGTCAGTTTGCTTTCTTAATTGGCTTGATCACTTTGTTTACCTTAGAAGCAATTGTACTTTCATTTCCTTGCTTGTAATCAAAGCCAGTGCTAGCCCACTGGGGGCTCTGAGCAGGAATATATTCCCTCCCCCCAATGCTAAACCAGGCAAGTTCTTAAAATAAGCAAATAGGGGGCCCCCTTGAGCTGCTCAGAGCCCTAAGCAATTGTTTAGTCTGCTTATGCCTCACACTGGCTCTGCTTGTAATCAAGACATGCTGTTTTCTCACTCATCTATTAGGCTGATGACAGGTAAATCCACATTTCTTTGTCTAGGGCAGGCTTCTTTATCAACATTTTAAGAACATATTTCCAGCTCGCCTTCCTAACTTTTTATACTACCTGTACATACATCACTTGTAAGGCTAAGATTTTGGCACAGGTATTTTTATTAAAAGACACAGACAGGACGCAGGCAGTATACAATAAATCGCAGTAGCCCCAGCCCTGCTGCCCAGGGCGGAAGCACAGAGCCCCAGCCCCACCGCCCGGGTCTGAATGATTGGAAATTACAGGAAGTCACAGAGGTCTCATAAAATCAAGGAATCCATGACAGATTTGTAGTTTTAATTGCACAATATTCATGATCAATGTGTCACTTATTATCATGTGATACCTTACAACAATGGTTTTCAAACTTTTTTTCTGGCGACCCAGTTGAAGAAAATTGTTGATGCCTGCAACTCAACAGAGCTGGAGATGAGGGGTTTTGGGTGTGGAAGGGGCTTAGGGCTTGGGAAGAGGGTTAGGGCACGGGAGGGGGTCAGGGCTCTGGGCTAGGGGGTGCACGCTCTGGGGTGGAGCCAAGGATGAGGGGTTTGGGGTGCAGGAGGGGACTCTGGGCTTGGGGGGGGACTCTGGGCTGGGGCAGAGGGTTGGGGCATGGGAGGGGGTCAGGGCTCTGGGGTAGGGGTGCAGGCTCTGGGTAATGAGAGGTTTGGGGTGCAGGAGGGGGCTCCAGGTTTGGGAGGGGCTCAGAGATGGGTCAAGGGGTTGGGGCACAGAGTTGGGGTACGGGCTTACGTTGGGCAGCTCCCTGTCAGCGGTGGTGCTAAGGCAGGCTTCCTGACTGTCCTGGCACCGCGGACCATGCTGCTCCCTGGAAGCGGTCAGCAGCAGGTCCGGCTCCTAGCAGAGGTGTGTAAGTGGCTCCGTGCGGCTTTCGCCCGCAGGCGCCGATCTCCTCCAGATCCCATTGGCTGGCTCCTGGCAATGGGAGTGCGGAGCCAGTGCTCAAGGCAGAGGCAGCACGGAGCCCTGCAGCCCGCCACCCGCCTAGGAGCCGGACCCGCTGCTGACTGCTTCCGGGGTGCAGCGCGGTGTCGGAACAGGTAGGGACTAGCCTGCCTTAGCTAGACTTTTAACAGCCCTGTCGGCGGTGCTGATCAGAGCCGCCGCGATCCAGTGGCTTACATTGCGCGACGCAGTACTGGGTCGCGACCCACAGTTTGAAAACCACTGCCTTACAAGACACTATTTGGCTAAATAGTCTGACAACGTGTGTTGGGTGCATCTTTTGCCAGTTGGTATAAAGGGGCTTGTAGGGTCCCAGAGGCTAGTTTAAAAAATAAAATAAAAGTAAGTGCAGTTGCTGGTACTTGAAGCTATGTGCAACTGAGAGGAGAGAATGCTGAGCCAGCCAATTTGCAGGTGTAGGTGACTTCTGGTCAGGAAAGAAGGATAGGTGGATGGCAAGAAAAGGCCTTGGGCTGAGGGAATTGTGGGAAGGCACTGGAAAATTTGCAGCACTCGGCTGTAATGTTGCAGCACTAGCCTGCATCTAGTCTATAGATAGCTTGTGGCTCTCAAAGGAAGTTCAATCAAAGTCTATTCCCCCAGTCAACACAAGATGGGTTTTTGTGCGTGGATGTTAATGGGAACACTCAAGTTATATCTCACGTTAACTTGCTAGTGAAGACAAGAACCTAAAATCTTGATCTGCATGCCCCATCTCTATCTCCCAAGTGAAAGGCAGAGATTTGGTTAACCCCTTGTGCTCTGGGGCTTGTGGAGTGACTTTCTACATTGTCACAGTGGCTCAACAAAACAGTCTTGCATTCCTTTGTTGGGTGCTAGAACCGGCCACCCTGTTACAGTCCCAGACTCGGATCCCTTCATGATAGTATGATGCATCAGGACTGAAATCCCTTATGATATTCCCCAATATACTAAAAATTGCATCTCATCTAAAGAAGAAAGCACAACATCAGTTTATTTCCGCACATACGCTTTTGCCTTCTTTTACACCCACAAGGTACTAATGTACTCTGCAACTTTTTTATATAACACACCAATTTTTTGAGACTTTGTTAAATGCAAATTAGTAAATAGAGCTCACACTTTCAGTAAATTTATGCATCTGGATGTTGTCTAATAAACTAGTAGGCATCCATGTATTATTTATATATTTACAAACTTCTATGTATTGCCTTGAATATATAATTTAAAAAGATTGTGTTCATATTGTTCAAAACACACTGATGGTCTGCTGATAAATCATGTGTAGTAGCAACAGCTGCTTAAATGTTATTTTTATTAATTGAGCCTTTAAACAAAAAGCTACAGGTAATAAGTCACTCATTACCTGTCCAAATGATTAAAATTAGGCTGGATTCATCCCTGGTGCAATGTCATTGATTTTGTAGTGTTTATAACAAAGATTAATTTGGCCCACTGTTTTTAATTAAAATAATTCCTCATTAAACTGATGTATACATTTTAAAAACCCACTTGGGGATATATATAGCTTTAAGCCCCATTACTGCAAAAGGGGGCTGGGTGGGCTTAAGGGTCCCTCACACACATCCTTTTGCAGGGTCATGGACTCAAAACGATATGCCTCTGAGGGCTAGTTTATTTCTGTTTTCTGATATGGTAACAGATCAGGAGCTCATCGGAGCTTCAGGGAAATGTCCCAATCATTCATCAATATAATGTGACTATAAGTGGAGATCTCTACTGTAGCTTTACTCTTGTCTTTTTGCTAAATCCCAAAATTACTTTCACAACAGTGGCCCATTACACATATCATTGATTTGCAGTGCAGAGTTTGATACAGGATAAATTATCACAGATGCAAAAGACTGTATTTGTGTATCTTCTGCTTCAGTGCGCAGCTGTAAGCAGCCACTTCTCTAAATGTATTTTATTTTCTGCAAAGTTTCCATAAATCTGGGGTTTCCACTGCTTCTAATTTTATAATTTTTCTTTTAGATTTTTGAAGTATAGTAATAAAACCTCTGTAGTGATACAGGTCATTTGGCATTCCCTGAAGGGCATGTTCCGATGGTGTCTTTAGGAAGAGGCCCTGCCAAACCAGCCAATTGTTTGGGATATGGAGAATTAATTTCCAGCCAGAGCTCAGAGGCAGCTCAGGTAGGCACTACCTGCTGGGGATGAATTCAACGCTATAAAAGAAAGGTGTTATGCTCAGATTTGATCTACACTACAGACTTTTACTTCCTGAACACAGTTGTTAACAATCACATTAGTTGACCCAGGGCTGAATGTGACTTAACAGTCAGTGGAGGGTAGGACAAACAACGTTTAGCATCATGTCTTGTCAGTTAGCCATGCTCAAACACTTGAGGTGGTTTAGCTGACAGTGTTGACCATGGTCTGTCATGATCTACATGGACCACTAAACTATGGTCAGCCCCTGTTGACAGCCATGTTCAGTCACAATGACATTTCTAGGGCCTAGATGGGAGAGTTGTGCTAATCAGAAGCCAGGACAGGGAGATCTAGGGAATCATACAAAGCTGCCATGCATAGTTTGTACATTTGTTTTGGGGTGGTTGTTTTTTTAGTTTACTGCCTGTAAAACTTCATGGAAAGAGTCTAGCTAGGGACTTTTGTTAAATTGGTGTCAATTTGGATAAACGCAGAACCCTACAATAAAACCGTGCCTGGAGAGGGTGTTCTTGTGTTTAAAGCTGAGCCTTTGGTCAACTTTTCTCCCTCTGTCATTTTGCCTTTTGCCCTGTGACAGTTGGCATCACCCTAAATAACCTGCATGATCGATGGAAAGGGCTCAGTGCTCAGGCTTTCTGTCACAGTGATGTCATTCTCCAGGCTTCCTGTTGGATTGAAATGGTTTATTTATTGATTCGTTATTGCACACATTCCCAGCTATTTTTCACATTTGTCTGCATTTGAAATGTGCTGTGTGGCAAATGTCAGTCTCCAGCTCTGCCTTCTTTGCCAAACAGCAATAATATGAAGTCATCGTAGAGTTTAATATTTGTTTTCTTTTCTGGCAGCTTTGTAAACTCTGCTATTCTAGTAGCTGCAGGGAGCTGTGCTTGATCTATTACAGGCACTTCTCAGCTTTAAAATTATGGATGTAAAGACACTTTTGGTTCAGATGAAGTAAATTGCAAATCATGCCTGTTACTGCAGGCGAAAGATATAAATTGTCACAAACTTCTTGATTTTAAAAAAATGGAATTTGTTTTCTTTTACTGAAGGAATTTAATTTCCTGAATGTTAGCTGTCTGGGATGAGTCTTGCTTGAGCTTCTTATTGCTTGGAGAGCACTGTGGGGTTTCTCTGGTTTTTTTTAAGCTTATATCTAAGATCTGGGTCACAACAGGGTTTCCTTAGTGAGATTTATCACAGCAGGTTGAATTGTGCAACACAAAGGTGAAGATTCTTTTATAACGATAGAAAATGGTCACATAGAATTTGGATTTATCAAGTTTGCTTTGTGGATTTTTATTTAGAACTGCTGGGAATAAAAAAATCTTCTTCTATTACACATACCGCTGTCTAGATAAGATTTCTGTAATGAATACAATTTTGGACACATGTTATGCAAAGAAATAAAGAATTATTTTTATTCCATTGCTGCACCGATTATGTTGATTTAATGTGATATGCAGGATTAGCTTTACGTACAATTCAATGAATTGTACTGTGTTTCATTCTTTGACTATGATTCCTAGTTTCCTGTTAGAAATAACATTTCACCACATATATATGTATGTCAGGATTTAACAGCATAGTGGGTCCTATGTTATATTGTCTGCATCTAATATATTTATTGTCTGCGTATGGTGTCTTGAGACAATGGGATGTGGAAGGTGATTTTATTTGGGGTTTTCAGTGCTCCTGCTCTTGGATGCATTCCGTGCAATTAGCTATTTGTATTCATTATGCTTTAGTGATTATGTTAAGGCAGCTAGAGGCCTTCAGATTGCCACCCCAGTCAGGAACAGGTTAAAGAACTTCTTTCGACACAACCAGCCTCAACCCAGCACACTTGTAAGGCTTGTCAAGCCTGAAGATTGGAAGGTCCTTAAAAAGAGAGAATCCTAGCTCAGTGCAGAGGGGCACACCTGAAACAGCACAACTGTAACTCAGAGCTCCCTGGAAACAGAGGCTGCAGATTGGGGAAACAGCTTGAGCACCTTAGCTGCCCTGGTCCTCTCAGAAAGGAGGCTTTTCCTTTTTTTTCCTCTTTGGATTCCCTAAGGCCTAGGACTCTGCTTTTTGTGGGCTGCAGAAGCATAAAAATTTTTTTGTTTAGACTACCATAATTCACCCTGCAAAGGGGCAGACACCCTGAAGAGCACAGCTGGAGGGCTGTGCCCTGGACTGGACTCTGAGGCAGGAACAGTGCCTAGCTTCTCCCCAAAGGGGTGCTTGAGAGGGATAGCCTACTACAATTGTGTACTGTATTTGTGATGGGTTCCCCCTGGGAGGTCACCCGGAACTGGGGTACCACTGAGCCCCCCTGACCCACCAGCCTGGGCTCTCTCTTACACTGTACTGCTGTGACAAGCTGCCAAGCCCTCCAGGCTTCAGCCTGCACTTTCACCAGCATACATACAGGTAGGGACACACCCAGCTGCATTACGTCCAGACAGGCTTTTTGACCAGTCCCTGACTGGAAAGGCTTCAGCTAGGGCATCTCCCAGTTCCTAAGGCACGCAACCCCTCTGGAGTATAAACTCAAAATTATACTGTTTTGTGCTGCACAGGGAACTGTACAGCATAAGCTCATAAAATTCGCCCCCTCCCTCAATGTGGAGAGGACTATGCGACAGCTTTCTGCCCTGAGTTATGACTCCCACACACTGGTTTTAGATAAAGCAAAAACAGTTTATTAACTACAAAAGATAGATAGCTTTTAAGTGATTATAAGGGATAGCAAACAGATCAAAGCAGATTACCTAGCAAATAAACAAAAAATGCAAACTAAGCTTAATATACTACATGGACTAGATATGAATAGCAGAGCCTCACCCAGCCTAAGTGATGATACAAGCAGGATGCAGATTCTTAAGGGGAAAGCTGCACTTGCTTACAGCTTGGAATCTCCAGGTGTTCTATTCACAGGCTAAAAATCCCTTTAGCCTGGGTCCAGCACTTCCCCCAGTTCAGTCTTTGTTCCACAGGTGTTTCCAGGAATCTTCTTGGGTGTGGGAGTCAGTAAAAGAATCAAGATGATGTCATCCCCCTGCCTTAGATAGCTTTGCATATGGTGGGAACTCTTTGTTTCAAAGTTTGGTTCCCATGCCAGTCAGTGGAAAAATACTGACATCCCAAAATGGAGTCCAGTACCAGCTGACATGGTCACATGCCCTATATTGTCACAGCAACCATTATTCGGAGGCAGTCTGTAGCATCCTCAGGAATGCCCCCCAGGTGGGAGATAAGCTTCTCCTAAGGCAGAGTTGGGCAAACTATGACCCTCAGGCCACATCCAGCCCGTGGGACCATCCTGCCCGGCCCTTGAGCTCCTGGCTGGGGAGGCTAGCCCCCGGCCCCTCCCGTGCTGTCCCCTCTCCCCCACAGTCACACCGCTGCATGGGCAGCACAGCTGGCTCCATCCAGGCAGCGGGGCTGCGAGCTCCTGCCGCTCTGAGCGGCATGGTTAGGGGGCAGTGGTTGGGGGGTTGGATAAGGGGCAGGGGGTTCCGGGGGCAGCCAGAGGACAGGGAGCAGGGGGCGGTTGGATGGGGCAGAGGTTCGGGGGTGGTGGTCAGGGGATGGGGAACAGGCATGTGTGGATAGGGGTCGGGGCAGTCCGGGGACAGGGAGCAGGGGGGTTTGGATAGGGGGTGGGGTCCTGAGGGGCCTGTCAGGGGGCGGGGTGTGGATAGGAGTTGAGGGGCAGTCAGGGGACAGGGAGCAGGGGAGGTTTGATAGGGGGTGGGGTCCCCGGGGGGTTGGATGGGTCGTGGGTTCTGAGGAGGGTAGTCAGGGGGCGAGAAGTGGGAGGGGGCCAGGCTGTTTGGGGGGCATAGCCTTCCCTACTCAGCCCTCCATACAGTTCCGCACCCCGATGTGGCCCTCTGGCCAAAAAGTTTGCCCACCCCGTCCTAAGGCTTATTGTTTTCTCTAATGGCTCATTACATCTATACATCTATACAAATTGGAGAAAGTCCAGAGAAGAGCAACAAAAATTATTAAAGGTCTAGAAAACATGACCTATGAGGGCAGATTGAAAAAATTGGGTTTGTTTAGTCTGGAGAAGAGAAGACTGAGAGGGGACATAACAGTTTTCAAGTACATAAAAGATTGTTAAAGGAGGAGGGAGAAAAATGATTCTTTTTAACCTCTGAGGATAGGACAAGAAGCAATGGGCTTAAATTGCAGCAAGGAAGGTTTAGGTTGGACATTAGGAAAAACTTCCTAACTGTCAGAGTGGTTAAGCACTGGAATAAATTGACTAGGGAGGTTGTGGAATTTCCATAAGTGGGGATTTTTAAGAGCAGGTTGGACAAACACCTGTCAGGGATGGTCTAGATCAGTGGTTCTCAAAGCTGGTCCGCCTCTTGTTCAGGGAAAGCCTCTGGCAGGCCGGGCCGGTTTGTTTACGTGCCGCGTCTGCAGGTTCAGCCAATCGCAGCTCCCACTGGCCGTGGTTTGCCGGTCCAGGCCAATGGGGGCTGCAGAAAGTGGCGCAGGCCGAGGGATGTGCTGGTCACCCTTCCCGCAGCCCCCATTGGCCTGGAGCGGCAAACCGCGGCCAGTGGGAGCCGCGATCGGCCGAACCTGCGGACATAGCACATAAACAAACCGACCCAGCCCTCCAGGGGCTTTCCCTGAACAAGCGGTGGACCGGCTTTGAGAACCACTGGTCTAGATAATACTTAGTCCTGCCTTGAGGGCAGGGGACTGGACTAGATGACCTCTTGAGGTCCCTTCCAGTTCTATGATTAACTTGAATGGACCCTTCCTAGCCAGCCATCCAGCTTTTGCCTAGTGGGCATTGCCCAGGAATAGCTACATGTGAAATCAATACATAACTTCAGATACAAAAATGATACATCTATACAAATAGGATAATCATATTCAACAAATCATAACCTTTCCAATGACATCTCACATGTCTTAACCTGCATAAAATACATAACTATGTCATAATCTTATCATAATAAGAATATGGGGTGCAATGTCTCAGTCTTACTGTCCTCTTTCGCCCTATTATTCTGAGTAACTCTTGTCTCATCCTTGTTAGTTCAGTTGGATGGCCGGAGGGCCTAATTCTGTGCTGACCGTTCTCAACTCCCATTCACTTCAGTACTTTGTAAAAGGTACTCAGCACCTTGTTTGATCAGGACATAAGTGTCTAAAGAATCCGCTAGTGTCTGTTTCATTCTGTCTCTGTGGGATAGATTCTCAGTAGCGTACAGAAAGTTGGCCAGTGATATCAGTAATATCAATAGGAGTTGTACTGCTAAATTTCTACTAGTACTACATCTAAAAATGCTATATTCAAATAGTTATGAACAGTGCAAAGTTATGAATGCAAATGCCTGTGCAACCTTAAATTGTCCACATTGTGCATATGTTTTATGATTAGTCTTTAATTACATGATCTCATAATATTTGTTCTGCAGGGTCCTGCCTCATTCAATGCACAGAGTATATGGTGCTCAGTACCCTAGTGTCTTAGCCTCACAAATGTTATTTATCTTCTCTGTGCAATAGAGTAGTATTATTACCATTTTATAGACAAGGAATTGAGGCATCAGGTCACTAAGAGCAAAATCTCCATTCATTTGGAATACCTCAGTAATTATACCCCAACTTGGGACATCTAGCGTCTGATTTTTTAGACTTCCAACTTTTAGAGCAAAGGAGGTGGCAGTCCTGCTCAACCATCTCGCTCACTACGCTCCCCTGATTTTTTTCCCTGAACACTATCCATCCTGTGCACTGAGTGAAGTAGAGGTCCTGAGGAAATAATCGTATGAGATCATAAAATTAAAAATTGTTGCTTCTGCAACCTTAAATCTATTTTTTCATAAATTTGTAGTACCTAATTTGCAACCTAAATATTTTAACATAGTTTTTTAAGGTAGTTTCTAGTTTGGTTATTTGTTAAGAAAAAAGGCAAAATCAAATTCAGTAGTTTGCAGCAGCAATATTTCTCCCTCCACCATCACACATCGTCACTAAATCTTGAACAGTAAATCTTCAGCACAGTACCACTTGAGATGAAGAACTACTTTTGTTACTGGGCAGCAGAGGCAGGCTGTATTATCTATGGATGAGCCACTAGAGAAGGATGCATAACACACTGAATTGGTGCGTTACATATGTAGGAGTAGCTATATTTTGCACACAGCATAACCAAGGATAAACATGAGACCAACTGCTTTTGAGAGAGAGTGTGGTTAAGTCTTCAGTGTTCTGTATTAGAAATCTGGGCTGTACGTTCAGCTTCTGTAACCTGTGAGGCCTTGATTGATGATAAGGGCAGAGGTGAAAGTAAGACAGTACACCCCGGTACAGCGTACCGGCAAGAGCAAGAGCAGCGGCTGGAGCCCCTGGCCCTTTAAATTGCTGCCAGAGCCCCGCTGCCGGAGCCCTGGAGTAGCAGCGGCGGGGCTGGGGCAGCGATTTAAAGGGCCCAGGGCAGTAGCGGCGGCCGAGCCCTGGGCCCTTTAAATCATCCCCGGAGCCCCGCCACTGCGGCTTCTCCAGGGCTCCGGCAGGCTCCGGGGACGATTTAAAGGGCCCGGGGCGGTAGTGGTGGCCGGAGCCCTGGGGAAGCAGCGGCGGCGGGGCTCCGGGGACGATTTAAAGGGCCCAGGGCTCCGTCCGCTGCTACCACCCAGGGCCCTTTAAACCGCTGCCAGAGCCCCCGGGTGCTGCTGTTACCACAGGGAGGGGGAAGGAGACACTTTCCGGTATAGGGTGGGCCGGGGCTGGCTCTGACCTCCCACAGCCCCGTCCCTTCCGCTCGAGGCCCCGCCCCTTCCGGGGGCCAGAGCTTGCCCCAGCCCCGTACCGGTAAGTCCCTAGACTTACTTTCACCCCTGGATAAGGGTTAGTAAGGGCACAGAATTATTAACATCAGCTAGTAGAACTGTGTCTAGAATGCATGGTTTCCTGGTTCCCAGGGCAGTACATTTTACACTATCCTATTTTGATGAGTGGGGCAAAACAGGAGGGGAATCCATTTTGTCTCTCCCATATAGAGCTTCCACGCTGGGTGTGAACTGCTAATGGAATGGTGAGGGATTTTGGCATGTGAAATACAGAAAGGAAATGGTGATTCTCAGTAGTTTATAACTTGGCCAGATATAAAGAGATTTTCTCAAGGCCAACAAAAGGTACCTTCCTGGTTCCAGGACTACCCTTGTGACAAACTTCAAAATCCTGCTGCAAACCATTGAGGTGTTAGAGCTCTTCAGAAAATGTTGCCAAAAATCTTTTATCATGTAAAATATTAGGCAACCTTAATAAAGGGGTTGCGGCTGCTCTCTTTATAATTATCGCCTTTTTGCAAAATGTAATGCAGTAGTTCTGGCTGCTACGAAAAATAAAGGGCTAATCAGACTTCCAAAGACATCGGGATTTTAGTTGTTCTGAGAATAAAGCACTCTGAATAACTTCTTTGATCTTTTACAACACTGGTAAATCATTTATTACTATTCAACTGGACCTTTTAACAAAATCCTTAATAAGCCCCATTAAAAATATTTACCAGAAAATGCTGAACTTGAGCCATTATAGCTACTTTTTATTTTAACTCTGAGCCTGTATATCCAGTAGGGTTAGATATCACAGTGCAAAGTGGAAGTTTACAAAAAAATTACTTAAAAAAGACAATTAATTTACTATAGAAAAGTAAATGCTCATTTAAAGTTGATTGGATAAAATCTAAAATAAGATAATTATAGTTATAAATCCATTGGAACAGGAGGACTTGAATAGCACAGGTTGCATAGTGAGCATTTTCCTCCAGCATTTAACCACCCCAACTGATATTTCTTGGCCTGATCAGAGATCAGTGTGTTGAGTTTATTACCTAATCATACAATGTACATGCTATAGCTCTCATTAAAAAAAAATCCCACAATTAAAATCTGAACTCTTTTCAAAGCTTTATTCCCAAGGAGTTTCTCAGCACCAGAAGGATTTTGACCAGTATGACTTTATTTCCCAGGGAGCTATCTTATACGTCTAACACTTTCTTAGGCCAGATCTACACTACGGGGATAAGGCAGCCTAACTTATGCAACTCCAGCAACATAGTTTAGGTTGACTTACTGGGGTGTCTACACCACAGTGGGTCGATGGGAGAAACTCTCCCATTCAATGACCTTACACTTCTCATTCCAGTGAAGTACCGGAGTCGATGCGAGAGCGATCTGCAGTGGACTTAGCAGATCTTCATTAGACCCACTAAATCGACCCACTAAATCTAGTGATCAATGGCTCCATGTCTAGTTGGCAGCCGGTATCAAGTGGAGTGCCCCAAGGGTCGGTCCTGGGGCCGGTTTTATTCAATATCTTCATAAATGATCTGGAGGATGGTGTGGATTGCACTCTCAGCAAATTTGCGGATGATACTAAACTGGGAGGAGTGGTAGATACGTTGGAGGGGAGGGATAGGATACAGAAGGACCTAGACCAATTGGAAGATTGGGCCAAAAGGAATCTGATGAGGTTCAATAAGGATAAGTGCAGGGTCCTGCACTTAGGACGGAAGAACCCAATGCACAGCTACAGACTAGGGACCGAATGGCTAGGCAGCAGTTCTGCAGAAAAGGACCTAGGGGTGACAGTGGACGAGAAGCTGGATATGAGTCAGCAGTGTGCCCTTGTTGCCAAGAAGGCCAATGGCATTTTGGGATGTATAAGTAGGGGCATAGCGAGCAGATCGAGGGACGTGATCGTTCCCCTCTATTCGACATTGGTGAGGCCTCATCTGGAGTACTGTGTCCAGTTTTGGGCCCCACACTTCAAGAAGGATGTGGATAAATTGGAGAGAGTCCAGCGAAGGGCAACAAAAATGATTAGGGGACTGGAACACATGAGTTATGAGGAGAGGCTGAGGGAGCTGGGATTGTTTAGCCTGCAGAAGAGAAGAATGAGGGGGGATTTGATAGCTGCTTTCAACTACCTGAAAGGGGGTTCCAAAGAGGATGGCTCTAGACTGTTCTCAATGGTAGCAGATGACAGAACGAGGAGTAATGGTCTCAAGTTGCAGTGGGGGAGGTTTAGATTGGATATTAGGAAAAACTTTTTCACTAAGAGGGTGGTGAAACACTGGAATGCGTTACCTAGGGAGGTGGTAGAATCTCCTTCCTTAGAGGTTTTTAAGGTCAGGCTTGACAAAGCCCTGGCTGGGATGATTTAACTGGGAATTGGTCCTGCTTTGAGCAGGGGGTTGGACTAGATGACCTTCTGGGGTCCCTTCCAACCCTGATATTCTATGATTCTATGATTCTATGATTGGTCCTGCTCTGGGCAGGGGGTTGGACTAGATGGCCTCCTGAGGTCCCTTCCAACTCTGTTATTCTATGATTCTATGATTCTATGACCCCCAGTGCATTGATTGCCGCAGCATCGATCCCTGGTGAGTGTAGACATACCCTTAAAGAGACAAGGTGGGGGAGGTAATATCTTTTAATGAACCAATAGAAGTTTAGTGGACAGAAGTTGGTCCACTAAAAGATGTTACCTCACCCACCTTGTCTCTCTAATATCCTGGGACCGATACAGCTAAAGCTACACTGCATGTAACAATTTCTTTGTCATCTTCTCAGTCTAGTAATTGTGGACTGATGCTGATTTATAATCCAGTCTTTTACTTTCTATTTCCATCTTTCTATTTTTATCTGTTTGGTCCTATCAGTTAGGACAGCTGCTAATAAACTGTCTCTCTTTTCTGCAATACCAGTACTATCTGTCACTATATCAATCTCGGGACTAATTATCAAGAATTCTTTTAAACCCACAATTACTCTTTTAGTAAAAAGAACAGGAGTACTTGTGGCACCTTAGAGACTAACAAATTTATTTGAGCATAAGCTTTCGTGAGCTACAGCTCACTTCATCGGAGGCATGCATTCGATGAAGTGAGCTGTAGCTCACAAAAGCTTATGCTAAAATAAATTTGTTAGTCTCTAAGGTGCCACAAGTACTCCTGTTCTTTTTGCGGATACAGACTAACATGGCTGCTACTCTGAAACCTGTCTTTTAGTCAAGTGATTTAATATACTGACTAGCTCATCTTTATTCCCTGGGCTTCCAATCAGAATTTCTCTGCTAATTTACCATGATTGCACTGCTGCTGACCGTGTTTGCTGTACATAGTAAAACCCTATGACTTTAGATAACAGATATGCCCCAAATGTTAGATAGTGGAAAGAAAATTCAGAGCAAAAATTTCAGTATCATTCAGTTAGAACATGTAAAGTCCTAGCCCCAGAGTGTCATCTCAGCTACAGTGGCATGAAACTAGAGTAACATCTTATACTTTATTGAAATTACTCTGCATTTACACCAGCATACTGAAATGAGAATTTGGCCTCTAGACGTGAGCTAAATTCATCCTTCAAACTCCACCAACTTCTCTTAAGCCACACTAGAAATTAATTTTACTCTGTTAAAATTGCTTTTATATCATTACATATACAGTAAGTTCTTTCTGAAAGCAAGATCTGCCCACCTTAGCAAGTCACTCTGGGGCTGATTGTACATGGTACAGGAATGTAGGGAGTAAAAGGCAGGCCTGTGAGGAGGAAGAGGCAAGAGTGGCATGAAGTCACCATTGCATCCCTCCCTTTCTGGGCTGTCTCAGGGGCCTGTTGAGTCTCCAGTATAAAGTAGAGCAGGGGTTCTCAACCTTTTTCTTTCTGAGGCCCCCCCAACATGCTATAAAAACTCCACAGCCCACCTGTGCCACAAGGTTTTCTGCACATAAAAGCTATGGCCGGTGTTAGGGGGTAGCAAGCAGGACAACTGCCTGGGGCCCCATGCCACAGTGGCCCCTGCCAAGCTACTTTGCTCAGGCTTTGGCTTCAGCCCAGGTGGCAGGAGGCACTGGGAGGGAGGGGGAGAAGTTGATCAGCGGGGCTGGCAGCCCTGGACATGATTCCACCCCCTTTCCCGAGAACGCTCTGTTCCTGCTCCTCCCCCTCCCTCCTAGCACCTCCTGCAAGCCGCTGAACAGCTGTTCCCTGGCACGGAGGAGGTGCTGGGAGGGGGAGGAGTTGATCAGTGGGGCCCATGGACCCCCTGGGTACCCTCGCGGACCCCAGTTTGAGAAACGCTGGCAAAGACTTGGGAGTGCAGAATAGCTAAAGACCACAGCACTGTGGTCACATTACCTCCTTCTCATCCCTGGTGGGCCACTTACATTGAGGGCTCTGGAATAGGAGCCCCTTCCTTCAAGGGGTATTCCCTAGGCAACATTTCTGCTTTCATTTCCTGTCAGAGCACTATGCTTAATGGAGAATCACCCCCTATATAGCCCACTGTGAAATAACGAAACCCATACCATGTGTATGTGTTGTATATTTACACACACTTTTCGCAGACAGATGGCTAGATTCTGTTAATTACTGCAGACACAGTTAAATGATATGTTTTACGTAAACTCTCTAACTAAATAAGGGAAAGACAACCACACAATCAAATACTTGGGCAGCGTTACTGAAATGCATTTTGTGTTTCCTAGCAACAATGCAGGGCTTGAGTTAGAGATACAGTCCTGCTGTGTGTGGTGTAAAAAGATAAAACCAAGAGGAAAGAAAACTGCTTTGATTGTTGCTGGAATTTATGAATTCTGTACACACATCGGAGGGCAACATTTGACCTATTTTACTTTTTTATTAATAGTTCTAATTCCGGTAGATCCCATAAGCCTCAATTCAGAATTGTTTGGGAGTTCGGTCTTAAAATGTTTATTCTCTGCACTGTACTGGTTTTTAAAATGCATGAAAATCATTTTGCCTTTGCAACGGGCTGCTGTCAAGCATCTGCAATTGCTGAAAGAAAATGTTGCATAAACATAAATGCAAATGTGCATGACAAACATCTCTTTTCACAAACTAACATGTTACCCACGTAGAGAGGAAAAAGACCAGTCAAGATCATTACCATCCCTGGATAGCTAAAGAAATAAAACAAGAAATTAGCAATTATCTGCTCTGGTTAATCAGAGGCTAAATACCCTTTTGTGGTATCTAAGTAAGGCCTTGTCTACTGCGTAGCTACACATACTGGTACAGTGAAAAGCAGGCTGCGTCCACACTGCAGTGTGTGTTCACATATGACTGAAAGGCTCTGGTGGGGGGAAGCAGCGGGACACTACACTACTAAAAATAGCAGTGTTGATGTGGGAGGCACTGCGTAGGCATGGAGAGAGCCATGTAGGAGATGTACCGTAAGGTTCTGGCATGTCTTTACTCACCTAAGCAGGGCCTCACCGTCTACACTACTATTTATATCCAAGCAAGGGGGGCGTGCAGTGTTCATACTCTGCACACCACCATTAAGTGCGGAAATAGACTAAAAGAGAAATTCTAGACTCCCTGGGTTATCGAATTCCAAGGGTTCAATAATTGTTATTCTACAGAATTCATTGTGAGCACCTGGGTATCATTATCAATTTAAAAGAAACACGAACAAGTACCCTTATAACCTTATAACTCTTACTGATGATGCTTGTCAGTGAGAGTTTTGACTGAGTGACTAGAGTGGAAGCTTTGGGCACCAAGAACCATATGCTCCATTCTACAGCACAGTATGGAGGAGTCTCCTGGAAAGTGGATTGGGAGGCTGCAGGGAGGGGATGAGCAGTGTGTGCCAGCATTCCTTCACAAAAGTGCCTGCACGCCCTTCTAGGCTCATTGATTGAGCTCACCACTGTGGTGCTAGTCAGAGTCAGGGAACACTTGCTCTGTGCACTATGTTCCCCTCTTAGAGCGCCATCGTTTACAAAGCAGTATGATCACAAGTTATTGCTGTGGTGAGCAACTTTCCCTCTGCAGCTTTGATACTCCACAGAAGGGTTCTGAGCACAGGCTACTTTCCAGGGCCTGCCATGCTACCAGTGACTGAGCGTGAAGAGGTGCAAAGGAGGCTGAAATCCACAGGGCTTTGTCCTGCTCATCTCCTGGATCCTCAGGCTTCACGTGATCTTCATCCCATGCCCCCTTCCAGATCTACATACATTACCCCAGGCTCTGCATCTCAAGAAGGACAATACAGCAAAATAGAGGGGACCCAGGAGCCTCACATCTCTTATTAATTGCAATACTGTAGTGCCTAGTAGGTCCTTTCTTTTCACCCCTTTTTGCACACAGTGCGGGATATCAGCCTAACTGAATAAATAACCAACACCACATTTAAGATTAAATTTCAACCATCAGTAATAGAATGCAGTCGCTGTTGCTGAGTTAATACTGCTTGTATTCTTGAGTTTGAACTCACTATAGTATCTTATTTCATTTCAAATCTCACAAATCTCATTTTTTTTAAAAGGCTTTTTTTCTTATTCTGTGCAGCAACTTAATCAGGATGATAGGCAGTCTGCAAAGGTGTCCTATCTAAGAGGATTTGACTGTCTCAAATTGTCAGTTTTACATTTCTCCTTGTTGTTACAACTACGATGTATTCTTCTTTTTATAACTGGGCACATTTCCATTTTTTATCATTCCTCTACGAATACTCCTTGAATGTGATCTCACAAGAATGAAATTCAAAATTTAAATGACACTTCTTTACATGAAACTTCCCTTACCCAATAAATGTATTCCCTTAGCACCCTCATAATGGAATGAAATGGACCTCTTCAGTATTTTGTAAACCCCTGAGTTACACACACAGCACTCGCATGACTTGTGGAGAGCTATTCTCCAGCTCAAGTCGATTCTCTGCATGTCTCAGGAGGTACTTGGAAGCTTGGGGGACTGGACTCCAAAAGCTCAGGTCTATCCTCTTTCCACAGTGACTCACTTGTAAAATCAATTTCTACATTTGAATATCCAGCTTCCACAATGGACTAGACTTCTGGTTTGTTGTGAGATTGCATGGATTGCAAGTAAGGGAAAGAGATCCCATTAAGGGGAGTGATGCTCAACTTTTACCTCAACCTCACTTTGCAAAAGAGTAAGTTAAGATAAAAGTAACACTTCAAGGGAAGAAGTCTATGTATTTGCATTTGCATTTCTTCATTTTGATTGTGGATGCTCCACTATACCATGAAGTCATTGCCATCAGTCTATCAACAGGAATCACTGACTACATAAACATACAGTACTCTGGATGTTCAACTGACTTCTAGAATTACATCACCAAAAAGCTGTTTGCATAGTACTAAAAAGTTACTCATGCTGTGAATCAGCACAATAACATTTACCTGGTAGCATTCTTGTGGGAAGGTCCCCACCTACAGCAATAGTTTTCTGTATTTATGTGAGATCACAGTAAACAACTGGGCTTCACAGTACATAGATAAAAGTATTTCAAATGCAAGGATTGAGGCACCATCCCTTTGAAAATAATTGTAACTTTAGTGGTCTTGAGTGTGGAGTCTCATGTTCCTTTCATGGCTTCCAACAAAAACAAATAGCACTAAATAGACTAGGATACACCTTCATTTGGAGCTTTCCTACAAACTGTATCCCATATACATGCAAAGTAGAATAAAATAATAGTTGAGGAAGATTAGTGTGCAGGCAAGTGTAAGTCATATCACTTTAATTATACCAGTATAACTATAGCAGTACCATCACCCTAGTGTTGATACAATTATATTGATATGGCTTATTCTTGTATGGAAAGGGGAATAAGCTATAAAAATGCTTATACCGGTGTAACACTGTGTGGAGTGGCTCACGACCATGAGTGCCTAGCTGAGGATAATGTCAAAAACAGGGCAGACACCCCAAAATGGTGGTGTATTCTACAGCTGGATTTCACCAATCCAGTAACAAAGGTGAACTCCTGGATCACTATAGCAGCCTTACCATGGAGTCACAGACAGTCCGCTTAGACTCTCCAGTCTATCTTGCCACCGAAACAAACTGGATTTAATGATAAATTGTCATTTGCACTGAAAATCAAAGCACATTCAGGTTGCTTCCAGTCCCAAGAGACCAGTAACTTACCCCCAGATCAATTGGTGCCCTAGATATTACACCAAAGACAATGCCTGTAGCCAATCCTGTAATAAACTATCTATCTAAAGGTTTATTAACTAGGAAAAAGAAATAAGAGTTATTTACTGGTTAAAGCAAGCAAACATATAGACACCAATGAGTTACCATCTAAATCCTAAGGGTGACTGAGTTGTAGTGATCTGTCAATTCAAAGTGTCTTTCAGGGCAGACCCAGGAGGCTGCCCCTGGGGATCTCTGGCCGTTCAGAGTTTGAACAGCCAAAAGATGCAGTTTCTTCTTGTCTCGGATTTTTATTCCCTTGCCCAGGAGTTCAAGATGATGGGATGAGTTCACTTGTAGGTCTCCTCTTCATGGGTGGTGGATGAGCAAACAACTTAAATATTACCATATAACAGAGGGCAGAGATTAATGGGAGATTAATGCATGCAGCAACATACAAGCATTTCATAGAGTCTAAACACAAAATACATTCGTAAAAGACCAATTTCTATTTTGAGCAAAACTAACATACAGGTGCCCTGGTCTGGTCTCCAGCTATGAGTTTGTCAGTCCTTAGCTAATGCCTGCAGCCTGGGCAGGAGCTGGTATCTGGCCTGCCAGCATCACAACTGGTATAACTGGGCCACAATAGGGGTTGTACCAATATTTCAGTAAAATAAAATCACACCTCTAGCCAAAATAGTTATACCAGTACAAAAGAGTTGTACTAGTAGAGCAGGCCTGAGGGCTTGCTTACATGAGACTGCACGCTCAACTATTGGGGTGTGACCTGGAGAGTGCAACACACCGGTGCACTGTAACTCCCCGATGTGGACCCTGCTGGGGCCCACTAAATGTTCCTTAGTGGGCACTGACGTAGTCAAACAATCATAGGCAAGGGAGTCAAGATACATATTCAAGTGAGTTTTGAGAACAGATGGAGAGGCGATGAAGTAGAAAGATAAAGGAAGATTACAGAGAATCGATCAGGAGAAGGTTCTAGCACCAGCAGTGGTCAGATTGTCTAAAAGGGTAGAAGAAACTGGGTGCAAGAATGGAGATTGAGACAAAAGACCAGATACTGCACTCATTTACACAGAGGGTTGTCTACACAGGGATGCTCTGGAAAATTAATCCAAATTAATTTGTACATTGGATTAGCTAAACCTCATTAAATCCCTGAGTGGGTGCTGATATCCAGAATTAAAGTGGCCTTAATTTGGTTTATCTTAATTCCCTTTGGAAGTGAATTAAACTAAACTGAACTGTGGCTACTTTAATTCTGAATGAGGGTGTTCACGCAGGGGTTTAATGCAGTTTAATTAACCCATTTCAAATTCACACCTTTTAGTTAATCCGGATGGATTTTCCTGGATGTCTCAGTGTAGACAAGGCTAGAGATAAATTACTGAACCAGAGACACCACCGTGTATTGTGTGAAATACTGACAGTATAACCCATGGTTTTACAATCCAGATCCATTTGAGCCATTTATAACAAAGCTGGGCAAAAATACTGGTAAATGTAAAAATATTTATGTCTGCAATATAGAAAAACCTTGCATTGGCAGGGAGATGGACTACATAACATAAGACTCTTCCACTATCTCTAACTTCTGTGAGTCTATGTTACATTAAAACATAAAAGAATTAACTTTTATTTTAATTCATCGTATTATATGCCCATGGAGGTCTTCTATATTCCTATGGGTCATTTATCCTGAGCTCTTACACTGTGTTTATATTTTCAGAGTGCTGCTCAAATCTTAACTAATTAATACTCAAAGAATCCCTGTGGGACAGGTAATGATTATCCCAGTTCTACAGTGTGGAAAATAGTCACAGAAAGGTTAAGTAACTTGCTTGAGGCCACACAGACACAGCCAAATCAGCAACCAAGCTGCATTTAAAGTTCAGGAATCCCCCACTCTCAGTCGTTTGTCCATTCTTTCAGAATATATTATTGTGTTGTCAAACACCACCTATCTGGAGTTTATGGTCCCTAAGAGCCTCCTGCATGAGCAGAACGAAGTCATCCTCTTTCTGAGGGTGGAATAGGAAAGAGGCAGGATATGGAGGAGACACCCCCCACCCCAAAAAAACTCAGAGGGCCTGATTCTAATTTACACTCTGCTTTGGCAGTGTAAAAGGATCTTAAAATGGGTGTAAATGTAGTTAACACCAAGCGGTGAATAAATGTAAATGAGTATCAGACCCTATATATGTTGTTTTGTTTTCTATCCCATTTTCTAAAGTCCCCACAATTGCCATCCTGTCCTGCTTCACTTTGTGTTGGTAACAGCTGTTAACTGACGTGGTACATCAAGGGAATTGCTCACTTGCACAGTGTGGCAAATGTGACAAATAGAATTCTCTTAAAATATGAAAGATATTAAGCTTATGTTTTCAATGGCTGCTTAAAATGGTAAATGAGCATCATTAAATATATATTTAGAAAAGATGAAGTTGCTTTGAATATTTCTTGTCAAATGTTTGACAGAAGTTTTTACTATATTGATTCTCTTTAGATTTAAATAATAAAAAAATGAACAGTTTGTTCTATAACTTCTTTAACAAATCTTTCCAAAAGTCAGCATTTAGAGCCTTCTTTGATATGTGCATATTAATGAAATGTGTACACGTTGCCTAAGAACATTAAAAAGTAATTGTTTTATTAAGTGTTTTCATTTGCATGTTTAATGCAAGTATGGGAACCAGTCAGATATTAATTTAATACAGACATACCCTAGTTGATACTCATTATGTCATATTGTGGCCCATGCAACAGTGCTAGAAAAAAGTAATCTTGGTGGAACAAGAGTTGAGGGAAGGTAGGTCAAATTGACTCATGAATTTAAGCAAGAAGTAGTTAGGTCAAATGTCTGAGGGAGCCAGTATTTTTTTACTATTATATAAAATATATTTTAATATTTATATCAACATTAACATATTCAATACCAATAAAAATCCATAAATATTCATACAATTAATTTCTGTTAAAATTGCCCATTCCATGTCCCATTAGTCATTGTGGGCCCAATCCTGTAGTTCTGATGCAGTTAAAACTCCCAGTGAAGTCAGTATTGCAGGACCTGCGCCTGCGCCCATTGAAGGCAATGGGAGTTATGCCATTTGTTTCAGTGGGAGTAGGACTGGGCCCTTTGTGAACTTTCCTTTACTTCTCCTGTAGGAGTTTGACTCAATAGTTTAGGAAGAGCTGGTTACAGTCCTAAGGGGCTAGATCCTGTTTCCAGCACCAAGCCCAAGTAGCTAGTCTCCCACAGAGGCTGTAGAACACGAATGGAACCATGCCAAGGATGCCACTACAGCCCAGAAACTAAAGTAGCCCTCACCCTCTCCCCATTTGGTTGGGGACAATGGTCAGTGGCTCCAAGTTGAAGTACGTAGAAATCCCTCCCCAAAATCCCGCTGAGTTGGGAAATGCAGGGAGCCCTTGCCAGGCTGGGTGCAGTGGCCTAGAAGCTGGGAATCCAGTTTTTCAAACCTTGTCTCTCTCTGCACAGTGGAACTACCCCATTTCTGTAGCCTCTGAAGAAGATACAAGATTTGGCCCCAACAGGGCTAAACACTAGAAGAGATTTGCCAGTCCATGTACATTTTCTTTTTATGAAAAAAATCAAGCCCAGCCTATCTTTGCAATATATATCTCCCTCAGGCAAATAGAGTTTCAGTGGGACTACATTTCAGTGGGACTACGTTTGACCTGTCACAGGGAACATCTTGAATTTTAGCCTAGGTAGGAACACAGGAAACTAGGACATGCCAGCCAAATTTTATAATCCGTGAGCACAACCAAACAGACTGTATAAAAATGCTTATGGGAACATTATACTTAATGTGGGCATTTAAAGGTTGCATTCCAACCTTAAAATACCTCTCTATTCCCATGGCATATACTTCTGATTTTAAAGTAATTCCAAGTGTGGATGTGCAAGAAATCCTAATTATTCCTTGTAAATGTAACTCATATTAATACTGTAAGGGTCTTTGTTCCCTTCTAGTGGCTGGTCCTCATAAGAAGTTATGAGTCTACCGCTTCTAGTTCAGAGTCCGTCCTTTTGCTCAGTCAGTATGGGTGGTGGTTGTAGACTGAGAGGTCCTAGGTTCAATCCTGCTGATGACCCATCCAGGTGGTTGTTATGTTATATATAATTTTCTTCTGTCAGTGGCGAACTGGATGCTCAAGTGATTAGTAAGAACCAAAAAGACATACCTACAGCAACATTTTGAAAAATTAGTCAAAAAATTGAGATATTCTAAATGTGTCTCTTTTCAGGATTTGCAATACTGCCACAAAAAGTCTGCTTCTGTTGAATTTCTTTGCATCTGCTGCTGCTGGATTTGGAAAAGATTATTCCGGTTCCAGTTTACTGGAAATAGATAAATGTGCTACCACAGAGCCCAGGAGTGATAACAAGAGGAAGGAGCGGTACTGATGAGAATTTGGAGTCTTAAGTTAGTGTCCAGGAGGGGGTGCTACAGGAGTAGGGGAACTGCATAGGCAGCCCAGTGTAGTGTCATGTAAATCAGAAACAAAAATAATACCAGTTGAATTAGATGCCCCCAAAAGCACCACCAGGGATGGGGATGGATCACTTGATAAATTGCCCAGGTCATAAGAACATAAAAATGGCCATGCTGGGTCAAACCAATGGCCTGTCTAGCCCAGTATCCTATCTTCCAACAGTAGCCAGTGCCAGAGGCTTCAGAGGGAGTGAACAGAATAGGGCAAATACTGTTAGATATTATTGATAGGAACCAATTGTGAAAGGTCTGGAAAAAGCCTCACTTAAGGGCATAAATAACCCCAAACCCAAGTGCTTTGCAGGACAGGATTACTGCAGAAAAGGATCTGGGTAGTTATAGTGGATCGCAAACAAAATATGAGTCAATACTGTAATACTTTTGGAAAAATAGCAAACATCATTCTGGAATTTATTTGCAGGAGTGTTGTAACCAAGACACAAGAAGTAATTCTTCCTCTCTACTCAGCACTAATAAGGCCTCAGCTGGAGTATTGTGTCCAGTTCTAAGCACCACACTTTGGGAAAGATGTGGACAATTTGGAGAAAGTCCAGAGAACAGCAACACAAATTATTAGAGGTCTAGAAAACATGAACAATGGGGAAAGATTGAAAAAAAATGGGTTTGTTTAATCAGGAGAAGAGAAGACTGAGAGGGGAACATGATAACAGTTTTCAAGTACATAAAAGGTTGTTATAAAGAAGTTGATAAATTGTTCTACTTAACCATTGAGGACAGGACAAGATGCAATGGGTTTAAATTGCAGCAAGGGAGACTTAGGTTGGATATTAGAAAAAACTTCTAATTATAAGGGTAGTTAAGCACTGGAACAAATTATCTAGGGAGGATGGCGAATCTCCGTCACTGGAAGTTTCTGAGAACGGATTAGACAAACACCTGTCAGTGATGGTCTAGATAATACTTAGTCCTGGCTCAGTGCAGGTGACTAGACTAGATGACCTATCAAGGTCCCTTGCAGTCCTATATTTCTATGATCATATCAAAGGATTGCTTTTAATTGCCTTTTGGTGGCTGGTTCCACCCTGATGTACATTTTTTTTAAGGAGGGAGCCCATGAAAATGATGTTCCGTGCATAGCTAATCCTGCCCCAACATCTAATTTTAAAAGACAGCCACCAGTACAATGTTTCTGACAAGCAACACAGTAAAACATCACATTCGGAAAAGGGATTACTGGACAACAAGGGACTAACTGCATATTTTTTAACATTAGTACATTCTTACCAGCCCTTAAAAATCAGAGCACAAAAGAATTCATTATCTTATCATCTTTAACTAAAGAATTATCGGCAACCTCTGTAATAACTAGCATCAGCATTTTTGCAAAATATATTCCACCAACCAGAGGAAGTGACCAAGACCAACAATGGGAACCATCCATACTCAACAATCAGCCAAGAGATTCAGTTTAGGATTTTGGTGATGATATATAATGCCCTTATATATCCTTGACAGTGGTCCTTAACAGTTCTGTCTGCCTCAATCTTACTCCAAATCTGAGGTTGGCTGGGTTATCCTTGTTTTCTGTCCCGTGGCTTTATCTGGGCCTTTTTGGTTCAGAGATCCTATATATGTAGCTACCTCTCTGACTGTATCTGCTAGAGTACCCCAGTAACTGTCTTGAGAGGCAAGGTGTAAGGTCTCCTGGTTTGGGGCAATTCATCATCAACTATTTAATCCTCACTTCCCTCACAAGCTCTCTTGCTTCTGGTGCTTTTTTCTTTGTCCGAGCAGATAAGCTGCTTCTCTTTGTGACACTGAGCCCAACTTCATTTTCATTTAAGCATTCTGAAAAAGTTTTGTACAGCTGCCAGAACCGTGGGGATGGGATGGCCTAGTTATGTGAACAAACAAATAAATGTTGAGGAAAATGTTAGCACCAGGATTACAAGACCCATTAATTAAATTACCCCAGTATTTTCTTCCAGCTTTTAGTGAGGGTTTGAATAAACTGAGTGTGCATATAACATGATGAAAATGAATGGGGATGTTTATTTGGACATACACTACTATAAATCTCATGAATATTCATCTCTGTTCCATAAATCCAAAGTGCTAAATCATGTGTTTCACACTCGGACTTCACTGGAAGATTTCTTTAAGTAAGCACTAAAGTTCAGATCATCCCCTATGGGAGGTGTCCCTAGTGGACCCAAAAACTGAGCAAATGCAGGGCAAAAGCAGCTGTTGCATGAGGAATGGTGGGAATGGTGCAGAAGCAGAATTATCCCTTTAAACCTCATGGAAGTACCTATGTGCCCTTATGGAAGTGTCTTATATAATTTATCTCTTTAGGAGTGTATAGAAATTAATCTAAAAGTGAGGGAATTTCATAGAGAATCCTAACATTTCTATATGCTTTTTTTAACAAATGAGCATGTAGAATTATATCAAGGATATTATTTTGTATTAAATTCTATAAAATGGATCAAAAAACCTACAGTAAAGCTATTATTTTCTATTGAATTCTTTAAGGAAAGGTGTGTGGCTTTGCCATTTCAGGGCCAGAAGGGGCTAATAGGGCTGGTATTATTGATATTACAAGAGCACATACTCTCTAGAATCATAGAATCATAGAATATCAGGGTTGGAAGGGACCCCAGAAGGTCATCTAGTCCAACCCCCTGCTCGAAGCAGGACCAATTCCCAGTTAAATCATCTCAGCCAGGGCTTTGTCAAGCCTGACCTTAAAAACCTCTAAGGAAGGAGATTCTACCACCTCCCTAGGTAATGCATTCCAGTGTTTCACCACCCTCCTAGTGAAAAAGTTTTTCCTAATATCCAATCTAAACCTCCCCCACTGCAACTTGAGACCATTATTCCTCGTTCTGTCATCTGCTACCATTGAGAACAGTCTAGAGCCATCCTCTTTGGAACCACCTTTCAGGTAGTTGAAAGCAGCTATCAAATCCCCCCTCATTCTTCTCTTCTGCAGACTAAACAATCCCAGCTCCCTCAGCCTCTCCTCATAAGTCATGTGTTCTAGACCCCTAATCATTTTTGTTGCCCTTCGCTGGACTCTCTCCAGTTTTTCCACATCCTTCTTGTAGTGTGGGGCCCAAAACTGGACACAGTACTCCAGATGAGGCCTCACCAATGTCGAATAGAGGGGAACGATCACGTCCCTCGATCTGCTCGCTATGCCCCTACTTATACATCCCAAAATGCCATTGGCCTTCTTGGCAACAAGGGCACACTGCTGACTCATATCCAGCTTCTCATCCACTGTCACCCCTAGGTCCTTTTCCGCAGAACTGCTGCCTAGCCATTCGGTCCCTAGTCTGTAGCTGTGCATTGGGTTCTTCCGTCCTAAGTGCAGGACCCTGCACTTATCCTTATTGAACCTCATCAGATTTCTTTTGGCCCAATCCTCCAATTTGTCTAGGTCCTTCTGTATCCTATCCCTACCCTCCAGCGTATCTACCACTCCTCCCAGTTTAGTATCATCCGCAAATTTGCTGAGAGTGCAATCTACACCATCCTCCAGATCATTTATGAAGATATTGAACAAAACCGGCCCCAGGACCGACCCCTGGGGCACTCCACTTGACACTGGCTGCCGACTAGACATGGAGCCATTGATCACTACCCGTTGAGCCCGACAATCTAGCCAGCTTTCTACCCACCTTATAGAGCATTCATCCAGCCCATACTTCCTTAACTTGCTGACAAGAATACTGTGGGAGACAGTGTCAAAAGCTTTGCTAAAGTCAAGAAACAATACATCCACTGCTTTCCCTTCATCCACAGAACCAGTAATCTTATCATAAAAGGTGATTAGATTAGTCAGGCATGACCTTCCCTTGGTGAATCCATGCTGGCTGTTCCTGATCACTTTCCTCTCATGCAAGTGCTTCAGGATTGATTCTTTGAGGACCTGCTCCATGATTTTTCCAGGGACTGAGGTGAGTCTGACTGGCCTGTAGTTCCCAGGATCCTCCTTCTTCCCTTTTTTAAAGATTGGCACTACATTAGCCTTTTTCCAGTCATCCGGGACTTCCCCCGTTCGCCACGAGTTTTCAAAGATAATGGCCAATGGCTCTGCAATCACAGCCGCCAATTCCTTCAGCACTCTCGGATGCAACTCGTCTGGCCCCATAAACTTGTGCACGTCCAGCTTTTCTAAATAGTCCCTAACCACCTCTATCTCCACAGAGGGCTGGCCATCTGTCATAAATATAAAGGGAAGGGTAAACCCCTTTGAAATCCCTCCTGGCCAGGGGAAAGCTCCTCTCACCTGTAAAGGGTTAAGAAGCTAAAGGTAACCTCGCTGGCACCTGACCAAAATGACCAATGAGGAGACAAGATACTTTCAAAAGCTGGGAGGAGGGAGAGAAACAAAGGGTCTGTGTCTGTCTGTAGTCGTCTTGGCCGGGGACAGAACAGGAATGGAGTCTTAGAACTTTTAGTAAGTAATCTAGCTAGGTATGTGTTAGATTATGATTTCTTTAAATGGCTGAGAAAAGAATTGTGCTGAATAGAATAACTATTTCTGTCTGTGTATCTTTTTTGTAACTTAAGGTTTTGCCTAGAGGGGTTCTCTATGTTTTTGAATCTAATTACCCTGTAAGATATCTACCATCCTGATTTTACAGGGGGGATTTCTTTATTTCTATTTACTTCTATTTTTTATTAAAAGTCTTCTTGTAAAACACTGAATGCTTTTTCATTGTTCTCAGATCCAAGGGTTTGGGTCTGTGGTCACCTATGCAAATTGGTGAGGCTTTTTATCCAACATTTCCCAGAAAAGGGGGGGTGCAAGTGTTGGGAGGATTGTTCATTGTTCTTAAGATCCAAGGGTCTGGGTCTGTAGTCACCTAAGCAAATTGGTGAGGCTTTTTACCAAACCTTGTCCAGGAAGTGGGGTGCAAGGTTTTGGGAAGTATTTTGGGGGGAAGGACGCGTCCAAACAGCTCTTCCCCAGTAACCAGTATTAGTTTGGTGGTGGTAGCGGCCAGTCCAAGGATAACAGGAGTAATATTTTGTACCTTGGGGAAGTTTTGACCTAAGCTGGTAAAGATAAGCTTAGGAGGTTTTTCATGCAGGTCCCCACATCTGTACCCTAGAGTTCAGAGTGGGGGAGGAACCGTGACACCATCTCTTCCCCATTTTGTGATGCCCAGCGCAGCAGTCTGGGAGCTGACCTTGTTAGTGAAGACAGAGGCAAAAAAAGCATTGAGTACATTAGCTTTTTCCACATCCTCTGTCACTAGGTTGCCTCCCTCATTCAGTAAGGGGCCCACACTTTCCTTGGCCTTCTTCTTGTTGCCAACATACCTGAAGAAACCCTTCTTGTTACTCTTGACATCTCTTGCTAGCTGCAGCTCCAGGTGCGATTTGGCCCTCCTGATATCATTCCTACATGCCCGAGCAATATTTTTATACCCTTCCTTTAGTGATTTTGATTACATTACCCAATAGTCAAATAATTTTGATCAGATTCTCTCTCTGCCGGCAGCAGTCCCTTATAGACCATTTCTGTGGGAAAAGGGCCCATTTTCCCTCAGAACAGCTGTAAAGGCTTCTGGGGACAGAAGCATAGTGGTGGCAGTAGCCACTCTACCTGACCCCCTTGGAAAATTTAATTACCAAGCTTCCATTCAATGTGACAGCACAGAGTTGCACATACAGTTACATTTATATAACTGGGTTTTATCATTAAACAAAAACTTCCTTCTTGACATCTCACATAAGTATCCAAAGTACCCTCCATTAAAACTTCAGACAAACAAAAGAGTGTGGAAAGGCAGGTTGCACTTTGAAACTTTTTTTTTTTTCCCTTCTTTCTCTCCACTCCCCCAGGACCAAGTCCCAGCCCCAGTCTCTAAAGGTCGTCTGTTAACTCTGCTTTTGGCTATCAACTCTTTTGTGCCACGTCATCTTTAACTACCCCTAACTAATTTACAACCCTTCAGCAGCCCTTGCTGAAGCAGCACCAAACTTGAAAGATTACTGGCAACTTTTCATAATGCTGCCCTTACTTTAAACCTCTCAAAAGCAGACTGAAGTGCCTCCTTTCCCTGGAAGGCATTCAGTCCCCATGGGCAGGGATCTTCTTCAACTACCCATATACCAAGGAGGGTGGGCTCCTCAGCCACCCCCCATCCCTCTGGGTCCCCCCACACTTCCTCCATTTCCTTTTTAATCTCATCCCAGGTTGACCCCAGCACCTGGTATGGGCCCTGGTTCTTCCTTATTCATTTATCCAAAAAATCCTTTACCCTGGCTTGCCAGAACCCGCAACTACCATCACGAGAGTTTGCGATACCCCCTCCAAGCAGCTACACGGACTGTTGGGGAAGGGGACTTACAGGCTGCCACTCACCTATCCAATGCAATTCATTCGAGTCAGTCACCGGCACCAAGATGTTAGGGAGCTTATTCCTTCACCCACTTCCTTCCCTGGTCCTTCTCGCATGAACAGAGAGCAACAATACCCGAAGTCCAAAGATGCAAACAATTCGATGTTTATTGGGGTGAACTTCCAGCAAGCATGATTCCAGTTTCCTTCCTTAGTATCCTCCTTCCCAGCTCTGACACCACAGAGCCTTACAGCTGTGTCCCTGTTCCCATTCCTGCCCTTAGCAAAACATGATTCCAATTTCCTTACTCCATTTCCCTGTTCCCATCTCCCTCTTTAGCAAAACATGATTCCAATTTCCTTACCCCCATTCCCTGTTCCCATCTCCCCCGCACACACCCCCCAGTCTCCTCTGATTTAATTCCTGGCAGTCCTGCAGAATAATATCACGCAGGTAAACTGAGGCACACATGATATTTTTTAAAATACAGCTGTTTCCCTCATTCTTTACATCATCACTCAAATCTTCTGTCTTTCTCACATTAGGAGTAAGTCAAGCAATAAATTGTACGTTCGAGGCAGCAATTATTATATATCAACGAATTTGTGGGTCTGGGATTTAAAAATATCTCAGCCTCATTATAAAAGTAGCCAAAAATGATTGTAATTTCCATACTACCCTATATAGTGCAACTTACCTACCGCTGAGGTTCTGGAATTCTAATAATGTTCCTGTTCCTCTGTACCTTGGACACTCAGATCCTGATCATTACAATGTAGAGGATACAAATATTGAATGATTTATTGCATAAACTTTGCAGTTCCTTCCGTTTCTGGACTGAGTGTACCTGCCAATGAGCAAGGGAGAGCAAAGTAGCTCAGAAGAGAACTGCGGAACTTCTGCTCTCCTGTCTTTTGATACTCTTCAAAAAACACTCCAAACTAATGTAGATATCTGATTGGGTCTTGACAGTTTTGCCTAAGTAAATATTTTTTGTGAAACCACAAAAGTAAAGCAAAAAACCAAACTTTTCCAAAACTAAAAACCATAACTTAAAATATTGCATAACGATATAACTTGGGTATAATGAATGTGAAAGTGCTTGAAATGTAACTCGATTTAAACTGAGAGTTGCAGGTCATATCATTTGACATTGAAAAGGTAAGCATTACCCCAAGATTTACAACATGGTCTCATATTTCACATCAATGCTATGAGGGATTAATGATCTCCATATACAGACAAATGTCTATTTTTGGGGGGGGGGAAGGATTTGTATTGTAGATTTTCTAAAACTTTATAAATTTGAAAGAATAAATTCAGTGTAAGAACTAATCAATTTAACATTTTAATTATTTGCAATTAATAGTCTATATCAGTTCTCTGGGTTTCTAGCTCACATTGGTAAAGTGATAACATGATCACATCATGAATGATTATTTATCTATATAGCACACAAGTAATCAGACTGATCACATGACTAATGAGTGAAAGCACCAAAAAAGTGGAGGAATATGAAAAATATAATAACATAATGCTAAAAAGTATAGTTCATTTGATAAATGCTGTCCAGACCGTGACCGTAAGACCATATCATGAAATGGCTGCATCTAAACTGTGCTTTTTCCCCTCCAGAAACTAAGATTGAAGCAATGTCTGAATCTGAGAAGTGTTAATTTGTTTCCATGTCAAGACTCAAATATTCAGCATGGGAGACAGAGTTTTTGTAGTAGGCACTGCACTGCACCAGTAACAGATAATTGAGACTCCTGTGGCCCTTGTTTTAGTTTTTGTAGAGGGAGATAGGATTATTAGTTAAAACAGCTGCATAACATAACTGATTATATGCCAAGTCCATTTCAGGCCCTTGACTCAAGGAACAATTTATTGTACAGAACACAGAACTAACAAATAACAAAAAACAAAGCCATTCTCCTGACCAGCACAGGCTGCAGCCCACAGGGGCTTTCCTCTTGCCTCACACAGCCTGCAGAAAGAGGGGGGAATATCCTTTCCTTACATCCCCCGCTGAGTCATATGACAGGCAGGTTGCCCATCACCCTTTCCTGGCTGTTTTACCCTGTCACAGGGTACAAGGAGCCATTTCTCACATAGACACACACACACTTGTATCCCACACACACTTGTTGGTTCTTACACTCCTAATGCACAAAAGCTGGTGGACTCTATTGTCTGCAGTGACACTAGTCCACAGTCCACGGGATAGGGAGTGGTGGGGTGAGGGCAAGAACTTGCTTCTTCTCTCCTCTGTGCTGGCCAGTGGACTAGGGAGGGGCATTGCACAATGCACTCTACTGCAGGGTGCCACAGATTATCAGTAGGGCCCCACCAAATTCAGGATCCAGGCGTGTCAATTTCACGGTCATAGGATTTTAAAAATCGTAAATTTCATGATTTCAGATATTTAAATCTGAATTTCAGGGTGTTGTACTTGTAGGGCTCCTGACCTAAAAAGGAGGTGGGGGGGTCCCAAGGTCATTGTAGGGGGGTTGCAGTACTGCTATCCTTACTGCTGCTTGTGGCGATGCTGCCTTGAGAGCTGGGCAGCTGGAGAGCGGCGGCTGCTGGCCGGGAGCCCAGCTCTGAAGGCAGAGCCGCCGCCAGCAGCAGCGCAGAAGTCAGGATGGCACGGTACGGTATTGCCACCCTTCTGCGCTGCTGCCTGCAAGCTGGGCCCTCAGTCAGCAGCTGCCACTCTCCGGCCGCGCAGCTCTGAAGGCAGCAGCACAGAAATAAGGGTGGCATGCTAAGTTCCCTCTAAGCCACACAGCAGCCTATTAAGCACCGCGCAAGTGCTCAGAGCTGCAGCAGGGAGAGATTCCTCTCCCCCAGCCACAGACCCAACCCAGCCCAGCCACACACCTGCTGTGGCCAGGGCAGACGCGCCTCTCCCCCAGCCCTAACTGAGCCCTGGCATGGACCTGCTGTGGCTGGGGGAGACGTGCCCCTCCCCTGGCCCCAACCCAGGGTAGGCCAGACCTACAGCGGCCATGGGAGAGGTGCTCCTTCCCCCGGCCCCAACCCAGCCCTGGCATGGGCCTGCCACGGCTGGGGGAGACGTGCCCTTCCCCCGGTCCCAACCCAGCCCTGGCCTGGACTTGCCGCAGCAGTGTGAGAGGCGCCTGTGTGAGAGACGCTGCAGCTGTGTGAGAGGCCGCGGCCGCAGCCCCAAAGCTGCCGTGGTGGGGAGAGGTGCCCCTCCGCCCCCCCCCCAGCCCAGGTGCTGCTTCAGGGAGAGAGCTGGGGGAGTCCTCTCCCTGTTGCAGCTCTGGGGCAGCCTGCACCTCAAACTTCTCGTCTTGGGCCCCACCCCAGAGCCCTCATCCCCACACCCCCACACCCCAACCCTCTGTCCCAGCCCTGAGCTCCTCATCCCCAGCCACATCCCAGAGCCTGCACCCCAAGCCGGAGCCCTCAACCCCCGCCCCCGCACCCCAACCCTCTGTCCCAGCCCTGAGCCCCCCACACACTCCAAACCCCTTGACCCCACCCCCGCCACATGAATTTTGTTATGTGCACCAACCATGTGTGACACATCACCTCCACATTGGTGCACAACAAAATTCATTCCACACACGGGTGGGAAAAATTAGAGGGAACACTGGTGGCATGGTATGGTATTGTCACCCTTACTTCTGTGCTGTGGCGAGCGGGGCGCTGCCTTCAGAGCTGGGCACCTGGCCACCAGTTGCTGCTCTCCCGTCACCCAGCTCTGAAGGCAGCGCAGAAGTAAGGGTGGCAATACTATGACCCTCCTAAAATAACCTTGTGACCCCCTGCAACTCCCTTTTGGGTCAGAACCCCCAATTTGGGAAATGCTGGTCTCCCCCAGCACAACCCTCAGCCTGCGCCGCTTCCCGCAGCCCCCATTGGCCTGGCACGGCAAACCGCGGCCAGTGGGAGCTGCGATCGGCCGAATCTGCGGACGCTGCAGGTAAACAAACCGGCCCAGCCCACCAGCGGATTTCTCTGACGGTCCACATGCCAAAGGTTGCCGATCCCTGCTGTATAGTATAGGGTAAAACCACACAAAAGACCAGATTTCACTGTCTGTGATGTGTTTTTCATGGCCATGAATTTGGTAGGGCCCTAAGTATCAGACACCACTGCTGTGTATGTTCCATAGGTTTGTGCATATCAGACATAAGGCTCCATTTCAGATCTTAAAGTTCAGTGGAACTGTATGTAGTGCTAAGAGACACCCAGGGCTGTTTCAGACAACAGTTCAAGAGGCACATTCCATTCGCTAGTCAAATCCCTGCTTCGGCGCGTATAGGAGACAAAGTGGGCCTATGTTTTAAAAGATGGCTTCAGTTTGTGTGTGCATGAGTACACACATCTGTGTATACAATATTTATGCACTAAAACCTGTGTACATTCTGTCATGCGCAATGGGTATTGCATAGGAATAGTCTATCACCTGCATGCCTGTGTTAATACACAGAAAGTACAACTCAAGTGTGTGTGTGTTGCGATCAGACTTGCTCATGAGTATACAAGTAGAAGTCGTTTGAGGCCTCACTGAAAACCAGGCCAAATATTGGACCAAATTCGGTTGAGGTAATTTTGGATACAAGGTTCTGTGTTGAGGCATACCATAAAAGTTATTAGCGCATCAGTAGAGTTTATAGTTATATCCACATGGCCTGAAAGCAGCCAGTACAGCATATATTGTGTATAAAGGATGTTGCCTGAGATAAAAAAGATAAAAGTACACTAACAAATCCAGAACTTAAAGATGAAAAGAGAAAGAAACAAGATGAAAATATTCATTCTTACCCTATCCTGCTCCCTCAAACACTTTTCAAAATATTTTATTTTCTGCTTCTTGTTGTTGTGGATTGGGTTGGTTTGGGATCTTTTTTTTCAAATTAAGTATCATGAATATTGGGTCCTCACTTTGCTCTTGGTTTTTTCCTAGAAGACTATGGCATGATCCTTGGCATTCTTGAATGGTGATATTGCAAAAGGTTATAAGCTGAGCTACAATTCTCTCTCTTCCTAACTGCTGTCAAGAGCTTAGCATCCCATTCTCCTTCAGCTGGGAGGATGGAGAGCAGCAGTTCATGCCCTTTCACTAATCAGATCAGTCCAAGATGTTGTTGTGGTCTTCCAGCAAAACAGGAAAGTGAGATGTTATATGGATCTCAAATATAAAAAAGAAAAGAAGACTTTGTCCCCCTCCCATAAACAAGAAGGGTAAGACATTTGTGGGAGACTGTCTTTTAGTTCACCATTGGGTGTGGTGTTGTGCAAGGGGAAAATCTTTTCAGTGACATGAGTGGTAGAGGAAAGCTCTTCTGAGTGACTAAGGGTAAAGCACTACAGATAGGGTGGTGCACATTTGTTTTTGTAAACTCTTTTTTATCAGCAAGATGTCCACTCTTCAGTTACTGTGACTGATCTTGCCTTATCTGTGCTATTTTTCATTCTGTGTATAGCCATCCACCTTCAACAGTCTGTCACCCCCAGTGCCTCATTACTGCTGTCTGACTGAGATAGTGGGACGAAAATGTAGGCTGAATTTATTATCTGAATACAGAAAACTTTAGATCGGTAGGAGAATTCATAGTAAGTATTTGTTGACCTTTAGGTCCTACTAGCCTTTCATCAGCTTTGCTGAGATGACAAGAGTATTTGATTATTCATAGTGGATTTCTGTGTGTCTCTCCATTTTAGACATTGTAGAGATGTGTCAAAGGAGTCACTTGCACAAAGATATGCAACAACTTGAAAGTCTGTAAAATATCTTAAGAAAGGCAAATCATTTTCAGGGCACAGCTATTTCCCTCACCAACTCAAACTAAATAACTCCCTGCTATGAATAAGATGAGCAGGATCTGGCTCTCTATTGAAATATAATTGAAAATGTACAAAGCACTTTACAGATCCCACAGAAAAGTGTTCCTTCTCCAAAGAATCCTTAATCTAACTCATGTACCTTGAACAATCGTTTAAGCCCAAGAAGCTACAGTCTGCGGTATCATCTCTGAATAAATAAATGTGGGAAAGTTTGGTGAAAGAAGAGGTTTTAAGGCAGGATTTGAAGGAGGAGACTTTGGGCCTGATTCTCAGATCTGGCCAAGCTATGTGTGGCATGGGACCTGAAGAGGTCAGGACCAGGAAGAAGGAAAGGTTGGGTTTTTTTGCCAATTTTGTAAAAAAAACTGAAGCCAGCTGGGAGACAGTTTCGTACTTTGCATAATTTAAAGCACCCTCAGGCTGCTCAAACTTATTCCTACCTGCCTATGGCACCATTCCATCAGCTGAGATTAGAAGTTTCGGCCATGCTTCCTTTCTCCCTGACCACACTTCTTGTGGCTTATGCAAGGAGAATTTCTATTTGGCAAAATCTGCCAGGTTTCTGGACTCTCCATACAAGCAGATCAGATCCACTGAGATAGTCCACTGGCCAAACCCCAATACAGAGGAGGTATATAAGATGGCATCTATCATTCCTTCTCACCCCACCACCATCCCTTTACCCAGAAATCCTAGGCACCAGGTTTGTGGCGGGTACGTGTAGTGTTGCTTTTTATACAACAAACTTAATATGAGTGAACAACATGGACTTGGTGGAGTCCAAATAACTGTGTTTACTAACTACATAAAACATGCAAGACATAGCTACATATACACACTGGTACTCTGGCACGGTTCTGGTGGCTTCTGAAACAGAGAATGCAGTGCATTCCACTAGAGGGCTTTTAGCCTATTTAAAGGGAAGCTGTAATTTACAATTTCTGTAAGCTATGGTGAGGGCTGAGGATTGTGTTCCTTGTGGCACTCTGAATACGCAGCCTGGTTAATAAGAGGAGAGGGTGGCAGAATAGGAGACAAAGTTGATGGAAGATTAAATCTTTTTTACTTGTTTTTATTTTTGCACTGCTGCAGCTGGTGCTGCATTTATGTTCTTATTTTCACTTTGAACAGCGGAGGCCAGGAAGCCCAATTCTCATGTGACTTAACTCAGTCTTTTTTTAAAAAAAGTATGTTTCTTTGTTATTCCCAAGGTAAGAACATTTGACAGTAGGTGTTTGTCTATTTTCAGCCAGGACTGGGGTTTCTATGGTGAAACCTGCCAACATGAGTTTCCTTTGCAAAGCAGAGCATATCCTTTACTGGCAAAAACCTCTTACTGTATTTGCGGTGAGGAAGTGTCATTGTCCCAGATCCGGTATGTTTGGGAAGGGTTTTGTATCCTTAAAGAAATATTTTTAACCAGAAAGGGAGTATTTATACTGTCCAATGAGAATATTTCACCTTTTTTTTTTTCTAATCACCTTCACTGCTTCTGAGGATTTGATAGATGTTATTCAAGATATTGGGTCAAGTTTATCCCTGGTACAAATTGACTGATTTTCCTGGAGTTACACCAAGGATGGATACATGGTATAATGTTTAATACAGAAGGAATGTTATAGGTACAGTATTTTCTGAAAGTTTTCAGTATCCTTTTATTATACATACAGCATCATAGGACTGGACCAGGAAACTAGTATCTATTCTGATTGTAGGAACTCTATTACTGGTGATAATGCACACAAATAGAAAAACACAAGCTGTCGTAGACTCATAGACTTCAAGGTCAGAAGGCACCATCGTGATCATCTAGTCAGATGCTAGGTTTGCAGGGCTGGCAATAAGAACAACCATCTTGCTTTAAACTGAATACATTTGATCAGGAATCAATAAGAGACAATAAACACGGAACATGACACACTTACATGTAGTGTATTACTTCACTTTAAATGCCTGATTCTGATCTCACACTGTGGATTAGGAATACATGATTAAAATCAATATAGTTGCACCAGTGTAAAATTGGTGTGGGATCAGAGTCAAACCCAAAATGCAGCAGGTGTTTGTTGATTAGTAACTAAAAAGGTTACAAGGGTTTTTTCCACTGGGCTTGGTTATTTAATCATCTGGCAGTTTGCTGATGCCAAGTTCTATAAGGCTCTGATTCAGCAAGGAATTTAAACACAGGCCTAACTTTAAGCACAGGAATGGTCTCATTGAGGTTAATATGGCTGACATGCTTAAAATTAGGCACATGCTTAAGTACTCTGCTGAACTGTGGCCTAGTACATTATAATAGCTGTTTATCACTTCCTTGGCTTGGTTACCCTGATGCCTCCCTCCAGGATTGAAGTGACTATGGTTGATGTATTTTACGTAGTTAACAGTAGATAATAGCTACTTTTCCCCCCTTCACTGAACAGCTTTAACACTGCCATAAAGGAATGAGAATTTTGTGACTCATCCACTAATTATTAATTTGTTTATACATTTGTGCTTTTATTTTCAAAGTGAGCTGAGTGCCATTGAAGGCAAGGTATTCAGCATCTTTGAAAACCAGACCACTGATACATAAGCACAAACATGACAACATGCCAAAGATATGACAGACTGAAATAATCTACACAGGGGAAGAGGCAAGGACTGCCTGTTTCCTGCAAGTGAAGTTGCAATACATTCTGTACATATGTGTATAGGGATGCATCTGCACCTGGTGCAAAACACATTCTCGCCAAACTTTGGGAAAGTTCAGATTTGAATCTGAACTTCCAAGCTCATGCCTGTCTTTATAATAGACTAAACCCATAATGCCAGATCCAAACCACCACCTCAGATTCTGATTCACACTTTGAGGCATGCTGCTATTTCCCATATATACAGTATTCCGTGAGGATATGGGCTAGTATCATGGTTTCATTGGCATGAGTTTGGCATAACCACATCACTCACAGATGGCCAAAGCATGAGCTATTCAGGTCATTCCAAATGACTGCCAATGAAACTTTTATGCAGCTATCCTCTGTCATGTATTTTATTGTTGCCACATTTCTGAGAGAAGTTACTTTAGCTTTTTTTTATTTCTTAGAGTATTTCTGAAATCTTTTAATTAGTTTCACATACAAGTTTGTATCCCTGGCCTGTGAGAAATGGGCTAGTGGAATAAAAGGCATGGGACTGAAAGTTACTAACTCCTGAGTTCTAAATCCTCCTCCACCACTGACTTTCTGTCTGGCCTAAGGTAAGTTGCTTAACATTTCCTCATCCATGAAATGAGAATAATTATACTTAGCCCACAGAAGTGTTGAACAGATTAATTAGCTAAAGTTTATACAACGCTTTGAAGATGTAAAGCACTGTAAGTGCTGATTATTATTAATGTATATTAGTTCCCAGTTTCTCTGCAGCGCTAGTGACTAAGGCTGATCTCCTTCAAAACTCATTTTTGGTGGAACTTTCAGCACTGATCAAGCTTCTTAAGTACACAGAAGATTCTACTTGTTCTGTGACTTCACTGCTGCTTCATTTCAACATTTTCTCTATTGTCCCTTTCCCAAGATGCAACCACATTTATCTTTTTGGCATTTATTACAAGTTCAAGTCAACTACACCTCGGATGAGGAGCTCACCCCCACACAGACCCTGGAAGGGTGAATAAAAGCAAGAGAGGCCAATTAGCCATAGGCTGCTCCTGGAGGGTAGCTAGGATTCAATGAGATTTAATTGGGGATGAAGCTCACCTGGGCAGAAACAGGCAGGTCTTCCATAAAGTCAGGGAGCTGGCAACACAGAAGAAGGCTGCAGCGAGGAAGCCTGCAATCTCACTCCCTTATACAAGAGGGGAGAGTAGGAGCCTGTAATAGGAGAGGAGTACTTGTGGCACCTTAGAGACTAACCAATTTATTTGAGCATAAGCTTTCATGAGCTACAGCTCACTTTATTGGATGCATAAAAGTGGAAAATGCAGTGAGGATGCTTTTATACACACAGACCATGAACAAATGGGTGTTTATCCCTTCAAAAGGTTTTCTCCCCGCACCCCACTCTCCTGCTGGTAATAGCTTATCTAAAGTGATCACTCTCCTTACAATGTGTATGATAATCAAGGTGGGCCTGATAATAAATGGACACAAATCAGATGTCAAGAATTATAACATTCATAAACCAGTTGGAGAACACTTCAATCTCTCTGGTCACACGATTACAGACATGAAAGTTGCGATATTACAACAGAAAAACTTCAAAACCAGAGTCCAGCGAGAGACTGCTAAATTGGAATTCATTTGGAAATTGGATACAATTAACTTAGGCTTGAATAGAGACTGGGAGTGGCTAAGTCATTATGCAAGGTAACCTATTTCCCCTTGTTTTTTCCTACCCCCTTCCCCCCCCCCAATTCCTCAGACGTTCTTGTTAAACCCTGGATTTGTGCTGGAAATGGCCCACCTTGATTATCATACACATTGTAAGGAGAGTGATCACTTTAGATAAGCTATTACCAGCAGGAGAGTGGGGTGGGGGGAGAGAAAATCTTTTGAAGTGATAAATACCCATTTTTTCATGGTCTGTGTATATAAAAACATCCTCACTGCATTTTCCACTTTTATGCATCCGATGAAGTGAGCTGTAGCTCACGAAAGCTTATGCTCAAATAAATTGGTTAGTCTCTAAGGTGCCACAATTACTCCTTTTCTTTTTGCAAATACAGACTAACACGGCTGCTACTCTGAAACCTGTAATAGGAGAGTAAGCAGCAGTAGTCCAGGGAAGGAGCAGTGAGGGCTGAGAGAATAGACCTGAACTGCTGGTTCAGAGGCCCCTGGGTTGGAACCCAATGTAGAAGGTGGGCCTGGGTTGCCATGGTGGGAGAGGCACCCTCAGCACAGTGGATATGGAGGCTGCCTGAGAGAGGCTCTGGTGAGACCCCAGAAGGGGAGGATGATTGTGACTTGGCTGGAGGGCTAAGCCATGAAGCAGAGACACGGCAGCTCCTGCCAGCAAGAGAGGGGCTGCAGAGCCAGTGACTGAGGCAATGGGCTGAGCGACTGCTGTACAGCGTGTGGATAGTGGCGAGCTAATTCCCCAGATGAGCCACCAGGAGGCGTCACTGAGTGATGAGTAGCACATGCCTGTTACAACACCACTTTTCCAAAGTAGCAAAGAGTATCCTCATTAATTCAAAGGTGTCTCCCAGTTGTACAATGTGATCTGCATAATCTAAGGCAGTGTTTCCCAGTGGGAAGCCGCGATTGGCCGAACCTGTGGACACGGCAGGTAAACAAACCGGCCTGGCCCACCAGGGGCTTTCCCTGAACAAGCGGCATCCTAAGTTTGGGAAACACTGATCTAAGGAGATTAACTCTTGATGGATTAACAACATTATGGAATGAGAAAAACCTTATTTGATACCAAAGTGAAAATGTATCAAACTAGTGTACTAACCATATTACTCTGTCTTCTGGAAGCACCTGCATTATATGACACAGACATCAGAAGGCTGGAGGTAGTAGAGATTAGACTTCTTTGAAAGACTTCCAGTCTAAAGTAGAATGATTTTAAGACAAATGAAGATGTTAAAAGGAAGCTATTATTTCACACCATGTACAGTACACAATGGTGTGCCATTATTTAATATTGTGGGTTTTGGAGAGAAAAGCAAAAGAGGAACATCCCAAAGAAAACTGAGTGTATTTTCAAACATGATTACTCTCCATCCAAATAATTACTGCTTGTAAATGCTCTTCTGAAGGCCCTGACACTTAGCTGTGGAGTTCATAGAATCATAGAATCATAGAATATCAGGGTTGGAAGGGACCCCAGAAGGTCATCTAGTCCAACCCCCTGCTCAAAGCAGGACCAATTCCCAGTTAAATCATCCCAGCCAGGGCTTTGTCAAGCCTGACCTTAAAAACCTCTAAGGAAGGAGATTCTACCACCTCCCTAGGTAACGCATTCCAGTGTTTCACCACCCTCTTAGTGAAAAAGTTTTTCCTAATATCCAATCTAAACCTCCCCCACTGCAACTTGAGTTATCAGACATCTAGATACAAACAAATGTCAATATATATTTTAGTAAGTCTGTTAGTTTCTATCTCATTCAATATTATTTGCAAAAAAAAAAAATTCATAAGTGTAAATAATCAAAGTACAAATTAACCCCAGGCCATCATTAACTGGCTGATTTCCTCTGGGTATTGCAGCGGAGAGGGGACTTGAGGTTGTATGCAACTTATCTTAAATTGTGTGCTCTCTGGGCTGGGACCTGTCTGTGTATGGAGTTGCTCAGTGTCTGGCACAATGGGCTGCCAATCCTATTGCAGTATCAATATTAAATCAGAATCACAAGGCCCTCTCCACCTCCATGCTGTCACACAAGGACCAAAGGCAATGTGGCCCATGTTCTTCCGCTGCACTGTTTAGCTCTTCTACCCACCCTTTATTCAGATCCCTCCAAGAGAATCACTTATTCTGTGTGATCAGCAAGTGACTCAAGCAACTAATATAAATTGTATTTTTTTAAAACTTGTTATTCCTTCCCCAGAGTATTCCAGGGTGCCCTGTCTACTGCAATTGTTTTTCCTCCAGGGATTGTGTGGGTTGTTTTTTTGTGTGTCTCCTTTAGCAGCAAGCCTATTGTCAGCACATAAAACTAACTAAGATTCTGATGTTTATTTGGTTGCATGGTGGCTGATTTACGCCCTGACTCCCTTCCCTTCCCCTCCCTCCACCCCGCTCTCTTCCCCTTGCCAACTGATTGCTTCAGAATGGGAAGCCTCCCTAGAGAAACTATTTTTTAACACTTCTCCAATGTGTCATATTTTGATCCCCTACATTAGCACCAGTCTTATTTTGATGACAAGCCAGGGTGATGGGACTATTTGATCAGACAAAATGATTAGTCAGGTGCTCAGAATACATAGGAAGGAGAAATGTGCAATTGGTACTTTCTTTTTCCGGAATTTTCTGAAATAATGGGATACAATTAGCAATCAGAATGCATGTAAGTAGCGTAACCTGTTGGTGAAATAGTATATTATGAATAGAATTTGGATTGTGAGAGACGACTTAATCCTGCTGAGGACCCTTCATTTCCATCTACTACACTAAAGACATCAACAGGAGTTGAGGGTTGCTTTGAACCTCATAAGGGGTGCTCATCACCTGGCAGGATCAGTGCCTATACAAGTAATATAGATGCCTCTTTATTTATTAAAACTGAAACAGGGTAGCTAGCTACTCACTAATTAAAGAAAAATAAGAGCATGGAAGTTCACACACCATTAAAGAGGGGTAAAATTTTCTACTTGGCTGAGGATGGTATTCTGTGCATTTTCAATAAGCTTTCTGCTAGATTCAGCTTGTTTCTTCCTCCTGTCTTGCTGTACCAGGTAGTGCACAAACTTAAGTGGACTGTAACATTCAGCCCATAAAGAGGAAGCAACTCCTGCTCCGACAAGTAAGCTATTATTCACACTAAAACAAGTTAACAAATCTGAAATATTCCAATTTGCTGGCATATTATAAGCCACAAATACGACACAGGAAGATGTTTGTGATCTACAACCTATGAGCCATATTGGGGGGGGGGGCAGAGGAGTACAAGAATGCATTGTTCTTTAAGATGCAGTTTACTAAAACCTACAATTACTCTTACTGTCACTCTTCAATTAATTTTCATTTTAACTCCCTGGGGGAAAAATTGTGTTTTTCCTGAATGTAATTTTACTTATCATAGCCACAAAATTATTCATAAAGTAAAAATATAAATAATTCTAGTATCCCTTTCTTCCTCAATTGTGGATCTCAACCTCTAAGGGAGTCACTTTCATTAGATTCACTTTTTCTGATCATCTCAAGTGGAGGTGGTAAAATGAAATAAATAAATCACCATCTAGATCACAGACATAATAGACGTTAGAGAGAAAAAGACCGAGTACATCATCCAGTCTGGCTCCTTTCCAGTGTAGGATTGTTCCCAAGAGTGTATTTTCTAGTGCTGTCTAGCCCCGTTTTAAATATCCCACGTGCTGGAACTTCTACTCTTTTTCTTGGGAGATTATTATATAAAAGACGACTCATGTCCCCACTACAGAATTAATCAAGCCCACTGTCCAAAAGTATCTGATTAAAATATTAATATATGATCCTGATGAAAATATTTTTCTTTACTGGAGTCACACAGCTGGATTTAATATCTTGCTTAAAGATATGATTGGTGGGGATGCCCTTCTAAAATATTTTGCTGTTAATTCTCCAGTTTTGGTCAAACCTTAAACAAATTAGTAATGAGTGATCTAAATTCATCCTTAGTCTAACTCCACAGTCTTCAGTACAATTATCCCCAAAGATGTTTTGGCCCAATGAGCTTCCAGCATGTTAAGAGGCTTTTAATAAAGAACATAGCCCCAACTCACTCCTGTGATAGGCCCTGTGCTATGGCAATGGTGTCTGAGGAGGGACGTTCTCTGCTCTAGTATAAAATGTTTCCTACAAGTGGAAACATTTGTTCTTGAAGCCTATTGCTCCTCCCTTTTCTCCAAGCTAAGTAACACTGAGGGGAAAGCACAAGTAGGAGAGCAAGGAATGAAGAACAGGTTTTGGAGGGGAAAGTGAGCAAAGCTCAGAGGGAGCTCTCTGCAGATCTTCACTTTTATCCTATTGGCTCACTAACCATGGGGAGAGAAGAGAAGGCAAACTCTGAGAAGGGTCCCACAGCCCAAGTTGGATGCTTTATGTTGAATCTGATTCATGTTCCAGTAACCCTTCCCCCATGGAACTGAGAACAGGAATAAACAAGCACCAACAATGTAAGATATCATTAGTCACCCTTTAACGTAGGGCTGCAAAAAATGACAACCCTAAACTTTAGTCAGCCGTGCAACACTTGCATTTTTTAATTAACTTTTAATCTTCACTGTTGTATTGCAATCTGCTAAAGAGCTTGTGTTACCTCAGGGTTAGCTCTGAGGGATAATCATAAAACATAGGGCCAACACCTGAAGTCCTTGTTTAGGCAAATCACTTATTGAAGCCAGTGGGAATTTGAACTTAGGAGTTGTCTACACAACAAAGTTATAGCGCAAAAATCTGTTTGGACACTTTTATTTCAGTTAAAGAATTGCTTTTTACAGTTTAGCTTAAACCTGTTCCTAATCAACATAAACTAAACGAAAATAAGATGAAATAGGAGTGTCTACACAGCCTTTTGCACTGGTTTAACTAAATCCACTTAAATTCACATTGAATTTAATCAGGTGAAACTTCCCTGTGTAGACCCGCTCTCAGTCAAGATCTCAGTGAATACTAAAACTGTATAATCACTAGAAGTTAAACTGAAAGGGCCCTTTTGACTGACAAACAATTATACAAAAGAATAGAAGCGTGGGAATTCCCAGTTAAGGGAGAAGCCACGATATCAAATCTCCAGCTCTGTTTAAAATTCATCTGAAACATATCTTGTTCTCTTGCCTGTACCTGATTTTTCTCTTGCTCTGCTATACATTTACATAGTTCAATACATCATTCTACCTCTGAATACTGTGTAGGGATACAGAGCCCTCATGTTGCATTCTGTACAAGAGCCAATTTCCCATTGAAATCCAGCCCATCATTTGTATTAAGGAAACATCAAGGGTCCAATCCTGAGAGTTGCTGAGCATTTCTAAGGGACTGAGAAACCTTACTTCAAGGAGAATGATTGACACCTCCCATGTCACCAAATCAGTGCTTCCCTGATGTGTCTATGCATTGAAGAACCCATGTCACTACTAAAATCTTAATTTCAGCATTCAGTAATAATGCTCCATTCTGCCTATCAATGAGAGTTGGGCCCATGTATCTGAAGACAAAATTTGGGCTTATGATGTCTCAGTATTTCCTTTGTAGAAGATGATTAGCATTGACCACTCAAGTCATGTGATATGCGAGGACTCTTTATAAGTTTTACACTTTAAAAAGCAGCCTTTGCTGAGCACATGTGGCTGTGACAGCTCATTTTGATGTCTCGGAGATCTGGGTTTAGAAGCAACTTCAGTCATCCAGGGTAGCAGAGAACAATCTTATTCCTCTGTGTGGGTTAAGGATGCTGGATCTACATACTGCAGATGGAGTGACAGATCCTACGTTAGTAATATATTTGCAAGTCTTCCATTCTGTCCTTCCAATATCTCACCTAATCTAGTGGAAACCTACTTTTTTTTCCTTCCAAAATGCCTCTGTTTATAGCGTCTCACTAAAGAACAGGTCTGGGCCTAGCTCTTTAATCCATGGGACTCAAAGTACAGTCCATAGCCTTTAAATTATGGGAATTTTTAATGTAAATTTCTGTTACTAGCAAAAATCACAGGGAAGACCTGTGCAGTGCTGCTATGGTGACCTTAATTTTGTTTCCTTCTGGCATTCCCTTAGCTTATTTGCAGCCCCTGAAGTCTGTATGAACTGAGACAGAATCCCATTTAACTCTCTGATGGAACTATAATTGTTCAATTTCATAGAAATGTGTTGATTCAAAATACAGCAGTGTGCAATCTAATTTTTAGAGTGCTATTTACATTTTTATAGCACATTCCTACAAGTGATGTACATGGAGTCATTTAAAGTGAATAATATATTCTTAAGTCTTAGGCGAAAGACAAAATTTTGTCTAGCTAGTAGATACTACCTATTAGTTTGAAGCTTAATTATATTCTGAGTCAATTCTGATTTACATTTAAATTACAAATTAGATTTTTCTAGCATTAATCGACAATGCTACTTAAAAAATACATATTCTATGTCCATGAATAATAATTCAAAACACATCCTGATAGTGCATGTTTAATATTAATATCTCGAGAAAGTTTTCTCCATTAGAATATCTAATGTCTTATACATTAAGACATACATTTTAATCCATCATGTGCTTAACTAAGCACAAAAATAATCCAATGGAAGTGAATGGAACTACTTGTATGCTTAAAGTTAGACATGTAAGTAACTTGTTGAATCAGGACCTGAATGATCTTCTCTTCCTGCAGCCTCTAATTGTTCCTTGAAGAACTCCCAATCAACTATTGATGTGACTCAACCCTACATAACTTGTGAGATTTAACAGGACAAGAAGATAAAGTGACCTAACTGTCATGGTTCATAGAAAGCTCCTTGTCATGACAGTTAAGTCACTTTATCTTCTTATCCTGTTAAATCTCACAAGTTATGTAGGGTTGAGTCACATCAATAGTTGGCTGGGAGTTCTTCAAGGAACAACTAGAGGCTGCAGGAAGAGAAGATCATTCAGGTCCTGATTCAATAAGTTACTTACATGTCTAACTTTAGGCATGCAAGTAGTTCCATTCACTTTCGTTGGATTATTTATGTGCTTAGTTAGGGACAGGCTTAGTAACATTCTGAATCAGGGTTTCAATTGGTGGCACTAATTCTCAGAATCAATTAGTAATTCACATCCCCATGTGTCCTGCAGGAATAAGGTTACCCTAATTTCCACTTTACTGAGTAATTGCTTTCATAAATCAGTAAAACTAATTTTTAAAAGTTGCCTTTATCTCCACCCCAGCATGGTGTAGTGAGCATTATGCGCTTGGAGACACCTTCCTTTGGATGAGAAGAAGAACGAAGTACTTGCCACCGATGGCTCTTGCCACCTAATGATCTCATGGTACTTCCAACAAGAGTAGATATGTTTTTAAGTCAACTGTCATGCTCATATCAAATGCCAGTTCTGGCACTTACAGTCTGCCTACCTAGAATTCTTCCTACAGTTTCAGTTGCATATGACATTCTTCGCCTTCTGCTCACTTGGGTGAGATGCAGAGCATCTGAAGTCTATGCAAGTTGAGGGTGGTCACTAGAGCCATGCAACACAACCTGAACACAACGGGACCTGGCTGCAAGCGTTGGGTTTGAGTTGAGTGAGGTCTGAAAACAACCCAGCTGGCTTTGGCTCAGGTCAGGTAGATGCCGATCACCTCCTCCTATCTAAGGGGTTGGCACAGTGGCAGCTGCATGCCCCGCTCCTGCTGGCCACTGCCATCTCACTGCACTGTGTGTGCTGTGGGGTGAGTGTATCAACAGATCACAGCACCTTTCACTCTGCCATGCAGCAAGGCAGCGGGGTGTGGCAACAGAGAGGCACGTAGGCCAGCCCCACAGGCAGGAGGCAGACAGAGATGGATTGTGGGGATGGGGCCTGGGCAGCAGGAAGCCCCCACCATGCCAAGCCCTGAGGACAAGGCAGTGGCCACAGCACTTGACACAGGTTCAGGGGGAAGTGTCGGGTTCAAGTCAGGTCTGAAAACAACTCGAGTCGATGCTCTTGGGCTGAGTTATAGTTGGAGGTAAACAGAGGGGAATATGACATTTACTATAAGACTTTATCCACTTCTTATTTGGGGTGGATAGAGTTTAGGTTAGGTTAGTTTTACCTACTTTTTTTTTTTTTTTACACTACAGCGCTGTTCAGGTGAGGTTGGGTCAGCTGTGTGGCCAGTCAGGTTCAATATGGGCTTTACAATTAGGCCCACACAGACCTGTACTGATCAACACTTTGTGGGATCAAATTTCATTTTACAATGACTTCAGTCTTGAAACTCAAAAGCAAAGCTGAGATTGTGGAATCCCTATCACTGGTGGTTTTTAAGAATGTTTAGACCAACATCTGTCAGGAATGGTCTAGGTATTTCCTGGTCCTTAATGCAGGGGGCTGGTCTAGATGAGCTCTTGATGTCCCTTCCAACCCTATGTTTCTATGATTCCATGATATGCTAAAAAGAAGAGATACTTTAAATCAATCTGTCTGGATGGCTCATCAAAAGTTCACATGATCTACCACTTAGACCTCCTCTAAGAGAAAGAGAGAAATGGGGCTGTGTTTGTGAAACTAAAAGGCAAAATAAAGGGGAGAGATGCAGTCCCTCTCAATCACTCATAAACATTAGTGGATTGTTGATTCATGAGAAAGAGTAAGCTAACAGAGTCTGGCATGGGTATTCAGAAGCTTTAAGTTAACTTTTATTTTTCTCTCGAACAAAAGCTTTCTAATAGCATAAACAATATCTTTTATTTCACATTTTTTTGCAGTGTGGGGTCTCTTTTTTGGGCAGGGGTTTGCTTTATAAATGTTTTAACTAATTCTCTTTGATAGCATCATATTTAAGGTTATAGCCTTTCATTTCACAGAGACACAAGTGTTTGTAAAAAGAATCCTCCGTTATGAACAGAGTTGTCTGTTTTTTTCAAGTGGGCAGACCCCAGGAAATAGCAAAATTCTTTTTTTTTTCACTCCAGTACAAACTAGGGAAAATAATAATTGTTAGCATTTGTATAGCACTTGACAGAGGTTAACTTCTTACTCCTTGCAATAACCCGATGAAGTAGTTAACTAAGAAACTGAACTGAAGGAGCAAACTGATCTACCCAAATTTATGGAGGTTTCTGGCAGAGCCAGGATTAGAATTTAGGACAGCCTGACTCCCAACCCTAAGCTCCATCCACCCTACAATGCTGCTTCCGTAGAGAGTCAGCCTGTCATATAGGCCAATTCTGAGCTGACACAGTGTCAAACTGCCTGCATCAGAGGTCTCTGATAACCAGGGATCCTAGAAATCCATTTGACATGGAAAAACATGGAATTTATGTTTTTATAGAGAATCTTTAATTTTTATATTTTGTGAAAAAATAAAAACATAAATTAACTCCTTTTTACTGAAATTACCAGTGTCACTTATTCAATGCACACAACCTCCCACATTGTGGATGATTTTTAAAATGCACTTTAAATTTACATAGCTAGCTATACTCCAATACACTGCGTCCAGCGTATAGAGGTTACTCAATGGTGTATAGGGGTTCGTGTTTTAATGCATCTCAAATTTCACTTCAGCCTCCAGACAAGAGTAATTAAAGTTCTGAAAAGAGGCCGAAAACTTTAAAAATCACCGCTAAAGACCATATCACTGAGTTTGGCAAGGACAAATTTCACATTGATGGTGATGTGCTATTCTGTACCAAAGGCAGCAAGGCTGTAGATTACGTTCAAAGGCAGACAATTGCAAAAACAAAGGCAGAACACATGGAAAGTGCTAAACATAAACTGAAAAGAAACAAAAAACAAGAAGCTGAAACAGCAGGGCCATCAATGACAGTAAGGAAACAATGCACTGTGACTGGATCATTCTATTCATTTTATTTTATTATAATGATGGCAATGGTAGGCGTTGAACTTGCTTAAAAATTGTAGACATATAAACAAAACATTGTGTTCAACTGATACCTATATATATTGTGGCTAGGAAACTAAAGTTCAGCATTTCATTTTAATTGTGGAAAAATACTGATGTTTATGTTTTTTTTATCAGAGAATTTTGTGGGGGGTTTTATCACAGAAAACTAGAATCCCTGCTGATAACCACATGTGCTATTCAATGAAAAATATCTAGTACAGTATTGGAACAGAGTGATTCAGACTACAAAAGACAAAAGCAATCATTTTTAGAAGAAAACATCTCACCTGAGTTACATCCTTTGGAAAGCTTCCACGATAAAGCTTTTCGTTGTTGTTGTTGTTGTTGTTTACTGATTGCTGTCATTAGTCTGCCTAGTGAACTTAATCCTACGGTGTCCATGGGCCTGGGGACTGCTCATTGGAAAGAGCCAGCACACAAGTTCAATGTGTTTTGTGGGAGTAATATTCCTTTTAATGAAAATAGTATCAGTCAATTTAATTATATAATTCAATAATCAGTGTATCAGACCTCAGCGTGTACAGTGCACTTTGCTGCATGGTTACCAGAGTGCATAAAATCAATTAAAAGAGACAAGGTGATTGAGGTAATTTCTTTTATTGGACCAAGATATTACCTTTGTCCCCGGTATCTCTAATATTTTGGGACTGACACAGCTATAACTACACTGCACACCATCATCATCACTGCACACCATGGGAGGAGTGGTAGATACGCTGGAGGGGAGGGATAGGATACAGAAGGACCTAGACCAATTGGAAGATTGGGCCAAAAGGAATCTGATGAGGTTCAATAAGGATAAGTGCAGGGTCCTGCACTTAGGACGGAAGAACCCAATGCACAGCTACAGACTAGGGACCGAATGGCTAGGCCGCAGTTCTGCGGAAAAGGACCTAGGGGTGACAGTGGACGAGAAGCTGGATATGAGTCAGCAGTGTGCCCTTGTTGCCAAGAAGGCCAATGGCATTTTGGGATGTATAAGTAGGGGCATAGCGAGCAGATCGAGGGACGTGATCGTTCCCCTCTATTCGACATTGGTGAGGCCTCATCTGGAGTACTGTGTCCAGTTTTGGGCCCCACACTTCAAGAAGGATGTGGATAAATTGGAGAGAGTCCAGCGAAGGGCAACAAAAATGATTAGGGGACTGGAACACATGACTTATGAGGAGAGGCTGAGGGAGCTGGGATTGTTTAGCCTGCAGAAGAGAAGAATGAGGGGGGATTTGATAGCTGCTTTCAACTACCTGAAAGGGGGTTCCAAAGAGGATGGCTCTAGACTGTTCTCAATGGTAGCAGATGACAGAACGAGGAGTAATGGTCTCAAGTTGCAGTGGGGGAGGTTTAGATTGGATATTAGGAAAAACTTTTTCACTAAGAGGGTGGTGAAACACTGGAATGAGTTACCTAGGGAGGTGGTAGAATCTCCTTCCTTAGAGGTTTTTAAGGTCAGGCTTGACAAAGCCCTGGCTGGGATGATTTAACTGGGAATTGGTCCTGCTTTGAGCAGGGGGTTGGACTGGATGACCTTCTGGGGTCCCTTCCAACCCTGATATTCTATGATTCTATGATTCTATGATTTATGTCAGATATCCACCTTTTTCTTTCTAATAAGCAATCTAGGGAAAAATCATCATTTTTTTAACTCTCCCAGTTGGTGGAGGCGTTTTGACTTTCAAAAGACCTGATTGTCATTCATATATGCACAGTAACCTGTTTGCAGATGAGGTTCTTTTTGTAGAATCATTTGTTAAGGTCTCTCTTTATTCCCTCTTTTTTTACTAATTTATTCAAATTAAAAACTGTATGAAAGTGAAGATGCATTTTTGAAAGGACTTTACATAAAGCAATATCATGTTGCTCGCAGACTAGCAGTCAATCTGCACTGGACTCATTATGCACGCCTATAATACAGATGTGGATTCCTCTGACTCTTCTTGCTGCCTTTTTAAAATGTAATGAACTAGCTAGGGTGTATGTGCACCACTGTCCTCTATTGGATGGAATCAGGACTGCTCAGTTTTCTGTCTTTAGGCCCTGTAATGCTAACAATTAATGGAAATTTTCCGTTAGCTCCAGTCATGGGGGGGGGGGGGGGGCTGTGAATTTGGAGAAGCCCCAGTTCAATTCCTGCTGCCAATGTGAAGTTCTTCATGGTCCTGGTTTGCAGCATAACAATAATGGGAAGTCTTGGCAGCCACTAGTTAATTGTAACATAGTTGATCAATATAGATGTTTATTGCTCGTATAAGTATAGCTCGTATCCAATGATCCTTCAATCTCCGTCTTATATTTTGTATAAGAAGCGCTTTAGTGCACAGACTGAAAAGTCACCAAAGCAACTAACCACTTTTGCATGGAGCTAAACTGGCTTTCTCTGCCACCTACTCACCATACCTCCCATAACTGCTGCTGTTCATCACCATAGAAACCACCCTCTTTCTGTGGCCTAATCAAGTCTGACCTGATATTTGCTTTATCAGTCTGAACAGTTTATCCTCGGCACCCATGCCACCATCCAAGCATAGAAACATCTGTGTGATACATCTTATGCCAAGACCAACTTACTTTTCTTGTGTGTGTGGTGCCGGGGGGAGGTCAGGGATGACTACAGTTCCACTCATTGGAGCAACAAGATGAACCTCTTACTGCCACTTGAACAAAAGAATACTTAAATGTATGCAGAGGCTGAAATATATGATTCACATTCAGTCTTAACAGCTTAATCCCCTAGGTGGAAACAATTAATAGAGATGAGAACTCTCAATGATATTTCTTTTTTCTTATTCTTCTGTAATTTCCTTCAAAGAAAGTTAGTTCCTTGTCCAAGGTAATGTTACCTTTTAAAAATATTTTCTTTTCTTTCCCTTCTAAAGGCCTTTAGGAATCTCGGAATTATCACATTTAGAATTTCCCATCAGTCTCTCTGCCTGAGAGGTGCAAGTTCTTTTAGTCTGCTGGAAATCCAGAACACTATATCACTCTGATGTTAAAGACGAACCTGAACCAAAACAATAGCTGCTAGTAACCCCCTCCTTGAACTTTTTTGGAACTAAAGCCAGCTATGAACTGCCAGACCAGATTAGGGACATATTTACATTAGGGTCATATTATGTCCAAGTGGTGTGTAAAGGGGCATTAAATATAAATGGGCGTGTCTCAGACCCATCTAGTTCTAAACTGGAACACCAGACCCTTCAAAACATGAACAGGAGCAGTCCTCTTATTTTGGCTTTTCCATTTGAGCACATTACAGAGGTTTTGCCCTTTTAAGTGGCACTTATCTAATGCATATTATCTAATGTATAATGTATATGTATCTAATGTATATCTGATCAATTGTATATTTAGCACGTATGAGTCTGGTGACACTCTGAAAATGTAACCCCAGGTGACCCATCTTTTTATTTCACTTACAGTAATTATTTATAGGATGTAAAATAATTTTCTGCAGAGGAGGGATGCTTTTACGGTTACAGCTGGGCCTGAGGAATTGTGGCTTTTCTTCCTGGTTCTGCTGCCCACTTCTAGTGTGATCTCAGGGTGACAGGTCACTTCACATTTCTGCATCGCAGCCTTTGGGTCCGTTGGGATGCTCAGCACATGGTGACACTTGCAGAGGTGTTGCAAGAGGTAATGCTTAGGGCTTGCGCCAAGATAACCTCAGCAACATGTTTTTTCATGTAAATATTATGTTTCTGTACCACGCTCTACATGGGACCACAGCTAGCGCAAAACATGGCAGCCTACATACTAATTGCTGATTCATGCAGCAAGTACATTGCATTTGTGCCCCAGAATCTGTATTGGCACCAGCTGATTTCAAGGAGAAGGTTTAGGTAGTGATTTGATCTTTAAGGCCATAAATGGTTTGGGACCTGGCTTCTTGTGATACTGCAGCAGCTGACTCTGAAATCATCGGAGCCACTGGAGTTAACATCCTCTTCCTCATATAAATGGCATGAGGCCAGTGACAGGGCAGTCAGAGATTTCTGAAGCCAGAAAGAAACATTAGATCATGTAGTCTGATCTCATATATAACATAGGCCATAGCTACCTGTTTACTGAGCACAATAACTTGTGTTTGACTAAAGCATATCTTACAAAAAGGCATCCAGTCTTGAGCTGAAGACTTCAAGATAGGGAGAATCCATAATTTCCCTTGGTAGTTTGTTCTCATGGATAACTGCCCTCACTGTTAAATATGAGTGCCTTATTTGTCTTTTGAATTTGTCAGGCTTTAACTTCCAGCCAATAGTTCTTGCTAGGCCTTTCACCACTAAGGAAAAAAGAGGGCTCCTAAAAGACCACCTTGCCCCAGGCAAATAGTGAGGATCTTCTTTGTTCCATGTTCTTTTGACGTGGTGTGGATTGACTTGGTGTTTAACTGCATCTAGGCAATTACTCGAGACAGAACAAAAATGTAAATCAATAGGAATAATATGAACCAAACAAGAGGTTTTAGGAACGCTGTTCCATGGTCTGTGGAGCTGTGTTCCATCCCATATAAAATACACCCTTTCCCACGTGAATAGTCACACATGAATTCATATCCACTTTCTGCAAGCATTAGGTCACTTGCTCTAAACATTCATGCAAAATGGGAGGTAGCCTGGCCAAAGTTAAGTCCCTTTTTAATTCCAGCAAATACACAGAGAAATGTTTTGCAGTATTCCTCCAGTATCATTTTAATCAGATGCTCCTCTGATGCTTTATTCTGCTTATATCACTCAGCTTTCCACAGTGACAGGAAAAGCAAGCCAGCAATCTGAACAGTGATCACACCCAGAAGAAACATGACTTTGCTGTGAGAAATGTGAGAAATTGCAGGCATTTGTTAGGGGTAACCCAAACAGAGAGGGCCCATATTTTGTAGCCCTTGTTCAGGCAAATCTCCCATTGATTTCTAACTGATTTAGGCCAGCGCAGTCAACAGCAGCATTATGTGGTGCCATAAGAGTCAGCACAGCTAGCCTCCCCTCTCAGATATGTTCAGTTCTGTACCAATCTCTTTAGTCATTCCTGCCAGAAAATGCAGCAGTAACTTGCAGGCACAGTCCCAAGCTTTCCAAATGACTGCAGTAAAAACTTCCTTAAAACTGCTGCAGAAAATTGAACACAAGTGACAATCAATACCCGCAAGGCCCTTTGCAGAATAAACTTGATGTTAAACTGTAGCAATTGCAGAATTAAATTGGGTCAGTACCACAATGGGCATATGCTGCAAAAACACCTTGTAAAAGAGTAGCATCAAATGTCACTTGAATTGTTATCCCAAGTTGTGGTTAATGAAGAAAATCAATTCTGAACCTCTTGATAAAGACACTTATTTGGTGTTCTTGCTTGTTAACATTTTTATAAATCCTTGGCCTCCTTGAACTCTATGGTTGTCACTGTGCTACAAACCATGGCCACTTGGAACTTCATGGTAATAGTGAAGATAGCACTGTGGTCTTCCTGCTCCAAAGCATAAGGCCCTATTCCATTTACATAAAGCAGAATCCCCATTAGCTTTTGAAAGTATAAGAAGGCCTATGAACGAAATCTGATCAATACTAATTTTAGTCAGTTGAGGGCGTAACACTCACACACACAAACCAATACATTAAAATATTAACTACCAATCCAAATGGGCAAAATTTTCAAGACATATCTATTTTGTTCTAACTCTTATTATCAATGAATAACCACTCCCAGACTGCTATATTCTATAGTAGCCTAAACTTTTAAAGTTAAAACAAGTTTTACTCTTTGGATGGGCATTAATTTTCTATTGCAGTTGTGCTCAAAGTGAGTAGGAGTTGACAAGACCTAACGGCCAGCATCTTTCTTTTCACAGTAAGAGGAAAGTCCCAGTGAGAGTATGCTCCTAAAATCTGTGGATGAACCAAGATGAGAAGAGTTACAAACACTTTGCAGGACAGGATTAGAAGTCAAAATGATCTTGACAAATTGGAGAATGGTCTAAAATCACCAAGGTGAAATTCCATAAAGACAAGCGCAAAGTACTTCTCTTAGGAAGGAAAAATCAAATGCACAACTACAAATTGGGGACTAACTGGCTAGGCAGCTGTACTGCTGAAAAGGATCTGGGCGTTACAGTGGATCACAAATTGAATGAGTCAACAATGTGATGCAGTTGCGAAAAAGGCTAATATCATTTGGGTGGGTATTAACATGAGTGTTGTACATAAGACAGTGGAGGTAATTGTCCCACTCTACTCAGCACTGGTGAGGCCTCAGCTGGAGTACTGTGTCCAATTCTGAGTGGCACACTTTAGGAAAGATGTGGACAAAATGGAGTCCAGAAGACAGCAATGAAACTGATAAAAGGTTTAGAAAACCTGAGCTGTGAGGCAAGGTTAAAAAACAGGGTACGTTTAGTCTTGAGAAAAGACTGAGGAACCTGATAAGTCTTCAAATATGTTAAGGGCTGTTATAAAGAGAACAGTGATCAGTTGTTCTCCATATCACCTGAAAGCAGGACAAGAACTCGACTTAATCTGCAGCAAAGGGATTTAGATTAGACATTAGGAAAAAACTTTCTAATTATACGGGTATTAAGCTCTGGAATAGGCTTCCAAGGAAGTTGTGGAATCCCACGACTGGAGGTTTTTAAAAACAAACCTGTCAGCTATGGTCTGAGTTTATTTGGCCCTGCCTTGGTACAGGGGGGCTGGACTTGATGACTTCTTGAGGTCCCTTCCAGCCCTGCATTTCTATAATTCTACTGAATTACAAAATGTTTCTTGCTCAGCTGGAAAAATATGGTGGAAAAGCTTAAAGAGTGGAATGGAAATCACGAGATCATCAGTTCTTTGGGGGCAGGGATCATCTCTGCTTTATGTGTTGTGCAACGATTAGCAGAGTGAAGCCCTGGCCTTGAGGCACTACTGCAATACAAATAATAACAGAAATAACTCAAATGACCACATGCCACTCTGTTTACCTAAATACTTCCTATCCATCGTATTCTGCCCGCTTCTGTTGTTAGAACATAGTTTCTTCAAAATATAATCCCTTCAAGGAAGGCTTCCATTTTCTTTAGCAGGTTCAGCCTGTTGTAAAGCGCAGGGTATATCTATAGTATTATTTTAAATAATCAGCAGTCTATCTGACCAGTGCTGCTGTGCAGAGCCCTATTTCATCATCACCTGTTGGTTGATGGAGTAGATAAGACTATTGGTATCTGTTCTATATTGGCCATAAAAGGCCAGGTTGTGAACCCCTTATGCCAACTGGTGAGTGGTTGCTCTCACAAGTAGAGCCATTAAAGTCAATGGGACTGATCATTTGAGTAATTGCTCACCAAGAGGAGTAAGGGGTTCACAATCTGGCCCAAAGTGAATTGGGACAAAGATGACATATAGCTCCTGTTAAATTTTTGTTCTTGAACACTTTCAAGGAGAGGTCCTTCCAGAATATGTCCTAAAATGTCAAATACCTGGCTATCTTGCTGATCTGTGACTTGATAAATATGATAGCAGACAAGCTTTGTTCCCTTGTTGCTAAACTACTGAAGAGCATTTTGATATGGACTAAGATGTAACTACCGCCTGTGGCAGGGTGCAGGAAATGAAAATGGCAATTACCCACTATTTAATTATACTTTATATTAGTTATGCTCCTTTTTGCCATGTGCAAACATACCTCACCCCAAATGAGAATCTGCTACAAACCTCTGTGGGTGGGAAAGCAGCCAAGAGTTAGATCAACTCCAGCTACAAGTGCAGACATCTCCAGGTGAACTCTACCAAACAAACCTTGAGCTATGTTACCTGATAGACGGTACTGCTATGGTGCCTCCTCTGATTCTCAGCTGGTCGCCAGTGAGGCCCTCAGCATGGGTCGAGCTGAACAGGGTAATGGTGAAACAGACAGAAGTTTGCAAGGGTAAATGCAGGCAGAAAACGAAGTCAGTTGCCAGACCCAGGTGCTGTGCTTTGTTACCCCAGCAAATAAGTGATTTTACCTTGGGAAAAAGTCAGTGGTGCTTCACTTAGCATGCTGCCTGTTCAGACAGCCCCAGAAGAAACTTGCACCGTCAGCACTGAAATTGAGTTTTTTAAGTGTTCCTCATTGAAAAGAACTTGCATCAAATATAGCAGCAGCCTTGGAAAGGTGGCAAGTGACTCAAAGAACAACACTCTCCCCCCAAAATTCAGAACAAAAATGAGAACAGTAACTAGATTCCTTTTTTTAATGCATGAATAACAAGGAAATAGCATGGTGCAGTCAAGAGGAGGAGGAGGCAAGAGACCTGGGCCTGGATTCTCTAGCTGGCCAAACTGGACTCAGGAGGGTAACAGTTTGAGGAATTACTTTGTTTGTTTGTTCATTCATTTACATTAAAAGTTTGAAAAGAAAAACCTAGCTTAGATCTTAGGACACATATTCCGAGGACCAGATTTTGCTACCCTTACCTTGCTCAGTAGAACTTTACCACTCGAACAGTCTCATTCAACTCAGTGAGCCTTCTTGTTATATGGGCAGTACAACTCAGCATCAGTAAGAAATTTAAGAAATGCTCATTCCATAGAGATGGAGACAAGAAATTCTCCAAACTAAGAGCAATGGAGAGCTATCACTGGCATTCCCGTGGGAGATCCTAGAAGTAGCCCTTAGGAGTAAAAGCAAGAGAATAAAACACTTAAACCCCTGACGCCCACAATGACCCTCCCTTAGAAATATAACCCCCAAAGACCTAACCCTCTAGAACATAGCAGAATTTAATTGAATAGAATAACCTATTGCCCAACTTTGGTATGGACCATTTTGCTTTTTTTCATTTTCTACTGTTATTTTAGATTACTAAATGTTAATTATATTTTACATTGTTATGAAATATGCCAAGCCCTTAAACTGGGGTGGGATCATTATAATTAACTACTGTGCACAGTGTTATGAACTGTTCACAGTAATATGATTCACTCTTCATCTTAGTACATGTAATACTTAATTTAGGAACTATTCATAATAGTATTGGTCATACAAACTATTCTGACAATGGGACTAGAACAAGCAGATTGTTCGCATACCAAATGAGGAAGCAGCAGAGTGCTCCAGAGCATTCCTCCAGATTTTCTACGCAGGGTACAATGAAATTGCCAACAAAGCAAAATAAATTATCCTAGCTAGCTATCCGACTGCCAAAACCTTTGCTAGGTTTCAGAGTAGCAGCCGTATTAGTCTGTATTCGCAAAAAGAAAAGGAGTACTTGTGGCACCTTAGAGACTAACAAATTTATTTGAGCATAAGCTTTCGTGAGCTACAGCTCCGATGCATCCGATGAAGTGAGCTGTAGCTCACGAAAGCTTATGCTCAAATAAATTTGTTAGTCTCTAAGGTGCCACAAGTACTCCTGTTCTTTTTGCGAAAACCTTTGCTGTGAGCAAGAGCATTACCCTGATCTCACCACCAAAGTATAGAATTTCCTGATAGAAGCCAAATTCACTGATTTGATCAGCTGCTCTCCTGGAAGGACCAGAAAAAGAGGAACAGGAAGAGCTCACTAAATCCCTGAGATCAAAGGTTCTCAAACTGATCTATGCCTGGAGTCATCCATATGGAGATCCCACAGGGCCTGGTTGTGAACCCCTTCTTTTTGATGGTGAGTAGTCATTTGCACAAGTAGTCACACTGAAGTCAATGGGACTGCTTATGCAACCAACTGACTTTCAATGAGATTTAGGAGCCTAAATACCCAAGACAGTTTTGAAAATGGGACTTAGGCACTTTTGAAAATTCTACCCAATATGATTAACTTTTTTCCCCAAAAAAGACAAACACTTACTATTCTATGCTGCATTGCTTCTTATACCACCTTAATCACTGTAGTGTTTGGGCACCTGCCAGTAGTACATTAAGCAACATCACTAACATCTGTCAAGTGTGGTGCATTTTCTATCTCATCTTCTCAGGGGGAAGTTGGGTGTAGTCTTTTGGTAGGTTTTTAAAATACAAATTATCAAGTTGCTATGTGTTTATGGTAGAGAAGGCAAAGCAAAAAAAAAAAAAAAGTACTTCTTGCAGTGGGAGCCGAAGGTGGTGGGGTTTGTGAGTGTACTTAATTTTTATGGGAGTTTGTTCTGCAGGCTGGGGCCAGTCCTGAGAAAATTCTGTCTTACCGCAAGTGGGAGGAAGCTGGACTACACAACGCTCCCTATATTAAGATGTTGTCCACAGTATGAAAACATACAAAATTCCCGGCCCAAAGGTTTATAAGGCAGAATTCTACAAGATTTAACTGAAACCTAACCCTGCTCACTTACAGGGAGCATTCCAGAGTTCAGGGCAACCCTTCTAAGCTGGTATGTAGCAGCCAGCACAGTATCATAAAAGACAACAAGGACTGAATCCAATGTAACAAGCAAGAACAAACCAACTCAAGCTAAGACTACATGGCCCTATACTGATTAGTTAAATACTGAATAAATAGTACCTGAATATTTACTCAAGTATAACCAAATATCCATAGCCCTATTGCTGTATACCTATAACAATTACGTGTGGATTTATCTATGTATAATAAAGTCAGTACATATACTTATGCAATAGTGTTATGTTTGTTCTTATCTGCGCCACCCTGAAAACCTTTATACCTACCTGTGTATTTTCTTTGAACATACATCTGTATATTGCCTGTAACCACCCCTATGAAACAGCAAATAAACAAGTTTTTTTAAAAAAATTCATGACTTTTATAATTTGATCAGTTTCCTTCATGGCTGGAACCACTGTGAACCAAGACAGGAGTTTGAAAACCAAAAACTGAAACCGATTAGAAAATGGGAGTAATAATTCTTGTAAAGCTCTTCAAGAGCTACGGGGGGAGGGACAGTTCAGTGTGGGGGATGGATAACTCAGTGGTTTGAGCATTAGCCTGCTAAACCAGGGTTGTGAGTTCAATCCTTGAGGGGGCCATTTAGGGATCTAGGGCAAAAATTGGGGATTGGTCCCCCTTTGAGTAGGGGGTTGGATTAGATGACCTCCTGAGGTCCCTTCCCACCCTGCTATTCTATGAAAGGATTATAGAAGCAAATGTTGGGTATTGCAGTAAAAGTAAAAGCAGCCAGTCTAGTGGGATCATTACCCAAGCTGAGAGAGGTGCTGATAGATTTATTTATTAAGTTATTTATTTATAAGTTATCTGTAACACTGGTAAGAAATAGTTTCAGATGTAAGATCTGTAGTTAGATCATGTCCCTTTACAATCTTAGGCAGCTCACATTCACCCTGGTCAGTGATCTGGAGAGATTTACAGCGAGGTAAGAATTGTGTGGAGCTTTGTTATCTTCCAGCTGTGTGGGGGTTGGTGACAGTTTTTAGTGGTTCTGACTTGCAGGGGTTTGCACCCAGTGAGTTGCATGTCAGGTGAACCCCAGCCTCAAAGCTCAACTGCTATGCAATGGCAGCCTGCGAAAGTTCTTCATGACCCATCTTGTGGTCAGGCAACTCAGAGCTGACAACTTGCCTGCTCTTTGCGGACATCACCTATACAGGCTCAGATCAGGCTGCTTGCAGAAGGTGTTTCCTCACTGTGTTTTGGCTGCAGGCCAATGTAAACACTGAACAACATTCAATGGGTCTGAGTGTCACTTAGTATTTGCATTGGCCTGCAGCCAAGATGGTGCTGAGTAAGGGTGGGCTGAGAGGGGGCAGGGAAGCTGTGCAAAGCAGAGAGACAGGACTGGGGGAAATCCTGACGCTGCCTCTGTAACCATGGTTCTGCATTGCTAGAGGGCACATGGAGGCTCAGGCAGGGCAACAGGAAGGGCATGGCAAGAGGACCTGCTTCTCTGTGGAACCTCACACGAGGGCCCCATAAGGAACTGCAGAGGCTAGTTGAGCTACTGAACTGAAATAGCCTTCACAGAACTATTTTGCAGAGGATCTGCGGCTACATCAAAACAACCTTCTCCATTTAAACAAACGTCCTACCCTGCTGGGCTCATTACATAGCAATGTTCTAATCTATGCAAAACAGTGACACACACCCTTCACCTGCATCAATATCTGGCGCATCCATCACCAGCACTGGACTTTGCACCAGGACAGTTAAGCTCATAGTGTACACAGGTTGTTTCCATGGGCAATAAGGAAATTGTATTACAATGTCCTTTTTCTCTCCGTATATTTGACTGCAGCAACACGTAACTGAGTTTAGAAAAGATTAAGTGTATTTCATGTTAAAGTTCCACCTGGTTTGCAGTGAATATGAGTAGGAGGCTCCAATCATGTCATACTCAGGACTCAGTTACCTCTGTGACTCTGCTGTTCTTAACTCAGTGGATCTTGTGTCTTAAAGCACAGAAACTAAAGCATTCCTCTTTCCACACACAGCTGGCCAGATTAGGCCACATCCTATCAGGGACAGCCCCAGACACAGTCATCCATGCAGGCTCAGTTACTGAAACCTACTGTACTTGGTAATGAATTCAAAGACACTTAAAAATCCCTCCTACTAGTGCAAAATGTAGCTTCCCCCACCAAAATGCAGCTCCCCACCTCCAAACATAGGATCTGTAACAGGGCATTTTTGCCTGCTGGCCTTCAGTTATGGATCTCCCTTCCACAAGAGATGAAGATGGCCACAAACCTGAATGCCATCAAGACAGTGCAAGATCCACTTCTTTCCAAAGCCAGCCCATTAAATTATTGGCCACTGCATTTAATAGAAAAAATAAAATCCATTCCTCTGCCTGTCTTTGGAATGGGGGAGAGAACTAAAAAGAATAAGAAATTAAAGAATGAGATTAGAGGGATGGGAAGAGAGAAATGAAGTCCTAGGCCATCCCACCTGATTCAGAAGTGGGAGTGGGGAAACTCAGGTATAGGTGTAGATCAGTAAAGTTCCATTGATGGGTTTTGGATCAATTAGATTAAAGAGGAATTTGAATTCATTTTTTAAAAGACACTGTCAATGTGCAGTACTCATTTTTAAATCAGAGAGAGGTATTCTCCCTCCTATTGTGGCCCCCTGAATGCCACTGTGGTGGCAGAAAGGGAGAGTAAAAGCCTCTTAGCTAGCCGGAGGAGAATTCCCCCAGTTCAGGAACTGCATAAGATGACCATAAACTGCCTTACACAGCCCTCCGGGAAGCCCCAGCTTAGAGGTCAAGTCAGGGAATCATCATAGCATACACAGCGCTTCTACGGCCAGTGGAAGAAGTGTTTTCCCCAGGAATTGAAATGAAGGGGGGGTGTTCGAATTTACAGGGCCGGGGATCAGGGCCAATGAGGGATGAGATCGTGAGAGTGAAGGTTGCTCTATGGCACCATAGTAAAAACTGAAAAATGTTTCATGACCATTTAATTAGATTTAACTCATGTTTTAAAATCATCACAAAAATTAAAGTTGGCTACTCAGGCCTTCTATGAAGCACAACATCTTCATCCTTCTTGGTTTCTTGTTATAATTTCGCACAACTCTGTTAATGAACTTCTTGAATGCAATGCGTTCATCTTTGGTGGCTTCTCATGTGTCCGGTACTTCCATTCCTTCAGTTGATACGCTCATTAGTTCATTCACATGATCCGGGAGAAGGCGACTTCTTTCAGAACACAAAATTCTATTCAATGAGGCAAAAGAACGCTCAACTGTAGCTGTTGTGACTGGGAGTAGCAAGAGATGAATTCCTACTTTTTTCATCCCAGGAAACATAGCACAAAGATTGGGTCGAGCCACTAGCGATGATAAAAAAGAAGTTGAAGTCAAATCTTCATTCATTCGTTGTATGATATTCCACTCTGTGTTCAAATTCTCTGTTCTGTCCTGAGCACATGGCAGCCCCATTGCTGGTAGTGCCTCACTCTACTCAACTGTTGGTGTTTTATAGGACAGGCATCTGTAAAAGCTACGTAGAGGCCGAGCAGAATCTAGAAGTTGCTGTTGTAGATTTTTAAGAATCAAGTCTGTGTCCTTTTTCAGTTGCCTTAACAAACACTTCTTGTCCACTTCACTTAAGGATTCAATATAAATGCCTTCATTAATCAACTCCTGGACTGAAGTCTTTGCTTCTTCCAGTACTGTTTCAATGGACAGCTCTCTGATTGATCCAAATGTAGCTTCTATTGCTGGACAAAGATCTACTACTGTTGTAGCAGATGCCTGGATGGCATTGTTTAATGTGGTTTCAACAGTAGACTTACAAGGGAGAGAATGGCAATAGTCTTCTCTGAACGTAGTAGCAAAAGTAATCCACCAGCCTCACTACTTAGATCCATCCCATCTTGGTAGATACTTTCCAAAGCCAGTAATAATGGCTGGAGTAATTTTAAGACAACAGCCAAGGATCGCTCATGAGAAAGCCAGAAGGTTTTCCCAGGTTGACTAATTTGAACTTCAGTCCCAGTGTATCTTCTATATTTTCCAAGATATTCAGTCTTTTTGGACTCTTGCTGAAAAAAGAATATAATGAAGACATTAAAGTATAGCTTTTTTAATGTATTTTGAAGAGTCTGCAGCTCGTACTAGCACTAGTTGGAGTAGATGGCCTCTGCAGTGTGTATAGGAGAGATTAGGGTTACACTTTTTTCTGAGCAAAGCTTGTACTCCACCATGTCTTTTAGAGAAGTTTGCAGCTCCATCAAATGCACAACAGCCATCTGTTTGGGGTCCAACTGACAAGCATTTAACTCTTCTAAGATGTGGGTTGTCACAGATGCAGCCGATGTGTCTTCTATAACTTGAACATCTAGAAATGCATCTACTGGCCTACCACTGACATCAAGATAATGTACACAATGACTTAATACTCGATGCCCATTTGCATCAGTGCATTCATCAGCCATGTATGCAAATTTGTTTTGTGGTGAGAGAGTTCTTCACTTTTTCAACTGTTCAGTCTTTCACTGTTGCACTGCATGTTTCTAGCCAGTCAGTTGAGTTTCTTGCAGAAAGATAGTGAGCATTTGCTGGTCTTGTTCAGAACCAGCGTTCAACTTCAGGATGAACAAGTGACAATGCACTTAACATTGGCCTCCAGTTTGTAGTGTGTGGTATCTCTTGCTTAAATAGAAAGTAGGATGCCACAGCCATGTTTGTTTGCATGAACCGTGTTGTGTCTCCAGCATTCTTAACAGTCTCATTAACACTCACTGGTGCTGTCCCTGGTCAGTGGAGACTCAGAGTTCAGAGCTGCTTTCACATGAGTTCACCTCCCAGGTGGGGGGCAAGAAGGCACCTTGCTCATTCCTCTAGCTGCTCACTGTTCGCTCTGGCCACCATTGTTCATTGTGCCACTGTTCACTCCATGGCTCTGTTGCCAATGGCCCTGCACTGGCACCTTCTGCTGCCACCAGCCACTGTGACCTCTGCGAGTTGGTCTCTTGAGGGTCCACCCAGCTCTCAGTGATTTCACCTGAGCTCTCAGTGTGGGAACCTTGCTGCTAGTGCAGACTGGGCCGTCTCTTCCACAGAAACACTGTCCCACAGCAGGTCTAAGCACTTAGACCTGATTTCAGCTTTAGTGATCACTTAACAAAACAAAAGACTATCCATGGAGCCTATTCAGCTCTGTCTTTGAACAGTGGAGAGGAGCAGGTCAAATAGTACTTGTGACTCAGGCAGACCATCAAGCAAAACACCTGTCCCCACCCTCTCTTGATGCCCTCAATCAGCACAGGCTAAGTACAGTTCTACTACCCTTTACTCCTGCAATAAGAATAACAACATTTCATTATACGCCCTCCTCCCGCCCCACATTCAAGTGATTTGTAACCCAACCCCAGCCAAAATCTATCACTTGGGCAACACAGCTGTGTTTGCTGGATACCTAGGTAGATTAGGTGTGAATGTAAATACAATCTGGTCCTGAAACCTTTCCCCCCAGACCCTACCTCATCACTAGTTGTCAGGAAGAGTTCATTTAGACTTTGCTTACAAATCATAATTTGAAATTATTAGGTTGGCCAACATCACCAAAATGAATGCATTGACATTGTCATAAAAAACAACAGCTGTATAAGGAAGCTAGTCTATGTTTATACTTTTCAAATCTATTATACTTTTTCAGATACAAGTATTTTATCATACACTGTATATGTTTTTAAAGTGTGTATTAATGTTTCAATTTCAATTCAAATTTCCAAACAATCACGAAACAGGCAAACAGATCCTCGACACTGCTTGCACAGCCTTGGAGCTGCAAATGGAGGGAATTCAAGTGATCAGTAATATCACACAGAAAAGCTACCTGTGACATAGAGGGGACATCATTCATAAATTCCAGGAACTTGCAAGCCTTGTTGGTCTTGTGGTTTGAAAGAAATTCTATTATAATTTCTTTCTGAAGCACACTAAACCTCTCTAACTCGTGACCCCTACTTAATCCGCAAACATCATTGTGCTGCAACAGGTCACTATATTTGGCTGACATGTCTTATAAAAGAGCTTTAAAAAGACAATGTTGCAAGCTAGAAGTTGAGTGTATGTAGTTCACAAATCACTATACCCACTGTTTTTTTCCTGTTCCCAGAAAACTTATCGCACAGGACAGTCTGGTGAATGATGCAGTGAAGTGTATTTAATGAAGGGTACATCACTGCCAAACGTGAAGCAGAACCCTTCTCTTTCCCTTTCATGGAGGGACCACCATCTGGAACAAATAAATTTACCTTCTGCAGCTCTAAACCATTTTTTCAAAAAAGCCTTTTATTTTTTCAAAAATGATTTCTCCTGTGGTGTAGGTTTCTAATGCTATTAAGCACAAAAAGTCTTTGCTGAAAAACTGACCATCATAAAATCTGACAGACAGCAATAGCTAGGCAGTGTCTCTTAAACTGTTTGATTTTTCCTCTGCAAGAGACATGTATTTGGCATTTTTTAAATCGGAAAGCTATGCTGACAAACAATCCTCGTAAATTACCTCCAATCTTCGCACTGCCACGGAATCAGACAGGGGAACTTGTTTCACAGAGTTCACAAGGTCCTCTTTGTTTTTATCTCTGGCAAAAAGCTCCTCCAGCATTCCCAGCGTGCACTCCTTCACAAGCTCGGCACCCAGGAAAGAGAAGCCGCTGTCGCTTTTTCCTATACAGTCACTGACGTGGTGAGAATGACATTTGAAGTGTGATATGAAGACTTCAGATTTTCAATTTTGTCATGTCCTGCAACACTGCCAGGAGGATAGGCCGTGGTGAAGTCACTATGCTTTGATTTAAAGTGGCATCTGATGTTGACAGCCTTACAGACAGACACAGTAGTTTGTCATATTAAACGCAAAGGTTTTGTGTTTAAATGTGACGGCATAATAAAAAAGAAAATCAACTGTCGAGTTTAGGGTAAAAGCTCAGCTTTCACTGTTGACTTTGTGGCACTTACTCCCACTCACATTGTTTTTCGGTTCCATTTCCATCACTAATCAAAAAATGGGTGGTGTCTTAGCTCAGTCATAGCCATAACCAGTGCTATTGCGAGAACTTAAGATCCAGTAAGCAGTGCTTGAGTTGTGCCAGGGCTTGCCGGGGCTGAGCCCGGCACTTCTAGGCTTGTCAGTCCATAGCCCCGGCACCTCTGGGCTCCCAGCCAGCAGCCACCGCTCTCCGGCCACCCAGCTCTGAAGGCAGTGCCGTCACCAGCAGCCGTGCAAAAATAAGGGTAGCAATACCATACCATGCCACCCTTACTTCTGCTCTGCTGCTGGAGGCAGCGTTGCCTTCAGAGCTGGGCACCCACCTAGAAGTTTGTCCAATGTACATGGCAGAGGGGCATTGCTGGCACATGATGGTGATATATGTGATATATACCATCATGTGCCAGCAATGACCCTCTGCCACGTAAATTGGACAAACCAGACAGTCTCTACGCAAACGAATAAATGGACACAAATCAGACAACAAGAACTGTAACATTCAAAAACCAGTAGGAGAGTACTTCAATCTCCTGGACTCTCAATAACTTTAAAGTGGCCATTCTTCAACACAAGAACTTCAAAAACAAACTTCAATGAGAAACTGCAAACTGGAATTAATTTGCAAACTTGACACCATTAAATTAGGCCTGACTAAAGGCTGGGAGAAGCTGGGTCACTACAAAAAATAATTTCCCTTCTGTTGATACTCACCCCTTCTTGTCAACTGTTGAGAATTGGCCACATTTACCGTGATTGAATTGGCCTCATTAGCACTACAAAAAGTAACTTTCCCTCTGTTGATATTCACCCCTTCTTGTCAAGTGTTGGAAATGGGCCACATCCATCCTAATTGAATTGGCCTCGTTAGCACTGACCCACCCACTCAGTAAGGCAACTCCCATCTTTTCATGTGCTGTGTGTTTATACCTGCCTACCATATTTTCCACTCCATGCATCTGATGAAGTGGGTTATAGCCCACAAAAGCTTATGCCCAAATAAATGTGTTAGTCTCTAAGGTGCCACAAGGATACCTTGTTGTTTTTAGTTTGTGTAGGTTGCAGAAGAGGGGAAGTGTCAGAAAACAGATGTGTGGAGCTGAGGAAAATTACTACTAGGCTGGCCAAAAGCAAAAAGTGAGAACAAAAGACACTTAAAATTCGTTGTGCACATTTAATTGTTCGTTTGGGTTCTGCATTACTCAATAGCCTGAAATATTACCAGGGAGAAGCAGCAAGTCTACTACCATTTTATTATGTCCCATGGCCTGTGATAGATTCTGCAGTAATATGATCAACTACTAAAAGAAAATTGAAAAACTAAGTTTCCTAAAGAACAGGAGACTCAAATTCAGTTTTAAGCATAAATAAATAGAATAGGACCTATAGCAAGAGAGAGAGAACAAAATAGTCCCAAATCATTATGGGTGGCAGGTATCATAGACTGGGGGAGGCTGTGCCTCCCCAAACAGCCTCACATGGTCCTGCCCAGGCTCCACCCCCATGCCCCCTCCTGCAGTTCCTGTTCTTCCATGGCCCAGGCTGGCTGTGGGCGCTGCAACCACACAGCCCAGCGCTCTGGGGCTGGAGCCAGGGGCTGAGGTGTAGGTGCTCTGGGCTCCTGCGGCAGAGGAGGGGGGGCAGAACAGGAGGGACGGGACCTCACGCTGAAGGGGAGGGGCCAATGGCTAGCCTCCCACAATGGCCGGTTCACTGGCCACCCATACAAATCATCCTAGTGTAATTCTACTGAAGCTGGCTTCCTGAAGCTGGTGTGTGTCCTGATCTTGTCCACCTTTGATTGTAAGCGTCTCTGTCTCACTACACATTTATAAAATGTTGTGATGGGGTATGCAAACCCAATACCAGTAAGGAAAGGGCTAAGCAGCAGCTCTGGGCCCAGGAAGCCCCACCCCACCATACCTGCAAAGCATGCATGGCTTGGAGGAGGAACTCAAAAAGAGAGCAGGCCTGCTTAGTAGGGTAGCAGACAGCAGAGCTGCTCTGAGCTCCTGGGAAGGAGCTCCTGCTGCTGGAGACCTGACTATAGCGACGTGGCCAAACCCAGAGGGAAGAGACTTGAGATTCTCAAAAGGTCATAGAATCATAGAATATCAGGATTGGAAGGGACCTCAGGAGGTCATCTAGTCCAACCCCCTGCTCAAAGCAGGACCGATCCCCAACTAAATCATCCCAGCCAGGGCTTTGTCAAGCCTGACCTTAAAAACTTCTAGGGAAGGAGATTCCACCACCTCCCTAGGTAATGCATTCCAGTGTTTCACCACCCTCATACTGACAAAGTTTTTCCTAATATCCAACCTAAATCTCCCCCACTGCAACTTGAGACCATTACTCCTTGTTCTGTCATCTGCTACCACTGAGAACAGTCTAGATCCATCCTCCTTGGAACCCCCTTTCGGGTAGTTGAAAGCACCTATCAAATCCCCCGTCATTCTTTTCTTCTGAAGGCTAAAGATCCCCAGTTCTCTCAGCCTCTCCTCATAAGTCATGTGTTCCAGTCCCCTAGTCATTTTTGTTGCCCTCTGCTGAACTCTTTCCAATTTTTCCACATCCTTCTTGTAGTGTGGGGCCCAAAACTGGACACAGTACTCCAGATGAGGCCTCACCAACGTCGAATAGAGGGGAACGATCACTTCCCTCGATCTGCTGGCAATGTCCCTACTTATACATCCCAAAATGTTCTTGGCAACAAGGGCACACTGTTGACTCATATCCAACTTCTTGTCCACTGTAACCCCTAGGTCCTTTTCTGCAGAACTGCTGCCTAGCCATTTGGTCCCTAATCTGTAGCGGTGCATTGGATTCTTCCATCCTAAGTGCAGGACTCTGCACTTGTCCTTGTTGAACCTCATCAGATTTCTTTTCGCCCAATCCTCCAATTTGTCTAGGGCCCTCTGTATCCTATCCCTACCCTCCAGCGTATCTACCACTCCTCCCAGTTTAGTGTCATCTGCAAACTTGCTGAGGGTGCAATCCACACCATCCTCCAGATCATTAATGAAGATATTGAACAAAACCGGCCCCAGGACCGACCTCTGGGGCACTCCACTTGATACCAGCTGCCAACTAGACATGGAGCCATTGATCACTACCCGTTGAGCCCGACAATCTAGCCAGCTTTCTATCCACCTTATAGTCCATTCATCCAGCCCATACTTCTTTAACTTGCTGGCAAGAATACTGTGGGAGACCGTGTCAAAATCTTTGCTAAAGTCAAGGAACAACATGTCTACTGATTTCCCTTCACCCACAGAGCCAGTTATCTCGTCATAGAAGGCTATTAGATTAGTCAGAAACTTTATCTTTGATTTCTAGTTATTTAATACCTTTACCCCCAGGGAAAGAGGGGAACTGAAAGGAATTAATCCAGAGAGGCAGCAATATAGCACTTTAGTAGTGTAGGACTTAGCTGCTTACAGTGGGCCCTACAATAGAAAATAGTGGAGACAGTGAGCCTGGGATCCCCTACCAATCCCTCGGGGGTGCCAAAGGCAGAAGATGACATGAGAAGGGAAGTCTAGGGGATAAAAAGTCCTGAGGGATGAAGGGTCAAGACCTCAACCAAGGGAAGACATGGAGACCCTTGCCTAATCTGGAAGGCTACCCCATTGCTGGACTCCTTGTACTCCAAAAGGAGCAGACATAAAACACATGACCTGGCCTGAGGACTAAGTCACGGAAGGGACAGACCACTGCCAGACAAGAGTGGCTGACAACAAGGGCACCAGGAAAGAACAGCACCTGTCATGTCTTGCCTGACCGCTGGTTGCCCCTTAACAAATGCCATGTAAATTTATGGTACTACAGTGTTGTAAGTCGCCATCCTACATGGACATACCAGAACATCACAATCCCATAGGTGCCACAACTGGGAAGAGGGATGAGAGATATATAGTGTTCCCACACTCCTGCAACATTTTATTATCTCTTTGATGGCCCCATTCAGTGTGGCTGTAGAACTTATGAAATTTCACTCATGGTCCCTACCAGATTTGTTATTTTTCTCTGGCCAATCCCTTTAGTTTTAATTATTTAAGGAGGAATCACAGAATCATAAAACTGGAAGGGACCTTAAGAGGTCATCTAGTCCAGTCCCCTGCACTCGTGGCAGGACTAATTATCTAGACCATTCCTGACAGGTGTTTGTCTAACTTGCTCTTAAAAATTCCCACTGATGGAGATTCCACAACCTCCCTAGGCAATTTATTCCAGTGTTTAACCATCCTGACAGTTAGGAATTTTTTCCTAATGTCCAACTTAAACCTCCCTTGCTGCAATTTAAGCCCATTGCTTCTTGTGCTATCCTCAGAGGTTAAGAAAAACAAATTTTCTTCCTCCTTGTAACAACCTTTTACATACTTGAAAACTGTTATCATGTCCCCTCTCAGTCTTCTCCTTTCCAGACTAAACAAACCCACTTTTTTCAATCTTCCCTCATAGGTCATGTTTTTAAGACCTTTAATAATTTTTGTTGCTCTTCTCTGGACTCTCTCCAATGTGTCCACATCCTTCCTGAAATGTGGCACCCAGAACTGGACACAATACTCCAGTTGAGGCCTAATCAGAGCGGAGTAGAGCAGAAGAATTACTTCTCATGTCTCACTTACAATACTCCTGCTAATACATTCCAGAATGATATTCGCTTTTTTTGCAACAGTGTTACCCTGTTGACCAATATTTAGCTTGTGGTCCACTATGACACCCCCCCACACACACCCCAGAACCCTTTCTACAATACTCCTTCCTAGGCAGTCATTTCCCAATTTGTATGTGTGCAACTGATTGCTCCTTCCTAAGTGGAGTACTTTGCATTTATTCTTATTGAATTTCATCCTATTTACTTCAGACCATTTCTCCAATTTGTCCAGATCATTTTGAATGTTAATCCTATCCTCCAAAGCACTTGCAACCCTCCCCAGCTTGGTATCGGCCACAGACTTTATAAGTGTACGCTCATTGATGAAGATATTGAACAGAACCGGACCCAGAATTGATCCCTGCAGGACCCCACTCGTTATGCCCTTCCAGCATGACTGTGAACCACTGATAATTACTCTCTGGGAACAGTTTTCCAACCAGTTTTGCATCCACCTTAGAGCTGCATTTCCATAGTTTGTTTATTAGAAGGTCATGTGAGACAGTATCAAAAGCTTTACGAAAGTCAAGATATACCATGTCTACCATTTCCCCCTTATCCACAAGACTCGTTACCCTGTCAAAGAAAACGAACAGGTTGGTTTGACATGATTTGTTCTTGGCAAATCCATGCTGACTGTTACATATCATCTTATTATCTTCTAGATGTTTGCAAATTGATTGCTTAATTATTTGGTCCATTATCTTTCTGAGTACAGAAGTTAAGCTGACTGGTCTGTAATTTCCTGGGTTGTCCTTATTTCTCTTTTTATAGATTGGCATTATATTTGCCTTTTCCAGTCTTCTGGAATCTCTCCTGTCTTCCATGACTTCTCAAAGATAATTGCTAATGGCTAAGATATTTCCTCGGTCAGCTCCTTGAGCATTCTAGGATGCATTTTATCAGGCCCTGCTGACTTGAAGACATCTAATTTGTCCAAGTAATTTTTAACTTGTTCTTTCCCTATTTTAGCCTCTTCTGTTCCTACCTCATTTTCACAGGCATTCACTACATTAGACGTCCAATCACCACTAACCTTCTTGGTGAAAACTGAAATAAAGAAGTCATTAAGCACCTCTGCCATTTCCACATTTTCTGTTATTATTTTTCCCCCTCATTGAGTAATGGGCCTACCCTGTCCTTAGTCTTCCTCTTGCTTCTAATGTATTTGTAGAATGTTTTCTTGTTACCCTTTATGTCTCTGGCTAGTTTAATCTTGTTTTGTGCCTTGGCCTTTCTAATTTTGTCCCTACGTACTTGTGTTATTTGTTTATGTTTATCCTTTGTGATTTGACCCAGTTTCCACTTTTTGTAGCACTCTTTTCTGATTTGTAGATCATTGAAGATCTCCTGGTTAAGCTAGGGTGGTCTTTTGCCATACTTCCTATCTTTCCTACACAGTAGGATAGTTTCTTCTTGTGCTCTTAACCATGTCTCTTTGAAAAACTGCCAACTGTCTTCTATTGTTTTTTCCCTCAGACTTGCTTCCCATGGGATCTTACCTACCAACTCCCTGAGTTTGCTAAAGTCTGCATTCTTGAAATCCATTGTCTTTATTTTGCTGTTCTCCCTCCTACCATACCTTAGAATCATGAACTCTTCATTTCATGATCACTTTCACCCAAGCTGCCTTCTGCATTCAAATTCTCAACCAGTTCCTCCTTATTTGTCAAAATCAAATCTAGAACAGCCTCTCCCCTAGTAGCTGTCTCCACCTTCTGAAATAAAAAATTGTCTCCAATACATTCCAAGAACTTGTTGGATAATCTGTGCCCTGCTATGTTATTTTCCCAGCAGATGTCTGGGTAGTTGAAGTCCCCCATCACCACCAAGTCCTGTGCTTTGGACGATTTTCTTAGCTGTTTAAAAAAAGCCTCATCCACCTCTTTTTCCTCGTTAGGTGGTCTGTAGTCGACCCCCTACCATGACATCACCCTTGTTTTTTACCCCTTTTATCCTTACCCAGAGACTTTCTCCTATTTCCAAACATGTTAAATATATAAGCCAACACCTCCTCCCTTTTTTCCCTGCCGGTGCTTCCTGAGCAAGCTGTACCCTTCTATACCAATATTCCAGTCACATGTATTATCCCATCAGGTCTCTGTGATGCCAACTACGTCATAGTTATGTTTATCTACTAACAAGTTTACAAGAAGTGGAAGATTGGACAAATGACCAGGGATGAGTATAAAAATATTGCTCGGGCATGCAGGAGTGAAATCAGGAAAGGCAAATCACACCTGGAATTGCAGTTAGCCAGAGATGTTAAGAGTAACAAGAAGGGTTTCTTCAGGTATGTTAGCAACAAGAAGAAAGTCAAGGGAAGTGTGGGCCTCTTACTGAATGAGGGAGGCAACCTAGTGACAGAGGATGTGGAAAAAGCTAATGTACTCAATGCTTTTTTTGCCTCTGTCTTCACAAACAAGACTACTGCACTGGGCAGCACAGCATGGGGAGGAGGTGACCAGCCCTCTGTGGAGAAAGAAGTGATTCAAGACTATTTAGAAAAGCTGGACGAGCACAAGTCCATGGGGCCGGATGCGCTGCATCCAAGAGTGCTAAAGGAGTTGGCGGACGTATTGCAGAGCCATTGGCCATTATCTTTGAAAACTCATGGTGATTGGGGGAAGTCCCGGATGACTGGGAAAAGGCTAATGTAGTGCTCACCTTTAAAAAAGGGAAGAAGGAGGATCCTGGGAACTACAGGCCAGTCAGCCTCACCTCAGTCCCTGGAAAAATCATAGAGCAGGTCCTCAAGGAATCAATTCTGAAGCACTTAGAGGAGAGGAAAGTGATCAGGAACTGTCAGCATGGATTCACCAAGGGCAAGTCATGCCTGACTAATCTAATTGCCTTCTATGACGAGATAACTGGCTCTGTGGATGAAGGGAAAGCAGTGGACATGCTGTTCCTTGACTTTAGCAAAGCTTTTGACATGGTCTCCCACAGTATTCTTGCCAGCAAGTTAAAGAAGTATGGGCTGGATGAAGGGACTATAAGGTGGATAGAAAGTTGGCTAGATTGTCGGGCTCAAAGAGCAGTGATCAATGGCTCCATGTCTAGTTGGCAGCCGGTATCAAGTGGAGTGCCCCAAGTGTCGGTCCTCAGGCCAGTTTTGTTCAATATCTTCATAAATGATCTGGAGGATGGTGTGGATTGCACCCTCAGGAAGTTTGCAGATGACACTAAAATGGGAGGAGAGGTAGATACGCTGGAGGGTAGGGATAGGATACAGAGGAACCTAGACAAATTAGAGGATTGGGCCAAAAGAAATCTGATGAGGTTCAACAAGGACAAGTGCATAGGACTGAAGAATCCCACGCACCGCTACAGACTAGGGGCCGAATGGCTAGGCAGCAGTTCTGCAGAAAAGGACTAGGGGTTACAGTGGACGAGAAGCTGGATATGAGTCAACAGTGTGCGCTTGTTGCCAAGAAGGCCAATGGCATTTTGGGATGTATAAGTAGGGACATTGCCAGCAGATCGAGGGATGTGAACGTTCCCCTCTATTCGACATTGGCGAGGCCTCATCTGGAGTACTGTGTCCAGTTTTGGGCCCCACACTACGAGAAAGATGTGGAAAAATTGGAAAGAGTCCAGCGGAGGGCAACAAAAATGATTAGGGGACTGGGGATGACTTATGAGGAGAGGCTGAGGGAACTGGGGATGTTTAGTCTGCGGAAGAGAAGAATGAGGGGGGATTTGATAGCTGCTTTCAACTACCTGAAAGGGGGTTCCAAAGAGGATGGCTCTAGACTGTTCTCAGTGGTAGCAGATAACAGAACAAGGAGTAATGGTCTCAAATTGCAGTGGGGGAGGTTTAGGTTGGATATTAGGAAAAACTTTTTCACTAGGAGAGTGGTGAAACACTGGAATGCGTTACCGAGGGAAGTGGTGAAATCTCCTTCCTTAGAAGTTTTTAAGGACAGGCTTGACAAAGCCCTGGCTGGGATGATTTAGTTGGGGATTGGTCCTCCTTTGAGCAGGGGGTTGGACTAGATGACCTCCTGAGGTCCCTTCCAACCCTGATATTCTATGATTCTATGATTTTGAGTTCTTCCTGCTTATTCCCTGTACTTCTTGCATTAGTATACAGACATCTAAGATACTGATTTGATTCCCTCCCCCGGTTCTGTCTCTCCTTTATCCCTGGAAAGGAACCTACAGAACACATTCCTGTGAAGGGATGAGAATTCCCCTCCCATCCATGTCTCCCTGAATTATGCCCCTCAGCAGATGTAATCACTATCCTGCTAAATGAGGCATGATAGACAAGTCATTGTTGATAACTCATGAGTCCTTCTCCCAGATCAGCTGGAGTCAGTCATATCAACACCAAGCATTCAAAATTCATGACTGAAGTCCTGGATAATCATGAGTTTAGCTTAAAAACCATGAGGTTAACTTAAAAATCACAAAGTTATGGTTCTTTTTCTTTCCTTCTTGTTTCTGAGCTGTTAAGGTTCACTCAGAATCATGTTTTCAATATTTTTCCCCACAAACATGAGGGCTAGAGACTTGCTTTTTAAGAAAGAAAGAAAGAAAGAAAGAAAGAAAGAAAGAAAGAAAGAAAGAAAGAAAGAAAGAAAGAAAGAAAGAAAGAGACTCTCACAAATTCACATGAAACTGAAACTTTAAGAAACACATCAAATATCACAAGGCTAATGATAATATTGCTAGACTTGGCAACACTGTGGAGTGTTTGTTTTAGTAAGGCACTCCCTTACCTCAGATAGAGATGATTCAGAGCCCAGCTACTATGCCTTCAGGTCAGCTAACTTCTTACATTTTATATGTAGATTTTTATATGATTCAAGGCTGAAGACTTGAGATCAGTGTTTATAGTTGACACAATGGGTAATGCAGTTTTCTCTGTTAACATTGAGACATTTATTTTTGTTTCACCTAGCTGTAAATTTGCATGCACGCTGCATGATTTATGAAATCCACTGGACAGAAGACCTAAACTCCAACACCACAGAATTAGCTCAGAAGAGAAAATCCATGATACACAGATAAACAAACTTAAAACAGCCTTCACTAAACAAGGACAAGAGAAGTAGATCACATCACAGAAAGGGCCACCCAAATATCCTGGGAAAACCTTCTTTGATACAGGAAGAAAAAACAAACCACTAACCACACAGCTATACTGAAGTCATATGGAGAATCATCAAACAATTACAGTCCATATTTGATGTGTTCCCCATCAATGTGAAATAAATCTTTCCCGAACCCTTTCTTCTGATCTTCAAACAGCCCCCCAACCTCTCCAAGCTCATCCACAGACGAGGACACACCAATTCAAAGCGGCACCACACCTTGCCAGAACAACAGATGCAAAACCTACAGACATCTCTCCACTGTTACGATGATCAATAGCCCCCACAATCACATCTTTCCAGATTCATGGATCCTACAAGTGCCTATGACAGCATATGGTATACCTCATCCAGGACATGAAATTTCCCAGCTACAGTTATGTGGGTGAAATCAGACAATCACCATGCTCTTAAATAAACTCACCCAAAAAATGATAAAAGACAAAAATACCCTATCACCCATGAATGAACACTTTTCTCAAAAGAAACTTGCACAACATCTTCAATAGCCTGGGAACTTAAACTCATAACTTTGTTAGACATTAAAAACCAGAGACTCAACAGAGACACTGGTTTTATGGCTCATTACAGCAATTTACCTGCTAACCCTTAATTGCCCACTTCATTTTAAGTGGTCTTCTATAGCATGCATTAACCCCTTATGCTTAATAAACTGTTCTAATGTGGAGTTAGCTCAGACACTCTGGCTTCCTTCCCCAGACTTGAAGAAGAGCTCTGTGAAGCTCAAAACCTTGTACCTTCCATCAACAGAAGATGGTCCAATAAACCATGTTACCTCGCCTAATTTGTCGCTCTCAAATCCAGGATTGGACACAAGAGGTTTAGCCTGTGAACTCTTGATTTTGTTAACTTTAACCAGTATTTTTGGACTACATTGGATTTAGTGCATCTAAGAAATTGTTTTTCTCTGAATGCTGGTCTCTGTATGCATTCCACATATAGGTACACGTACAGTCCATGTGCCTCAGATCAGAGAATTTTAGCAAGTAGGGTCTTTTGGGCCATGCTGGTGCAGTTGTTTTCCTCATGCTCTGAACTGAGGGCATAAGGGGCAGTGCAGACCAGAGCCTCTCCAGTTCCTTCTTACCACTGCATAGCCTGAGTCTGAATCCTCTGTGTCCATAGCTACCTTTGTTTTCCTCAACCTGTAAGTAGATATATTGTAAATAGTTTTTAGTATTTTTAGTAGGTTAGTATTGGTAGTCTTAATACTTAGTATAGTTAGCTCAGTTTTTTCCCTATCTTGGAGTCCAGACCCCTCATGGACAAGGTCTGTGCCCAGAGTCCCAGGGTTCATGAATTGCATCTCCTGTCCCCACTCCTTCTCAGTGAGCGATGAGCTCCAGCGCTGCCTTTTTTGCCTTGGTGAGGCTCACATCTCCACTAAATGCAGAATCTGTCACTCCTTCCCTCCCCAAACCCAGGAGGGCATGAGCTCCAAATAAGAAAACACCACATGGAGCAGATCATAAGATCCCACTTGGATCCAGACCAGGGAGCCCATCCCCCCTTGTACACCAGACTGAGCTGACGGACAGCACCCCTCCAAGCGGGAGCTCAACTGCTGAGCCCAGAGAATCCCTTCCCACGGCTTCTCAGGAAACTAAGGGGCACTCTCAGAAGCACAAGGACACATCCTCTTCAAAATCTGCTCCCAGAGGAAAGGAACCCGCCCCAACTCCATCCAGGCCGGGTGAGTCCTTGCACATGGATACTAAGGAATTAGGCCAGTTTAAATCTCTTCACCATGAGAGTATGGCATGAAGGAGTATGAATCTGTCAGGAGCAGCTTTGGCTCCAACGCACAAACCAAAGGGGATCACTGCACCCACTGGCACAGTTGAAGAGCTCCAGACTAGACTCTGTGCTGGTTCTGACCCATCCCTGGAAAGAACTGACATCCACCATAGTCAGAGAAGTACCGGATCCACCAGTCCCAGCCACCTGTACACCTTGCACTGTGGGACAGCCCGAGACCTACATTTCCATGGAGGATATTTTCACCCTTCCCTATCCTCAATCTCCTCTCCTTTCGGGACCCACCTTATTCAGGGACATCCACACACCACAGGAAGGAGCTACCTTGAGGTTGTGGGGTCATTCCTCTATAATACTCAGCCCCCTGAAAGGAAGGAGAACCTTGCATCGTTCAATTCACTTTAGTGTCCCCCAGCTGATTCAGAAACAACGTTAGCCTCTGGAGTACGTTAATGTCATGCTTCCCTTGTCTGGAAGTATATTGGGCACAGCGCAGTGCATTTAAGGGTAGGGGATATGTAAGTGGGAAAAAAGGAGAGGATCCCCCTATAAGACCCTTCCTATGAGGGGGAAAATAATAATGTTATCTGCATTATCCAGAATTTATAATCCATTATTTGCAGTTGCCTGAAAATCTAGGCCATGCTGTGTAAGGTTAAGGACAATTTCATACAATTTAGGTCAGTTAGTAACCTACATTGAATACACAGAAGGACTCTTCTAAACATCTACTGAGCTGTGAGGAAGCTGAACCCACCTTCAAAACAATGGGGCCCCACTGACAGCTGGTTCTCTCTGCTGATAGGAGGGCTTTCTTGATTCCTCCGCCCCCCAGTTTTCCAAATAAAACCTAGTTGCTCCCAAAGCCCAGGGGGATGATGCACTGGGGGACAAGGGAGGGGAAGAGAAAGGCATAAAGAAACTCATAGTGCCAAATATAAGGAAGAGCAGAGACTGAAGAAGATTCAGGGGGCCTAGTTACTGGGTTCATTCCAACAATGGAAAGAAAATAGAGAGAGCGTGAGTGATAAAATGCCTGCTCTATGTTGATGATCTGGTCCTACTATCACCTCTTTGTTAGGGTTGCCAGGCATCCAGTTTTTGACTGGGATGCCTGGTCAAAAAGGGACCCCAGCAGCTCTGGTCAGCACCACTAACAGGGCCATTAAAAGTCCGGTCAGTGGCGCAGCAGGGTTAAGGCACGCTTCCTGCCTGCCCCGGCTCTTCGTGGCTCCTGAAAGCAGCTGGCATGTCCCTGCGGCCCTTAGGCACAGGGGCGGCCACGGGGATTCTGCATGCTGCCCCCGCCCCGAGCGCCGGCTCCGCAGCTCCCATTGGCCAGGAACCGCAGTCAACAGGAGCTGTGGGGGCCGAGCCTGCAGGCAGGAGCAGTATGCAGCGCAGAGTCCCCTGGCTGCTGCTCCACCTAGGTGCTGCAGGGACATACCGGCTGCTTCCAGGAGCCACCTGAGGTAAGCACCGCCCAGAGCCTGCACCCCAACCCTCTGCCCCAGGCCTAAGCCCCCTCCCAGAGCCTGCACTCCCTCCCGCACCCCAACCCTCTGCCCCAGCCCAAAGCCCCATCCTCTATCCCAAAACTCTCATCCCTGGCCCCACCCCAGAGCCTGCACCCCCAGCTGGAGCCCTCCCCCCTCCCCCTGCACACCAGCCCTGCGAAAATGAGCAAGTGAGCGAGGGTGGGAGAGATGAGCAATGGAGGGAGGGGGGATGGAGTGAGCAGGCGTAGGGCTTCAGGGCAGGGGTGGGGCCTCGGTGAAGGGGCAGGACAGGGGGCGGGGCAAGTGTGTTCAGTTTTCTGCAATCAGAAACTTGGCAACCCTACTCTGTGTGCACATACAAACATGGACACCCGCTCTTACCCCTTGTACTTACTCTACTGGGGGTGCCCCAGAAGCCCAGGCATTGCCTCAGCAATATCTCCCACACTCCTAAGCTCTGAAATAGAGAACAAGGTCATTGGTTAATAGCTACACAGCAAAGCTACCCGCCCTCCCACGTCCCTTCTACCCAAGTAAAGCCACTTACCTCTGTCTCCTCCACAGGGCTCATTCCCCACCTGCCTCCCACATCCTCCCTGAGCACTGATCCAGGTTGGAGGGGCTTGCAGGGATGTTTCCTCTCTGGTCCCATGCTCAGTCCGTGCCTAGTAAAGCTCATAGAAGGATGCACAAGTGAGAGTGAGAGAGAGAGAGAAAACATTTGTTCAGCTCCCACCTCTGAAAAACAACCCCATGACATAACAGGGGAGGGGGAACCATAAGCTAAAAACAGAGAGAAGAAGTTAATAAAATCCTTATCTCCTCAAGTGGTGACACCCATCGGTGACTGTGCGCAATGTAGCAAACTACTGGCCTATGGCAGAGGGAGCAGCTGACTGCCATGCCAACGCAATATAAGTGTGAGGGTGTAGCAGGTTGTAGCCTCAGCCCCTGCTTGTGTGGATCCTCGTATTGGACAGAACCTCCCAAATCAGACAACAGAAGAAAGTGAAAAGGAGAGAATGTGAATAGGTGCAAATGTACACCATGTACCAAAGTCACTGTGTACCTGAGGCCTGATTTAGTTCCCCATGAGAGTGGGACCGGGTCTTTAGTCACAGGAGCTGTAGTGAGCATTGTGGGACAATTGTAATGCTTCACAAATCCTACAGTGCTTGCATTGAGTGCTGGATGTGAATGCCGTGGGCTTCGTGTAGATGCAGTACGCTATGAGCACCCAAAACAGGATGGCTGATGTGAATGCTCTGAACTGTTGCAGCTTGATTTGCGGCATTGTGCAATAACACAGTTCTCTAGTATACACACTGCCCTTGTGGACTGTTGTGATCTGAACAGGTCATTACATAATCCTGGGAATTTAGCTGCAGCATCAGTTACTGGGAACTGCAAACCACCATACAGAACTGGCTTGTTTAACCAATGATAGTATTTTCTGTTTCTAATTATAACCTAATTAACTGCAAGAACAAATGATACTTAAGCACAGTCTATAGCGCCCAGGATTAATAGGGAATTTGCTGACATAACATCTATGCATTATTTGCTGCACCATGCTGAACTTCTGCTGAAAAGGGAATCCATTGATTAATTATATTTGCAAAAGCAACAGTAAAGGGGTCAGTGCAGTAACTTAGTGCAGACTGTCTTCTCCTATGAATGTGTCCCCAGAGGGTTGATGTGCACATATGGTAAGTCCTATTGCACACTGTAGCAATATCTTTAAAGGACTGTCAGTTACTTTTAGATAACTTATTATTTGAACTCTCTGTGTTGCGTAATACCTTTTCAGAAACTTCCAGTAAAATCTTTCCCCCACATTATCCATCTCCATTATCCATCTCTTTTGGCAAAGATTCAAATCTTTTATTTTACTGCTTTGCTGTTGCACCATTTAACAGCTACTTGTTCACTTCCCTGTCCATTCATTAGAACTGACCCATGATCATCGATGTCAATGTGAATACCCACAGGTCTGGGAACCCAGCCATGTCTTAAGAAATTGTCACGCACTATACTCCATTGCTTTTTGTTCTTTGCATACAAAGACCAGGGGTCAGATTCTGACTTCAGTTTTATACGTATAAATCTGGAGTAACTACAAGGTCATTGGGTTTATACTGGTGCAACTGAAAGCAGAATTAGATCTATCAGGATCAAACTCCATGGTGACTCTCCCCTTTAAAAGGGAGCAGGGTCCAGTGCACCTGTGACTGATCAGCTGCCTCCCAATTGGGTTTAAAAGAAGGCAGCTGGGCCATATAAAGAGAATCAGGATGAGTACAGACAAGAGATTTTTCACAGTACAGAGTAGAAGAGAAAGGAAAGGGGTATGTGAGAGCTGCTTGGGAGAGAAAGTGCTGCAGGCCATCTCTGTGAATAAAGAGGAATTGGGGAGAGAACAGCAAATGGGCTAGCTTGTTGATTTCCCTAAGCTGGAGAGCCAGTGCTGTAAGACTGAAAAGGGCTGAATGGCTGGACTGTGTTTGGGTAGAAGAATGGTCACTCCAAGGTGAACGGCTGGGAGAGTGAGACCCTGAAACAAGGGCAGAGAAGAATTGGGAACTTAAATCTGGTGACCTGATGAGTGGGTGACTTGGCTTTGATAGCCATTCCCCTTGCCAAGGGCATGTTTTATTGTGGAAAGTGGGGAAATGGTTTTACCATGTGGGTTCTGCAGACTAGTGTATGTGATTAAATATATATTCAGAGAAGCAAAGGTATTACCATGAAGTGCAAAATAAACTTTGCTGCAGTCTCTTGTCTCTAGCATTTTCCTAAATGCATGTGAGGTATGGACACTAAGGGAAAAGGCCATGAAGAGGCTTTCTGCCATCACATTGAAATGCTACAGGTGACTGCTGCGCATTAGCTATACCTCACATATAACTAATGAGGAGGTAATTGCTCAAACCCAAGTGGTACCCATTATCATCAAGAGACTACAAAGAAAACTTGTGTTTGTGGGACATGTGCAGCAGATGAGTGGAGAAAGACGAAGCACGTTTGGCTGAAACTGGTGCCAGGGTAGAGGGTGCCCGCATTCAGCAGGGTTCGATGATGTGGCTGACTGAATGGGAGGTAGTGTAGCGTACTTCTCAAGGATGTGTGAAAGCCACGAAACATGGAGGAAGATTGCTGATCAAAGACTCTTGCGTGATGGTTACTATTCATTGCAATGTGATTCTATAATGTTTTGCATGATGCCACAAATAAATTAGGTCTGAAGATGGGACTTTGTATTGGGCAGCAAGAAAGACTGTGTTCTTTTTATGGCTGGCCTAAAGGGAAATTGAGGCAGACATACTTATCACGCTGTTGCCTGCTGTTGGAGGGAGGCATGCCAGGCAGGGGTTGCCTTATTGCACACATCCTTGTAGTCCAGGCATATAATGTGATGCCATGAATGGCAGGCATCTGATAGTGCCAGGGGAACAATTGTTGAAATTTACATGTGGAGGGGACCCTCTGCACACAAATCTGGGGATAGGGGTGCGGAAGGAGCTGTTAGGTCCTTTTGAGTTTTAAGAATCAGATTCTCTGTTACACTAATGCAGTTCCATTAAAGTCAGAGGGGGTGCACTGATATGACTGAGAAAAGAACGTAGCCCACAGTCTCAAAATATGAATAGACCTGAGTGGCAGCTAAGCTAGAGCGATCTGTTCAAGTCTGCCTATTAATAGTTAGGTTATTAAAGTCAATAGGGATTGTGCCACTCTATCCAAATGTAAAGAATCTAGCAAGCTTGGAGCAACAGCTTGTATTAGGATGGGAGGCTGCACGGGGTGCCCAGGGAGGATTTCTGGCTGAGTCACCCAGAATTTCTCCTGGGGTTAGGAAGCAGATCTGACACTCCTAAAAGATAGAACATGCACCAAGCTGGCCAAATGGCGCCCCAGGCAAGGAGCGTCTTTGGTGCCACTCTCCCCTCACCCCGTGAGGGCATGGCTGACAACATTCTAGGAGAGTTGAGGAAAATGTAGCTCTCAGAAAGTCGAGAAGGTTCCATGAGATTCTACAAAGTCCAGAACGTTGTAGGAGGTTAGTGAAAAATGAATCCACATATGGAATACCTGAAACATGTTACTTCAAACATTCTATTTTCCCTTTTGTCGCTAATAACACAACCAGTCCCTTGAGCCCAGCGCCCCCAAGCCTGGCACTCCAGGCAGTTGCCTGGGTTGCTGACCCTAAGCATGTGTCCTCCTTCTGCATGCTAGCTTATCTCTGGCTAGTGCAGGTGGATAGATGGCCCTGCTTCCCTCCCTCCTGTCCTCCTTTAGCATCCCTAGTGCCACCACCAGTGCTAGCCTGGGGCAATCCTTATACACAGGGAGCACCAAGACTGTAACTGCACCCAGCCCTTCTTCCCTCCCTTTGTGCTCCCTCCCTCATGAGGCTGGGCATGACCTAGTTAGGGTTGCCAACCCTCCAGAATTGTCCTGGAGTCTCCAGGAATTACAGATTAATCTTTAATTGAAGATTGTCATGTGATGAAACCTCCAGGAATACAGTCAACCAAAATTGGCAACCCTAAGCCTAGTCCTTACTCCAGACAAAACAACAAGACTTGCAAGAGAAACTCTATGCTGCTTAATTGTTGCAGACATGACTCTGTACGTGCCAAATCCCAGGCAGATCTGTAGAGGGATAGTGGTATGCATGTGATGATGGACAATGGGGCATGCTAACACCCTTGGAAATGTTACCATTCTGGGTTGATATGAGTATGATTTCCCCAAATTACATTCCAGCACACTCTCAGGGCGCTGAAAGCCACTTCTCTTCACCCCAGGCCCACCTGCCCTAGTTCAAACCATCATTCTGGATCACTGTTTTTCCTGGCTGGAAGATTGGACTTGGATTTTAAAAACAAATATGTGACCTGGCAGCAGGAAATGTTCTTCAGCTCATGGTGCCATGGTGCACAGCTGCTGCTATACACAGGGCTGCACCTGTGACCAGGTGCATCTGAGCTTTCTCTTTATTCCAAGTTGTTCATTAAGGTGGGTACATCGTTCTTCATGTACAGAGGTTTTATTTTGTTTCCTCAAGCTCTTGCCAATCCCTGAAGACTGCCACTTAATAGATACCTCTGACCCCAAAGATTTATAGGCCTCCTACATTAAGGGCCCCAGTTTTATGGCCCATACTTGCTGGGATACTATTATGTTAAATAATATGAGAAGCCAAGGTGCCCTAAACTTTAAGGCTCCAGGCCATGCCCCCATCAGCTTTGTTTGGTTGGTTGGTTGGTTTTTGTTTGTTTGTTTGTCAATCATAGAATATCAGGGTTGGAAGGGACCTCAGGAGGTCATCTAGTCCAACCCCCTGCTCAAAGCAATATAAATCTGCTTCTCACCCCACTGGCTGGAGGACTAGATTACCCTTAAATTTGACTGGGGAGTGCTATCAAGCCTTGAAGCCCACAGACTAAGCATAGTATGTAACACAGTTAACTTCTAATAGCCTGGAAACCAGGAGCAGCACCTGATCCCAGGTCTCCCTTGTAGCTGTGCAGAGTGGTTACTGATAGGACACCAAGCAAATCCAGCTGCCAGGTATTTCTGTTCCAGCATTAAATTCAGTGTACTGAACTAGAATGTTGGTCTAGTATTCAGCATGCTTTATTGAAGGAGGACTATTGAAAAATATATTGGGAAATAATTCAGTGTGATACAGTCCAAGTCTGCAGTCCTTGCTCCCATGGATTGGACCCTCAGGGAATGTGATGCTGATATCGTGAAAATGCTGAACCAGTGAGTGATGGAGATATTTGAATGTTTTCAACTGAAACTATTAGCTCTTTAGACTGGGATTTTCAAAAGCACTTAGGGTATTTGGATGCTCAATTCTTGGAATTGGGCACCCCAGACCCTTTTTCAGCTTTTAAAATTTCAGCCTTAATTATCACTGAAGTCCCTGGGTGTAGCTCGGAAGTGTGTCTCTTTCACCAACAGAAGGTGGCCCACTAAAAGATATTGCCTTATCCACCTTGCTCTTCTAATGGTGGGGTGCCTGATATTATTAGCATCTGTGAATTTCCTTTTAGTGAAGTTCCAATGGTGATCCTTTACTCTAATTCTAAACACATCATTTCTCATCAGATTTATTTTTGTGTGATACTGAATTGCTGTAGTCACAGATGCCTCTTTCAAATGAAATAAAATGCTAGAATGTATGCCATGTGCAGCTAGCAGGGCTCTTCGGCTGAGTTTGGAAAGTACCTGGCACATATTGGGCCCTATCTAATCTAAATAGCATAGTCATGGCTGCACAGTGCAGTGAAAAAAATGAGTTTATGGAAACAAATTTGATATATTAAAAAAGAAAAGATTTTATATATAGCCCCTAAAGAAATAATGAAATCATCTTAGGAAGAATTCAATAGCAGATCAAACTTTACAATCTGTATATATCTGATTGACTGGCTGACTTGCTCATTTTATCCTCATAGGGTCCCATACTGGCTGTAGATTGGGGGCCAGACTGATGTTAATGAAACCAGCAGCCAACCTGCCAATATTCATTTGAAGCCTATTTTTAAAATTCAGTGAGAGAAAGAAAGGAAATGGCCAAATTAAAAATGGAAACAATCCACCTGAAAACGAGGGAGACAAAACCTAGAACTGCCTGGTTTAACTGGGCAATGTTAAGAATGTGGGACTCAAACCAGCGATCTCTTAATTCATGAACAGGATTTACTGGCATAAAGAGTCCTTTTGAAATCAATGGGGATGCCTCATCTAGTGGAAATTAGAAGTAAAATTGTATCCATCCTCCATGCGTTTACATAGTGGGTTTTTTTTTTCTTTCATCCATATGTTGCAGTGCAGGTAATGTGGAATTGATGTCATAGGATTGCAATGCAATGTTACAGAAAGTGCCTATCCTTTCAGAACTCAAAGCTGGGAAGAATGACGGCATTGTCTGGGTTGTTCCAGTCACTTCCCCTCCACTTCAATCAAACAAATCCAATACTAGCTGAGACTAGCCAGCTCCCTCTCAATGAATTTAGACTTCCATTTAAAATCTAGTTTATTCTTCCAGGTGAGTTTCTTATTTAAATAGGTGAAAACCTGGAAAGTACCCTCTTGCCTAACAATCTTTGTGTCCAATGAAATCTTGCTTCCTTTTTAAAAAACATAAGCTGGTGACTGTTGTACAGGCAACACCCTGACAGCTGAAAGGTAAACTCTGATTCACAGCCCTTCCCACCTCCATGCCCTGAAAGAACAGAGCTCTCTCTGAGAATAAAACTCAGCACAAATCACCACCATGCTGAAAAAAAACTGCAGATCCTAATTATTCACTCTTTCCTCTGTAGATTTTAAACATACAAAATATTGTTAGAAAGTGCATTTTACCTGCAAGTCACCAACTCCTGAAAATAATGGTTTTGAAATTGGAAGTGCCCCTATAAACCCCATTGGCAATGATACTGATATGCAAAATCAACACAAACGCAAAACAAGGTTACATCCAGCCATGCCATCTTAGGCTGTGATTTTTTTTCCCCAGCTCAGGACTGGACTGCAGCCATGTTTGGATGAGAACTCCAAGGAAAACTCAGGCGCTCCAGGAAGTGGCATGGATAATTCATTACGCAGCCATCTTGCCTATGAGTCAGAACTGGACCAATGCCACAGCCTAGTACTAGAAGGTACCATGTCACTGAAGGTGCTGGTTTGCACAAAATGAACTTGCTAACCAAGGCACCATTTACTCAGTAGCAAACTGGACCCAAATTTTAAAACAGGATCCCTAGATTCTGCAGTATGTATGGAACTCCATTCAAACTTAAGAAATGGAGGTTTTTAATGAATGAAGTAAGAAACTGAATAATACAGGCAGGACAGTCGCCCCTGACTTATTTATTTTGATATTAAATTCCTTGTATTTTATGCTGCCCCCCACATTCTCAGTTGTTGGTATGCCACAGATTTTAGCACTGACTGCATCTTGACAGCACTTCTTCTGAGAAAAGCTAGAGGTTTTGCAGCTGGACAGGGGGCAATTGGAGCTTTTGGCACCTGGGAGGGATGGAAGGGAGTTTGGGGTTAAGGGGTAGACAAATTAGATGGATGTCTCTGCTGCACAAATGTCATTTTTTAGGTTTAAAAAACTATCATCCCACTGAGATGAATGGGGTAGTTCACATTATTATTTGCCTTGGAGTAGCACCTGAAAGCCCTAAGTGAGATCAGGGCCCATTGTGCTAGACATTGTACAAACATAGTGGGGAAAAGTCCCTACCCAAAGAGTTTACAATCTAAATAAATAAGACAGAGAAATGATGACAGAGGTATTCTGTGCATGGGTGGAGGTAGCTTCCCCAGTCAAGGGTACACTGTATTAAACTGCTGAGGGGGCAAGGACGACCAGCAGTAGCAATCTCCAGCCCAGTGTGGGGAGGCTGGAGAGCAAGCCCTCCCGCTACAGCACCATCTCCTGTGCTGCACGCCCAGCCCTGTGGGGCCAGAGCCCCAGCCCAGGATAAGTGTGGACAGGCCTCACTCTCCAACCCCTTCCCTCCTCTGGGACCTCCCCTGTGCACCAGGGTGGGAGACGTGTATGTTTGCCTGTTTTCTGCACCCTTGATTTCATTATTTCTGTGGGTGCAATTGAACCCAGGCTAAAGCCACCTCTGGTTTTACCATCCCTGTTTTATAGCTGGGGAACTCAGTTTGCTTGTCTTAGAGCTATTCTTGCAAGCTGTCTGCAGCCTCAGACCACATTGCTTTAGTTAACCTCAAAAAATGTGAACCAAATGTATCTTCACAGCCATGAGGGCTGGAAACATACTATCTTAAAATAAAAGTTACATTTTGGAGCCCAATTCTGTGGCAAATTTCATGGCTGCAGAATTACAGAATACTTGGGCCCACGGCCTAACCTCTGTGGACATTAGAATCCCATGAGAATAGGAGGGTGAGGTAATATCTTTTATTAGACCAACTGCCGTTGGCAAGAGAGACAAGCTTTCAAGCTTACACAGAGCTAGTCTTCCGGTCCGGGCTCTGTGTATGCTCAGAAGCGTGTCTCCCTCACCAATCAAAGTTGGTCCGATAAAAGATATTACCTTACCCACCTTTTCTGTCTAATATCATGGGACCAACATGGCTACACCACTGCATATTGGAATCTCATGCCATTTTTCATAAACCTTCCCCATAGTTTTTATCTCAATCTGCTAACTCATGTGAAAACTACAAACTGCCTTGTCTTCGTTAGGATTTTACCTTGCAAATGTTAACTTGTTAAAACCATACTTTTTTTGTAGCAAAGACAAGGCCTATAATGAGGCCTGGCAGGGTCAGAGGCCCAAGGTACAGATGGATGTGGAAATTTAACTCTGAATTTTCAGACTTTCAGTTTGCAAAACAAACCAACCTTTGGCCCTTAGGATTTCCTGGCATTCATTTTGTGTTGCACCACAATATTGTTGTGATGGAGTTTATGCCGCATCCTGGCAAAGAAAGAGTTAACCGGGAGTTAATAGATCCCAATTAGCCTATTCTGTGGCACCTGGAGGAGAGACAGCTCATTAAGGAGTCAGCCCTATTGGGGAGTGGGTGGTTCTGATAAAGGAAGGACTGTAGGGCCAAGGGGGGAGAGCTATGGTTAGAGCTGCAGTAGGGAGCTTATACCCTGGGAGTAGGGAGTACAAGGGAGAGGGGTTTCAGGTGGCTTCCTGAGTTGTTGAGACAGCTGGAGAAAGCTCCTTAGCAACAGCCTGGGAAAAGCGGCATGGAGAGATGAACGTAGGACTGGAGCGCACAGCTCTACAACACATGCCTGCACCTAGGCAAAGGTAGGGAGCAGCCCAACAAACCAGCAAGGGACCATAAGAAACAGACACTAATTGCTTATTCCAAAAAGTCTAGACTGGAGTCTAGAGGAGTGGGTGAGCCTGGTTTCCCAATATCCCCTCTCATTAGGGGCAGGATAAGCCTTTGGGAAAGGACTCTTGAGCCCACGTCTGGTCTGAAGGCCTGCTATGTGGTCACCAAGGCTTTAGGGTTTTGTTTGGACTCTCATCTTACCCCAGAAGGGACTGTACTGAAAGGTGACCTGGCTGGAGGACTAGGATGTAAAAGATGCAGAGATGCAAAGGACCCCCTCCAGCACCATGAACTGGGGCTGGGTGTGCTATGGCAGTAGGGTCAACTGCTTAAAGGTGTAATAAATATCTTAGCAGAGGCAACTGGATACATTTTTACAGCCTTAACAGCATTCTGGTCTGGGAATGTATTGGGCATTGGGATCCTCCAGGACGAAAGGCACTATCTAGACAGAAAGATATTTACTGATGTGATGATGAGAAACCTGAGAGAAGGGAAATGTTGAGCTGACCTTTCACACTAGTTTGATCAGCTATTCCACAGGGGGCTGTCTGCAAAGGCTGACATTTTATTTCATTGTTGTGTTTAGCGGCTACTGCCTGAATTTAATTTTCTGCAGCCAGCTAATGTGAGTCAACATATAATTTCTCTTCTACAGAATTAATGCTTGCTAAAGTAGCAGCAAATATTTGACTGTGTAGCAGTTGCTGTTTTGATGTGCTATTATGGCATAAACCATTATCCTAGCCTTACAGCAACAAACCATTTATGTTTCAATATCACAAAGCCACTATATTCACGAAGGAAGCCAAGGGAATTTGTGTGCCTGGTTATCATGATCGTTATTCTGTGATACCCCTCAGCTGGTAATCTTCTGGAGGCAGACATGCTCCCCTTCTCTTCTGAAGGACTTTCACATCTCCCACTCCATGGAAATGGTGTTATTTATGCAGTGAGTCGCTAAGGGCCATGAAGAGAGTGACAATTTAGGAATAGTGCTAGGGAGCTGCATCAGTCTTGGAATACAGAGTCCTCCTTCTTTGCCTGTAATAAAGCCTTTTACTTAAATAGCGCTTTCATGCTGGGTCTCAATTTTCAGGGCACTTTAGCAGAAATAATACATAAAAGGCAAGTGCTATCTCGAACGACTGTAGATGTTGCCAAGCCTGCCTTTATTTAAGGAGAGATGTAGCACCTTTCATCTCAAAAGACCCCCTAGTCCCTCTACAAACTTTGTCCCACCGCTTCACCCACCAATCAAGCACAGCCACGGGGGGGGTTGATAGCCACTGTGTAGCAGTCCACACTAAACAACAGTGTAGGTCAGGAAGTGAAGAATGCTGTACACAGGAGGAACTGCAGTTAAAAATATCTTCTGGATTCCATGTTCTGCTGCTTACCTATTTAAGCCTGTCACTGCCTGGCTAATTAAACAGTGCCAGGGTAGTGATGTTCTACTTTGTCCCTGATGTGTATTGTTAATTTCATCTTTTTATCACATGAATAGTCATAAAGACAATAAAAGGAAGAAACTACAGAAGGGCACATAGGTGCTGGAACTAGGGGTGCTGGGGGGTGCTGCAGCACTCCCTGTATTGAACTGGTTTCCATTATATACAAGCTTTACAGTCTGGGTCAATGGCTGTCAGCACCCCCACAATAAAAATTGTTCCAGCACCCCTGGAAGGGCAACTCTCACTCTGGTCCTGTGCTAACTCAGCAGCTCATAAAGCTAGAGGAGAAAATCCTCAGGCATGTTTCCATGGACTCTGTGCTGTCACCAAACACATACTAAGAGTCGAGTCTCTCTGCACTGGTGTGTCTCTCTATGTCCTGCAGCTGATACTGAAAGGAGTTTTGTGCATGAGAACACTTGCAAAAAATTACCTGCTTCTAAGGGAAACAGTGAGTCAGGTTTCTTCCCTTCCCCCATCCTCCGTAGCTGATGTAGCCAAGCTGACCTCTGGACTGAAAGAATGAATGTTCTCGAAAGGCGTGGCAAAGTCTTACAGCTGGGCTTGCAATATTGGAATGTCTTGTATCAGAGAGAGTCCTGTAGACAAAGAGCATTAGACACAATGAATCATTTCCTCTGTTTTCATCCCTGTCTGCTCAGCTAGTCAGGAAGAAATGGAGATCTGTCTGTGGGTGCACGGGGAATCCCAACCACAATGCCAGATACAAGCATGGCGCCCTCCCCGCACTTCAAAGGGTTCAGACAGTGTTGTGTGGCACATGTCACCCCTAGTCCAGACTGGCCTCTTAAGAACATGCCTTTGGTATGAGGGAATTATTTGCTAAGATGATGCCTCAGTAATGTAAATCAGTGCTAGCGTTTGCCATCTATTAGTTTCCTTCATGAGAGCCTCCTATTGCATTTTACACATGCAGTGAACAGATTAGTGTTGTTAATGATGTACAACTGTGAACACAATACTTGACAGAAGAGAATATCCCTGCATAAAGGGCTTACAATCTAAACCTTCTAGTATGGCTTTTAGCAGCACTGTTTCATTTGGAGGTACAGAGGGGCACTGACCCAGGGTCAGTGGTTGGAGGCATTCTCTCTGCACTGCACACAGATGGACAGAATCCCACTGAGGAGTGGCTGCTACTGGGAAGGGCATTGTGCTTTCTTTTCAGTGCCAGTCCCTATCCACCCCACCCCTTCACATGTCTGGCACTATTAGTGATACTAACCTTCCCCCTCATGTTCACACAAGTACCTGCCTTCTAGGCTACCCCCGCACACTTGCACAAAGAGCAGAAGACCCTCCCTGAACCCCTTCCATCCACCCATCTTGCCCCATCATAGAGAACCGTCATCTTGCCCTTAATTAGATGGCTGACATAATGAGAAGTGACAAGATGGGTGAGGTAATCTCTCTTATTGGGTTAACTTCTGTTGGTGCAAGAGTCAAGTTTCATAGGGCTCTTCTTCAGGTCTGGGAAAGATTGCCAAAGTGAGTTAAATATAAGTTGGGACAGATCGTTAAGCATAAGGGGTTCACACATGCTCTAGTTTAGGAGACGACTTACAAGGAAGTGGACAATTCAGCAGAGCAGCCCATAGGGAGAGAAGGAGACAGAACCACAGGAAACAAAGGGAGCCGACTCATGGGAGAGCCCTAGGGGATAGTTTGGGGCTGAGTTTTGAGGAAGGCTGGGCTGGAGGAGAGGGAGGGTGCCCAGAACACAGGGGGAAAGTTCTGGGCCTAGGCTTTTCCATTTTATTTAGAAAGAGGTGAAGTGAAACCTGCCTGGAAATAAACAAACCTGAAAAGTAGCTATTCACTTCTCACGCCCAGTTAGTGTTTATAGAAAATCTGTGTAGACCGTTGAAGTGTGAGCTGCACGGCAGCTCTTATTTATGCAGATTGGGGGATCTCTCTCTTACACAGGGCGCTCAGTCAGGGCACGCAATTTCCACTGACTGCAGCTGAGCCCTATGTGCAGTCTGTGATAGAGATCTGAAGTGTGGATAAGAGAAAGGACTCTAGTCCCAGGTAGGCAGACATCCTAAGTATGCTCACCTGCTTCATCTTTGCCAGCCATACTTAACATGCTGTAAAAACGTGTCAGATTTGTGGGATATTTGGGGATGGAGGGGACAGTCTTAAGAGTTAACCCACTGAATTAGGTTCTTACATCCCTACTTTTCCAAACAGTTCCCAGGGGTTTTGTCACATGGTCTTTTGCTGAAACGGTGCTTGTTCACCGCTTTGGCAATGTAGGGGAGAAGGCCTAATCTGTAAGGGTAGATGGCACAGTAAGGGCCCATTCTCAGCTGCATGACACACATCTGAGCACAGCAATCATCAGCTGGTGTTGAACACACAGCCTTCAGCATCAAAAGCCCAAGTCCTTATCCCTTAAGCTAAAGGACTAGCTCTGGAGTAGCAAGCTGTTCATCTGTCAGCCACTAGAGGGGGACATGATCACATGTACTAAGCCACTGTGTGACGTGAGCACATGCATCATTTCCATTTTCGTTAACCATGGAGGTTTTATGTGTGCTTTGAGACGTGACTAGGTTTCCAATCACCCAGCCGTGTGAAGTGCTGAGTGTTGTCCTCTCCCACTGAAGCAGCTCATCAAGTTGCTCAGCACCACATAGGATGGGATCCTAAGTGAGGGCTCTCTTTCCAAATACAAACCTCGAGTGAAGAGCGGCACTAGCTGCAGGTTCTCCAGATAAAAGGCAGTTGCCTTTGGAGCTGTTTTGCTAAATTTTGGTACAACCATCTGTAAGCAGTTAATGTCATCTCCTCCCAGGGAAAAGAGGGGAAAGTCATTCTGGTTTCCATGGAAACCAGGTAATAACAGGAAAATGAAGATTATTTTTCAATCCGATCAAAAGTTGTGGAGGATGAATCTGCCTTCTCTTCACCAAGCATTTCTATGGGCAAAACCCCAGTGGGAGGAGGGGACAGGGGTCATGAGAAAGCAAAAAGGATTTTTGTTTTATGGGATTGGATTGCTCAGGGGACTGGCATAGGAGATAGTGCCCCTGACCTCCAGGTCACAGATGAAAATCCAGCCTGGAAGGGTAGCTGACTAAAGTCACTACTATCTGATGGCTATTTAATAGACTATTCAGAATGAATTGCTCATGTTGGTCTAGTTCCTTGGGCACTGTCTGCCATAAAAAACAGTTGCACCAGTTGGCACTGATGTTGATAGTTCATCGAGACATCAAGAATTAAGGCGCCGATCCAAGCCTATTGAAATGAGTAGGCATCTTGGTTTCAATGGGTATTGGATTCAGCCTTAAATGGCCACACATACAAATAACTCTAGCTGATCCCTTCCTAGCAAGCTAGATGCTAGAGGTATGCCGGCAGGGCATGGTGGAGAAGATTGCTGCCGCTGTGATGCCGTGGATAAGCAGAAAACGTCATTCTCCAGGGTTGTTGATCTAGCACCTTTCATTGAGCATGAACTGCACCTTTAAGGAGTGGATGAGTGTTTTGTTTAGCTCTGTTTGTTTCTTGAGCTTTCTAAAGTAACTAGTGACTGGTTTTGGAATCCTTTCAAAGCCTGTGTCTGTTATGTACTCCCACTGTTGTATGTGCCTGAAGAGCTAAACAGTAAATCCAGAGCGCCCACATGGCTAGAGCTGTGGGAAAGGGTGTGCTCAAGCTACTGCAGGATCAGCACTGGTCCAGGAGAGCTAAGGCAGCTGGGCTGTGAGATCCCTTCATGGGAATGGGACAAGAGACCGAACCCATGCCCAGGAAATGTGCCAGAGAGCGAGGCGAGAGAGAGTGCTGCAGCCTGCTCAGACCAAGGGACATCTGAGAGCACATGGGGCTAGCGTGTTAGGACTCAAACACAGCAGCCTAGCAAGTGCCCAGCTGGGGGAGCTCTGCCAGAGCTGTGTGACAACCGTTGGCCTTAATGAGGTCTGGGCTTGCTTTTGAACCCAAGACCTCCCTCATGGCAGCCATTAGCACTTTCAGCATAACATAGGGAGGCAGGTAGGTGGGTGTGGATAGGGGTGTGCATGCAGACGTGGACACATGCATTTTTTTAGGAAAAAATAATCTTGTGAAAAATTATGTCCTCCTGAAACTGCCTTATAGGTGCCTAGGTAAAAATATATTTACTATTATACTGACCAGCTCACTATCTCAGCACACTAAATAAATAATGTAATTCAGTTTAGCAAATATTTCTATTATATTTTAAAGGCATTTTTAATAAAGTAGAAATATTTGCCCACTTAAAATGTTATGGTTCTTCTCTCTCCACACACCCGTCCCCCCACCCCCCCACACACATACCGTTTTTTAACAATATAATTTCCTTGGCGTTTTTCAATTTATATGCCAAATTGCATTGTCTTTGATAAATACCTTTTTAGGTTGGAAATATCTGCTCTCTTTGACCTAACAGGCCTCTATGGTGCCTTTTTCATGCCTTTCCTTTGAAAGGGCTTGATACATCCCTTTTATAGAATCCAAGGCATGAAGGGACCGCCGGATCATCTAGTCTGGCTCTCTGTATATCACAGACCACCAGCATCCACACACACAACCCAACAACTGAAATTGGATCAAAGTATTACAGCCCACAGAAGACTAGACTATTATGTGCCATAGGCAAATACTAGGAGGGACTGAGGTGAACCAGTGCCTGATATGCCCCCCAACCCCACAGTGGCAGGCCAATGATTAAGTGAGAGATGTCCCAATAATCCTGGCAAGTGACTCTCAGGTGCTGCAGAGGTCTTGTCTGAAGTGTTATTTGATCACTACATGGGCCCCAGTCCTGGAAGCTGCTCCATAGGGGCAGCACGCTGCACCTCACAGAGCCCCAGTGACTTACAAGGGGCTGACTGGCCTGGAGAAGCTTGCAAGATAGGAGCTTTAAATACTATGGTGATAGTGTATCAAACCCTGAACTAGATGCTAAAGAACAGTAGTTTTCAACCTGTGGTCACAGAGCTCTGGGGGTCCACAGACTGTAGAAGATTTCCAAAGGGGTCTGCACCTCGATTTAAAATTTTTAGGGGTCCACAGATGACAAAAGATTGAAACCCACTGTTATAGAAAGATCCCTGGAATCTGTCTTTTGCATATGTACTTTGCAAATATTTCCACGGCTTAATAAAGATGTCTAAAAATAAGAAGATTGCTGACCCTTAAGACAGTAATGGAGCCAATGGGGCACTCAGGAAATCTGCTTTGCTTAAGCTATTATTAAATCAATGGAGAAGGAGGCCTCCTTCAAAGCTATAGTACCATGTCTTGCCTGTTGATATTTTGTTTTCTTCAGTCTATTAAAATAACTTGCCCTTGTCTTCTCGATTGAATTCCAGGGGAGCTGTCAGAAGAGGGTTCTCCGGCCTCCTGTGGTCTTGCTTTGAAAGGCTCCCATATTACAGAGGCCAGGTGAGGGATGCTGACTTCAGCTCTCATTAGAGCCCATCAGTGACAACCGTGCTGTCTGTGCAGCAGGCTCCTGCATGGCAGCGTAACATGCTGCTTCTAAGTTAAAAAGAAAAGGAGTACTTGTGGCACCTTAGAGACTAACCAATTTATTTGAGCATGAGCTGTCGTGAGCTACAGCTCACTTCATCAGATGCATGCCGTGGAAACTGCAGCAGACTTTATATATACACAGAGAATATGAAAAAATACCTCCTCCCACCCCATTGTCCAGCTGGTAATAGCTTATCTAAAGTGATCATCAGGTGGGCCATTTCCAGCACAAATCCAGGTTTTCTCACCCTCCACCCCCCCACACAAATTCACTCTCCTGCTGGTGATAGCCCATCCTCACTCAGCAGTGTCAGAGCTGATATGAGATCTTTTTCTCTCTCTCTAAGCAGGCACGCCCTTCAAAATTAGTTTCCCTTATTCATAGACAACTAAGCACCATACTCAAGGGCTCAGGGAGATTAAATCGTTGCCCTAGTTATGATGCTATTAAATAACAGTAAGAACTCCACAGAATACTGCTGATACAGCCTGACCTTATTTTGCTTCTTCAATGTCATAATATGGCCTAGTTCACATGCAGCCATCTGTGGCATGTACGGGAATTATACACTGACTTTTCCCTATGAGTCTCTCTGGGATTGTGAAGCAGTGAGAGCCCCTGGCTGGATTCTTATCTCACTAACATTGGTTTTACATCAGTGTTACTCCAGGGGTCCTGGTTCTCCTCTCATAGTAGTAACTCCATTGAAGTCAATGGGGTTATCCCAGTATAAAATCACTGTGGGAGGTGAGTAATGCCCATTATGGGTCAAATTCAGTTGAGAGCAGCCTGTAGTGAACTGGTACAACTTCTATGGAAGAGTCTGGGCCAAATTACACAGTGCCCTAAATGAGGGTGGACTAGACCCTCAGCAAGTGCACATCGGTAAAGCTCTGTTAAAATCAATCACTAACTGAGGGTCAGGCTCTAGGTAGCCCTAGAATTGGGGTTTGATGCTCCTGGTGTAGTCACTTGCACCCGTGCAGGAACAATGTGAATACTACCATTCTGATTTGGTAGTGGGTTTTACACCCACTTTGCACAGGAGAAAGTGGCTACAGAACGTTCAAGGCAATGGAGAACCAGGCCCTGGGTGTCAGATGGTCAGACATGCCACTTACCCATGGGGCAGGGAATAGAAGGGGGAGAGCAGGACAAGCAACTCTCAGGAGGTTCTAAGATAAATCAGGTTCTCCTAATCAATTTTCGTTTGTAATCCTGGACTAAATGAGACATGAATCTGGCCCAGTGGGTAAAATACATGGAGGATAAATATAATCTGCTTTAATTTTACTACACCATTTTCTATTTCTACACCATTTTACTAACTTTTTAGTATTTTCTTTTACTCTTAATCCTCTTTTCTGGCCCCTTTGCATGCAAATTACAGTTTAGGTTCCTTTTGACTCAGCTGCCAAATTGAATGACTCTATGTGAGATGCACATCAGTAAATGAGTGTGAGTCTAAACTAGAACAACTTACAGCAGAAGCTTTTGAACTGTGATCTCTGGATCATTGCCAGTTCTGCAGAACTTGCTGGTGGTCTGCTGAGACCTGGCTGGTCACATGGTATTAGCTCATTCTCTCTGTTTCCTCCAGCTAAATTGCATTAAAATACACTTTCCTAATATGTCTTTTCTATGGAGATAACTGAAGTACTGTCATTGCCACAAGGTTGTAAAGCGGGTGGTCCATGAAATGCTTCCTGTATTTTAAATATGGTCCACACTTCTCACCAGATTGAGAACCGCAAGTTGCACTCTGAGGGGACCCAGAAGGAAGAATTAGTATTACAAATCTAAACTCCGGTAGTCTCCCTCTGAATTTGGCCCATTGGTTAGCTTGGATTTTAGCCAGATACATTTCTCAGGCTAAAAGTGAAGTACCGAGTGATTGTCTTGCTCCGTCCCATAGCCAACCACTGCTATCAGTATCATTCTCCAGCTCCCTATTGCCCATATGAGCACATGCACACTATTACGTTCCAAAAATACTTTGCTCCACAGATCTCTGCTAAGGTCACTTTGACCCCCTTCTCATGGTTCTGCTGTGCTTCAAGTATTTCGCAAGTACATTTACCAGGCCAGATTCAGAGATGCTACATAAGTGGGTGCCAGTAGGTGCAATAGGACCAAATTTGGCTCTCAGATGCTTGTGTGGCGTTACATCAGATTTACACTAGTGGAACTGGGAGGAGACTCAGGCCCAGAGAGTGGGTGTGTCTACACTGCAGCTGGGAGCGTACTTCCCAGCACAGGTAGACAGACACACTAGCTCTGCTTGAGCTAGTGCCCGAGTACGTGTCCGGGGGTCTGGGTGGATTTTTACTCAGCCAGCTAGCCCAGGCTGCAACAGCCACACGGCTAGTTTTAGCACACTAGCCTGAGCAGAGCTAGCATACGTTTGTCTGCCCGCCCTGGGAAGCACACACCCAGCTGCAGAGGAGACCAATGGTAAGTGGTAATAATTTACACGTTGAGGAGTTTGAAGGTGTATGTAAAGTAGGCAATGTCCTGCTTTCATCTACATCTTCTTAAACCCTCTTGATATTGCTTTTCCCACTATGCTCCTCCCTTCTGGCTCCTTGGCATGTGAGTTACACAAACTTAAACTTGGAAGGCCCGATTCAGAGATGATATTGAAGAAGAGGCAAGTTACATGTTCTCTGCAAAATAAGATTCTAATACTTGCCTGTCAGTAAGCGGATGTGAATTTAATGGCATCCTTGCATTCCTTAGCAGCTCTGGCTATCCATCTTCCCAACGAGCACCAACACTTTCCAGGATGCTGCTTGCATCCCCTTTTCCTGGCAGTGAGGGGATACAGACACCCCTGCAACCTCCCCCGCAGCAGATACTCTGCCACCAGCAGTCCTGCTCCCTGACTGATGCCAAAAAGCTGGTGAAAACCAGGGCTGAATTTGGTGTTTGTGGAGAAGTATAGATTTCAAAATGCATGCATTTTAGAGTCCCAGCTCTCCCCATGTGCCCAGTGGTGGTCATAGACGTTGCAGTCAGCTGAAATGTTTCTGTGGCCTGACCCAATTCCCAGTGAAGTCACATTCAATGATCCGACTCCTATTGGCTCACATTCATTTCAGTGGAAGTTGGCTCAGGCTTCTGCTGATGGTCCACTGGACTGAAGTCCTGGGGGAGGACAGCAGCATAGTGTTGCGTCCTTTGAGGGTATACCAATTTCAGAGTTTGGCAACCTTAAATTGAGGATGTGGGGCAAGAAACATCTGGTAAACTGACAACTCACCCCGCACTGAAAATGCCCTTCATCCCTGGCTTTCCTTGCTACCATCTTTAAACCAAAGAGCTGTTAGCTTGGGCATCTCAGCCAAACTCATCTTCTACTGTCTCACATGAGGAAAGATCCAAACCAGGCCTCTATAGGATAAACTGATATGCTCTATTCCATCTCATAGTGCAGAACTCCAGTCTTGAGATGACAAAGGTGCAGATTCACAAACAAAAACACTTGTGCTACCTGTCCAGTGAATGGGCATATTCAGTATAAATGAGTGGTTTTTAATTTTAGAAATGAATTAGATCTGTTGAGTTTATCCTTGTATATTAAGCCAAGCTTTGCAAAAACGTTTTCATGTATCTCTGGGCATTTTCCAGTATAGTTCTGTACATATTTATTCCACTGTTGGAGTGCCAAACATTCCAGTAGGTTGTTGAGAGCTACGCTGGATGCATTGCACCTTTATACCAGTCAAACTGTGTCCACACTCAAGGTTGTACCTATAATGGTAAAATAATCACACTCCTAACCAAATAGTTATACTGATAAAACTTTCAAGTATAGAGCTGATCAAGGACCCAGGTCCCTATGGCAAGACTTGCAGGAGAGGCTCCAGCCTTCTGGTTATCCTGGCCACTGTGAGTCACTCTCAGTGTCTGGGAATCTAGAAGCTCCAGTGAATCATGTACGTCCCCTAGTCTGTGAACCGTGTTGGTGAAGGGTGACATCAAGCATTGTTTGCCTATCCCTCCTGAAAATTGCCCTGCTACCCAGCATCACTTCTGTATTGTCCATGAAGAACTTCAGCCAGCTTTCTCTCTTCCATCTCGCTACCCGCATCAGTGGGAATGCAGAGAAGCTAGACAATTGTCAGATGAAAAGGAGATGTAGAGCTCAGTGTCATCTGTCCCCAAGGATAAAACCTTGAGAAAAATAACTTGTGAACCAAATGACGGGGCCATTTGGACCATGGGGGTGGGGGTATTCCTATCTGATTCACCTCCAGTTCACAAAAGGATTATTTTCTTGATTTTTTTTAATTTATTTTTTGTTAATGTGTAAATTCCTCTGCAGAGGAATTTTGGAAAGTCCAGATGAGCACTTAGCTTATGGTCAGCCTAATTACATAATAAAACCTGCTACAGTGCAGCCAGAATAGCCACTTATGGAGCCAGCTGTTGCTGAAAAAATGTTGTTTACAGCTTGGTGTCTGCACTGTCTGAACACGACCCATAGAGGGGAAGGAACTGGGAGAGAGACAGAAACACATCTTACAGAATTTATTCTCTGATTTACTGTTTAACTAAGAGCATGTAATGGGCTTTTGTTCTCTGCAAAATAAGATTCTAATACTTGCATTCTGAGACTCCCTGCAGCCACTTCCCTGGGGACTGAAGTGGATGGAATGCTGAAGTGCCCAGTGTCCCCAGCAAAATGACACACTGTATGAATGAGTCATACAGAGTAACCCATCACTCTTCTTCCATGCATTTCAGCCACTAAGGCAAAGGAAAAAATATATGGGAATGATTTACCTTACCATTTTGTATTAGGAAGAGAAAAGAGATATTTAAATATGCATATATTAAATGCACTATTTAATTGCATCTATGTGTATGATAGTAACTACCCAGACAGCTGTTAGAAAAGTAATAGCAAAACACATAATTTCTAGTAAGTTCTTGGAATGTATTGGGGACAACTTTTTTTGTTTCAGAAAGTGGCGTAAGTAATGAGGAGGACAGACATTTTAGACTTGATTCTGACCAACAGGGAATTGGTGGTTCATCTGAAGGTGGAAGGAAACTTGAGTGAAAGTGATCGTGAAATAATGATTTCATGATCCTAAAGAAAGGAGGGAATGAGAGCAGCAGAATAAGGACAACGGACTTGAAAGAAAAAAGACTTTAAGAAACTCAGACAACTTGTAGGTAAGATTCCCTGGGAAGAAAATCTAAGGGACAAGGGAGTTCAGGAGACCTGGCAGTTTCTCAAGGAGACAATATTAAAGGCACAACAGCAACTTATCCCAATGTGAAGCGAAGACAGGAAATCTAGTAAGCAGTATCTATGGTTTCATCAGGAGCTCTTTAATAGTCCGAAAATCAAAAAGGAATCCAACAAAAACTGGAAAAATGGACATATTGCTAACGAGGAGTACAAAAGAATAGCACAAGCATGTAGGGACAAAATCAGAAAGGCTAAGGCACAAAATGAGTTACACCTAACAAGAGACATAAAAGGCAATAAAAACGGTTCTTTAGATATAGTAGGAGCAAGAGGAAAAATGAAGGCAAGTGTAGGTCCCATACTTAGTGTGGAAGGAGAGCTAACCACAGATGACATCAAGAGGCTGAGGTGTTCAGTGCCTATTTTGCTTCAGTGTTCACTGGAGATTAATGGTGACCAGATACTCAACACAGTCAATATCAACAACAAGGAGAAAAGAACACAAGCCCAAATAGGGAAAGAACAGGTTAAAGAATGTTTAGATAAGCTCAATGTATTCAGGTCAGAGGGCCTGATGAAATTCATCCGAGGGTACTTAAGGAACTAGCTGAAGGAATCTTGGAACCATTTGCAATTATTTTCAAGAACTCATGGAGAATGGGTGAGGTCCCAGAGGACTGGGGAAGGGAAAACATTGTACCTATGTTTAAAATGAAGAACAGAGGACCTGGGAAATTATAGACCATTCAGCCCAACTTTGATACCTAGAAAAATATTGGAAAAAATTATTGAACAATCCATTTGTAAGCACATAGAGGTTAATGGAGGATAATAGGGTTATAAAGAATAGCTAGCATGGATTTATCAAGGACAAATCATGCCAAACCAACATCATTTCCTTTTATTAAAAGAGTTTCAGGTCTAGTGGGTGGGAGAACAGGGAAGGAGTAGACATGCTATTTCTTGGGGGTTTTTTCCTTTGTTTTTTGGGTTTTTTTAGTAAGGGTTTTGATGCAGTCCCCCATAACATTCTCATAAGTAAACTAGGGAAAAGTGGTCTAGATGAATTTATTATAAGGTGGATGCACAACTGGTTGAAAGACTGCGCTCAAAGAGTAATTATCAATGGTCTGCTGTCAAACTAGAAGGGCATATCTAGTGTGGTGCTACAGGTGGTCAGTCCTGGTCCAGTACTAGTCGATATTTTCATTAATGGTTTGGATAATGGAGTGGAGAGCGTGCTTATAAAATTTGCCAGTGACATCAAATGGGGGCAGGGGGAAGGGTTCCAAGCACTTTGGGGGATAGGATTAGAATTCAAAACTATCTTGACAAATTGGGGAATTGGTCTAAAATCAACAAGATGAAATTCAATACAGTCTTGTGCAAAGTACTTCACTTAGGAAGGAAAAATCAAATGTACAACTATAAAATGGGGCAATAAGTGGTGAAGTGCTGGCACTACCAAGAAGGATCTGGGGGTTATAGTGGATCACAAATTGAATATGAGTCAACAACATGATGCAGCTGTGAAAAAGGCTAAAATCATTCCGGGGTGTATTAACAGGGGTGTTGTATGTAAGACACGGGAAGTAATTGTCCTGCACTTTTCAGCACAGGTGAGGCCTCAGCTGGAGTGTCGGGTCCAAGTCTGGGCTCCACACTTTTGAAAAGATGTGGACAAATTGGAGAGAGTCCAGAGGAGAGCAACAAAAATAATAAAAGGTTTAGAAAATCTGAGCTGAGAGGAAAGATTTTTAAAAAACCTGGTCATGTTTAGTCTTGAGAAAAGAATGAGAAGTTACCTGACAACAGTCTTCAAATGTGTTAAGGGCTGTTGTAAAAAGGATGGTGATCAATTGTTCTCCATGTCCAGTGCAGGTAGGACAGTAAAGGACTTATTCTGCAGCAAGGGTGATTTAGGTTAGATAGGAGGAAAACATTCTAACAATAAGGGTAGTTAAGATCTAGAACCGGGATTCCAAGGGAGGTAGTGGAATCCCCTTCACTGGAGGTTTTTAAGAACAGGTTGGACAAACACCTGTAGGGATGGCCTAGGTTTACCTGGTCCTGCCTCAGTGCATGGGGCTGGACTTGACTTCTGAAGGGCCCTTCCAGGCCTACACTTCTATTAATTATTTTGTTTATTAGGTGACTAGATAAGAGCGGTTAATCCATGTTTTCAGTGGGTTTGGATAGAGGATGTGTTCTTTGAGATACAGGGCCTGATTCTGATCTCACTGATCCTGGCTCTTACACCTCTGTGAATCGATGGACTTCAATGGAGTTACACCCTGATTTACACAGGTGTAACTGGCAACAAAATAAGGTCCTTGATGTCCATTTCAGCAAATGACCTTGACTATGAAATTGCTAGTGTCCTTTAAGAGTGATGAAGTTTCCTGACTGATTTTTACTACTATTGCAATTTCATTCCCTGCAAAATGGTGAGATAAGACAGTAGTTAAAGAAGTCATGTCCTGTTTACCTCGGTTAATTCAAGAGACAAGTTAATATCCTATTTTTATTAGTATAACTAATAATTCTCAGCACTCAGATGCCATAGTGCTTTATAACCTCAAAGTGTCTTACAATGACAATCTAACTAATCCTCACAGCACCTTTGTGAGGTAGATAAGCATTATCTCTATGGAACAATAAAGAGGGTATAAAGGCAAAAGTTTTTGTAATTAGGACTCTGTTATTGAGATAAGATCATACAAAATTTCTCTGTACAAAGAGAAATCGATAACAAATGGGCAAAACAAAGAGACTAAGGGTCAAATTTTCAAAAGCCCCTAAGTTACTTAGTCAATGGAAAAGTTAATGGAACTTAGGCACCTAAGTCACTGAGGGGCTATTGAAAATTTGACCCTCATTCTAATTAAAGTGAAAAGCTAGTGAGTTTAAACCAAGCCTACAGATAAATTTTGTTTTGAGCAATATGCATCTTTCAATACCTTCAATATTTCTACAGGAATCAGCAGTCACTTAGTCCAGAGTAACTTTCCCTTTAGTCAATTCTGCATCATTTCCTGCCTGCAGTGAAGAGGAAAAGCAGGAGGCCTCTTTGTTTATCTGAGTCTGCCACCCAATAACACCTAACTTAGCCACATAGCTGCACTGACTTCCAGTCCAGGCCATGCAATGAAGCCTATCTGTGGTACTTACCATACTGCCTTAGGCCTAGGGTATAGCCCCTGTGATGGAGTGAACACCCATCACAGGTGAGAAAGGGTTAAAAGCCAATCAGGCACATTCAGTCCACCTGGGTGATAATTAATCACTTCTCTGGGAATAAAGAAGGATCACGTGATAAGTCACCTTGCTTTATAAACAGGCTGAGAGTTCAATCTAGGGAAAAAGATATGGGGAGTGAGCTGACAGGAAGGTTGGTTCCTGTGAAGGGCTGAAGTAGCCAACTGCTGGGGGTCTCCAGAAGGCTTAGGTTGGGCAGGTCACTTGGGAAAGGCAGTGGAATCCCAGAAAAGGGTTGAGCACGGAGCCCAGAGGTTAGACTGATTCTTTGAGATTACATCTGGACCCAGAAAGGGTTTGGACTAGCTGCTTCTCAGATGGAGGGCTGAATGGGATGCAAAGACGAACACCCTGCAGGGGCACCAGGGATGAAAACCCCTGCACCCTTGTCCCCTGACACAAAGGGCTGCACTGGTGGTGAGTGTGCGTTGTACAGCCCCAAATCAGCTGCAGTGTAGCTGGGAGCCCTGGGCCCTTTTAAATCGCTGGCCCCCAGGCAGCTGCCCCTTTCGCCCTGCCCCCCGTTGACAGCTGCATACGGGCCAGTACCAGCTTCTTACCACTTTCACCCCTGCTTACAGCTAACCTGGGATCAGCACCAGTGCAACTATGCTGATTGGCCACTCAGTAGCTGCCCTAACTCAGCAATAGCTGTATATAGGGCCTAAGGAGCTTTGCAGTTGCAGCCACAGTGTGATTGTGGCATAAGCAGACACATCTCCACCAGCATAGCAGACCCTGGGACATGGGGGTTAGCAACACAGATTAGATATCCAGGGTCCTGTTATGCTTGTTCAGCCCTTGCTGAAGCCTGTACTGCTGCTTCTACGCTGATTTGTAGCTGTGTTAGCCCCAGTCTGTCTAGCCAAGCTGCAATCTCACCTCAGATTGCAGGGTTGGCATCCACTGAGTGTCCAGAAACTGGTGAAAACAGGCCGTTTGCTATCAGAGCAAAGCGCACTTAGAAATATACCGGGCCTGATTCTCCATTGCCCTGTACCTTGTGTGGCAATTTACAGCAGCACCAAGTGGAAGGGGGTAAAACACTCATTCTGATTTTGTAACATTTCACACCCACTGTGCACTGGCTTAACTGACTATCCAAGGGGGAGAGTAACAAATGGAGAATCAGGCTCAATATTTCTCTGCTGTTCGTATTGTGTGCAAAGTGAGTTCCTCTTCTGGCTATATACTTCCTGTCAATATGGCAGCCTCCAGATACTGTGCATGTTGTGTTAACTGGAATGTAATTATATTTTAGAAGATACCAATACAGCTGGTTTATTTAAAATCCATGAAATTATTCTATTTAAAAAAAAAGAGAACTTATGCGTGTGTGGTTTTTTTTAAGTGTCACTTCAACACAGTGATTCCAACTCTCATGATTTTTCCCTAGTTATGTGAGTTTGGCCAGGGCTGGAGCCAGTCTTAGCAATGACAGGAAAAGCTCCACCCCAATCCTGTACTGTTGTAAACAATAGCATTTGTGATGGGCTAAGACTATATCCCACCTAAGACTGGGCAGGAAGGGGTTAAAATATCTTCCTGGAATGAAGGGAGAGAGTCTGCCAGATTTTAGAGATTGGCCACACCTGAAAGAGCTTTAATTTGTGCAATCAAGATCCCAGCAGATGCTCTTTGGAGTAATCTGTGGGACAAGCTATGGAGGGAGAAGGGTCTAGTCACTGGCTCTTTGGCAGAAGGCAGTTAAGTTACACTCACAGTGGTTCTCCACCCGTGTCCCGTGGGCCACTTGCAACCCAATCAGCTGCAGCCTATGTGACATCCTCAGGGCATAGAGGTAGTATTGGATGCGGCTCACCATGATAAATAGGTTGGGAACCACTGCAAGAGAAGGGATTGGTTACATTAACCCTTTCCTGAAAGTAAAATAGTTCCTTTTACACCCTGTGAGCTATAGTGCTTTCTAACTCCACAGAGCCAACCAAGCACTCTGTGCTGCCCAGCCTCACCTCAACCTCTCTGTCTTAGCAAGATGGCTACTGCTAGCAGCAGAAGAGCTCATTCTAATTAACAGTTTTATTCAGTGTGGCCCCACCAACCCTGCTCGGTCATGTTAAAACCCTTGCATGCTTTCCCCACAATGTAGTAACACTGTCTTCAACCATCTCAATCACAATACTTCTCCAATAGATCCTAGCACAGTGCATTCTGGGAGATTTCAAAAGGCCACCAATGCACTGTGGGACAGCAGAGGGAGGAGCAGTTGAACTAGTGCAATTAGTATTCGTCCAAACTGGCACTATAATAGTCCCAGCTGAAATGATTGGGACTGATATATAGTCCTGATGAGTATAAGCCTTGAATACTCCAAGCAATATTTAGCATCCTCAGAAATTGCTTGAAGCATTTCTGTGAGAGGAGTATTGCAAGCAGTGTACCGGGAACAAATGGCACTTTCTCTGAGGAAGACAAGGCTCAAGTCACCTTTCCCTCTCCCTCCCTCTGCACTGCCCCACAGCAGCCTTTTCCCCCTATGTAGCATTTCTGTTTCTGTGTATATTAAGTCCAGGGGGCAAATATTTTACAAACTGTACTACCCTGACTGTAAAAAGAAAAGGAGTACTTGTGGCACCTGAGAGACTAACAAATTTATTTGAGCATAAGCTTTCATGAGCTACGGCTGTGTGAAGGTGCAAATATACACTTGGCTCGTTACCTTGATTAATGCAGAAACATGAGACTTTTATGAGAACAGGAAAAGGGCCACGCTGACCATAATATTGAATTTCAAAAATGGCCCTCTCCAGATTAAAAGAGTGAAGAATTAAGGTGGCTATATCCATGCAGCTCTTGTCCACAAGGATCTCAGGAGAATTATAACAATGTTAATCCTTAATTCATGTGTTTTAATAATTACAATCTAATTCTTACTCAGCATAAAAGGCCAACAGAATATCATATTAATTGTGGCTTAAAAGCTATAGTACAAAACTGAATGGCATTGCAGTTCCCCCTCAGTTGCAGCCTCTCTTGGTAGAAAATAAGAGCTACTCCATGCCCTAATAGTTTGAATTCACTATATCTACAGCACCTATCCAGGCTCCAGATAGCTAGATGCTGAAGAGCCTGTTTGTTGCAGAGAAGCCAACCCGCTAAGTGTCTGTTACTTTTCTATCAAGTTTTTACAAAACAAACGGACTGTCAGAAAACAAATAGAAAACTAGTAGGAATATTTAAGACATTTTCAAGGCAAGTATCTGAGTTATTTCTGAGGGCTCTAAGAGTTAATTATATGCACCCAGTGCTATAGAGAGAAGTATGCTAAGAGGAGGAGACAAGAGAAAGCTAGCAACCAAAGTCAGAAAGATTTTAATTACACACACAGCTATTAGACTTGACTGCAGTTATGTGATTCCCCTCCCAGCTCGCCCTGATGGCATAATTGGTGTTTACTGGAGATATATCATCACTTACACAGACATGGTAATGGTGTGTTTGTTATTTATACAATACATACAGCATAATTTTGGGATCTGCACAAATGTTACGTAAACTGAGTTTTTTAATCTCCCATTTTAAAATGAACATTAGCATGAAGTCACAGCCTAAGACCTGCACTTAGTTCTGAACAATACAGTAAGATAAAGGAGTAGTTATAGTTCTGTATCCAGTCAAACGAACTAGGAAGTCCAACAAGCGGTCATCAAAGTTTCAGAACTTAAAAATGATCAGAAATAGACCTGATCTGCAAAGTTTGAATCCAGATTTTCCCAATGTTCAGATCCAAGGCTCTGGTTCAGGCTCTTTTCTCCATAATTATAGTAATTTGTTTATACTGTAAAGAGGAAAACAGGAAACAGACATTTCAGCCCAATTGGCCTTTCCTCTGGAAGAGTTGCCATGGCCTGAGAGATTTTTGGTTGCAGGCACGAATACTAGGTACTTTTTTCTGCTCTTCAGTAATAACATCCATATAGTATTAAATATGAGCCCAAAGTAATAATTTGAGAGAAGGCAGATTCAGGGTTGTTCTTATAATAGTTTTGGTGCTACTTAAATAGTGCATCAAACTCAGATTGCCTGCAAAGGATATTTATCCCTTAGTATATTTAATGTGCTGTGGGTTCATTAGAGCTGAACAAACAGTGGAATGATTTCTGCAAATTCAGAATTAAGTTTTGATTTGGTGTGTTCATGACGCTTTCCTGTTGGCTTCCTGTGAATATTTGAGTGCTTGAGCTTTATCAGTGTGAAAACTTATGAAATGCAAAGGTTACACGTAAATATCAATTTCCAAGAGTGTATTTGGCTGTAAAATTTCCACATTTTTAAATTATATAAGACACAATTCAGGGAACAGATACTAGTGGACATGAATTACTTGAGTAGCTAACCAGCACAGCGTGAATTACAAATATTTACACCTAACAGTTGAGCCACAGGATGAAGTGATAAGAGTTTGAATATTCAAGCTGAGTGCAATTGTCTTGGAAAGACACAGAGAGGGAATTTCTAGTTCCCTCTCATGCAAGTAAATTCTTATTCTTGTCCTTGTTCTAGGCTATTTCTACACTATAGACCTTACAACGGCACAGCTATACCGCTGCAGCTGTGTTGCTGTAAGTTCTCCTGTGTAGCCGCTCTATGTCGGCACCAACATGGTGCTGTCTGCCCCAACGCTTTTGTCAGTGAAACTTATGGGAGGGGGGTTAAACCCCCACTAGCAAAAGTTTTGCAGCAAAAGTGCTAGTGTAGACAAAGCCCTAATCCAACACACTGTATTTAGTAGACTACATGCTTCATATGAAGCTGATGGAATCGTTTGGGGTGGGGGATAATCTGTGAGTAAAGGTTTTGAGTGCTGTGATCTGAGAGTAAAGGTGCTGAGTGCAGTTTGCTTTTAAGGGCCATATTATAACAGGAATATTCAGTCTTACATGGTATTAGTGAAGCTTTTGGATTTGCAATCATTTTCACTAATTTTAGTAGAAATCCTTATATATGGTTCATCATTTTATGCTCTTGTTTAAAATGTTTTTGGCAGTAAAAATACCATGGGCCAGATCCTCAGCTGATGTAAATCTACATAGGTCTATTGTCTTAGTTGACCAGCCATGCACTGGAGATAGATGAAGTGAACAATGTGGGACCAGTGGAATCACAATTTTCATTCATTCACTCAAAATCTGCTTGGCAGATACATGTGAATCATGAATATATTTGAGGAAAATCAGAATTGGTTCACAAACTATTTACTAGCCAAAGAGGGGCTAAATTTGTGCAGAATGCATCTTGTAATGAATAGTTCAATCACCTCTAATTTCATAAATATAGATCATGTGAACAATTATCCTTTCTGTGCTTCAGAAACATCAAGCAGAAGTTTTCTTTTTCTCCCACTCTATCCAGATTACACAGTAGGAGCTACCTATAATAACAGACCTCTTCAGTTTCCAGTGTGAACTCCTTCATGTACTCAAAACCCTGTATTGATGCTATAGCTTCACAATATTGCGATTACATGTTTCTAAGAACAACTTTCTAAAACATGCAATTTGAAGTGATCGTTTTAACAATTACACTGTATTCAATTAGGGGAGCTGAACTCATGAGTCATAGCCAATAATCAAGGGCTTTTCTGACAAATGTATATACTGTCCTGTTCAAAGAAAACAAACTTAAGAGGAAGAGAAATACAGAGTCAAATCCTGATGTCTTTTCTCAGTGACTTCAGTGTTAGTTCTTCTGAATAAACACTGAATGAGGAGCATAGACCCTGGTTCAGCAAACCCCTTATGCCCGTGCTTAAAGTTAAGCGTGTAATTAAAGCTAGGTCTATGCTGCAAGTGCTACAGTGTCATAGCTGCAGCTACCCCACTGTAGTGCCATAGTGTAGATGCTTCCTACACTGACAGAAGGGGTTTTTCCATTGATGCAGGTAATCCACCTCTCCAAGAAGCAGTAGCTAAATCAACAGAATATTTTTTCCATCAACCTAGCTGTGTCTATGCCAGGATTAGGTCAACCTAACCACAGCACTCGGGGCACAAAATTTTTTAGTCTTGAGTGATGTAAGTAGGTCGATTTAATTTTTAAGTGTACACCAGGCCTAAATTCCACTGAAATTTCATTGGTATTTCTTTGTTGAATTAGAGCCTTAAGAATTTAGCCCAAAATGAGTATCAGCTTCACCTGGCCCGGTAGCATGAGCAGGGGTGGAAAATAATGCTTATATCTTCAATTCCACAGATATTATTAATAGAGGTGAGCAACCAAATTGGATAAGGCAATTGTGACATTCCCCAGGGTACAATCTGAACTGTTGGACAGCTATGTCCCCTCAACTCTCCAATTGGGGTGCCTTTCACACTGCTTTGCTGTGAGAACAACCACTCCTGGTCTGTTTACACAAGCCTCCAGCATGCAAAATCACTCCCCAGCTGAATTATAGCTCTGCTTCCAGTCAGCCTCTCCTGAATTATATCACAGAGTGACACTGGAAAATTCCCAATGCCAGACCTGTCCCCCAGAAATGTGTTTGGTACTGCCCAACCCTTTCCTTCTGTGCAGTACATACTTACTCATAGAAAGTTCATCATTTCACCAATAGAAAATGCTATGCACAAACCCTGTTATCTCAAATGGAGTCTCCCAAACACTCCAGTCCAAACACACAAGTTTAGATAAAACAAGTTTATTAACTACAGAAAGATTTAAAGTGGTTAGAAGTAATGAGGCAAAAGTCAAAATTGGTTATAAAAAATTAAAGGTAAAACACAAACTAATATCTAACTTAACAAGCTAAGTGAATTCAAAGCAAAGATTCCTCTCACCATATGCTTATGTAACCCACACACCTCCTGAGTGTGGTGTTCTGTCACTGAGACCATTTAGAGAGACAGATAAAGTGAGTCTGCTCTACAGCCTTAGCTAACAGCCGGTTGACTTTTAGCTCATGCAGTAGAGGCTCATGCAGTAAACTCCAAAGGCCCCAGGTTCAATCCTGCCCACTGATGACTAGGGTCTGTTGATGTTACACTTACAGCAATCTTACTGACTGAAAGCTTTTCAGCTAAGACCCCTTCCACAGTTCAATGATGCTCCTTTTATCTTTCAAATGTCACGGATGCCATGCATAGAGTTGAGGAGACAGAGGTGATTTGTGTCCACTGTTCCTCATTTTGTATCTTTCTCTCCTCTCTGAGAATCATCTCCAGTTGGGGTTCAGTGACAGCAAGTCTGTCTGCCAACATGTACATTTCTCACTCACACCCTTCTTCCTGCCAAAGAATGGCCACTCAACCCGATAATAGTCCACTTGATTATGTTGACACCTGGCTGAGGTGCTGGCGAAACTTTTGTCTCTGCAGAACTGGTTTGGGCTGCTTTTCTAAACTTGGAGCATGTCTCGGCAATGTTGTGCAGTAAAATCTTAACTTTTCATACAATGTTGCTACACACATTTTACCAGGAAAATAATGTTCAGTAAATCATGAGGTTTCTTCAGATGATACCTCACAAGGCATACTTTGTACAAATTTATCATAGTCTTGTAAAAGTGATTAATATAAGGGTACAACCTGTCATTGCAATAAACTGAGCAGAACCTGCACCAATCAAACAGATCCAAACTTTCTTTAAGGGTTAGAAAAGTTTGGTCAACCAACACGCATGTATGCATACATACATATATGCTACACACACATTTTCTTAATATTCTTCTGCCCTTCCTGATTTCAGAGGTAAATGTACATGGAAATAATGAACTAGCAGAAAGACCACTTGAATGGTGGTTCTTCCATTACCTGCTTGCAATACCTATTTAGGGCCTGCTCCTCCACCATTGAAGTCAATGGGAGTTTTGCCATTGCCAGCCAAGAGGCTAGATCGGGATTGAGCTAGTGCTGAAAGAGATAGCAGTCCAATATGGTACTGCTGTCCCCTTTGGCAGCAGTGGTATTGCCAAAACCAAGCGTGCAAAACCCACTTTAAAAAAATAAAGCCAGAGTAATCCATGAGATTTATTTCTGACCTGAAACGCACACTTACCTCATGTCCAGTGCACACATCCCATTCTATGCATGTGCACTGGGACTTTGATGCTAATCGCAAGGTGTCTTGGAAAGAATAGAAAACCAGCAGGAAAATCCCATGGGAGTGCAACTAGTCAGTACATGTAAAAAGATTTAATTCAGATTCACTTGTGTTAGCAGACTCCTCTCTCCTACAAACAACTCAGCTCAGATTTTTTTTTTTTTTTTAATTTTGGCTGGGAATGTGACTTAGCCCACTTTCAAGTTTATTTGTAAGAACTTGTAAGGCATTCCTGAGGAAAGTGTTACAATGCCTGAACCTGTCTGGAAAATCCCATGTCTTCTGTCTGCTTTAGAGGAAATCATACCCTGAACTTGTGAGACACTCTCACATGCTCTGAAACCTGAGCCTGGGTTAGAATTGCTTTTTTCACAGTAGGATTAACAACTTCTTTTAGAACGACTGGCACAGCAGGGTCTTCACATGAATTCTCCATCTCACAGCCATCTCTGCAACTCCTTCTCATAAAGCAGTTCACTGTTATTTTACAGTGGGTTTGATCTGCAAAACAACTTCCCCACTGAATGGCTGGTGGCCTTCCTCAAAGCCAGGATCTAAAGCTTTCCGGAGCTATTACTGTAGCCTTGTTGACAGCGCCATCACGTTAGAAAGCTTCCAAATTAATTCTGGGGGGAATAACCTAGGTTAAACTTCATTGGCACTTTATAGAAAATGTTCTGATCATTTCCATGTTGTACTTTAATTTCAGTCTTATAAAATAATGTGAATCTGAATGAATCCTCTGTGTGTCTGAACAATTGGATGTGAACTCACAATATAGGTCGGATCTTAAGTTGGTGTAAATTGGTGTAGCGCCATTGATTTTAGTAGAGCAATGTTGATTTACATCAGCTGAGGAGCTGGCCCTGGACTATTAGATATACTGTATGTAACTTGAAAGGTAACTTTTCCCTGTGGGCCCTGCATTTGACCTGTGCGCCCTGCATTTGATCTGTGCCTTCATGAGAATCCAAATCTGTCTCTGTCTGTGTGTGAGAGAGAGATCTTATGTGTGGGAATTTAGTACTTGCTGAAGATTTCTAGGTTGACTGCCTTGGCGTTAAAGAGCCAGATTCTCAGCTGGTGTAATTCAGTATGCCTCTATTGAAATCAGTGGCACTATACTGATTTACGCCAGCTTAGGAGCTGGCTACGTCCTCTTGTTTAGCCACAAAACATTTCCAGCACAAGCAGTTCAGGCCGCCTCCAACCTGCTCAAGCAATATGCTTAGTCCTGACCTGTAGGCACCACCCCAGTGAGGGAGAGATGAGTTTAATTTCCAGTGCGCATTTAATATTTGGCTTCTCTGGTGAGAATTGTGTCCATTGTGTTAGCAGTTTCTGCAATGTAAACACTGGGAATTGTCCAGTGGGAATTGGACTGGGGCCACATAGTCCATGTCAAGGCTGATTCCTCACTCTGGCACTTCGAGTGTAGAAGCTGGGGGCCCACAAGGATTCTAAAAATTAATACTGGCCAGTCCAAGCTTGTATTAAACTCTCAAGGTTACAGCTTTTCTCTGACCTTGGATGGGTAGATGCTGCCACCACCCAAGTGCAAAAAAACACTTTTGAGAACCCAGGAAGGTGCACTTGGGAATTCTTTCCTGTGGGGTATCCTCAAGCCCTTTCACCCCAGCTCCAGGGAAAAGCGGAGAAAGAAAACAAAGGAAATCAGCTGTTGCCACCAGCTAATCAAATAACATATGCACAAACCTCTTAGGGACACAAAAGTCTAATCCTGAGAGAGAGAGAGAGAGAGAAAGAAAGAGACAGACAGACACCTGGAACTTGGGCTTTTTCTAGGTTTAAAAAAAAAACAATTACAAGGGTTAAGCATCAAGATAGCTTCTTGAGGTCCAGTTTAAGGGTTACAAGCAAAACAAAAGCACCTGGGTTAGCACAGAGGAGTCCACAAGCCATAAAGAAATAAAAGGGATAAACCTAATCGCGTCTTCCTAGACATTCCCTGATCTACTTACATATCTGGGGTTTCAAATGAGTAGTTTCTAGGTGTGATCTGATGATTTTCATACCTGGCCCAAAGCTTTTTACAGCATCAGTGCTCTGTTCCCACTCTCCGGAGAACCACAACAGACAGACAAAGGGGAAGTTTTTTCCCAATTTTAAAAAGTTCTAGGCTTCCCATTGGCTCTTTTGATCCCTTCCTTTTACCTATGGACTTTTTAACCCTTTACAGGTAAAGCAAGTAGAGAACAGCTACTAACAGGGGTTTTACAGCTAACTGGCTGGCTGGGTGTCCATAAAAGGGTGCTATTCCCCTCCCCCTTTATTTATCACAGTCTACCACAAAACCATCTGAGAATAGTGCCTTTTAGGCCCTACTACATGCACTGAATTAAAAACTAGCAATCTAGAAATAAAAGACTGTTTTATTTCCAATGCCCTAGTTGATCCATTCTCCCCAAATCCATAATATTTCTCAAGTAGGAGTAGAGAGGTTATTTTACGTATAGAATAATTTTATTTATAGAAACACACACTTTCTATTAGAAAGTATATCTAGATTAGTATAGTTCTTTCATGAACAACAGTTTCTTTCTTCAGATATTACCCTTTCTTTTATTACTATTAACTAATAAAATATTTTGAACCATACATTTAACTGTTTGGGCCACCAGACTAACTTTTCCTCAATGAGAAAAGCCCCTTGTAAGGATCTCCTAATAGCATAAGTAAAATAAGCCAAATAATTGTTAAAACCAATATCAAGACAACAAGGCTCGAGGTAATGGAGTACACAAAAAGGTCACAGGGATTGCTCAGCATTCAGGTTTTATTTAGTAGGGCAGACAGATCCTGTTTTCAATGTTAATCTCTTAGCAGAATTAAAGCTACCTCCTTTTCCAGTTCACACACTGAAGTCATTACACAGCTATCCCCAGTTGCCAAATACCTTATTAAAAATCAGATGTTGTTAAAATTATCTGCAGTGGAGTTCAATGTACACAGATTTCTAGCCAATAAATAGCCAGAAATGTTTTTTCCCCCCACTTACTACTTTAGAAATACAAAATTTTCACTTGATTTTCAACAGCTTTGTTTGCACTCTAATGTGATGTAGTATCATCTAACCTATTCCCTTCTGTAAACAGTTGTTTGTGGTAGCTATCAATATGGTTTAACATTCTAATATGGGAGAAGCTGCTGTCTGTGTAATCTGAGCTCCTCTGGGTGAGGCTAGAATGGCAACTGTAGCAGATTAAGATGTGTGTGTCCATAATTCTCATTAGCATTATTATTGACTTCAGTGGGAGCAGGCCCAGGATAAGGTAGAAGTTAAGATAAATGCCCTTGAAGCTATGTAGACCTAGCAATCGTTACACTCTTAAAAAGATGCCTCGTAATTTAAAGTGTTTACAATGAGGCAGGTCCTCTGCTGGTGTATTGCCATAGCTCCATCAATGCAGCTATGACAGTTGGCACCAGCAAAGGATCTTTCCACCGGATGGGGAAGACCTTGATTCAGAGGTGAGTCAGAGGAAGTTGAGCCTTTGCTGAGGGGGTATGGAAGCCTTCCTTGTATAAAGATCTTCCCGTGAACTTTAGGGCCAGCGGCTGAGCTGCCCCAAAGGAGGGCAGGGCACTGTTGAGGAGTGGGGGTGCAAAGGACCAGTTTGCACCTGTATGCCCTGGAGTCAGTTCTGCACTGGCTGCCATAGTTTATAGCTGCTTCATATGCTGCAAAAGGAAAGAGAGCGGTGAGAAATAAGTAGCTCCAAAACAAAGAGACAAACAAGAGCTGAGCAAAGACAAAAAGTAGTTTCAGGACTGTATTTGTCATTTCTCTTCTGAGCTGCCATTTTCCTGCTTTATGGAAATGCAGTAACAGCAAGGAAAAAGATTGCAAGTCTTGAATCAGAAAAGGCAAATAGACTCAAAGAATTGCCCTGTTTAGGCTTGGAAACATCCTCTTGGCTGTTTTGGATCCCAAGAGCCATTCTGAGAAATAGCTGCCAGCTAGCACAGAAATGCAAATGTCTGGCACTCTGTAAGGTATGCCAACTGTGGTAGCAAAAAGAGAATGTGGCCAGTGACCCTAACCCAACAACACAGTAGGATGTCAGCGGCATGTTGTTGTTCTCCACCTCCGTTTTCTCCACCTCTGGAGCCCTAACAAGTTCTCTGCATCCTTAAACTTCAGAGATAATTTTGAAGACAATGATAATGCCAGCTTGTGCCTCTCATGCACGCTGTCTGACTCAGTCAACTAAATGGGAAAACTGAGGGGCATCAGTTGTCTTGTAATTTTATAAATTGTACCAAGTTGTCAAGGGCCATGTAGCTATGATTCTGTGTATTACTCCTTAAAACTCTTGGGGCCAACTTCAACCCTGGTGTAACTCCTTTGGCTTTAATGGTGTTACAGCAGGGATACATTTGGCTCAGGGAGTCTGCATGCCTGCCAGAGGGCAAGGGCTGTGAGAGGATTTGAGAAGGAGGATCTCAGAGTGAGAGCCATGCTCTGCTTTCTCTTACATGATGATCTTATATGTGTTTGTTATTTGCTTTGTTTTTCTTTCCCTTGATCCTGCAAACATCCTGCTCTTAGTTTATGGAAAACATGAGTGATCATATCCAATTTCTTCCTTCAGTCACCCAGATCTCCACTTCAAGTGAAAATCCTGGATGCTACTGTAATTTTTTTCCTCTGAGTATAATATTGCCATCCCTTTTATGAGGGAAATTGGCTATATTGGTCTAATGGAGCAGGGTGGATTTTAAAAGGATTATTTTTTCCTATCTAACCATCAGATAGAATTTAAGTTTTTATTTGTAACATGATGGGAATTAATAGTTCAGGATAATATGCCTGACATAACAGAAATCACTCTTATTGACATGAAAGAGAAAAGAGCTTCTTCAATAGGAATTCAGTTACTGGAAAAACTAAAAGACTAACATTTTAGAATCATAGAATATCAGGGTTGGAAGGGACCCCAGAAGGTCATCTAGTCCAACCCCCTGCTCGAAGCAGGACCAATTCCCAGTTAAATCATCCCAGCCAGGGCTTTGTTAAGCCTGACCTTAAAAACCTCTAAGGAAAGAGATTCTACCACCTCCCTAGGTAACGCATTCCAGTGTTTCACCACCCTCATAGTGAAAAAGTTTTTCCTAATATCCAATCTAAACCTCCCCCACTGCAACTTGAGACCATTACTCCTCGTTCTGTCATCTGCTACCATTGAGAACAGTCTAGAGCCATCCTCTTTGGAACCCCCTTTCAGGTAGTTGAAAGCAGCTATCAAATCCCCCCTCATTCTTCTCTTCTGCAGACTAAACAATCCCAGCTCCCTCAGCCTCTCCTCATAAGTCATGTGTTCTAGACCCCTAATAATTTTTGTTGCCCTTCGCTGGACTCTCTCCAATTTATCCACATCCTTCTTGTAGTGTGGGGCCCAAAACTGGACACAGTACTCCAGATGAGGCCTCACCAATGTCGAATAGAGGGGAACGATCATGTCCCTCGATCTGCTCGCTATGCCCCTACTTATACATCCCAAAATGCCATTGGCCTTCTTGGCAACAAGGGCACACTGCTGACTCATATCCAGCTTCTGAGCAATCTTGCAAGGACAATAAATATAATCCAAAATATCCGCTGAGCAGTTGTATAATTATGCTGAACTACAAGAGATTGATTAGCAAGGACTAAATGGGATCTGAAAGTATAGTATGGACTATGTCAAATTTGGATTAGGAATAGTTGGGTGTACACTGAGTTACTGAAAGAAAAAGCTGAATTCCTCCCTGGTGTAACTCCATTGATGGGATTCCATTGAACTCTGTGAAGCCAGTGGAGTGTTGTGGGACACGCTTAACTGCAGCTGCTGTCACTATAGTCTCGCCACACCTTTCTGTTGTGTAATTCAACATAAGAACTCTCACCTCTTGTAAGAAGAAGCCCCCTTCTTCTTGCAAATGTTAAACCACATGCATCTTCCATCCACTATTTCTAATTTCCCTAGTGGTATGGTACCAGTTTGATATGAAGAGTTTTAAGGTCTGGCTAATAGGACTATTTCACCAGAAAGACTCTAGAGCTGAAAACAATCCATTGTACTGCTGTCACTTTTTCCATCAGAGGACATCAAAGCATGGATGTAATAAAACAGCCCATAAAGTAAATAGTGTAATTTTACAGATATGGAAAGTGAGGTATAGAGGTCCAGACCCTCAAAGGTATTTAGGCAACTAACGCCCATTGATTTCAGTGGGAATTAGATGCCTAAATACCTATGGGGATCTGGGCTCAAGAAATTAATGGACTTCTCCAAATTCATTTAGGGAGCAAGCTAGGAATAGAACAGAGGTTTCCAGACTTCCATAACACTGACTAAAACATTAGTTTGAGACAGCCATATAATTACTATGCATTAGATTACAGCGAGAGCAAAAACCTGGCAGCACTTTCTAAATACACAGGAAGACATAAGGATGACAACACTCTTTTCATTCCACTAGTATCTCTGGAGGATGTTAAACAGAAGCTATTGAAGTCAAACACTTTTAAATCAGCAGGTCCTAATCACTTGCATCCAAGAGTTTTAAAAGAACTGGCTGAGGACCTCACTGGACCATTAATGTTGATTTTCAAAAAGTCTTGAAGCACTGGGGAGGTTCCAGAAGATTGGAACAAAGCTAACATTGTTGTGCCAACTTTTAAAAAGGGTAAATAAGATGACCTGGGTAATTATAAGCTTGTCAGTCTGACATCAATCCTGGGCTGGTGATATGGCACTCAATTAATAAAGAATTAAAGGAGGGTAATGTAATTAATGCAAGTCAACATGATCTTATGGAACATAGATCCTGTCCAAATTTTTTTTTACTCTATTACAAGTTTGGTTGAAAAAGATAATGTTGATGTATATACTTACAAGGCATTTGACTTGATACTGCATGACATTTTGATTTAAAAAACTAGACCAATATAAAATTTACACATCAAATGGATTAAAATCTGATTAACTGATAGGTCTCAAAATGTAACTGTAAATGGTGAAATTATCATCAAGTAGTTTCCAGTGGGGTCCTGAATGGATCGGTTGTTGGCTCTATGCTATTTAACATCTTTATCAATGACCTGGAAGAACACACAAAATCATCATTGATAAAGTGTGCAGATGACACAAAAATTAGGGGAATGGTAAATAATTAGGAGGATAGATCACTGATTCAGAGCAAAGTGAATCGCTTGGTAAACTGGGCACAAGCAAACAATGTGTTTTTAATACAGCTAAATGTAAATATATACATCCAGGAACAAAGAATGTAAGCCATACTTACTGGGTGGGGGACTGTCTCTTGGCAAGCAGTGATTCTGAAAAAGATTTGGGGGCCATTGTGGATAATCAGTTGAACATGAGCTCCCAGTGTGATGCTGTGGCAAAAAGAACTAATGTGATCCTGGGATGCATAAACAGGAGAATCTCAAGTAGGAGCAGAGAAGTTATTTTACCTCTCTATTTGCATTAGTGCAGCTGGAGGCGCGGATCAGCATTCATGACACACTCCCCATCAGTGCCCAGGCCAGGGAAACTAATGATCCAACCGGCGGACCAAATTTGGTAATGAATCCTGGTCATGTGCCACCTGAGGCACATTGTGCATATGCCCACAAATCAAGAAGGCTGTTGATAAATTGGAGAGGATTCAGAGAAAAGCCATGAGAATTACTAAAGGATTAGAAAACAAGCCTTATAGTGATAGACTCAAAGAGCTCAATCTATTGAGGTTAACAAAGAGAAGCTTAAGAGGATGACTTAATTACAGTATAAAAGTATCTACCTGGGGAACAAATATTTAATAATGGGCTCTTTAATCTGACAGAGAAAGGTATAACACAATCCAATGGCTGGAAGGTGAAGCTAGATAAATGGAAAATGGAAATAAGGCATAAACCCTTAACTGTGAGAGTGATTAACCATTGGAACAATTTACCAAGGGCTATGGTGGATTCTCCACCGGTAGCAATTTTTAAATCAAGATGGGATGTTTTTCTAAAAGATCTGCTCTGGGAATTATTTTGGGGAAAGTTCTATGGCCTGTGCTACACAGGAGGTCAGACTAGATGATCATAATGGTCCCTTCTGGCCTTGGAATCTATGAATATGAACCTTCCTCTCAAAGGTTGTACATTTGCCCTTTTTCCAATATAAAATGTTGATTAAGTACCAAAACTGAATTGCCAGTTTAGACGATGCCACAATCTGAAGCCCATGAGGAAAAGGCATTTCTTAAAATAAATTTCCAGTGCAGTTTATTGAGAAATACCAATGACTTTTTTACTGAAAATCATGGGGAGTGGGCAGTCAAACTTTCAGTGAAGTTTTTTCATTTTTTTAAAACCCTAAAACTAGAGGAGTCATTTTTAGTAACACCTTTTGATCTTTGATTTCTTTATCAAAAATGAAAAAAAGTAATTTAATTTTTGGTAATTTTTTTTTAAATCAAAATTTTCTGCAAAAAATACTAGTATAAATAAATTGCTACAATTTTTGTGTGAATACAAGTCCTTAGAAATTTCAAGGTGCCATACAGAGAAATGCACATAGCTTGACTTCACTCTTTTTTATTCAGCTGTGGAAAGGGGATAACACCTACCTGACATGGGTGTTGCAAAACCTACTTTATATTTGCTAAGTTCTTTGAGATACTTGAATAAGAGCAAATTTTGCTGCAGTTGTTACTGGGTTTGGATTTTACTTGTCAGGAGTAACAGAGAAGAGACCCCTCTCATTCACTGGGGCTTTTGGTACCTCTTTGTGTCCATTGGTTCCCCTCCTTTCTATTTTTATTGGCTTAAATATGTAAGTGTTTAAATAAGCTACAGTTTGAGTCTGCTTTGAAATAAATTGAAAAAGTGTGGAGAGTTGTGCAATAACAAAGTTGCTATGGTATTTGCTTGTTGGCAAAAAGTAATTAAAACATAAAAACCCCACGGAACAAGTCAGTACACTTGCAGCATTAACTTATGCACCCAACTTTTGGCTCAGGTTGGTGTGCGTTTTGTATTGGATTTGTGTCACATGAGACAGGGATGGTTGTCTTCCTCTCGTCTACCTGGGCTTACTTAGATGCTCACGGGGGAACCTACAAGAGAGATGACAGATGATACCACAGTAAAGTTTTCTGAGTAATATACATTGGAATTGTGCATACACACTTGCATGAATCATCAGTTGGTTGTATTATACTGGTACAAATGCTTACTTGTAAACTATCCGTGAGTCAAAAAGATTTATTTTCTTTCCACCGTGGTGCATCAATAGTATGTTTTTGTCTTGGATTGAAGCTTGTGATCCCTTTGATGCAAAACTCTACTATGTGGTACTAGAGTTCTGCTGAAGCCATTTTTATGCCACTGTGATATATCATGCTGAACCATTGCACCACAAAAGAAAAAATATATGAGCATTGTAATGGTACAAAAACAGCATCCACCTGGTAGCTCGTGTATAATGTCCTTCCACTGTGGATCTGTAGTAAGTGCTTGATAAATTTCATTTGCTTTAGGCTTGTGCCAATCCCCTAGAGTAAATAAATATAATTATTCCCATATTATGAAGGGAAAAACTGAGGTACAGAGAGGTTTAATGAATGCCAAGGTCATATAAAAGCAGCAGAGCTGGAAATAGATGCTACTCTGATGCTCTGTTGGACAAAACCCTTCTCTATTAGGGTACAGTCTTGGTAGGGCAGCTGTTATTATTCCAATGGATATTTGAGGCCTACTAGATTTGGGGGGCACATTTCATGTTTGAGATGTTTAAGTATTTGCATTTCAATGCAGCAATTCAGAGGCAGCCTTTGAATGTTTTCAGTGGTGCATTGACATCATTAGCCCAGGAAAAGTGTTTGGATAAACAGAAGTCTAAAAATGTTTACAAATATTTTACCATTAAAACAGGCTCAGATTTTAAAACCAACAACAAAGTGACAATATTGCCTTTGGGGGTTACGGGAGTGTGTCCTCTTGGTCACTTGATCAGTAGCCCAGCTGCTCTGAGAATACTTTCTGATGCTGCAGAACAGCTGTGTTCTTCTATTACTGAGACAGTGTAACAGGCAATTGTAGCTGTTTTGGTATAAGATTAAAAAGGTTAATTTCAAAATGATTCACAATTTTTTTTATTTCAAAGTATCTATGTCTAAATTGTATTTACAATTTGGGTCAGACTAGATAATCTAATGGTCCCTTCTGGCCTTGAACGCTATGGAAAAAATGTGTGTACGAGGAATTGCATACACAGAACAGAGTGCATATGCGTTTCACTTACCCTAGTGCACCCATTCAAAGATTACAAGGCCAGAAGGGAGCTTTGTAATCGTGTAGTCTGATCTCCTGTATAACATAGGCTGCAGAACTTCCCAAAAATATTTCCTTTTGAATATACCTTTCCATTTATCCCTTAGTCTTGATTTTTCATTGCTAAACCAAATAAAAACATCATTTTTGATCTCTAATTCCAAGTCATTAGAGTTTAGAAAGCAGAGAATATAAACTATTTGTATTACAGTAGTGCCTAGAGATCCCATCTGAGCTAAGAGCCCATTATGCTAGGCACTATATAGACACATAATAGACACAGGAGGACAGTGAACAAGATCATTGGTCAGATGCAGTATAGCAATTCCTGTGTTCTAACAGTGGTCAGTATCAAATGCTTCAGAGGAAAGTGCAAATTAGTGGTTGGCTTAATAAAACAGCATGCATCACTAAACTAGATTAGATAATTCACTTTGAGCAAAAGAACAGCCTTAAGAGCATCTATGCTCAGTCTGCCTTGAACCTGTTCAGCACGCTGAACACTCGTTCTATTGTCCTGCGAGTTCTTCGTAAAGATCCTTGGAATTCTTGTTGCACAAGCATTTTGCAGTTATTTAAAAATACAACCTGTTTTGAATGATGAATGCAAAATATGGACATTTCATGATTCACCAATGAAGTTCCTGGAATGATATGTGAAAATTAGAATTATCAGAGTAAAACCAGGGCATAATGGTCATCTTAGCGTGTGCTTTTATTAGTAAAGGCAAAGGAAAAGCGTGTCATGCTGTCTGAAGTGGCTCACAACTGTGAGTGCTTACCTCAGGGCAGACTGTCAGAAAACAGGGCAGACACCCCAAACTGGTGGTGTGTTCTCACCATACCAGTACCAAATGTGAACTCCTGGATCATGATACCAGTCTTAATACCATGGAGTCACAGAGAGTCCCCTTAGATGCTCCAATCTATCTTGACACCGAGACAAACTGGACTTAGTGATAGATGATCCTTCGCACCAAAGATCATATCACACTTCCAATCCCAAGTGACCAGTCATTTAGCCCCAGATCAATTGGTTACTCTAGATCTTACACCAGAGACAACACTGGTAGCCAATTCTATAGTAAACTAAATAAAGATTTATTAGCTAAGAAAAAGAAATGTTATTGAGAAGTTAAAGCAGGTAAAGTATATGCACAGGTCCATCATATAGTCTGAAATTCCAAATGGTGGCAGTGATGTAATAAATTGCCAGTTTCCCAAGAATCTTTTCAAGGTACACAGATTGTCTTTGGGGATTTCCACCTTGGACTCTTACAGGGAAGTGTACCAGATACAAACAATCCAGGGATGAAGGCTCTTTCCTTGAATCCATACTTATAGCTTCTTCTCACAGAAAACAAGCTGACGGGGGTCACTACCCAGGTAGGCTTTTCCTTTGACGCAGAGTAAGGTATGCACTTAGTCTTTGATCTCTGATCATCACACGCAATGACCACTTGCTTTGAAATTAGCACTTTTCTGTTACAGTTCTTCATTTGAATTTCACAATTTATTTACTTTCGTGGGTAAAAACCTCAACTTCTTCAGATGCATGGAATTTATTAACTACAGAAAAATTTTAAGTGATAATACATACCTCAGGATTGGTTACGAAAGAAAATAAGAGTAATATGCAAGCTAATACCTAACTTAACAAGTGAAGTGAATTTAAAGCAAAGGTTTGGTCTCACCATATGCTGTTGTAAATTTCACAGGCTGGGTCTCCCTCCAGCTTGGGTCTACTTTCCCTTAGTTCAGTTCTTTGAGGATCGTTGATGTCATGAGCAGAGAGATGGAAGAAAGAGAGGTGGAATGGAGGCCGCTGTCTCTCTCATACCACCCTCCTTTCATTGAGGATTACCCCCAACTCGGGTGCAGGCAACAAGTAGTCTCTAGTGGACGGAAGGGTTGGAACCATCTTTGTGATGAAATATAAATTTCTTGTTTACACCTTCCCATTGCTGAAGAATGGTTGCTTAAGTAAGTGATGGCCCTCTTGACTTTCATACCTGTCTGGGGGTGCCAGTGACTTTGACACTGAAAAACTAGTTTGTGGGCGTTACCCAGAATTATAGCATATTTCATAACATTAATACAGTAGAATCTCAGCTTCACATAAAGCCACACATATTTCAACAGGATACTTTTTTACAAAGTATGTCTTGTGAGGTATCATTTGAAAAGTCAATCTGAATACTGACTTTTCAAATGATACCTCACAAAGCATACTTTGTACAAAATGCATCACAGTCTTGTAAAATCCCATTTACTGTGCAGGATAGTTTAGCTCTCCTGACAAACTAATAACTCCACCCCTTCCATTGTAAACCAAAATCCAAACAAAGAGCTTTTGTCCAAACAAAGAGCTTTTGTCTCTCAACCAAGGCCTCTCCCAGCAACTGGGTGACCTTCACCTCTTGATTGCAGAGATCCACCCCTCTTTATACAGGTATGTCAGAACACCACCTCATGGTGGCAGCACTGATGCGTTTAAACAATGAAATGTGTCCATTCCAGCCTCAAACATTCCAGTCACACTTCACTTTTCCCTCCTCCACTACATCTTGGGCTACTTCTTGTAACTGCTGTCTGCCTCTTAGGGTATATCTTCACTGCAAGGTTAGCCCAGGCTTTTACCAGGGTTTATATGTGCTTTGAACCTCGTTTGCTTGCCTGGCTGTGGGTATTAGTTGTTTTAATGTAAAATGGGCACCTACCTACGGGTGGACCTAGAACTTGGGTGCTGATAGTTCTCCAAAGCCTTTTTCCTGCTTTTCTGCCAACTCCCTTTTTCTGCACCAGAAGTCACCTACCAGTTTAAACACACCAGGTCAGCATCTAAATCCCACATTCTACATCTGCTCCATTTCTGCACCGCTCACTCGAGCCACATTTGAACAGAGATACCATCTGGGAGATCCTCTTTCCAGCATGCTCCTAGCTGGCCAGGTGTTCATACCAGTGTTCTGGTGGACCTCTAGTGTAAGGTCAGTGAAGTCCATGATTTGGGGAAAAGTACTCAAAATCAGAATCCCTAGGAGAACATCTGGCAGAGGAGGGGGTTTAGCAGATAATTGGTAAATGGTAATTCAATGCAGGAGAGAAATAAAAAATGTGAAGATCATGTACCACAAGGCAAAAGACGCCAGTGAAAAGTCCGGAAGCTCCGTCAACTTGCCCCTGCTGTGAGGAGCCTGATAGGGTGCTCAAACACTCCCCAACACAGAACCTGCTGTTGTGCTGGACGGGCTTTTGAGGCTGAATGGATTATTTTTGGAATGGGGCCAAAGGGACCAACAGGGTCAGAGGTAATCCCAGCAGCAGAGAGACCAGAGGAGCTGGAACAGATGCCATGGACAGAGGAATTGGAGGACATCCCTGGTCTGGAATACATGGACCTGATCAGGGAAGGGCCTCAGGAATGAACTAGGGAGGAAGCAGCATCAGAGCAACAGCTGCAGCTGGATAAGAAGCAATTGCCATTTTTGTGGCTATTAGGGAGAAAAATACAACCTAAGGGGAAGGTTTTGCTGGTTTGAGCACTAATTATTGTTATGGAGGATATTAGATGCTGTGGGGTGGCTTTTGCTTCAGTGGAGGGCAGAATCCATGTCATTTCCCAAGCCCCCTTTCTCTCCTCCCCTGACACATACAATCCGAGATGGATTCCAATCATGGGGGTGGTGGGGGGGAATGTAACCTTGCAACTACTGACTTATTCTAGCACACGCTGTTGTGTTCAAAGCTGAGATAAGCTAAGCAATGCCCGCAGATTATTTTGGTTTTTATTTTGGGGGGGGGGGCTGTTTTGTTTTTTGCATGCTGCCACTAGCATTAAAGCACTGTCTAGATTATAAATCCCACCCTGTGGCCTGGAGCCACATTAACTGCGGAGCACTTTGAAAAGTCTCGTGGTACTTGGTATTGCTGGTTCACTGCCCAGCACAGGGGAGGTAGGTGTTCTGTAGACACCTCAGTTGTAAGCAAGCTTCTGCATCCTAGTTCAGCATTCTGTTTATGTTCACCCATATTTTTGTACACTCCTTGAGAACTTTTGTACACTGCTTAAGAACTTTTCGTATCAGAGGAACAAAAGATGGTCCATGAGATTCCTGGGCAGGACGAACATCCCACATCTCCCCTCTTGTCCAATAGCTTACTAACCTCTCCAGTAATTGACTTGCTGATCAGTCGAAATATCACAGATAGGTAGACTTTGACCACAGGCCTAGGTAAGTTGTTCCCTCTTCCAGTCTAGATTCTCGAACAAAGTAACATCTTTCAGTGCCACCACTGCCTGAAGTAACATGAAGACCATCACTGTCTTGGTGGGATGGTGACTGGGGTTGCAGCTGCTTCTGAACAGGCAAACAGACAGATGGAATAAAGAAAAGGAGTACTTGTGGCACCTTAGGAGACTAACAAATTTATTTGACCATAAGCTTTCGTGAGCCACTGCTTACTTCATCGGATGAATGAGCTGTAGCTCATGAAAGCTTATGCTCAAATAAATTTGTTAGTCTCTAAGGTGCCACAAGTACTCCTTTTCTTTTTGCGGATACAGACTAACACGGCTGCAACTCTGAAACCTATCAAGATGGAATAAAGGCCCTCCAAAGAGATAATAGTTGCAACCTGTGACCTTGCTGTGACACACAATGTTAAAGGAGAGAAACTTATTTCTTTCCCTCGATAAAAAAAATATGCCCTTTCATTGCCTTTGCAGGACCTTCTACTTCTGTTGGGCCAAGGCACTCACCCAGACCTCTTGGGGTGGGGACCCTGGACCAGCAGAGGAAAAAGAAAAGGCTGGGGACAACCTGCTGAGGGATATGCAGAAGGACTCAAACAACAGCTAGACTCAAATACAGAGAGAAATGCTGCAGCAGGACAGGGAGAGGGAGACTAGGGGAGTGAGGGAAGAATGGTGGTAGACTACATTGAGCATGGCAGGGTGATGAGGGAGAGGAACCAAGAGCCGCAGAGGGAACAGTTTGAGTGGCTGCTTAGCCTGATGGCTGGCAGGAAATAGATACCACGTCCTCCCCATGTCCCCAGTGGAGCTATCACCAGTGGACTCTCCTCCATGGTACCATGTCCTGTAGCTAATACAACCACTGGCAAGTTCTGGGGTGGGATAGGGAAAGAGCCAGTCGACGCATGCCTGGAATGGAAGTGTGCAAGTGCATAGGAAGCTGTACGCTGTTCACTCTAACTCCCCACACAACCGCAGGGGAAGGAGAATACATCCACAGGCACTGAGCAATTCCATTGCCTGTAACATTGTATTGATTGGCTTTACTGTGGGTTTTGTTTACACTTATTATCATTTGCATTCTCTATTTAGCAGCAGCTTGGCTGCTTGTGTTTGGTTTTTAATCAAGTATTTGGTTGCACAGTCCATTGGTGTGTGAGTGTCTGGAATGTAAAGAAGAGACAGGAAATTTAAACCAAATCTTTTAAACTGCATGACAATGTGATCCCACCATGCTGTGCTTGTGATCCTGCTCCAGAACTGCCAGTCAGCATAGGGGGATTCCACAGCTATTAAAACCTGCATCAGCTGTCTCCACTCCCTTCCCCACCCCCCACCCATATCTGCATGCAGCCTGCACGAGCTCCTCATCAAAGCCTTCTCAGGAAGAAAAGCAACTGTCAAGATGCCCCCCACCATCTCTCATGCTCTCCATCTGCCTCTGGTTGTGGAAATGAGCACTGCATTAATACCAACAGCTACAACAGGTATCTACAGGCCAGTTAGCCTGGCATCAATCTCTGGCAAAATAATAAAGATTATTCAGAATTCAATTGAGGAAGAATTAAAGGCTAGGAATGTAATTAAAGTTAGACAACATAGTTTTATGGAAAATAAGTCTTGTCAAACAAAACCTGATTTCATTCTTTGAGATTACAAATTTGGTTGATAAAGGTGGCTGTAATATACTTATACTCTTGTAAGCCATTTGACCACAGATGTTGATGTCCCACTTCACCATGGTCCCTTAATATGTGTTAACTACTTATGCTAAGCAATCTGGTCCACCTTGTATTTAGCTGTGACACCCAGAGTACCTTTTCCAGACCTGAAGAAAAGCTCTGTGTAGCTCAAAAGCTTTTTTCTCTCATGAACAGAAGTTGGTCCAATAAACAGAATGGTAAATAATGAGGAGGGCAGGGCAGCCGTACAAAGCAAACTGGATAGCTTGATAAACTAGGTCCAATCAACCAAACACATTTTAATACAGTCAAATACAACTGTGCATCTAGGAACAAGGAATGCAGCCACACCTACAGAAGAGGGAACTGTATCTCAGAAAACAGTGACTGAAAAGAATTCAGGGATCATTGTGGACAAGAAACTCAACATGAGATTCTGGCACAATGTTGTAGCGAAAAGGGCCAAAATATAATCCCTATAATTTACGAACAGGGAAGTAGTGAATAGGGAGGGGACTTTACCTCTGTGTGCAGCATTGGTAAGTCCAGCAGTAGAATACTGTGTACACATCTGGTGTGCAACAGCACACTTAAAAAAAGACATTGAAAAACTTGAAAGGCTGTAGAAAAATGCCACCAAAAAAATGCATTCAAGAGCTGCAGAAAATGCCCTAGAGTGAAAGATATGGAGAACTCAATCTGTTCAGTTTACCAAAAAGAAGACTGAGAGGTGACTTGATTAGCACTTAGTATTTTCTCCCCATCAAGGTACCTATACACTAAAGGGCTCTTCAGTCTATCAAGGAAAGGCATAACAAGATCTAAGCTTGGAAGCTAAGTGTACCCTGTTCACTCTAACTCAAATTAGAAAAAAGGCACATTTTTAACAGTAAGGATGATTGATCAGTGGAACAAATTACCAAGGGCCATGATGGATTCTGCCACTCTTGGTGTCTTCAAATTGAGACTGGATGCCTTTTAGGGAGATATGCTTTAGCCAAGCAAGTTTTCAGTGTTGCCAACTCTGATATTTTTTTTCCCCCCATGAGTGACATTTTTCTCTAGGGCTGGAGCTTCATCTCGTGATGAAGCTCCAGCCCTAGTGAATTTGAGCCAATCAGAGGCTCAACCCCAGGCATCCAGTCTTGATGTTAAGACTTCAAGAGTTGCAAGTGATTGCTCCCCCACACCTCAGCAGCCCAAAACCATTTGCACAGGAGGAAGTTAAAAAGCCCAGCAGCTCGGGGTGGCTCTGCTCCCCATTCTGGCCCTGTGCTCAAAGGGGGAAGGACAGTTCCTCTGTTCCTCCCCTTCCCCACAGCACCTAGCCTGGGAAGGGATGCGGGGGGAGGGGTGTAGGTGAAGACTCCTGCAATTGCCTCCCCCAGCCTGGGAGAAGGAGAAGGGACCACATTACAGCTTCCCCCCAGGCATGGGAGAGGGGGCTGAAGGATCCCAGGAAGAGCAGGTGTGAGACTGGACTTGCTCAGAGGGGGTTTAACTGATGGATGTGGGTGTTGAAACTGATACGGGGGAAGAATTAATTGCTGGGCAGGGGACAGGCGGATGTGGGTGGGACTAAGACTCCTGCAGCAGGGACCATAATCACCTTTCCTGGTAAATTTGGGAAAGTAAACCACTCTAATTCTCTCCCCCCCCCACTCCCAACCACACACAATGGGCAGGGGGAGATTTAAAAAAAAACCCACAATATACTTTTTTTTTAAAAAAATCTCAGATTTCTTGATCAATCTCATGATTTTTCAGGGTCTGATATGATTTTTTTTCCTCTTGAGACTGGATAAGACATAAACCAGTATTGCCAAACAAGTTATTGGGCTCAGTGCAGATGGAATTTAATGGCCTGTGATATATAGGTGATCATACTCTATCTAAAGGACCGTTCTGTCCTTAAACTCTATGAAGCTATGAACAGCCTGCAGTTCCAGTCAATCCCTCTGGGAATTACAGTCTGCAGAATGCTTTAATCCTGAGCCCAAGGCAGTAAGAGGATCTGAGCCTGCCCTTAAAGGGACATCATTCCCTGTTCCCCTCCCAGGGTGAATGTAAGTGAGGGTCAGCATGGGGCAGAAAGGTGGTGGCACCATTGATCCATATTGCTAAGGGAAGCAGAGAGGCCATAGGAGTAGCACAATAGAGTTAGCCCTCTATTCACCTGTTGCAGTTCCTTCTAAATGTTTTTAAATTCACAGGAATTTTATGTGGCTCTGGAATTATTCTTGGGATTGGTGGGCCATGTCCCCTCTTATCCTCAACCAGATTCTGCAACCTGCATTCACCAATGAAGTCCTGCTCATTAATATTTATTAATCTCCTCCTACCCAAAAGCAGTTGAACCATTTTGGCTCAAACATTTGAGAAAGAAAGAGTCACCTAGAGGAGAAATGTTCTGAAAGTTGTAAATAACTGAGAACAGAAGATTTTGAATGGAAATGCTTAGGCCACCTTTAACTACATGGTGGCTGTTGCTAGTGCACCCGCTAGGGTAATGTAAAAGAAATTGTACTACTTTGACAAAGGGAAGCGGGTTTTATCTCTCGGTGATTTTGAATCTCACATTCTGCGTGTACGTTTCAAACATATTTTTGGCTAATGGCCTATCTAAGAGGAAAGTGTAGATCACCAGTGACAGATGCAGCCTTTTATGTCCCATCCACTTTTTGAAATGAAGTTATAATGATAGCTTGTGTGATAAAACGGCTTGTTGATGTCATGCTCTCTCTAATAGTGGAACCTAGCTGAATTGCACAAGAGCAAGAGATGCTAATCATGGTATATATTTAGAACATAGAATGATTCCTGCTACATTGCCGTATAATGCCCTTTTTAATTAAAACAAATTGTTTTGCACGATGTTAATTTGTAAAAGCTGGAGCTAAATCCACGGAAACTGGGAAGTGGAGAATGAAATCTTCTTTCCGAGGCATAATTTGCCCCATTGCATTGCCATCAGGGTCGGAGATCAGTGCTTGGTGTTATTTACTAGGTGTGTAAGTTTCTATTTACACTAGAGCAAATTCATGGTAACCTTAATTGCAAGCAACTTAAAGGTCAAAATTTTCAGCTCAAATATAACCAGGCCTCTGTCTGAGGCCAAGTAACTGTAGGCTCCATTTTGCCCTGTGTGTCACTTTGTATTGTGCCTGCAAGTTAGGTCACTTAGCGGTTGTCTACATGGTGAAGTAATGTGGTCTAAGTTGGGGGGGGTGAGCAATTTCCAAAGCGCACTAATGTGTCGCACATTAAATTAATTGGGTTGTGTAGACCCTGCTGGTAAGCACTAAAGGTTCCCTAGTGTGCTATAACATACTGCTGTTTCAAACAGTAATACGTTAAAACACACTAGCAGGATCTACATGGACCAACTGATGCGCAACATACTGGTGTGCTTTAGAAATCACACCCCTGTAAAGTGTAATGGAACTGCTCTCACAGAGCAGCAAGGCCTCTGCTTTATCCTCATTCTCCTTAGCTTCTCTGCTGCTTCGGATACTGTTGATCCTTTCTTCATTAATCTCTTCGGTTCCCTTGCTTTCAAGCCACTGTCCTCTCTTGATTCTCCTCTTACCTCTCCAGTCATTCCTTCAGTGTCTCTTGTGGCAGTTCTTCTTCCTCACTTCTCATCCTTATTACTGAGATCCAGTTGTTGACATCAGTGGGAGTATGATTGAATGAAAGATGAGTAAGGGCCTGAGGACTTTGTCCCTAGATGCATATTCTGGAAACTGTATCTAAAATCTAAGATGTAAATTGCCTAAAGATAATAATTTCTTTATTAATATAAATACCTAACTTCATCAAAGCATGTTATTAGTTAGCCTGAGGGACGTTGGAAAGCTTTCTCTACACTTCAAAGTTTTTGTTGTTTTAACTATGCAAGCATAGTTAAACAAGCAGCAAGAACCCTTCTAGTGTGAAAAAGGTTGTTATACAAATGTGGATTATGCCAATTTAATGAAGCAAAATAAACTATACCTTTGTAAAACTAACACATGGCCAGAAAGGGTTGAGCAGCTTGGACGCTAAATGACCCAGATTCAACCTTTAGAGACATGTTAGAAAAGTATGTAAATGGTCATTAGGGCCATTCCATGTTAGATAGGCTAGAACTTTGAAATGCAAACCTGTATTGTTAGAAAATTAGAGGTGATACTAAATGTGTTTACTTATATCTTGTTAGATGTTAGAGAGGAACTGTCTGTTTACATTACGATTACTCTAGCTATTGATTCAGAGATCAAAAGGGAATATTAACATTTAGATGAAACATGGGTGTGATAATGTCATTGTCTATATTTCACTTTCAGGCTTGTGGTAACCTGACTATAGACTGCTTAATGGATAATTATCTTATGCTGATGAATGCAACTAGTTACTTGGGCATGCATAGAGAATAGGTTTCAGAGTAACAGCCCTGTTAGTCTGTATTCGCAAAAAAAAAAAAAAAAAAAAAAAAAAGGAGTACTTGTGGCACCTTAGAGACTAACCAATTTATTTGAGCATAGGCTTTCGTGAGCTACAGCTCACTTCATCGGATGCATAAAGTGGAAAATACAGTGAGGTTGTTTATCACTACAAAAGGTTTTCTCTCCCCCCACCCCACTCTCCTGCTGGTAATAGCCTATCTAAAGTGATCACTCTCCTTACAATGTGTATGATAATCAAGGTGGGCAATTTCCAGCACAAATCCAGGGTTTGACAAGACCGTCTGAGGAACCGTGGGGGGGGGGGGGGGAAGAGGGGGAAGGAATAAACAAGGGGAAATAGGCTTGAATAGAGACTGGGAGTGGTTGAGTCATTATAAAAGGTAACCTAAGTTAATTGTATCCAATTTGCAAATTAATTCCAATTCACCAGTCTCTCGTTGGAGTCTGTTTCTGAAGTTTCTGTTGTAATATCGCAACTTTCATGTCTGTAATCACGTGACCAGAGAGATTGAAGTGTTCTCCGACTGGTTTATGAATGTTATAATTCTTGACATCTGATTTGTATCCATTTATTCTTTTACGTAGAGTCTGTCCAGTTTGACCAATGTACAGGGGCATTGCTGGCACATATCACATTGGTAGATGTGCAGGTGAACGAGCCTCTGATAGTGTGGCTGATGTTATTAGGCCCTGTGATGGTGTCCCCTGAATAGATATGTGGGCACAGTTGGCAACGGGCTTTGTTGCAAGGATAGGTTCCTGGGTTAGTGGTTCTGTTGTGTGGTATGTGGTTGCTGGTGAGTATTTGCTTCAGGTTGGGGGGCTGTCTGTAGGCAAGGACTGGCCTGTCTCCCAAGATTTGTGAGAGTGTTGGGTCGTCCTTCAGGATAGGTTGTAGATCCTTGATAATGCATAGAAGGGGTTTTAGTTGAGGGCTGAAGGTGACAGCTAGTGGCGTTCTGTTATTTTCTTTGTTAGGCCTGTCCTGTAGTAAGTGACTTCTGGGTACTCTTCTGGCTCTGTCAATCTGTTTCTTCACTTCTGCAGGTGGGTATTGTAGCTGTAAGAATGCTTGATAGAGATCTTGTAGGTGTTTGTCTCTGTCTGAGGGGTTGGAGCAAATGCGGTTGTATCGTAGAGCTTGGCTGTAGACAATGGATCGTGTGGTGTGTTCAGGGTGAAAGCTGTAGGCATGTAGGTAGGAATAGCGGTCACTAGGTTTCCGGTATAGGGTGGTGTTTATGCGACCATCGTTTATTAGCACCGTAGTGTCCAGGAAGTGGATCTCTTGTGTGGATTGGTCCAGGCTGAGGTTGATGGTGGGATGGAAATTGTTGAAATCATGGTGGAATTCCTCAAGGGCTTCTTTTCCATGGGTCCAGATGATGAAGATGTCATCAATATAGCGCAAGTAGAGTAGGGGCGTTAGGGGACGAGAGCTGAGGAAGCGTTGTTCTAAGTCAGCCATAAAAATGTTGGCATACTGTGGGGCCATGCGGGTACTCATAGCAGTGCCGCTGATTTGAAGGTATACATTGTCCCCAAATGTGAAATAGTTATGGATGAGGACAAAGTCACGAAGTTCAGCCACCAGGTTAGCCGTGACATTATCGGGGATAGTGTTCCTGACGGCTTGTAGTCCATCTTTGTGTGGAATGTTGGTGTAGAGGGCTTCTACATCCACAGTGGCCAGGATGGTGTTTTCAGGAAGATCACCGATGGATTGTAGTTTCCTCAGGAAGTCAGTGGTGTCTCGAAGGTAGCTGGGAGTGCTGGTAGCGTAGGGCCTGAGGAGGGAGTCTACATAGCCAGACAATCCTGCTGTCAGGGTGCCAATGCCTGAGATGACGGGGCGCCCAGGATTTCCAGGTTTATGGATTTTGGGTAGTAGATAGATTGTCCCAGGTCGGAGTTCCAAGGGGTATGTCTGTGCGGATTTGATCTTGTGCTTTTTCAGGGAGTTTCTTGAGCAAACGCTGTAGTTTCTTTTGGTAACCCTCAGTGGGATCAGAGGGTAATGGCTTGTAGAAAGTGGTGTTGAAGAGCTGCCGAGCAGCCTCTTGTTCATATTCCGACCTATTCACGACGACAACAGCACCTCCTTTGTCAGCCTTTTCGATTATGATGTCAGGGTTGTTTCTGAGGCTGTGGATGGCATTGTGTTCTGCACAGCTGAGGTTGTGGGGCAAGTGATGCTGCTTTTCCACAATTTCAGCCCGTGCACGTCGGCGGAAGCACCTGAAGCAAATACTCACCAGCAACCACATACCACACAACAGAACCACTAACCCAGGAACCTATCCTTGCAACAAAGCCCGTTGCCAACTGTGCCCACATATCTATTCAGGGGACACCATCACAGGGCCTAATAACATCAGCCACACTATCAGAGGCTCGTTCACCTGCACATCTACCAATGTGATATATGCCATCATGTGCCAGCAATGCACCTTTGCCATGTACACTGGTCAAACTGGACAGTCGCTACGTAAAAAAATAAATGGACACAAATCAGATGTCAAGAATTATAACATTCATAAACCAGACGGAGAACACTTCAGTCTCTCTGGTCACGCGATTACAGACATGAAAGTTGCGATATTACAACAGAAAAACTTCAGAAAGACTCCAACGAGAGACTGGTGAATTGGAATTATTTTGCAAATTGGATACAATTAACTTAGGCTTGAATAGAGACTGGGAGTGGTTGAGTCTTTATAAAAAGTAACCTATTTCCCCTTGTTTATTCCTTCTCCCCTCTTCCCCCCCCCCCCCCCACGGTTCCTCAGACGTTCTAGTTAAACCTTGGATTTGTGCTGGAAATGGCCCATCTTGATTATCATACACATTGTAAGGAGAGTGATCACTTTAGATAAGCTATTACCAGCAGGAGAGAGGGGTGGGGGGAGAGAAAACCTTTTGTAGTGATAAACACCCATTTTTTCATGGTCTGTGTGTAAAAAAACATCCTCGCTGCATTTTCCACTTTATGCATCCGATGAAGTGAGCTGTAGCTCACGAAAGCTCATGCTCAAATAAATTGGTTAGTCTCTAAGGTGCCACTAGTACTCCTTTTCTTTTTGCGAATACAGACTAACACGGCTGCTACTCTGAAACCCATCCAAAAGAATGGTTACATAGAGCTGAGATGCCACCAGTTTTGTGCTGATTACAAAATACATTTCCTTCTCCTAAATGCAGCCATGTTTTGGGTATTTATCCACAAAATGTGATGTTCACAGATAAGTGTGAAATATGCCAGAGAGCTTCCAAAAGTCAGCATGGCACTCCCGACATATCTCTCAGTTTTCATGCATAAATTATATATATGCTTGCAAATCTGATTGTCATGTGAAATAGATTCATATCACAATAACTGTGCTGAGCAATAACCATGCTAGCACTATAAATTAGCCAACAAACTGGTGCGTTTATAATCCAAAAAAATGAGTGAGCTGACAGCGCCTGGAAGCTGAGATGTCCTGCTTGCTGCCCTGTGGTGACAAAGCACTCCTGCCCTATTGGAAATCCTGATAACCAGGAATTGATCTTGCAAGTTGATTTTTATGACCTAATTTCTCCTCCCCTTTCCTTCCCCTACCTCATACCCTTAATTGATTTTTAAGTAGTCTTTTTGAGCCCTGAAGTGCAATTTTATGAGTCCAGCTGATTGAGCTTTACTTTGCTTGCGCTGCATCTTCAGCAGCATAATGTTTCCTCTTTAATTGGACTGAAAGAGTTCAAAGCACTACAATCACACACTGATGGGCTGCTGGCTGGAAAGATGCTATGTCAGTTTGAGCCAGTGAACGTTACTGCACTGGTGTTAAATACCCAGGCAGAAAGAAATAACTCAAACTTCAATCCAATTAGAAGGCTGTGGGTTTTTATTTCATCTTATTTTAAATGTAATGTTTATACCAGCTCATTTCGTAACTGGCTACCACACAGAAGGCTTGTGATCAAGAACACTTTAGGTGGCTGGTGTGGTGTCCCTTTCAGACAGAAAGGGACAAGACTCAGGTATAGGGGAAACAAAGGTTTTATTCATGGTGCTTGACCTTGTAGCTCCCTGACTCTCTAGCTCACAGATTGGAGAACAACAGATTATGCTGCAACGCATTTTCACTCAGGGTCTGCCTAAATCCTGGCCCAGTTTGAGCATCATTCAATGGGTTGCTGACTACACTACCATTGGAAAATTCTGTTAATTCAGTATTTAGAGTAGCACCAATCAGGATTGAAGCCCCATTGTGCTAGGTGCTGTCCAAATACAAACAGGTCCCAGTCTTGATTTGTTAGTTATTTTTATAATAGTTATATTGCACTATGATAAAAGTTGTTCTGGAGTATTGTTGGAAAGTGGACTGTCCATTTAAAGGCAGGCCTGGGCCAAACTCAACCCATTATAACACTGGCCCTTTAAGGCAGTAACTGGTAGTTGTCGTCTCTAGAAGGTCATGTGACTGCAGATCTATAAAAGAGTTGATTGTGGCTCAGGGTAGGGAAAAACTCATGGGGTACATCTACACTGCAATAAAAGATCTGCAGCATGGCCATGGCTGTCCCAGGTCAGCGGACTCAGGCTTGCAAGGCTCTGGCTGCAGGGCTAAAAATTGCAGAGCAGACCTTCAGACTCATGCTGGAGCACAGGCTCAGAAACCCCCATGAGGGAGGAGGGTCTTTGGGCTCTGGCTGGTGCTCACGCCCAAAGGTCTACACTGCAATTTTTAGCTCTGCAGCCCAAGCCCTGCAAGCCTGGGTCAATCAACTTAGGCTCTGAGACTCGGTGCCTCTGTTTTTTTATTGGCATGTGAATGTACCCATGGAGAGCTGAATAAGCTGCAGAAATGGCTCTACAGAGTGCCAAAGAAAGATCGGGGAGGTCCAGAGCTGATGTGTGTCTGAGTATTACCAAGCCCTAGCATTCAAAAAAAACAAAACAAAACAAAACAAACCACAAAACAACAACACACACACACCCCCACACACACACTTCTTGGGTTCTTTTTATTTACCTCTGGTTTTTGAGCAGTTAGGGAGTACTTGAGTCACATTTGCAAATTTCTCAGCAATTATGAGGGCGCACCTACACCCTGTTACAGGACATTACAATGATTTTGGCAGGCATGGAAGAGAAGAGATAGGACACCAGGGATATAATACCCTTTTGGTTCTTCTTGCCAGCCAAGTAACCGCAGTTTCATGAGGATGTGTTACATAGATTTCAAGGGGACACTATACACACCTTTTTTTCAGATTGTTAATACAGTTGAACAAGTCCTTCTCTCCATACCTCTAAGGGCTATGGGACCGTGATGGTGAGGTCCTTTTCAGCTTCTCCACACATCACTTACTCAGGAGCTGGTATTTACTGACCATAACTCTATAGGGAGGGATGGCCACAGACCCCTTTCAGTCTTGGAGGGAGGCCATGCCCCCTTGTTACCACATATCTATCAAGGCAATCCTTACTGGGGAATTCGCAATCTCAGGGGCTCTGGCCCTCTGGGCAGGGCAAAGCAGTACACAGTCCTCTTGGCCGAATGTGGGTAGGCAGCCACAGGGGACAGAGGGATTCAGGCCCACCCTACTCCAACAGGTCCCAGCCCAGGGCCCTGACAGTGGCAAATGGTTCTGCCACTGGGTCAGCAGGGATCCCACTGAAACATGCTGACCAGAATTCTGGCAACACAACCCAACTAATGTCTGGTGTCCCTGGACAACTTCCTACTATCCCTTCAGAGTATACCTCTGTCTCATGGGGTTCCACCATCTCCTTGGAGCACACAGCCAGCAGTAGCTCCAGCAACTTCTCCATGTCCTTGCTGATCAGAGACCCGGCAACTCTTCTGAGTCCTCAGTGCTGCAGAGCTCAGTCTCAGGCACAACAGCAGGCAAGGTGTCTGTCTCCTTCCCCACCTCTCACCCAACTGAGCTGCAGGGCCTGCCTTTTAAACTTCCTGTCCCACCCTTCTGCTTCCGGTGGAGTGGACATGGCTTACCTGGCTCTGCGCATTGGAGGAGGGAAGTTGTTCCTCCCCATCAGTCTTTGCGGGAGGCCATGCCCCCTCACGATACTCATAAATGTTGGGATGGTTGAAGAGGCACAAAATAGGATAATGGGGGGAAACTATACTAATATAAACATTGTGTAAGCTTTTTACCCAATGAAACATCAATTAAATGCAAATAAACTTGCACTATAAACATAACCCCTCACTTTCCCCAATAGAAAGCAATGTCCCTGAAATTGTATAGGTTGCATCTGAGCCCCAGTAGAATTTTTCTGGAGGGGGAAAAAAATTCTCTGTCTTTGACTTTTGGGTAACTTCTGTGTGACATTGTGTGTGATGGAGGGGCTTGAAGACAGAAATGGAGTCTATGAAATTCAATAGATGAAGCTGGCAGATATATGAAATTTTAGAGATTAGATGGTGATGAGAAACCTAGCAATAGACAGTAGTTCCCAAAAGCCCCCTGGGACGTTGATCACTGAAGTTAATCAAATGAGAGAGACAGATAGTTGACCATAACTCACCCTTTGCAAATAATACTGTGCACATGCATATAAAACACAACTATTTTGCTTGAATGTGAGAAGAGAAAATTGAATTAAAAATCTGCTAAAAAGGCAATAAATCTGCTTCAAGTGGCTTATGTACTCTTCTCAATACTGGAGAAGACACCTACATATTTTAAAATCAGGAGTAGGCGTCTGTAGCCACATTTCAGAGTAGCAGCCGTGTTAGTCTGTATTCACAAAAAGAAAAGGACTTGTGGCACCTTAGAGACTAACCAATTTATTTGAGCATAAGCTTTCGTGAGCTACAGCTCACTTCAGCGGATGCATTCAGTGGAAAATACAGTGGAGAGATTTATATACACAGAGAACATGAAACAATGGAATATTGCAATATTGGTCAATGTTATGTCAATATTATGTCACACCCACACTCAGGTTCATTCAGTTCAGGAGACTCAGGACAAGTCTACACTTAAAACCCTGCATCGGCGCAGCATCACTGGAGCACTTTAATGAAGAAGCTCGAAGCCACCGGGAGAGAGCTATCCCATCAATGTAGTTAATCCACCTCCTTGAGAGGCAGTAGCTATGTCAGTGGGAGAAGTTCTCCTTCCAGCATAGCACGGTCTGCACAGGAGACTAGATCGGTATAACTGTGTCCCTGGGTGGGGGGGGTGAATTTTTTTTACACCCCGAGCACAATGTAATTATACCAATATAGGTCAGTAGTGTAGACCAGGCCTCAAACAAGGCTGGTTAAGCCAGGGCTGCATTTCCAAACTATTTGCCCATTCATAAGAGCTACACTAATCAGGAAGGGCCAGATTCTGCCCTTATTTACACCATTGTGATTACACTGAACTTGGGTCTGTGCTACTAAATCTGAATACACCATCCAAAGGTTCCTTCCCCGAATGATTGATGTATTCAACATGTGAAATTGGAGGCAGGTGTACAGCGCTACCTTTCAAGGCCAACTTGATACATGTAACTGGGTCAGTACCACAAGAGTCTGGAGAAATTCAGGGCTGGGAACACTTTCACCACAGGAGGGAAAAGAAAAAAAAAAGCATGAAAGATAAGTTTGGAGCAAACTCTGACTTGGTATACGACAAGTGGTTTCCCAGGGCCATGGGCCAAGCCTTCTTGTACACTGGCAGTTTCAAAGCCAGCAATGAAATGAAATTTTTTTTTTAATATTTGATTGAAAATACTGTAGAAATAATTGTGCCAAAATTCAACTCCTGCTTCCTTTCATCCTACAGTTTCGCCCACGGATAGGTTTGATTTCCTGAGCTTTTGATCCCTATTTTCTGAACTGTCAGTTCTAAAAACACTAAACCACCAGTTGTACAGAATGAAAAAGGACTTGTGCTAATGACCTTTTCATTCTGTGTCAGCATTTGCAGGACTTCCCTGCAATTCATCTGCCTTGATTGATACAGCATGAGCAGGGAGGTTCTCTCTTCAGTCAGTGTCAGTGAACCATGCTGACCAGGCCCGCAGATAATGCAGCAGTGATTAGAGTGAGCATGTCTCGCCTCTGCAAAGATAAAATAGTACAAAATCTTTCAAAACTTGGCTCTATTACAAGAAGGGGAAACCAAAAGTCTCTGTGCAGGGTGTGGTGGGTGTTGGTGGGTGTTGGCTTTATTAACCCTGTGGCAACTAAGTTCTCTGAGTAACTCCTGGAAACTATTTCACCTACAACCACACAGTGTGTGAATATTCAAGAAGCCTTGGAGCTTGCAGCTCCTGAGTTCATGCTGCTTAAATCAGTGATTCATTCTATTAAAGCATTACATGGAGTATAAGCCTTGTGGGCTAGATTGTGCCTGACCCCTGCATGGGTGGGCAGGCAGGGAAGTTGTAAGGAGCTTTCCCTCTTCCTTCTGCCCCCATGCTCAGTGGCTAGCTGCAGTTGCAATCCTTGCTCCCATGAACACAGGGACAGCTCCTTGGGTGTGCCCTCAGGTGAGGAAAGGCAGGTAGGAGCAGAACACAAACCCGTTACTTCTCCTCTCTGAACCAGCCAGCAAAGCCATCCCTCTCTTTGATGGGGCTTAACCCACATTGTCTGGAAAGCAAGAGGAAGAATCTCAGCCAGAGGGGACACATCTAGGCCTTATAAGGAGTTGAGGAGAGAAGACCCAGGAGAAAGGAGGAAGGGCTAGGCATAGGTAGACAGAGGAAGGTCACAGGGACAGAATTGATCCCTGTGGCAGTCCCTGGAAAGGGGACAAGATCCAAAGAGAGACTGCAGAGAAAGCAAGACTCTTCTACAGAGACAAACCCATAAATGGCAGAGTAGGTTCCTGGGGTGGGAGCCCTTAGTTAGGGCCTACAACAGATGGAAGAAACCCACAGGGAGCACAGTAGGCTCCTCTGGGCAGGAGTCCTGAGATAGGGTTAGTAAGTGGAAACAATAGATTTCAGTAGCCCAAGGGGGAAAAATCATTATTTGGATGTGTTTGGATTTTCACGTGGCCCTTTTGGTTAGCCCCAGAAGGGGTTTGAGCTTCATGTAACTTGGCTTGAGGGCTGAGGTATGGAAGACCTGGTGAGAGGCATACTGCCTGCAGGAGCCAAGGATACCAGAAACATTACACCAGATGCAAGGGGGAGTGGCCAAGGGTGATTATGCTACTTCACTCCCTCTAAGCACCTGGAAGTTCCAGCAGGAATGGTATCACCTGAGACACGATCTTTCCCAGGACTGTGCTCAGGGCTCTGTATCGTTGCGTGATTTGGACAGACTGTGCCAGCTCCCCAGCAGCTGTGACCCAGCGTGGACTTCAATGGAGCTACACTGATTTGCACCCACTGAGGGATCTGGCTGGCTGTTTGCCTGCACAGCACGCAGACTGCTGTTGCTTTTCCATCAAGACACAGGAATGAAACTTCTGCAAGTGGATGATATCATAGACTTTCAGTGTAGTGTTAGACTGAGGATAAACACTTCGGATACCATGTAGTATGTCTGGATAGTTACTGTGACCGAAGCGGTGTCTACACTTAAAATGTTACAACTGCAGCTGTGCCACTGTAGTGCTTCAGTGCAGCCATTACAGCAATGGGAGGGGTCATGGGCGGCTCAGCCTCTGCTGGCCAGCCTGAGCCACTCTGGGCCACCTTCCCATCCCCTGGGCCAGCTCAAGCCACTCCCTAGCTTCCCCAGCCCTTGGCCACTGGTCAAGCCCTGAGCTCCAGGCCACGGCTGCAGCTAAGCCCCTGCCGGCTTCAGGGCCGAGGGATGGAACGTGGGCAGGGCCACAGCCTGAGAGAGGTTCTCCTGGCACTGTAGGTAATCCACCTCCTCAACCAGAAGGTAGCTCAAAAGACAACCTAGTGATGAGGTCATCTTAACTATGGCCCGGTCTACGCTGGGAATTTACATTGGCAAAACTGTCTTTCAGGGGTGTGAATAATCCCCACTTCTGAGAGCTGCAGCTATGTTGAGCTAACCCCCCAATATAGACAGCACTAGGTTGACAGAAAAATTCTTCCATTGACCTAACTACCACCTCTCAGGGAGGTGGATTAACTACACTGATGGGAGAACCCCTCCTGTTGGTGTAGGCGCTGTCTATGCTGAAGTGCTACACCAGTGCAGGAGCTGTGCTGCTGTAGCAGTTTAAGTGTAGACATGCCCTCAGTTTCTAATGAGAGAATGGTACTTCCATGGAAGATAATCCCCGAAGGTGTGATTGTTATGTACATATTACATTAGGCGTAAAATCCCCTTTGGGATGCTGGGTTTATAATGAGTTAACCATTTTACAAAATTTAACCCTACAGGTCATATGGATGCCAAGTTGGAAGAATCCAAATTTAAAGGGGCCACAGCCTGGAGCCAAGAATATTCCCCGACAAGCAAATGTCTGGGAGCCATTGTGGGAGCAGGTGCAGCCAGCACTTTTTAACGTGTCCTTTCACTCTATTACATGGGTGGTACGCCCCAAGGAATGGTGGGTGGACCAAACTCATCCTAATTGTAGTATGTACATAAAAGGATTGAAACAATTCAATTGGTGGGTGGGGACACACCTGGAATTGTTGTCAGGTGTGTATATCCAGAGGAGAAATATGGATGTGCCCCTCTCCTATGACTATGGAGGAGCAAAATCAATGGCCTATTGCAAAGGGGGGGGGGCATTTAGGGGTAATGTATATGGGGTACGGTGTATTCTGCTGAAAATGTATGCAATCCTGCAATATAACACTAGGAGGAAAAATCCTTCCAGTGTATGACCAAATTATTAACTTCTATACACTGCCAGCTGGACTATGGTGCACCAATGGATCAGTGGACTTAATCATTGTAAACAATCGAACCAGCACCTACTACCCCATGCCATACCAAGGAGTTAAATTGGTTTGAACAATACCAAATTTCACTGTAAATATTCAACGGACACACAATATGAACAAAAGTACACAAAAATTACAAAAGCAACTTGCTGCAAGCACCAACAGTTGGCCACACTTACAATACACACTACAGGATGGTGCTGACAAAATTTTAACCTTATCAAAGGAGGAGAAGCAGTGTTTTTGGTGGTGGCCAGGATGTTGGGCCATACTGCAGTGGTCAGGCCTCTCGATGTTGCTGTAAATCATCATAGCAGTTGGTGTATTGTTAACTATATTTGTGTTACGTTGCATATAAACAATCAAGGGGGGCACAACACCCTAAAAAACAGCCACTAATTATAACCTATAAGTAATGTAGTAAGCCCTCCCCCGCAGTGTACTAAACAACCCGGACCCAACCTTCTCAGGCCCACTATAGTGAAAAGTCTGGAACACTAATTAGAATAGGTGTAGTATGCTCATACGAGAGAAGGTGCAGGGCACGGTACTACACAAGGGGCAAATAAAGCATCGACACCTTCCACCTTAATGCCTGGCCCTATCAAAAAGTGTGTCGCCATATGTCCTTGCTTTTCCAGGGATAACTGGGCAGAAGGATCCCAAAAGAAAAAAAAGGGTAGAGTGTCAGGATATAAATATTCAGGCCTGTCTGTAAAGGCTTATACTCCAAGAATTTAGGTGTATTCTTACCACTTAGCTAGTTATAGAGGTATAAAAGAAAGAATCAAAATCACTGTCTGCCGGTGTAAGGGCCTTCTCTTACTGAGACAGTCTGAGGCCCTGTTCTTAGGCTAAGGCCTTTGGCTAAGCAGCAGAGGCAGCCATAAGCTGGGAAGCGACCGGTCACATCCCCACATTCCAAACTAGTCAATATGGGGCTGTTAAAAAGGTGGTCCAATCTATCACCTTCAGAGAAAGGAAAGAGCCTAGAAAATGTAAAAGGAAATTTAGTTTAATAGTTTTCCGTCTGGTAAAAACTCACTTATCAATAGACACAGCTAAAAAACCCTTATGTCTTTATAAATGTAGTTGTAAAATCCTCACTTCTGTATTGTTTTGTCATTATAGTTCCCACTTTGCTATTGTTTATTTGCATGGACTCTGTCTGGTTCTGTAATTGTTTCTGTCTGCTGTATAATTAATTTTGCTGGGTGTAAACTAATTAAGGTGGTAGGATATAAGTGGTTAGCTAATACGTTAAAATTGGTTAGGTAAATTTTAGTAAAATAATTGGTTAAGATATAGCTAAAAATATTACTATATAAATTAGGGACAAACAGAAAGTAAGTTGAAATTCAAAAATAAGGAAAAAGGAACTTGAATTTAAGCTTGCTAAAAGTTCACCCCAATAAACATCAAATTGTTTACACCTTCGGACTTCGGGTATTCTTGCTCTCTGTTCATGCAAAAAGAACCAGGAAAATGGAAGAGTAAAGAAATAAGCTCTCTAACAATAGTAATGAGTCTATAGGCCCTGGGCCCTCAATCAGGTCAGGAGCATAATTAGTTAACGGCTCTGGCTTGCACGCAGAGCAATAGGCAGTCTGTATGTCTGCCCAGGGCCACAATCAGAGCAGGGCAGCCATCATTTAAGAGCTCTGGCCTGTAGTCAGGCAGAGCAATACGGCAGTCTGGTGGGTGGGAGGGCTAGCTCTCTGGTGTGAGAGCTAGCAAAACAGTCTGGCATCCTAGCTCGGGTGGGCACCAGATCAATGCAGGCCTCCTGGCCAAAACGTGGGGAGTCTGCCATCCCCACCAGGGGTGGAGTGGCAGTGGGGAGGGGGACACAGGCCCATCCAATCCGCTGCATCCCAGCCCAAGACGCTAACAGTGACAGAGTGGTCCACTACTGGGTCAGTGGGGAAATCTGGCCACAACACACTGGCCAACTTGTAGTGAGTAACACAGCCAAACCTTATTCAGCTTCCCTGGACTCCTTCCTATCCTCCCATTCAAGGGGTACCTGGGTTCCAGGGTTGTCATTCACCTCCCTGGGATAGATGGCTAGTGGCAGCTCCTTGGCATCCCCAGTATCTGGAAGCTCCAGCAGTCTCTCTGGATCTCTGGCAGTATAGTGGCCTTTGTCATGTCTGGGCTCCAGCAACACGGGGTGGAAGGTAGAAGGACAGGACATCCTGCTTATCTGGCAGCTCTACCCCAACTGAGCTGGAGGGCCAGCCTTCTACAGTTCCAGTTCCTGTCCTGCCCCTCTGCTTCTGACAGGGCGGCCACTGGTATCCCAGTTTTGCCCACCAGGGAGCGGTCATTGTCCTTTCCCTATCCGTCAGGGAGGGAGACGATGCCCGCTCACTACACTACCCTTACAATTAGAAAGTTTTTCCTAATATCTAACCTAAACCTCCCTTGCTGCAGATTAAGCCCCTTTTTGTCCTACCTTCAGTGGACATGGAGAACAATTGATCACCATCTACTTTTTAACAGCCCTTAACATATTTGAAGGCCGTTATGAGGTGTGTGTAACCAGCCTTCTTTTTTCAAGATTAAACATGCTCAATTTTTCAACCTTTCCTCATAGGTCAAATTTTCTAAACCTTTTATCAATGTTGTTGCTCTCCTCTGGACTCTCCAGTTTGACCACATCTTTCCTAAAGTGTGGTTGTGACGTTGCACCGCATAAGGCTCTATGGAAATATGCTTATGAATGTATATATGACATAACTGGAATATGTTTTATGCTACATATGCCATGTAACATATCTCTGTAAAGGTTCTGATCTACTGAATATATTCATCCTATTTGTATGCATGTATCATTTTTGTATTTGAAGTTATGAATATTGGCTGTGTACTTGTTTGATTTTAAGTAGCCTTAGTAAGGCATTTGATCAGCTTCTTTAGAAAGGGATGTGCAAGTTAAGTGCCCAATCAAGAAACACTTAAGCTGACAATAGACCTTGATAGATGCCAATCCATGTCTGAGCTCTCCTGGCTATGTGGCTTGGCCTGTAAAGTTCTGAGCCATGCATGACATGTGACTTGCCCACGTGACTCCAAAACTCCATTTTGTAGCTGGTTTCAGAGTAACAGCCGTGTTAGTCTGTATTCGCAAAAAGAAAAGGAGTACTTGTGGCACCTTAGAGACTAACCAATTTATTTGAGCATGAGCTTTCGTGAGCTACAGCTCACTTCATCGGATGCATGCTGTGGAAACTGCAGCAGACTTTATTTATTTTGTAGCTGTAATTCTGCACAGGTGGAGGGAGGTGTTTAGACCCACAAGGAGAAACTATATAAAGCCTTGGGAGACCCCTCTATTTTGTCTTCAGCTGGCTCAAGAGAGAGCCTCTTTGTCCAAAGGATACTGGAAAGAAACGGGGACAAACAACAGTAACTACAGGGGATGTGAGTGATTGCTGGACACAGACTAGAAGGAGGCTAATCTGTAAAAGAGGCTTATTGGAACATCTTGGAGGATGAGATTTCATCTGTTTTCAACTTCTTACTGTATTAGGCATAGGCTTGTGTATTTTATTTTATTTTGCTTGGTAATTCACTTTGTTCTGTCTGTTATCACTTGGAACCACTTAAATCTTACCTTTTGTATTTTATTAAATCACTTTTTACTTATTAATTAACCCAGAGTATGTATTAATATGGGGGGGGGAGTCAAACAGCTGTGCATATCTCTCTATCCATGTTATAGAGGGTGAATAATGTATGAGTTTACCCTGTATAAGCTTTATAAAGGGTAAAATTGATTTATTTGGGATTTGGACCCCATTGGGAGCTGGGCATCTGAGTGTTAGAGACAAGAACACTTCTTAAGCCGTTTTCAGTTAAGCCTGCAGCTGTTGTGGGACATGATTCAGACCTGGGTCTGGGTTTGCAGCAGGCTAGTAGGTCTGGCTCGAACCAGGCAGGGCACCGAACCCCCAAGCTGGCAGGGAAAATGGACTCAGAGGTAGTCTCAACACATCAGTTGGCAGTTCCCAAGGAGGTTTCTGTGATCCAACCCATCACAGTAGTAACCAAAACTTGACCCAGTGCTCCCGCTGAGGCCTCACATGTGTGAAGAGCAGGACAATTACCCCCCATGTCCTATGTACAATACTCGTGCTAATAAATCCCAGAATTGTATTAGCGATTTTTGCAACTGCACCACATTGTTGACTCATATTCAATTTGTAATCCTCTATAACCCCCGGATCCTTTCCACAGAACTACTGCCTAGCCATTTGCTCCCAGTTTTGTATTTGTGTGTTGGCTTTTCCTTCCTAAGTGAAGTACTTTATACTTTTTACTGAATTTCATCTTGTTGATTTCAGAACAATTCTCTAGTTTGTCAAAGTAATTTTGAATTCTAAGCCTCTTCTCCAAAGTACTTGCAATCCCTCTCATCTTGGTGTCATTGGCAACATTTTGTAAGTATTCTCTCCATTTCATTATCCAAGTCATTAAAGAAAATATTGAATAGTACCAGACCCAGGACTGAGCCCTGTGAGCCCCCACTAGATATCCCTCCCAGTCTGAGAACAAACCATTGATAACTTCTCTTTGAGTATGGTCTTTCAACCAGTTGTGCGCCGACCTTATAATTTCATCTAGACCACGTTTCCCTAGCTTGCTTATGAGAATATCATGTGGGACTATGTGAAAAGCCTTTCTAAAATCAAGATATATCATCTCTACTGCTCCCCACCCCCACTAAGCCAGTAACCCTGTGAAAGAGTCTTTGTCTTCTCTAGTGGCTAGACCACATATAAATGTTTAAAAGTCTGATATTGCCTCTCTGCTATTGTACCTATTGGGTTCCGGGAAGTGAGCAGGCAGAAGCTCAAGCTTTTAGATACAGAGATCCCAGGTTCAGTCCCTGCAAACACCCCAAAGAGAGGGGTGTCCTTACACTTAGCCATGCTGTCTGTGACCAGACTCTGCTCCTAGCAGTGGGAAAAGAATCCAGCATTCCCAACATACTACTACTAGTTCAAAAATAGTTGTGCTTCCCTCTAGGTTATGCTCCTCAGTCTACCATCCCTTCCACTATCAGTTACTCCTATAGCTGAAGCGAGAGGTTTATTCTGTAGACCTCAAGATTGTGGGTTCAAATTATGCACGGGGGGAATATATGCTAGTATGAGGATACTGGAATAATTGTTGACAGGATATTCTATTGCAAAACACAATATTCAGAAGTGAAGTTTAATGTAGTTTTAATATTTTAGAATTGTATATTGTTTGTATCTGTATAAAAGGGACAGAATGGGGTGTGGCAGATGCAGTGTGTTTGAGATAGGCCTGGCCTACACTAAAAAGTTAGGTTAACCCAACTATGCCACTCAGGTGTGGAAAAATCCACACCCCTGAGCAGCATAGTTAAGCCAACTGAACCCCCAACTGAGCGATAGGTCGACAGAAGAATTCTTCCGTCACCCCAGCTACCAGCTCTCAGGGAGGAAGATTTCCTACACCCATGGGAGAGTCCCTGCCGTCTGTGTAGGTAGTGTCTACACTGAAGTGCAACAGTGGAGCAGCGGCAGCTGTGCCACTGTAGTGTTTCGAGTGTAGACAAGCCCTGAATGAAGTATGTGGAAGATTGTGCCTGTGTCCAGTGAGTGGAAGATCCTCCCTGTATAAGCTATAAAAATATCAAGCGTGGTTTAATAAACTTGTCTTTCAAGGAAAACAAACTTCACTCTTGAAGGTGTAACTTCAGTGCTTATTAGTGGACTGGATGCCTTAGGACATTGCTAATGAGCTTCAGAGCTTTTGCCACTAGGTCAGCACTATGAATCTAGCCCAGTTCAATAGGGATTCAAAGTTGTTCCCTCTCAGGGATATTTGGTGGCTCCTGTACGAGATGCGAGTTTAGGTCTCAGTTCCAGCTCACCCATCACATGAGCCCCACTGTGACTTTGCATTAATGGGTAAGACTCATCAGACAGCCCAAGAGCTTCATAGGCCATGGAGACTGAACTCCCCTTGTGACTTCAGACCAGAGGAAATTCCTCTCTAGATCAAAGTTGAGGCAAGCTGGCAGGGCATTGTGTGTGGGAAGGCCGCGGCCCTGTAGATAAACCAAAGCTTCATTCAGGGGTGCCTCTCACCAGCACAAAATCCACACTGCTTTTTTTTTTTTAAGTTCATATTCAAATTAGTTGCAAAAACGCAAAATAACTCATTGAGTAACTTGCACAAAATGTCACACGTGGTGCTGTGCAAAACTTTGCAGCTATGAGCTTCTTTACTCACTGAAGCCCCAATCCTGTAATGTCATACCCAGAGCCAGAGCCCTGCACGCATGTAATGCCCTATTGAAGTCAGGCAAATATACACCTGCGGCTGGCCGACTTGGTTCATGGGGCTTGAGGTGCAGGGCTCTTTCTTTGCTGTATAGACTTCCAGACTCAGCCTGGATCCCGGGTCTAGAACACTACAAGGTAGAAGAGTGCCAGAGCTCAGACTGCATTCTGAGTCCAGAAGTCTACACAGCAGTAAAATAACCCTGCAGCCCAATCACTAGCATGGGCCAGCAGCAGGTTGTTGGGTAGATATACACTCAGTGGGGCTCCATGCTGGTACACAAGTCTCTGTGCACACATCACATTGCAGAATCAAAGCCAGTTGAAAAACCTCCCATTGAGGTCTCTGCAGAACTTGGCCCTTAGGGCCTAATGCAATCAGCTCCATTAGTGCCCTGATTCTGCAATCCCATGCCTTATTCACAACGTCCATTATTTTACAATGAATCTTCTAGGGCCTAATCCAAAGCCTATTGAAGTTAAATGAAATGACTCCATTGACTTAATTTGGTTTTGGATTAGGCCCCTTAGCATTAATGAAAAGTGATACAGGAGTAACACATTTTGCAATGAGTTATTTTCTCTCCATTTGTGTGCGTGTGTGTGATATCTAAACACTACTAAGAAAATTGCATCTGAACATCAAAACATCACACACACACCTGCGGGTTTGGGGAATTTATCCTGAAAGCATCAAAAATAGGTAAAAAAATCTGTATAAAAATTACCTTTTCCATAGTACTGTTATCTCCAACAACACAGATGTTTTAACGGCTCTGTGGGTGAAAATCCAGTATTGGTAAAAAACAGAATTTGATTCAACTGGAAAGTTCTTTAATTTAACGCATACATTGATTTGTTTGGGTTGATCAGTGATGAGAAAAATAGACTTTCTTTAATTATTTCAAAATGTATTTGAGTTGAATAAAAATATTGGCTGCAAATTTACTTTGATTCAGCATAATTTTGAGTTCATTTGGTTTGGCAGTGATCATGAACTGTCGACCAGCTTTCCAGTGTTGGTATCTTCACAGGACATCTTCCTAAATCCTGCTTTTGGGCACATAAAATGGGTACAGGTTTTCAGTATTATTAGTTCCCAAAAGCAGGATTTGGGTGCCAAAGATGGGCATCCAATCTTAAAATTAGGCCCCTGTACATCTTATTCAAATCCATTTTGGGTGGCTAACCTGATGGTCTAGCATATTGGAAAAACTATACTTGATAAGAAAAACATTAACCTTAACTACTGTCCATCCTTCCCCACTTTTTCCCTCAACCCACTTCCAAGAAGGAGTTGAGACCTGGAAGAAAACACAACAGAATAAGTGGCTTGCTCTATGGAAAAATGTCAGAGAGTGCTTCACCTTGAGCTTCACCACAGGAAATCCCAAATTATCAGGGGCTCCTTTAGCAGAAAAGAAGCAAAATATTTTTCTTTCTGTTCAGTGCCATGTTGTGCTAAACATGTGGTGAGTTTGCTAAGGTTAGCATGGTATGTGAATTAATTAACTTTTGTAAAACAATATAAATGCTGAGAATTATTTATGTATCAGTTAAGATGATTTCCTGAAGACTAAGTACTGGCCAGTGGGGATCTCAAATCAAATGGTCATATTGGGCACCAAAATGGAAACCATTGTCTTCACAGGCTTTGTTGTTGTTTTTTTTTTTTTTTTTTAAGATTGTGAACTCTTCAGACCAGTGACTGTTCCTTCCTAGATGTCTGTACAGCACCAGGCACAGTGTGCAAGTTGTCAGAAAATAGTGTGCACACTTGCCAATAAAAGGTAGTCTCCTTAATTTTACTACCTCAAAGGTGGCATTTAAACACAAATTGATGTGCTTAAATTAAGAGGTATCCTGCCTTATGCCTATTACACCTGTATTTCTGCTGCGGCTTGACAACAATAACTGTAAAAAATAAAGGAGGTGGAAGTCTGAGAAAAGAATCAGGAAGTCATTCTGGGCTGGGCTCTTGCTTTGGGCCATTTTAAAGTTTTTAATTTTAACCTTCTGAACATTCTGCAAAAAAACAATCTTTTGTCGGGCTCTTGAGGAGGGAGCTGGCTGAGGGTGGGACTAGTTATATTCATGGGCAATCCTCTTGTATTTTGTGTTTTAACCTATGGAATGGGCACCCAGTACTTAGGTTTGTGCCTATAGCTGTATTTTGTCAATTTGATGAAAGAATAATTCATAGGCATGGTTAGATCTAACGTTAGCACTCAGGGATGAGGCAAAATCCCACTCCAAGGGGAAAGACAAGTACTGACAGTTGTAACTAAAGTACTGTGAATCCTGTTCAAGGATGGCACTTACTTCTGTGGAGCAGCACATAAAACGTGAAAAGTTTCTCTAAGTGACTTGCCCTTTACAATTATTGTCTTTGTATCACGTTATCTATTCTTCACCATTAAGCTTACTGAATTCATACACAAATCATCCTCCATCTCCCACTTTGTCCTGTGGATTAAAAAGAGAAAAAGCTACACATGCAGCATCATATCTGTTCTCAAAACTCTTGTTTTTCTTTCTTGTCTTTATAGAACAGAGAGAAATTAATAAGTCATGTCCAGGCAAGGAGCTTGCTATTAAATTTGTTTGAACAGCTAAGTAATAGATATTACTCTGATCTGTGCACAAGAGAAGCTGTAGTTGCCCACATATTTTTACTGTGCTACAATTCATGCCTTTGGAAAACTACAGTAAGTGTCACATATAGCAGATCTCTCAGTGCAGCGGGGAGAGGTGGCCACAGGGAGCGTGTTTAAAGTGGGGTGGGGGGACTGGGAACCAAGACTCCAGGATTCTGATCCCAGCTCTGCTGATCACCTGCTGTGAAACTATAAGAAAATCACTTAGAGACAGATTTACAGCGATATATAGTGAGGACCATGCCCTCAGTGTAGCTAGTTGAGGTTAATCTTATACTCTCCCCTCCCCTCTACCCTCCCGGATTTACTTTGACTAACTGTATCAAGGTAATTAGAGAAACAAGGTGGATGAGGTAATATCTTTTATTGGACAGACTTCTGTTGGTGAAAGAGACACGCTTTCTCTCCCCTACAGGAGTTGGTCCAATAAAAGATATTACCTCATCCACCTTGTCTCATTAATATCCGGGGACCGACACAGCTACAGCAACACTGCATCTATCAAGGTAAAACCTACGGTACCTTGTTTCAATAATTTCAGTGTAAAATCCTAGTGATCTCGAGTTAGCTATGATCTCAATGTAAAAACACTTGGTTTTTTGCAGTGAAGACAAACCCTGAAAGTTAAGTCCTTAAACTCTCTGTGCCTCATTTTCCTGAACTGTAAATAGGTATAACTACCTACTTTACAGGGGTGTTGCAGGACTTAATATTTATAAAGTGCTTTGAGATCCTTGAACGAAAGGTGCTATGGATGTGCTAAATATTATTTTTTTAAATACCAGCACCGGCAAGGAGATCTTGTGCTTTGCCATACCCACTTCCTTGCCCTTTTAAATGTTTTCTCTACTAGATCTTTCAAATAGGACTTTGCGCAATTAGTATATTCTTTGGATGGGGCATAAAATCTAACGGTTCTGAGCTAGAAGCTTATGTTAAGAAGTGAATATAAATAGCACTGGCTGGTTTTCTAAACAAACAAGAAAAACTGCAAAAAGATTCCAGTCCCATGAATTTCAATCCAAGAAAATGACCGCATATGTCTGAGCAAGAACTTTAATTTGCATGATAAAGCCCCCCAAACTGGTAATTGTTCCTGCCTTATGAGACTAAAGGAAGTAGCATGCCATCTGCCATTCATTTAATGCAGCCTGTACCCTGAATAGAGGAAAAACAGGCTGGGCCTAAACCTGCAGTGCCTTCAGTGCTTTGTGAAAGCTCTTTGAAAGGTCCTGAGCTTCCTCAGCTCTCACCGAAGTCAGTGTGGGCTGAATGCGCTCAGCACCTTGCAGGGGTGAATGTCCTGCAAGATCATGCTCTATATTTGCTGTCTACCACAATCGGCCCCTTCATTCCATAAATGATTTTGCCAGTGTGACTCTTAAATATATTGCTCTGCTGCAGTTAGTAGTTTGGAGTAAATCATGGCATGGTAATAGGATGGCCATGCAGCTCCATATTGTCACTTGACACAGCAGCTGTTGCAGGAATAAAAGAAAGAATGAATGAATCACTAAACCAATCTAATCTACAGGAAAGCAAGCTTCCGGTCTCAAACCAGTGTGGTCTTTTGATACTGAAAGGCTCTGTTTTTAGAGGAACCGGCTACACAGTACTAAGACATGTACTAACGCTGACAGGCAGAAAATTCTACTGAGTGATTTACTGGCTGTCAGCCAAAATGAGAACGTCACCGGCGGATGTCATGATAACTAGGGCAGTGCAGCTGTATGTAAGCAGGCACACATCTGACACACTCTGCCTCATGAAATATTGTCTGTGCTGTAACAGTGAGTTTAAAATTAACCTGACAAAAGGTGTCACCTCCAGCTAGCTTTAGCACATGTTCTCCTAATGCACCCTATTTTACTATAGATAAGCTAGAGCCAAAATAATCTGCAATTGAAAGACTCAAACAATGAGAGCCAAAGTCTGCTCTCCATTCACTGGCGAAAGGCTACATTAACTCCAGTGAAGTCTGTGGAAGTACTCCAGATTTTCACCAGTGTAAATGAACAGACTTTGACCTTCCTTCATCAACTCTTGTATTTGTTTCCAGCAAAAGCTCAGAACTGTTTGTCAGTATCTGTGGTTCCTCATCACAGTCCTCACTGAAGTCAATGGCAATTTTGCTCAAATAAGGACTTTTTCATTCCTTTGGAGTGGCCTCTGGTGAGGGGGAAATCCTACAGATTTAGGGACTGATAAAGACATCAACTTGGCACTTACACCTATAGCTACTTGAATGTAACTGCAGATCAGTTGGTTAGAACTGCAAAGCTATTATTATTATAGAAGTAGTGTCTAGAGGCACTAACCAAGACGGGGATTTTGTTGTGTTATTGTGCAGTATAAGAATATAGTTTACAATCTAAATAGTCTTGCACCAAGTTGTGACCACAACTGTGGAGGCCATTTCTGAACATCCGAATAGGGTTTAGGTGCAGAATTGCCTGTATCTTGCAGTATCTGAACTTTTCCTAATCTATGTCTATGCTACAGGCAGCTGCAGCTATGCCCCACTGTAGCATAGCCATTTCCTACAGCAATGGAAAGGGCTTTTCCGTCAATGGAGGTAATCATTGTTTACCTGCTGCGTCCGCAGGTTTGGCCAATTGCAGCTTCCACTGGCCACGGTTTGCTGTCCCAGGCCAATAGGGGTTGCGGGAAGCAGCACCAGCATATCCCTCAGCCCACACCGCAGCCCCCAGTGGCCTGGAGCGGCGAACCGCAGCCAGTGGGAGCTGCGATCGGCTGAACCTGCGGACACGGCAGGTAAACAAACCAGCCTGGCCTGCCAGGGGGCTTACCCTGGTGGGCCACAGGCCAAAGATTGCCAATCCCTGACATAGCCAATGTTATTTGGGGAGATGGTGTTTCTATACAGTACTGACAGCCTACGCTGACTGCAGGAGTTTTTCTATGTCTGTGCTACAGGGCTATGCTGGAATAGTTTGGCAGATCTAGTCTCCACAGTGCAGATGTAGTCAATGCTTCGTGTTGTGGAATCTGTAGTTGTGTGGGCTAAAATGATAGCAAAATAGCACCTTATTGGGATGTTAATGTGAAATTATACGTTAGCGCTATCAAACAACCAAGAGGCAAGCACACAGCTTCCTTCACTTGCGTCCAAATTCTGACTACTAAATTGGAGTAATTCTACTAAATCCATATTTACATTGGTATAACTAAGATCAGAATGTGGCCTGCCTTTGACATTCTTTTCCCTGGAGTTTTGGAAGAGGGAAAGCTTTCCTCCAATAGACAGGGATGGAAAAATGATGAATAAAAGGTAAGTGGGGAAGCTGAAGTCTGAATGTATGATTCATACCAACTTGTTCAGACACAGTCCTAGGTAATATACATTATAGCAGTTTAATTTATATAATAGATGGGAGCACATACTGAAGTATGCCCACCATTCCCACCCACATCCCTAAATGCATATGCCATGCCACTAGAGAAAGCAACAGATTAAAATGAAACAGAAAAGAATCAAGTCATAGCATTCTCTTTTTTTAAAAAAGCACTTAGCAAAAACAATAGTGCCGTTGCAAGCATTGTGCACCACAAGATATTAATGTTCAACTGTAGCAAAAGTCTGGGCAGAATAGCATCACAACGGCAAGTTAAGGCAATTCCAGTTTAGGATTAATGCCATTAAATTGAGGAGAAATGTCACAGCATGCATAAGAAATGTGAAGACTTCAGACTGCAGTATCACTGCTCCTGATTGAATGTGAGAGTTTTATTATAAAGCTGAAGGTAGAATTTTAAAATCCTTGTCAGTAACTTCTACATTTAAATCACAGGTTTAGAAGGCAGCAAATGTTTCTTGTTGTTCTCTAGTTTTCTGATTAAATCTTGCATATGCAAACTCAGCGTGATTTATGAAAATAGGGGGGAAGGCAAGTGCTTATCCTGCAGACCAATCCTACAGCCCTACCCCATTTCAATTCAAAGAGATGCAGTCTTTGAAAATCACAATTTCCCTTGGCTGCCTCTTGCACCCTGAAATGTGTATGTCTACAAGAATTTGTACCCATGCAAGGATAGGTCAAATCAACATGCTGCTTAAAAGCAGTGTCTGGCAGCCCCACAGCTGGCAGCCCAGTTGAACTCCCAACATTGCTAACACCCAGGGATCTGAACTGCTCTTAGCAGTGATGGAAATTTTTTGAAGAGTCTCTACTATATGCGGGGCTCCTATGGCACCCCATTGATTTGAGTTTCCTAACCTCTCCACCCACAAAACAAACTATTCCTGTAACTTGTAGAGTATCTAGTCTCTTCACCTAGTGTTACTCTGCAATGGAAGGGAAGGTCTAGATTATAAGTGCTTACGTCATGGTGCTTACCTCCCATACAAATAAGTTCAGTTGCAGATGATTTCTTTGAGAATCTGAGTGCGGCTCTCTGTGCCCCTCACATACCTAAATGCTTAAATACTACAGCTATCACCTGTAGGGGTAAGAGGTTAGCTTGGGCTTCATATCCATTCCGCCTATGGCTTCCCCGAGGGCTGCCTGTTTTAACCCTAGTTTTCAAATGTGAACACCTGGCTACTAGAAACTGACCTGGGCTGAGGCTGGATGGCTGCAATCTACAAAATTAATAGTATATGCTTTTCAGTCATACATTTTATGCACTTTTCAGGGCCATGACTTTTTTCTAGAGAGTAGGAGAGTTTAATAACTTTTTGGGGAGCAAAGTCTGTTATCACTGAGATCTGGAACAACAGCTGCCCATGAGATCCCATATGACCAGTTGCAATGCTTGTGAATCACCACTGCTGGGGATATAGTAGCTGAAGGCACTGCAGTGTGTAGGAAACCCATACGTTGCATTGCATCATTACATGAGTATGATTCAGATAACCTGTACCATCTCTGTATGCTGAACATATATGGGCATGAGAGGATTAAAAGCATTAAGGAAGCACTTAGAGACTTTTGTTCTATTTAAATGTAAAAAGTCCTCTGAGGGAAAGGGGGGAAGGAAAATAATTTTAGGGAGAAAGGTGTGAGAAATATTCCTTTGAATCAATGTGCAGGTAGCTCCTAAAATAGCATCTTAAGAAAAGATTTAAGTTAAGCAACTTCAGCTACATGAATAACGTATCTGAAGTCGACGTACTTAGATTGACTTACCATGGTGTCTTCACCACAGTGAGTCGACTGCTGCCGCTCCCCCATCAACTCCGCCTGCGCCTCTCATGGTGGTGGAGTACAGAAGTCGATGGGAGAGTGCTTGGGGGTCGATTTATCGTGTTTAGACTAGATGTGATAAATCGAGCCCCGCTGGATCGATCGCTGCCTGCCAATCTGGTGGGTAGTATAGACATACCCTGAGACTTCTGGTCTGGGAGGAACCCATACCAGGACAGAAGCAAAAACCAAACTTTGATACTATCCAGAAAAACTCAAGCACGCAACAGCTACTGCTGCACCACAGCTGAGTTAAACATAGTAATTTAGTAGATTTTAGGGCTGGGTCATCCAACCGTAGGTACAGTGTCTGAGTCAGACAAAGAGGAATGGTATTGTGTGTACCTCATTATGAGGTTACATTTTCTAAGCAGAACACTGAACTTTAGTGTACAAAACTGGCTAAGTGACAGCTATGTTTGTTCACAGAATTTACACCCCTCGCTTAAAAACAAAACTAACTCTCATAGTTAAAAACAAAACTAACTCTCAGGGATGGGCCTGAACTGGAATCTCAAATATGAGCCCTTTGAAATTCTGAGGTGCAATAGATAGATTTCAATGCCCATTTCTGACCTCAGATCCGTGGTTTTAGTTTACATGTTGGATCTGACTACCGGGAAGAGGCTACTTTCCCCAGATCCGATCTGAATGCAGCCCACCATAGTTGAAATCTCAGGAGAATAGGTGTTCTCAGAAAATTTTGGCACCGAATGGTGGAACTTTCTCACAGGAACATCTGATCTCATGTCTCCAGATGTTTTGGGCCCCCTTGTATCCCTGGTCAACCCTTGAACCTGAACTGCTGAACCTTAGTATAAATACTAGTAGGAGATGGACACTGATTCCCTGATCTACTTCTGCTTCTAATGTACTTGGTTAGATCCTGTTTTTTTTTTTAAATATCATATTTCTAACCATCTTGATTCCTTTTTTTCCCCCCCTTTAAGGCTTGGTTGTGCCAAAACAAAAAAAGCAGATTTTTTTTTTAAAAGTAAGATAAAAATTGGGGGAAAGCATGTACATTTAAATGGCAGATGGACAATTATCCCTTTTATGTTAATTGAATTGTTTTTTAAAATGGGTGGCAGAAGAGGTGCATCAACTCATTTTAACTATAACTGCTGCTGTCACCATCACATTGGTTTGCAGAGCTAGTGCTATGGGCACATGCCTGTTAGCACAGCCCTACCACTATTTTCTCTAGTGGGAAGGTCATTGCAGATATAGCACAGTACATTGCATTCTGCCAACCATGTTGGAAATGCTGCAGAACACTCTGGCTGGCACAGAACTTGCTGACACTTGTGTTTGGAAAGAGGAAGGCTTTTTGCCAGTCATACTCAAACATGGAAGAGGCTCAGTATGATTCAGAGTTTGTAGCAGTCCACAACAAAGGACCAGGAAAAGATGACTTTGAGGCTAAAGAACAAGCCTGGGAGTTAGGAAATCTGTGTTCTATTCCTGGTTCTAGATCATCCATCATGTATAATATTGGGCAACCCTGTGCTTTGGTTTCATCATGTATAAAATAGAGTTGATAAAACTAACCTGCATCATAGGTGGGGTTTGCTAAATTCATTAATGCTTTTAAAGTCTTATTGTCTAGTGTACTGAGCACAGAGCTGGGAAAAGAGACAAAAATAACCTTTTGAAAATGCTTTAAATTTTTGGAGAGAAATCTTTTCCTATTGGAGTTAATAGGAGTTTTGCTATTGACTTCATGAAGCCAGGATTTCACCCTACTCTCTGCTCTTCTCTGTAGGTTCCTATACCACACTCTTCACTGTTGATATTCATACCTTCCAGTAGCGCATTAAAAACATTGTGATGGGTTCCCCCAAAGGGTGCCACCTGGAACTGGAGTACCACTGAGCCCTCTGACCTGCCAGCCTGGGTTCCCTCTCACACTAAGCTGCTGTGACAAGCTGCAAAGCCTGCCAGCCTGCACCTTCACCAGCATTCACACAGGTAGGGACACACCCAACTGCAGTTATATGCAGGCTCTCTAACCACCAGCTTCCCAGCCTAGGACCCCAGAGCAGTACTGTCCTGTCCTGCTCAAATCTGGCCAATATATGGGTTTAATACCCAGTCTGTCTCTACCTCAATATGAAGAGAATAATGCATACTTGTGGTAACCAATCAGAGATTTTCCCCAAGAACTCCAGTCAAAGCTCACTGGTTTGGATTAAAACGTTAAATAAGTTTATTAACCATAAAAGATAGATTTTAAGTGATTATAAGTGATGGCAAACAGATCAAAGCAGATTACCTAGCAAATAAACAAAAAACGCAAACTAAGCTTAATATACTAAATAGATTGGATATGAATTAGCAGAGTCTCACCCTGAGAAATTATACAAGCAGGCTGCAGATTCTTAAGGGGCAAGCTGCACTTGCTTTACAGCTTGGAATCCCCAGCTCTTTCATACTCAGGCTAGAAATCCCTTTAGCCTGGGTCCAGCACTTCCCCCAGTTCAGTCTTTGTTCCTCAGGTGTTCCTATTGTGTGGGGAGTGAAAAACATAAGAATAGGCATTCTAGGACAGACCAAAGGTCCATCTAGCCCAGTATCCTCTCTTCCGACAGTGGCCAATGCCAGGTTCCCCAGAGGGAATGAACAGAACAGGTAATCATCAAGTGATCCATTCCCTGTCGCTCATTCCTAGCTTCTGGCAAACAGAAGCTAGGAATACCATCCCTGCCAATTCTGGCTAGTAGCCATTGATGGACCTATCCTCCATGAATGTATCTAGTTCTTTTTTGAACCCTGTTATAGTCTTGGCCTTCACAACATCCTCTGGCAAAGACTTCTACAGGTTGACTGTGCGTTGTGTGAAGAAATACTTCCTTTTGTTTGTTTTAAACCTGCTGGCTATTAATTACATTTGGTGACCCCTAGTTCTTGTGTTATGAGAAGGAGCAAATAACACTTCCTTATTTACTTTCTCCACACCAGTCATGATTTTATAGACCTCAACCGTATCCCCCAATAGTTGTCTCTTTTCCAAGCTAAAAAGTCCCAGTCTTATTATTCTCTCCTCATACGGAAGCTGTTCCATACCCCTAATCATTTTTGTTGCCCTTTTCTGACCCTCTTCCAGTTCTAATATATTTTTTTGAGATTGGGTGACCACATCTTCAAGCAGTATTCAAGATGTGGGTGTACCATGGATTTATATAAAGGCAATATGATATTTTCTGTCTTATTATCTATCCCCTTCTTAACGATGCCCAACATTCTGTTTGCTTTTTTGACTGCCACTGCACATTGAGTGGATGTTTTCAGAGAACTATCCACAATGACGCCAAGATCTTTCTTGAGTGGTAACAGCTCATTTAGATCCCATCATTTTATTGGCATTATGTTTTCCAATGTGCATTAATTTGCATTTATCAAGATTAAATTTCATCTGCCATTTTGTTGTCCAGTCACCTAATTTTGAGAGATCCTTTAGCAGCTCTTTGCAGTCTGCCTGAGACTTAAGAAGGACCACAGATGTTACTCCCTGCCTTATATAACTTTAGCATATGGTGGGACCTCTTTGTTTCAAAACTTGGTTCCCAGACCAGTTTGTGGGAAAATACTGACATCCCAAGATGGAGTCCAGAATCATGTGGCCTGGTCACATCCTTGTAGAGTCATAGCAGCCATTACTTACATACTGTCTGTAGCATTCTCAGGAAGGTTCACCAGGTGGGGGATAATCTTCTCCTAAGGACTATTGTTTTTCCTAATGGCCCATTACCCACACAATATCTAGACTGAAAGCATCTTGTCTAGTGGGAACTACCCAGGTATAACTACTTTTGAAGTACAGATACATAGTCAGTATTTATAACTTCAGATACAAAAATAATACATTTAGCAAATCATAAGCTTTTCAATGACACCTTACACAACCTGTCTTGCATAAAATGCATTATAATTGTGCCATAATCATATCATATCACTGCGAAGACTATGGGGTGTAGGGTCACAAACATGGCTAACACTGTCACATGTTTTTTCTCTCCCCAGCGGGATCAATGCAGTTTCTTGTTTTGGTAGAGATGGGGAATGAGGGGGAATGTAAAGAGCAGAAATTTGTATCTCTTTACATTTGTTCTGTGTTTGTACAGCACTAAGCACAATGGGGAGCCTTGTCCATGATTAGGTCACCAAGCACAATGGTAATAGTACTTATAATTCTCCACTTTCTACCTGGTTACTGCCAACAAAATTCTTGACATGAACCCTATTACAGAATAGCACTGTCACCTTCCTGTGAAATTGCCAATGTAACATTAATCTACAGTTGGTGAATAAATGTAGAAAGTGATATCTTTTTAGTTCTAATTTTTCATATGTCAAAGCAATACTTTTCACATTTACAAATTCTCTTTGCTTTCTTGTTTTTATCTTCTCCTTCACTTGGAGGCCAAAGGTTAACCTACACTGCCCACTCACGTGAGATCTATTTCATGAGATCTTCTCCAATAGCTCTCATTTTTAATCACTAAGTAAGATAGTAACATTTCCAGGGCAATGTACATGTAAACTTACATTTTTTGTACAGTGGGAATAGTTTTACCAAAATGTAAATTTGTAGCACTTCTCATATGTAAATCTCAAAGAGTTTCACAGACATTAAGGTGGAATTTTCAAAATCACTCAGCATCGGCTCAACTCCCATTACAGCACTCAGGGGCAGATTCTCAGCTGATGTGAACAGTCATGGGCCCATTGAAGTCAAAGGGTCAATGACAATTTACACCAACTGAGAATCTGCCTCTGAGTGTTTTTGAAAATCCTATCCTAAGGCTCACATTGCCCCAGGAAGGTAGGTAGTTATGTTGTATTGGAATCGCTTCACCCACCAATGATGCACAGCTATATCTGGGTTGTAATACAACTGTTTAATAGTGCACAGCAACACTACAGCTTTAGGATAGGATGGGTGAAATTCTAGCACCTCTGAAGACAAAGGAAAAAGTACTAGTGACTTCAATAGGGCTAGTATTTCACCCCACATTCTGCTGAAAATACAGGGGTTAGTTTGGAAGGCAGAATCTTATTACTGCATTGGAATTTGGCCAGGACATTGGAGTTAACACCACAACTCTTGCAAACAATGCCACAGGATCTTTAATGACCACAAAAGGCCAAAGCCTGGGTTTTTCATCATGCCTCCATTGTTGATAAGCTATAAATGCCAGGTCACTTAGTGGTTTCACCAGTCTTGCAACCAGGGGTGTAACAAAGAAAAGTGTAATGACTCGGGCTGAGAGAGATGTTTTGGTTTGGTGTAAAAAATTTAATTTTTTCTCCAAATAATATATATTTGTTTACACCTACGTTATCATAAGTGAATAGTACATGAAACTAGGGAATGCTTGTTAAAACACTTTACTTGCTGAAACAATTATTAAGTTACTTGTTAACTAAAACCATAAATCCTCTTTATCTTTTTAAAATAAACATTTCCTTGTTCACATGATAGATGGTAATCACAGAAAGCCAAATAGGGCAGGGTCTAAGAACCCTTAGATTATTGCCTTTTAAATATAAATATATTTATATTTAATAATTTTATTGGGTTTCCATTTTCTATGTGAGGTGAGGAGGCATACCCCGAAGTCACACCCTGCCCAGGTGAAAAGCAGGGGGTCAATTATCTTCCTTTGACCCAGACTTCACAGAGTCCAGGGATCTGAGAGTGACAAAGGGGCAGAAGTGGATGAACTGGACGAAGTGAGACACAAGTGGACATTATTCCTCACTGGCTCTGTGCAGATTCTCAAAAAGAAATTTAATACAAGCTGTATTACCCTCCCATGCCACCCTCCTGAATTGGGAATCCCAGGGAACTCTAGTAGGACAGTTGCACTGGACCCATACTGCCAGGAACTGGAAGGGGTGCTAAGGACACAAAATCAGTGTGGAGGCATGAGGCCTCCATGTGGATGACTCTGGCCTCTATTATTTATCCAGGATTCATACAGGTCCTGGGTGATCCAGGGGATTTGAGGGTTGGCCTTGTGACTTGCTCTATGCATTGACAAAATGATACAATTCAGGAAAAACCTCTCTAAGGAAAATCTTGCAAGACTTCTTTCTCTTTGGTCTGTCCTGTGGATTCTCTTCTGGATATTCATCCCCTGTTATTAATAGTTGATGAGTTTCAGGCTGAGGGAAGTAAAGGATTGACAGCTTGATATGTTACCGCTTAACACTACAAACTACTCTGCACATCTCTGCCAGTGATGCGTCTCAGTTCTACAATGCAAACCATTTCACTGGTCACTGTAGCCTCTTTACTGCAGAGGACCAACTGTACAAGAGGTTGGGAAGATTGCTGTATCTGTCCATGTCCTGAATTGAAAATGAGGGTGAACATTAAGAGAGAGTTGGGTCCAACAAAAGTGTGCACACAAAGGTGTCTGCCTAACACCACATAAAGAATTGGAGGGCTCTTTTGTTGAGTCTCTCTCTCAGGAGCTAAAATTCTGCACTGGGATTCAGGGTAATAATTGCTGGGTCATGCTGGCAGGTGGGTTCATTTAGCTCAATGACAATATTTCAAAGGAACAAGAGTGTCTTTTTTGACCAAAAGACAATGGGAACTTTGAAGCTAACCATGACGTAAGCAGTGTCAGGATGAGCTCCGCCCTGACATCTGGTGGTGAGGTGTGGCAAGTTGTGGAAAAGAACTTCAGGGGCTGATCTCATTTGCATAGGCACACCCACCCCGCCTAGAATGAGGCCATAGCTGCCCAAATGGTCACTTTGGCTGCTGTGGGATCCCCAGTGTCTCTGTTATTGGGGCAGGAAGAATAAATTGTTATTACCCTGATTATGGGAACTGTGCTTGGAACTGTACTTGGCCTTTTGTTATGATGGAGGGACTCACCATCAACTAAGTAGCACTCACTAGGCAAGGGTCATGGGTTCCAAAACTGTGTGAATTGAGAGAGGCTGGGGACAAGTATTAATATGTGGTGGCATGGGCCCCTTGGTGAGGGCTTTACATGCTAATTGCACTTCTTCCTCTCTCCACTGTGGAATATCAGAGCTAATTTTGATTTCATTAGAAGTCTAGTTACAGGCTGCTGAGCTCACTTTGGGCTAATGGTGCACCAGCACTGAGACTCCCCTACTACAAGCTGAATTTACTAAAGAGCTGAACTGACTAAGAGCTGAAATCACTGAGCGTTGTGTTAAGTAGTGGGGGAGCCTGAAGATATATTGTGGAGTGCTTTGTGGACAGGCTGGTGGAGCAGTTCATAGGACGGTGGGAGCTGCTAGTGGGACGTGGAGCAGTTCGTGGGACGGCAGGAGCTGCTTGTGGGCTGCAGAGCGGAGCTGAGCAAAGCAGTTCGTGGGGCAGCTGGCGGAGCGGAGCTGTGAGGCGGTCAGCTTCAGATCATGTAAGGTGCCTCTTACCCCCACCCCCATCTTCACCCAGGTTGGGAGGTAAAGCTCTGCAGATAAACTTTCAAACTCTGGGGCTGCCCTGACCAGGGACAGAGACTTTTGGGTCATTGGACTTTTGGGACTTTGGATGATTTGGGGTTGCTGGACTCAAGAACCAAAGGGAAAGGGCATGCCCCAATTTGCTTGGGGTGGGTTTTTTTGCTCATGGGTTGTGTTATGAATCCTGTTGGTGGTGTTTCCCCAACATAATGCCACATTGTTTCTCTCTGTTATTAAAAGGCTTTTTGCTACACTCAGATTATGTGCTTGCAAGAGGGGAAGTATTGCCTCTTGGAGGTGCCCAGCAGGGGTGGTATATATTTGTCCCAGGTCACTGGGTGGGGGCTCGAGCCGGTTTGCATTGTGTTATTGGAATGGATCCCCTAGATATTGAACCCGGCCCTTGTTGCTGCCAACTCTGACGGGCAGAAGGGTTACAATAAGAACAGACAAGTTTGGGAATGGGAAGGAAGCTTAGGTTGAGGTTTATGCTGTGCTATTCTTTCTGAATTACCAAAACAGTCAAATCCCAGAAAGGGGAAGAGTTTGGCCACTAACTCAGGCTGTGTGCTCTATTGAACTTGGGTTATCATCTAAGCTGATTCACTGTGTTGGCCCTTCTCTGGCCAAAGACTAGCAAAATGTTCTATTTGTCTTTTACTATATGGGAACAGCCAAACTACTATTAAATCCTAATTTCATACCATTCAAGAAAACAAACAATTTATAAAATAAGAATTAGAATGAACTTGTGGGCCAAATTCATATTTGATGACTTCAAGGGAGTTATACCAAGATGGATTTTGAACCACTGTCTGTATGGTGATTAGAGCTGGGGAAATGCTCTGCAAGAAAATCTTGATTTGAATATGTTCATGTTTGTTTTACATCAGCATTCCATTGCTGTGGTCTGATCCTGCAATGAGGTCCTGTCACGGTTCCTCCCCCACTCTGAACTCTAGGGTACAGATGTGGGGACCTGCATGAAAAACCTCCTAAGCTTATCTTTACCAGCTTAGGTCAAAACTTCCCCAAGGTACAAACTATTACACCTTGGACTGGCCGCTACCACCACCAAACTAATACTGGTTACTGGGGAAGAGCTGTTTGGACGCGTCCTTCCCCCCAAAATACTTCCCAAAACCTTGCACCCCACTTCCTGGACAAGGTTTGGTAAAAAGCCTCACCAATTTGCCTAGGTGACTACAGACCCAGACCCTTGGATCTTAAGAATAATGAACAATCCTCCCAACACTTGCACCCCCCCCTTTCCTGGGAAATGTTGGATAAAAAGCCTCACCAATTTGCATAGGTGACCACAGACCCAAACCCTTGGATCTGAGAACAATGAAAAAGCATTCAGTGTTTTACAAGAAGACTTTTAATAAAAAATAGAATAGAAATAAAGAAATCCCCCCTGTAAAATCAGGATGGTAGATATCTTACAGGGTAATTAGATTAAAAAACATAGAGAACCCCTCTAGGCAAAACCTTAAGTTACAAAAAAGATACACAGACAGAAGTAGTTATTCTATTCAGCACAATTCTTTTCTCAGCCATTTAAAGAAATCATAATCTAACACATACCTAGCTAGATTACTTACTAAAAGTTCTAAGACTCCATTCCTGGTCTATCCCCGGCCAAGACGACTACAGACAGACACAGACCCTTTGTTTCTCTCCCTCCTCCCAGCTTTTGAAAGTATCTTGTCTCCTCATTGGTCATTTTGGTCAGGTGCCAGCGAGGTTACCTTTAGCTTCTTAACCCTTTACAGGTGAGAGGAGCTTTCCCCTGGCCAGGAGGGATTTCAAAGGGTTTACCCTTCCCTTTATATTTATGACAGGTCCATTAATACAGAGCGCTACTGTAGTCAATGGGAATCCACAAGGCTGAGAGGGACGGATGATCCATGCTAAGAAATTACATAGCAAAATCAGCACAGAGAGCTTACCTAACATGAGATCATTAAAATGCTTGAATATTTATCAAAAGCAAGTTTTGAATAATATATTTGATAGAAAAAATCACAACTTAAGCTTGCTATAAAGCTTAAATATAGCAACATAAATACTATTGTTTGTGTTTCCTTATTGGGTGACTCGCAGAGCTATCATAGCATGAATTGTGAATGTTATAGTCAGATGTGCAAAGTGAAATTCACACCATGTATTTAGTTAAATACATTACATTAGTGACATATAGTACAGTTGTAATGTTATGTAAACTATACTAGTTACAGAGCTAATCTTTACAGTTTGAATGATCTGCAGATGAAGATTTATTCAATAAAGAAATTTACAAATTAGAATATTGAATAAGTTGGGAAATTTTGCCATCTATTCACAGACAATTTGCAAACAGAAAAACAGTAATATTGAATAAGTTAATTTCTGCTGATTGTCTGCTCAGTTCTTATGTTGGTGATGTGGCGTTTTTTGGTGGGTTCCCCCTGCCCTTCCCCCCCCGTGTCTTTGTTCCCTCAGGATTAATCCACCTTCATTCCACATATGCACCTATTTTCCCTTGTGTGTTCCAATCTCTCCATTTCCTTTCCCTCCACCATTCTTTCTATTGTACCATTTCCCCCCTCCAGCCTTGCTCCACCAAATTTTTCTATCCAATGCCCCATTTCTCTCTCCATGTTTTCCCTCAAACAGAAATCCTCCTTAACTTTCAATGTATTATTTACACAACAGCTTGTAAAACACGTAAGCTAAATAGCAGAGCTGGGTAGGAATCAGATTTTTTTTTTCAGTGGAAATTCAGCAATTTCCACATATTTTCTATGTCAAAATGGAACAAAAACAATATAATCTGGAACAAAAGTAATTTCTGGTAAATAGAAACACTTTGTTTCAATAAAATGTAAACTTTTTATTCCAACTTCAACTTTTACATTATACAGTTTAAACGATTGAAATGAAAATATTTCAAAATGGCAAATCAAAATGCTCTTTTCCATTTTTTTAGACAAAACTTTGGCAAAATCACAAAATCACACTTCCACAAAATATTTAGCTTTTTACCAATCTGCATTTACCTATTTGAAAAAAAAAATTCCCTCAGAAAACTTCCAACCAGCTCTACTAAATAGTATGACAAACTCAAGAAAAGACTTCAGGCTGATTAATATTTGTACAGAACTTTGCTAAGACAGATGTATAGTAAGTGCTAAGTATTGCTAGCTTTGGGCCCTAAAATGCATAATAATGGAGATGCTGGTCAGTTTCAGTTTAAAGGGATTGTGGCAGGAATAGACACCCTTGCCCTCTGAGTATGGATAATTTTGTCTGGAAATCAAAGACAGACAGCTTTGGGCCTTGTAAGTACATGGATTTCTGACCTTGTTGTTATTCTGTTGTACAAGTGCCATTTCTTAATGACATAGTTTTTAAAATAAAAGTTTAGATATTTGGTATTTTGTCTGATTGCCTAATGTGGCATTTTACAGAGGTATGTGGGAATTCTTGTTATGTCTCTCCCAAGACCTAACACAACCAACAACAAAAATCACCAATGTACAGCAATACCACCATAGACTGAGAGGCTGTCAAACCTCATAATGTAAAAAATAGATGGGGGTCCCTCCGACCACACACCGATAGTTGTCACCTACTTCCCACACTGGAATCCATGCAGAGTTATCATCAATCAATTCTAGCCCATACTCCAGGGGGACCACATCATGAATTCCCCTCTTCTGGCCTTCAAACAGCCCCCATTTCCCTGAACCTCACCACACTTATCATCAGAAGCAAGCTCCCCGCAGACCATGACACACCAATTCAAAGCAGCACCAGACCCTGCCATAGCAACAGATGCAAAATCTGCAGACATCTCTCCACCGCTATGATGATTAACATCCCCTACAACACACCTTTCAAGATCCATGGATCCTACACATGCCTATCACAACCTGTGGTGTACCTCATCCAGTGCACCAAATGCCCCAGCAACAGCTTGCGGGGAAACGATATAATTACTATGCTCTTGAATGAACTCACACAGAAAAATGAAAAAAGACAAAAATACCATAACACCCATGGGCAATCACTCTTCACAGAATGATCATTCCATATCTGACCTCTCAGTGCTTAACCTCAAAGGAAACCTGCACAACACTTTCAAAAATAAGACTGGGAGCTTAAATTCATAACTTTGCTAGATTCTAAAAATCATGGACATGGTTTTTGTCTCCCTACAACAATCTGTAACCCAATAACCGTCCTTTGTCCTACGACTGCAGAGGTATTAATTGCCCACTTCATGTTGAATGGTCTCTTGCAACATTGCTAAGCATACAGTTTTAACACATCTGTTCCACCTTGTAATTTAGTTGTGATGCTCTGAGTACCTTTCCCAGACCTGAAGAAGAGCTCTGTGTAGCTCAAAAGTTTGTCACTTTCACCAACAGAATTGGTCCAATAAAAATATTACCCCACTCACCTTGCCTCTCATATAATGTAAATAAAGTTAGGTTTGATCACTATTTGGATGAGAAACCTCAGGGGGAGTCTGTAGTATGTGCATAGTCTCTGTGCACCGGCTGTTATTTTCTGTAAATTCTTTTCCTGAGGTTCTTCTTGTACTTTTGCACTATCTTTAGTTGGTTTGTTTGTTTATATAAATACAGTATTTCAAAATCACCAAACAGACGTAATGAGGCGTAAAACTAATTTTGACTGAATTTTTCAAAAAGTTCCATTAATCTTGTGTCCCTCAATTTTTGGGTGCTAAAATGGATACAAGCAAGGGCTAGATTTCAGAGGTGCTGAGCATCCACATACCCTGTTGCCTTTAACTGGAGTTCTTGGTGCTCAGCATTTCTGGAAAAAAGGTTGGGAACCCAAAAACTGAAACACTCCAAATCAGTTGACACTTATGAAGAAAATTGGTCTTTTTGAAATAAAACCCTGGACAACATGACATGCTGTTTAGCTAATCATACAGTCCATTATAAATCTAATGGAACGCTGAGCATGAAGATCTGCTTCCCTATTGGTTACTGCATTAGAGCCTGATCCTGCAAAGTGCTAAAAGCTCCTTACAAGGTGATAAGCACCCCCAACTGCCAATAATATCAATGCATTTTATAAGATATGTGCAGCATCTCAACGAATTAGATCTCTGGTCTTCAAACGATAGGAAATTATCAGGACTATAAAACAGGGCAAATATATCCATATCCTAGTGCAGTTCCACTTTGAACTGATCAAAACAAAAAGGGGTTGTTTGTTTGTTTTCAGGGCTTTGGAGCAGAGCCCGGAGCTGGAGTGCGGAGCAGCTCCAGAGCAGTGGAGCTGCAGGTTTTTGCCTGGAGCAGGAGCGGAGCCGGCACACAGCTCCAAAGCCCTGGTTTGTTTGTTTGTTTTTCTTGTTTATAACTTCAGTGTATGTTATACCAATATGTGACCTCCTGGCTGGGTGTTTTCTAGCAATTTGTCTGAGCTAAATCACCAACTCTCCCAGCTGAAAACACCCAGCCCATAAGGCATTATTGCAGAGGGCCAACTGTTAGCTATTATAAGTTGGCCTTAGTATCAGAACTTTCAAAGCCTGGTGCCTAAAGTTAGGATTCTGTGATGTGTAAAGCCTGGAAAGGGTTAAGCCTAGTGATCCTTGCCTATCAAATGGCTGGGCATGGTATGGGGTAGGTAGATGAAGCTGAGGTCAGGATGTCATATGAGAAGGGTGTGTTCTCTCTTCTGTGGTTGGTTCAGACAAAAGCCTCTGGGGATTGTGACCAGCATTTTTCAATTGAATTGTTTATTTCCTTTGCTATAAACAATAAACTGTGCCCTAGGAAAGGGCCTTAAAAAAAGCTTTGGGTGTGGAGTTTGTTTCACTTCCCTTCTCTGGCTGGTAAAACAATCCAACGGCCTGCACACTTGAACAAGTAGGTTGATATCCAAAGGTGTTAAATACTCACAGATCTGTTACTTTAATGGTGCTTGCAGGAGCTTAGTGCTTCTAAAAATCAGGCCACTTTTAGTTAGGGTTTGTCTACTCTTAATTTTCTGATGTAGACCAGGCCTTAGGTGCCTAAATATGGATCTAGGAGTCTAAGCACCAAGG